>NC_141695.1:900626910-901226910 GCF_964263255.1 Lissotriton vulgaris
CACTACATATGCGTTGATTTTCATAAAAATACTGCTTACAGATCTTAAATACCATAGGTCTTAATTACCAACGCGTTTCGGCAAAAGCCTTCTTCAGGGGTTTCATACCAGTGGTTTACTAGAATGAGAAGAGAATGTTTTATTAAAATTAGTTTAGTGGTCTAAGGCTTAATTGCAAACTACAACAATAACATCAATGTGTCTCTGTACAGACTACCACCCTTCCTTTTATACATGGTCAAAAAGCTCAGAAGTTTGAATCCTGCTGTGAACCACAACCATATTGTTAATACAGGACTTGTGAACACATAACATACAATTTCTCATTACACCCATATTGTGATGTTATCTATACACGAAATACCTGTAGAGGTTTCATGCTGCTGTCTTATTTGCTATTAAGGTTTATATGTTTAACCCAAAGGTTAGTGGTCACATAGACCAGGAAACTAATTTAATTTCGTAGAGTAACAAACACTGTGTATTCTAGGGCCTATTTCTTTAGTATCACTAAATTAAACTAAGACATATCTAATAGATTAATGTCTTTCTAGGTCGGATATTTTCTGTTCTTTTTGCTTAATATAGCTATACATATCTTCTATAGGTCTTATATACATATGAACTCACCTAGTGATTACTTACCAGATCTATTGTAATCACTTCCTTTATCTATTTGTATTCAACAACTCGATCAAGAAGTCAAAACCAAGGACTCGATAATTGTATAGATGTGACCGAAATAATAAATTGATCCACATTAGCTAATCTTTCTATATATATGTGATAATAATGTTCGCACCTAATAATTACTTACCCAGTCTACTATAGTTCCTTCCTTTGATTATTTATATGCACATACTGAATCAGGAGGTCAAGATCGAAGGCTTGATAAATCTATATATAATATAGCTGAAATGATAAATTAATCCGTGTTAGCTAACATCTAACTGCTTATTTATAGCACTACAGCTTTTGAATCTCTAACTGTGCCTCAAAAACGAGTGAGGGGAAAGGAGAGAAATAAAAATCTACTAACTTCAAGGATTAACTTAGAATCAGGTTACTGAATCAACCGGTCAAATTCTGATTCTTGATCAATATTTAGTATAGCTGAAATAGAAATAGTAAATTAAATTGCATCAGCTTACATGTGACTACTTACTTATACTACATTTCCCTAGTCTATAACTCTACATAAAGGAGAATATACTAACATCAACAGCTCAAATAGATGAGAGCTGCGCCGTGATATCCTGATGTTCACTGTCTTTAGGACTTTGATCTAAATAGCGGTATGGCCTGATATAACCTAGAGAAAGAAAAAAGGAAAGGACTATTCGATGCATCTATACTAGACATTTCTTCTCTCAACAACATGCCTCTGTCTTTTTGCTACTACCAACCACTCCTACACGTTAAACAAGCATTAATATTTGATGCACTATACGATGATAAGGTATTTTATTTCATATTTGCCGCTCAGCTTAATGTACACAGTGCTGATTATCGTTTTACTCCTACAATTATCGAGCTATGGTTTAAACGCTCGTCTATACTCACGCTGTTCTATTCCCCTCCTTATCTTATAGATCTGGGGGGGGGGGGAGGCTTCACATGTACTAAACGTTCTTTCAATACAACTTAACAACGTTTGTGCATTTTAGTGCTGTTCTTATACCCCCTATATTTTCTTACATGTTTGCCGCCCAGCTTAATGTAATCAGGGCTAATTATCGTTTTACTTCTTCAAATATCGAGCTATGGTTAAAACGCTCGTGTATACTCATGCTGTTGTATTCCCCACCTTATCTTATAGTTCTGTACTAAACGATCTCTCCATAAAATTAACAACGCTCGTGCATTTTTGTACTGTTCTTATACCCCACACATTCCTATATTTTTAGATGGGCATGTCTATCTAGACGATAACTATGTGAAGCTTAGACAGGACTCACTACCTACACTGCAAAACTAAAGCTCTTGCCTAATCCATGGCGTCCTCCAAAAACTTTAACTGAAACAATCAATATAAACGCCATAACACACCGAGTTCTCTTACCTTCTCCGCATCTTATGAGCCCCTGATCTACTCAATAGTATTCCGGCACGAGAAACAGGACAGATCCGTTGGTTGTCTTAAATGGCATGGCGTTGCGTATCAATGCTACAGAATGACGTCACAAGTTTTTCCTTTTCCTAGGTGAAATTCGTTAGTATAGCAGCCATGTTGTGTGTATTTACTTTCTATGGAATACTTAGCTTCGGCGGCTATCTGTACAATATTAAATCATACAACTACACGAATAAACTATCACGAACCGGCAATTTGATGTCAAATAGCCCAAAAATAAAAAGAATTAAATTCAGAACCACTATATATGTCTACCATAATTAGCGCAAAAATATGCACCGTATCGTCATAACTATAAAATATAGTGGGCCATGTCCGGTTTAACAATTCCGACACCTTATATGTTGCATTGCCAAATTAAAGCAATGATGCTAAATACACATGTTGATGTTATAGTACATCATTATGCTGTAAGTAAAATGCTAATATAAAGCAGAGTTTGTACAGGTAGCTACGATGTTATATAAGTTAGTCATCAATACAAAGACGTCCTTCACTTCATAACACCAAACCATATATTAGGCTACATCCCTCTAACAATAAGTTGATCTTAAACAGTAATACAAAGGAAAATATGTCAAATATCGTACATATATGTCTGTCATTCTTGGATCAGAACATATACTAAGAGGCCCATTAGGAGGGCGGGCGGATTGCCCCCGCCAGGCTGGCGGTAGCCACCACTGGGCTGGCGGGGGCAATCTGCCCGCCATCCTAACCAGAATGACCCCTGCCATATTAGCATGGCTGGGGGGTCCGCAGCGGACGGAAAGACCGCAAGGCGACCGGAGCGGAAAAGGTTTACTATGGTGGCGGTGTCTATCAGACACCGCCAGCCATATTAGTATGGGCTGCAACAGATGCCTTTCTGTGGCGGTGATGCCGCCATTGAAAGGCAGGCGGTCTTCACATTGGGGGGCCCCTGCGGGCCCCCGGAGTGAAGGCGAGGTGGGGGTGAACATGGGGGGTACCTGTGGTACCCCACAGCATTTGCATACACAAAGCGGCAGGCACCACGCAAATGCATACATGCATTTTTAGCATTGTGGCGGGCGGTGCTGAGAGTACCGTTAGGATGGCGAGTAGGCAAAGTCCGCCCGCCATCCTAATGGCCCACTAAGTCTTTCTCATACCAGCACTAACCATTACACTAACTGAGATTAATATTAGCAGCTGTATGTTTTTATACTCCCTTGATTTAGACAATCACCTTATTCTTTGTTTATATTCTTATATTTCACAAATGCATATTTGATATACAAATAGCAACCCTCACCTTACTTGTATGAAACAATAGGTTCTCTTCCAGGGGATCCTCATTAATAGTCATAAGCATTAGAATATTCCCGCCCATGTGCGGGACCCAAGAAACACTATATTTGTGCCCCACATATATATACATATATATATATAATTCACCCAAGTTGCCCTGTGCTTAGAAGACGCGACTCCAACAGGGATTCGTTGCACTGAACTTTTAATCCACATAAAACAGCATTGAACACAGGGTTGATTCAAAGAGTCCCTGACGCGTTTCGAGGCAGCATGCCTCTTAATCATAGGGAAAAGCAGTCTGTGCACGGCTGCGCACTCCTTCATTTTCAAATGTACCTCATTAGCAAACTGCTCACAGGTGCGTGTTCTAACAGCATGCTGGGGCTTGTAGTGCGCCGAGCACAGACGATGATGTCGCTTATTAAAATCTTGTTCCAAACCCTCCAGTGGGCCTCTGTATTTCATTGCTGTTTGCTTCATTAAGGGATAATCCTTGTGCTGCATGACACATCGGCATGGTTCCGACGCGCAGACCCGCCAACATTCCTCACGGGCGGTGCATCCTCCCACGGCCAGGCTGCCGTGTAGTTAAATTCACCCAAGTTGCCCTGTGCTTAGAAGACGCGACTCCAACAGGGATTCGTTGCACTGAACTTTTAATCCACATAAAACAGCATTGAACACAGGGTTGATTCAAAGAGTCCCTGACGCGTTTCGAGGCAGCATGCCTCTTAATCATAGGGAAAAGCAGTCTGTGCACGGCTGCGCACTCCTTCATTTTCCAATGTACCTCATTAGCAAACTGCTCACAGGTGCGTGTTCTAACAGCATGCTGGGGCTTGTAGTGCGCCGAGCACAGACGATGATGTCGCTTATTAAAATCTTGTTCCAAACCCTCCAGTGGGCCTCTGTATTTCATTGCTGTTTGCTTCATTAAGGGATAATCCTTGTGCTGCATGACACATCGGCATGGTTCCGACGCGCAGACCCGCCAACATTCCTCACGGGCGGTGCATCCTCCCACGGCCAGGCTGCCGTGTAGTTAAATTCACCCAAGTTGCCCTGTGCTTAGAAGACGCGACTCCAACAGGGATTCGTTGCACTGAACTTTTAATCCACATAAAACAGCATTGAACACAGGGTTGATTCAAAGAGTCCCTGACGCGTTTCGAGGCAGCATGCCTCTTAATCATAGGGAAAAGCAGTCTGTGCACGGCTGCGCACTCCTTCATTTTCAAATGTACCTCATTAGCAAACTGCTCACAGGTGCGTGTTCTAACAGCATGCTGGGGCTTGTAGTGCGCCGAGCACAGACGATGATGTCGCTTATTAAAATCTTGTTCCAAACCCTCCAGTGGGCCTCTGTATTTCATTGCTGTTTGCTTCATTAAGGGATAATCCTTGTGCTGCATGACACATCGGCATGGTTCCGACGCGCAGACCCGCCAACATTCCTCACGGGCGGTGCATCCTCCCACGGCCAGGCTGCCGTGTAGTTAAATTCACCCAAGTTGCCCTGTGCTTAGAAGACGCGACTCCAACAGGGATTCGTTGCACTGAACTTTTAATCCACATAAAACAGCATTGAACACAGGGTTGATTCAAAGAGTCCCTGACGCCTTTCGAGGCAGCATGTCTCTTAATCATAGGGAAAAGCAGTCTGTGCACGGCTGCGCACTCCTTCATTTTCAAATGTACCTCATTAGCAAACTGCTCACAGGTGCGTGTTCTAACAGCATGCTGGGGCTTGTAGTGCGCCGAGCACAGACGATGATGTCGCTTATTAAAATCTTGTTCCAAACCCTCCAGTGGGCCTCTGTATTTCATTGCTGTTTGCTTCATTAAGGGATAATCCTTGTGCTGCATGACACATCGGCATGGTTCCGACGCGCAGACCCGCCAACATTCCTCACGGGCGGTGCATCCTCCCACGGCCAGGCTGCCGTGTAGTTAAATTCACCCAAGTTGCCCTGTGCTTAGAAGACGCGACTCCAACAGGGATTCGTTGCACTGAACTTTTAATCCACATAAAACAGCATTGAACACAGGGTTGATTCAAAGAGTCCCTGACGCGTTTCGAGGCAGCATGCCTCTTAATCATAGGGAAAAGCAGTCTGTGCACGGCTGCGCACTCCTTCATTTTCAAATGTACCTCATTAGCAAACTGCTCACAGGTGCGTGTTCTAACAGCATGCTGGGGCTTGTAGTGCGCCGAGCACAGACGATGATGTCGCTTATTAAAATCTTGTTCCAAAGCCTCCAGTGGGCCTCTGTATTTCATTGCTGTTTGCTTCATTAAGGGATAATCCTTGTGCTGCATGACACATCGGCATGGTTCCGACGCGCAGACCCGCCAACATTCCTCACGGGCGGTGCATCCTCCCACGGCCAGGCTGCCGTGTAGTTAAATTCACCCAAGTTGCCCTGTGCTTAGAAGACGCGACTCCAACAGGGATTCGTTGCACTGAACTTTTAATCCACATAAAACAGCATTGAACACAGGGTTGATTCAAAGAGTCCCTGACGCGTTTCGAGGCAGCATGCCTCTTAATCATAGGGAAAAGCAGTCTGTGCACGGCTGCGCACTCCTTCATTTTCCAATGTACCTCATTAGCAAACTGCTCACAGGTGCGTGTTCTAACAGCATGCTGGGGCTTGTAGTGCGCCGAGCACAGACGATGATGTCGCTTATTAAAATCTTGTTCCAAACCCTCCAGTGGGCCTCTGTATTTCATTGCTGTTTGCTTCATTAAGGGATAATCCTTGTGCTGCATGACACATCGGCATGGTTCCGACGCGCAGACCCGCCAACATTCCTCACGGGCGGTGCATCCTCCCACGGCCAGGCTGCCGTGTAGTTAAATTCACCCAAGTTGCCCTGTGCTTAGAAGACGCGACTCCAACAGGGATTCGTTGCACTGAACTTTTAATCCACATAAAACAGCATTGAACACAGGGTTGATTCAAAGAGTCCCTGACGCGTTTCGAGGCAGCATGTGAGCGGTATGCAAATGAGGAACATTTAAAAAGGATGTAGTGCGCAGCCGTGCACTAACTGCTTTTCCCTATGATTAAGAGGCATGTTGCCTCGAAACGCGTCAGGGACTCTTTGAAACAACTCTGGTTGAAATGCTGTTTATTGCAGAATAAAGGTTCAGTGCAACTAATCCCTGTGGAGTGGCGTCCTCTGAGCACAGGGCAACTTGGGAAGAATTAACTACACGGCAGCCCAGCCGTGGGAGGATGCACCGCCCGTGAAAAGGAATGGCGGGGCTGCACGTCGGAACTATGCTGGCGTGAGATGCAGCACAAGGATTGTCTTTCAATTAAGAAACAGCTTTCAACACAGAGGCCCACTGGAGGGTTTTGATCAAGATTACAACAAGGGATATTTACGTTAGTGCTCGGGAGCCACTGGAGGCATGAAATTCAAGCACTACAACCCCCAGCATGCTGTTAGAATACTCACCTGTGAGCGGTATGCAAATGAGGAACATTTAAAAAGGATGTAGTGCGCAGCCGTGCACTAACTGCTTTTCCCTATGATTAAGAGGCATGTTGCCTCGAAACGCGTCAGGGACTCTTTGAAACAACTCTGGTTGAAATGCTGTTTATTGCAGAATAAAGGTTCAGTGCAACTAATCCCTGTGGAGTGGCGTCCTCTGAGCACAGGGCAACTTGGGAAGAATATATATATATAACTAAACATATATATATAAAAACATGCAATAGCAGCCAAATAACATCAGAGCTGAAATATGCTGTGAAGAATTTCCACCATACATGAATAAACAGCATTAGAAACATGAGAAACAACACCAAAGATTGTTTAGAAACTGTTTTAATGCTCAGAAAGCAGTAGAAATTCTCATAACTCACTGGAAGCATAGGAAGCTCACAGGCTGCATTGCAAACACACAGTCTAAAAAGACTGAAAAGCTAACCTGTAGCTGAATAGCAATAAACTGACACCGTGCCTTTAAGGCACTCATGACCCCCTGTATCCCATCATGCCCCAGGGGTGACAGTTAGGTCAGTTGTTCTTTCCGGCTCCTTCAGGAAGGATCCTGGTTACACAGCTCCACTAATTTCTGTTTTCTGACAGAAAATTACTTCACTTTGAACAACTTTTTCACTTACTTTGACATTTTACATCTAGTCAAGTAAGGAACTGCCTTTTTAAGTGAGTTTACTGGGCTTTTTCAGTGGAAAATGCTATCACTTTTTGATAAGTGTCCTTCTTGTGGTAACAAGAAAGCAAAATCAGACAACCACAATGTTTGTATCCTGTGTCTGCCTGAAGAACATGATCCAGGCACCTGTCCTCACTGCGAGCACCTGTCAGGAAGAACTCTCAAAGACAGGGAGAGAATTCGCATCTATGGCCTGGCTCATAGGTCATCCAGAGGAAGGCCTCCGGGGAAGAAGGGTTCCAAGAAGACTAAAACACCTTCAAAACACAGGTCTTCCATCCCTTCAGCCTCAGCGTCAGGCTTGGCGCTGAGGAAAGAACCACCGGTGGATCGTTTGGCGTCAAAAAGGCCGTCGACGGCGGGCTCGCCGTCGAAAAGAAGAACAGGTACGTCGACGACGTCGAAGGATCCAATTCCGTCGTCGAGATCCCCTCCGCCGTCGTCAACCGGGCGACGATCGGCGTCGAGAGATGTTATTCCGCCGCCGTCAACCGGGCGACGGTCGGCGTCGAGATCAAAGGCCCCTCCGCCGTCGTCAACCAGGCGACGATCGGCGTCGAGGGAGGTCACTCCTTCGCCGTCGTCATCCAGGTGACGACCGGCTTCGAGAAGTGTGACCCCCTCCGCCGTCGTCCAAGAAGCGGCGTTCGGCGTCGAGGACCAAGACCCCTCCGCCGTCGACAGTAACTCGTCGATCGGCGTCGAGAACGCAGTCTCCGTCAGTGTCTCGTCGACGCTCGGCGTCGAGGGTGCCCAATACCCCTCCGCCGTCGTCCCATAGGCACTCGACGTCGAGACAGAAGACTCCGTCGACGGCTGGGCATCGCCGTTCGACGTCGAGACAGAGAACTCCGTCGACGTCCGGTCATCGCCGTTCGACGTCGTGGCAGAGAGCTCCGTCGACGACTGGACATCGTCGTTCGACATCGAGAGAGAAGCCTCCGTTGACGACTGGACATAGTCGTTCGACGTCGAGAGAGAGGGCTCCGTCGATGGCCGGGCATCGCCGTTCGACGTCGAGACAGAGAGCTCCGTCGACGGCCGATCATCGCCGTTCAACGTCGAGACAGAGGACTCCGTCGACGGCTGGTCATCGCCGCTCGACGTCGAGAGACCATAGATCCTCACATAGACATTCGAAGTCGAGATTGTTTGACCTGCCGATTCCCCGAAGGCGTTCGGCGGCGAGGGAAGAACGCTCGACGTCGAGGCATTCAGATGTGATCATGGTAACGGAATCTGCTTCCCGTCATTCCTCTTCACGGTCCTCTGGCTCCTCAACTGAATCTTCAAGGTCCAGAAGTCCTGTGCGCAGATCTCCTGAGCGTCGGCCA
Organism: Lissotriton vulgaris; assembly: GCF_964263255.1. Taxonomy (NCBI): domain Eukaryota; kingdom Metazoa; phylum Chordata; class Amphibia; order Caudata; family Salamandridae; genus Lissotriton; species Lissotriton vulgaris. The sequence continues at coordinate 900,635,847 of NC_141695.1, forward strand.
GATCCTTCGGCTGAGCAAGTCAGACTGTCACCTAGATGGTACAAGTCTTTGGACCATTGGCGAAATTCTGGGGCTACCAAACGTATGCAAGAATATGCCAGCCCACAACACAGGTCTCCTCTTCAGAATCTGGTAGAGGAGATGGACAAGCGTTGTCCTCCCAGGCGCAAATCACCTGTGAGAACACCAACCAGATCTCCCAGAAGATCCCGATCTCCCAGAAGAAGACCTCGGTCAGAAGATCGGATCAGATCTCGCTCTCCTAGACGGGAGGAGCGTTCAAAAAGATCGCGGGAGCGGAGACACAGTGCTCACCGTAGACGTCGATGAACTCCGTCTACTTCATCTACCTCTTCTACCAGGTCGTCCAAGAGGGACTACTCCCCTACGTTGACGGACAGTCCTACGTCCATATCCTCCCCAGTGGATTACATTGGCACATATCTGGATGTCCTGCAGAGAGGAGCACTGAAGCTGAACATTGAAATGTCTGTCCCTCAGGTAACAACAACAGTCATTTTTGAGACTTTACACAAGAAAGCCATCTCCCGTCCACTGCTGCCTATAGTCCCGGGGATTATGGATCCTGTCAAAGAGGTTTTCCTAACTCCAGCGGCTATCAGAGCGGTGCCAGCCCGCATTCAGAAAAAATACAAACCGGCCTCTTCTGACCCGGTTTTTGTAAAATCTGACCCTCCAGCAGACTCTGTAATTGTGGCAGCGGCGAGGAAGACGCACGCAGTCGCTGGTTCCTTTTCAGTCCCACCAGACAAGGACAGCAAATCTCAAGACTCCTGGGGTCGCAAGGTTTGCAACTCAGCTGCTTCCACTCTTAAGGTTTCTAGTGCGGCTGCGCTTCTGGGTCGATACGACAGAGCCTTATGGGACTCCATGAAAAGGTTCAAATCCAAACTGCCAAAGGAAGACCAGCAGGATTTTGAATAGACTGTGACAGAAGGATGTCTGGTGGCGAATCAGATGATAACCACGGCTGCGGATGGTGCAGTTCTTGTGGCGCATTCCTATTCACATGGGGTTTGTGCCAGAAGGTCGGCCTGGTTACGCCTTACAGGTCTGAAGCCGGATGCTCAGCAACGCATCCTTAATCTCCCCTTTTCGGGTTCCGCTCTCTTCGGGGAACATGCTGACGAAGAGATGACCCGAATGAAGACGGAACTAGATACAGTGAAAGCGGTGGGTTTGGAGAAGAAAAAAGAATTCAAACGCCGCTTCAAGACCAACAGGGGGAGAGGGGCTCAACAGAGGGTTCAAACCCCTCAGTGGTCCCAAAGTAAGAACCAGGGGAAACCCCAGTTTCGAGGCAAACCCAGCAGAGGTAAAGGAGGTCACCAACAATCCTCTAACACCACAAGAGGAGGAAAGGCCTGAGCAGTGGCTTCCTCTTGCGCCGTTACCCACTCCAGTGGGAGGAAGTGCTTCACAACACCTGGCAGAGTGGGTCAGCATCACAAAGGCTCAGTGGGTGCTGAATATACTGCGCAATGGATACAAGTTACGTTTCCGTGCGCCTCCGAAGAGCATTCCTCCAAAGAGCTCTTGCCCTCACCAGCTAAGCTTGCTCCGAAGAGAGGTGAAAGTCCTACTGCAAAAAAGAGCGATAGAGGAGGTTCCTCCCGCTCTAAGAGGAAAGGGAGTTTACTCCAGATATTTTCTTGTCCCCAAAGAAGATCAGGAGGGCAAGTTCAGACCAATGCTCGATCTACGACTATTAAACAAAGTCATCGTCAAAGAAAAGTTCCGCATGTTAGCGCTTCACCAAATATGTCCACATCTTCAAGCCGGAGATTGGATGTGTTCGGTGATCTGCAAGATGCGTACTTTCACATCCCAATTGCTCAACAACATCGCAAGTACTTGAGGTTTGTCGTAGGGAACAAGCACTACCAGTACAAGGTGTTACCCTTCGGTCTCAAGTCCGCACCACGAGTCTTCACCAAATGCATGGCAGTGGTGACGGCTTTTCTTCACAAAAAGGGACTCTCCATCTACCCATACATGGACGACTGGCTCCTAAAAGGCCCTTCTCCGGTACAGGTAATGCACGATCTACAACTGTGCCTGCACCAGCTACACAGTCTCGGCCTCCATGTGAACCTGGAGAAGTCCGTCCAGCGGCCTACACAGTCCATCCACTACCTAGGCTCCGTTCTGGACACAAGCTTGGGAAAAGCGTTTCCTTCGGAGGAAAGACTTTTTTCCATGAGTCAGAAATGTGGGATTCTGCTAGAGTCTCGGCTTCCAACAGCCCGACAAGTAGCATCCCTGCTGGGTTCCATGGCGTCCTGCATTTTCTCATCCCAAACGCCAGGCTGAGAATGCGTCCTCTACAACAGGCTCTAGAGGACCAGTGGGACCAAGCGACAGGACGCTGGGAAGATCGTATCACTCTTTCCCAAGCGACGAAAGATGCCATCAAATGGTGGACTCGGAGAAAGAATGTGCTGGTGGGGGTAACGTTTCACCAACCCTTTCCATCCCAGTCTATAGTGACGGATGCCTCCCTGCAAGGCTGGGGAGCACACATGGGTCCGCTTCAAATTCAAGGCCAGTGGTCTGCGCAGGAGCAGACATACCACATCAACATGCTGGAGCTCAGAGCGGTATTCCTGGCTCTCAAAGCTTTCTTTCCAGCGATAGAGTCCAACTCAGTCCTAGTTCAGACGGACAATACGACCACCATGTTCTATCTGAACAAACAAGGAGGCACAAGATCTCGCCCACTCTCTCGAGAGGCTCAGACAATCTGGCATTGGCTTCTCTCTCGAGGCCTCACAGTAGTGGCAGTGCACCTTCCGGGCGAGTTGAACGTAAAAGCAGACGCACTCAGCAGGCACTTCGAAGATCAGCCAGACTGGGTTCTAAACGACGAAGTAGTAGAAGAGCTTTTTCGTAGCTGGGGTCGTCCATACATAGACTTATTTGCAGACGACGAAAACGCCAAATGCAACGCCTTCGCGTCCAGGTTCCATCGGCCAGGAACGCAGGGGAATGCTCTACTGATGGATTGGTCAGGGACATTCGCATACGCGTTTCCTCCCCTGGCTCTGATTCCGAGAGTAGTTTCCAAGCTCCTCAGGTCGAACATGGAAATGATCCTGATAGCTCCGGATTGGCCGCGGCAGTGGTGGTACCCGGACCTTCTACATCTGTCTGTGTGTTCACACAAACGACTCCCTTGCAGGCTGGACCTGTTGAGCAAGATGAACGGGAGGATAATGCATCCCAACCTCCCATCACTGAACCTAACAGCATGGCTCCTGAGGTCCTGCAATATGGACATTTGAACTTGCCTCCCGAATGCATGAACATTTTAAAGGAGGCTAAGAGACCTTCCACGAGAGCGTCCTATGCGTTCAAGTGGAAAAGGTTTTACTTGTGGTGAAGGGATCATCATTTAGATCCGACTAAAGGGCAGGAGGACGTCATCTTGCCATACCTCCTTTCCCTGGCAACTGCTGGTTTAAAGTACACTTCTATTAGAGTGCATTTGTCAGCCATAGTAGCATACAGAAAATCACCTGATCAGATTGCTTTCTTTCAGGTTCCAGTGGTTAAGGACTTCCTCCAGGGGTTGAAGAAAGTGTATCCCCCTGTGCGAAATCCTTCTCCTCCATGGGAATTAAACCTGGTTCTATCCAGGTTAATGTCACCTCCTTTTGAGCCCATCCACAAGGCCTCCTTGCAACATCTCTCTTGGAAGGCAGCCTTTTTGGTGGCGATTACCTCTGCGCGCAGAGTAAGCGAGATACAAGCGCTCTGTACGAAGGAACCATATACGGTTTTCCACGACAACAGAGTAGTCCTAAGGGCTCATCCATCTTTCTTGCCTAAAGTCATTTCTGATTTTCATATAAATCAGTCCATTTCCCTCCCTTCGTTTTTTCCAAATCCTACGACCCCAGCCGAGCGGTCGCTTCACTCCTTAGATCTTAAAAGAGTGCTCAAGTTTTATTTGGAAAAGACTAAAGGGATTAGGAAAACTAATCAACTGTTTGTGAACCATGGTTCAATGAGGACAGGTTTTCCAGCGGCCAAGAGGTCCATCTCCAGATAGATTGTCTCTTGCATTAAATTTGCCTATCAGCTTGCAGGCAAGCTTTTGTTGGTGTCACCCAAAGCGCATTCCACTAGAGGGAAAGCCGCTACAGTAGCGTTCTTGCATGACATCCCTATGTCAGAAATATGCAAGGCTGCAACCTGGAAATCGGTTCATACCTTTACGAGGCATTACTGTCTCGAATCTGATTCCAAGGCCGATACTCAAGTAGGGCAAGCCTCCTTGAGGAATCTGTTTGGGTAGCCTATAGCCTACTCAGACTTATTGATGAGATTACTGTCTTATCATTCCTTTGCCCGCAGGGAAGAGGAGAGGCTCGCTATTCTATTCTAATGCTTATGACTATTGATGAGGATCCCCTGGAAGAGAAGGATTATTTACTTACCTGTAATCCTAGTTCTCTTCCAGGGGTATCCTCATCAAAGTCATAAGTTCAAGTTCAGGAATTTGTATAACGCACTACTCACCCAGAGGGTCTCAAGGCGCTTGGGGGAGGGTTGTGCATTACTTATCAAATAGCCAGGTTTTAAGCTGCTTTCTGAAGGAAAGGTGGTTCTGTGTAAGGCGGAGGTGAGTGGGGAGAGAATTCCAGGTTTTGGCCGCTAGGTAGGAGAAGGATCTTCCTCCCATGGTGGATCTGTGGATGCGCGGAATTGCGGCGAAGGCTTGATCAGATGATCGTAGTTGGCGGGTGGGTGTGTAGAAGGACAGACGTGTGTTGAGGCATTCGGGACCTAGGTCGTAGAGGGCCTTGTGTGCGTGAGTGAGGAGACGGAACGTTGTTCTCTTGTTGATGGGGAGCCAGTGGAGGTCTTTCAGGTGATCGGTAATGTGAGCTTGACGGGGGATGTCCAATATGAGTCTGGCTGAGGCGTTTTGGATGCGTTGGAGTTTTTTCTGTAGTTTGGCTGTGGTTCCGGCGTAGAGGGTGTTTCCATAGTCCAGTCGGCTAGTGACCAGTGCGTGGGTGACAGTCTTTCTTGTTTCGGTGGGGATCCAACTGAAGATTTTTTTGAGCATGCGAAGTACGTTGAAGCATGAGGATGAGACGGCGTTGACTTGTTTGGTTCTAGATTTCGTTTAAGCATGATACACTTTTTGTTAGGCACCTACACTAGATGGGATACACCTGATAATGCAAACCCTTGCGACTCTGATCACTTTTCACCTCAGGACGCTTTACACTTCATTATGTTCTGTGATCACTACGCACAAATCAGGAGAAAATATCTTTTACCAATCCTTCGAGAGGCTGGCTTTTCACAGGTCAGGCCAGCACTCCTATTTTTGCAACTTTTGCACAATGAACGATTAACTTTTCATGTTGCAAACTTTCTAGTAGCAGAAGTCCGTATAAACAAAAGACGCAACAAAGGAAAACATGGACATAATCTAAACAAATTTTTTTGAAATATTTTAACATATTGTGATGTTTTAAAATTTTTTATATGAATTGATTGTTTACTCAGGCTAACTTAGTACGATGTATAACTTGTATATGCACATCTTTTAAGAATTAATGAAATTTGTTGGTTTGATGTATGATGTATGATATACTATGTTAAATTATTTATTGTTCTATTTTATTGTCTTTTTTGTGATATGTACCCTGTGTTTTTTTATGATTTTCAAAAATCGAATAAAAGTGATTGACTGACTGACTGACTGACTTGTTTGGTCATCGAGAGGGATGAATCTAGGATGAAGCCCAGGTTACGTGCATGGTCTGTAGGTATGGGTGCTGTACCCAGGGCCGGTGACCACCATGAGTCGTCCCAGGCAGAGGGGGATGATCCTAAGATGAGGACTTCCGTTTTGTCCGAGTTTAGTTTTAAGAGGCTGTTCTTCATCCATTCGGCTTCTTCTTTCATTCCTTTGTGAAGATTGGTTTTGGCGGTGTTAGGGTCTTTGGTGAGGGAGAGGATCAGCTGGGTGTCGTCTGCGTAGGAGATGATGTTGAGGTTGTGTTGTCGCGCGATGGATGCGAGGGGACTCATGTAAACGTTGAAGAGGGTGGGACTGAGTGATGATCCTTGTGGTACTCCGCAGATGACTTTGGTGGCCTCTGATTTGAATGGGGGAGGCGGACTCTCTGGGTTCTCCCGGCGAGGAAAGAGATCATCCAGTCCAATGCTTTTCCATGTATTCCGATGTTGCTGAGGTGTTGTATGAGGGTGCTGTGACAGACTGTGTCGAATGCGGCGGAGAGGTCAAGTAGGATGAGGGCAACTGTTTCTCCGTTGTCCAGTAGTGTTCGGATGTCGTCTGTAGCTGCGATGAGGGCAGTTTCGGTGCTGTGTTTGGCTCGGAAGCCGGACTGTGAGGTGTCGAGGGAATTGTTGGATTCAAGGAAGGTGGCGAGCTGACTGTTGACGGCTTTCTCAATGACTTTGGCAGGGAATGGGAGGAGTGAGATGGGGCGGTAGTTCTTAAGTTCTGAGGGGTCTGCTGTGGGTTTCTTCATGAGGGCGCTGAGTTCGGCATGTTTCCAGCTTTCTGGGAAGGTAGCGGAGTTGAAGGAGCAGTTGATGACATCGCAGAGATGGGGTGCGATGATGGAGTCTGCTTTGTTGAAAATGTCGTGGGGACATGGGTCGGTTGGCGATCCTGAGTGGATGGAGTTCATCAGGCGGATGGTGTCTTCAGTAGTGATTGGGTTCCAGGCGCGAAGGTTGTGAGAGTTCTGTTTTGGTTCGGGTGGGTGGAGAGGACTGTTCTTCGGACTGGTTTTCAAAGCTGTTATGTATGTCGGCTATTTTGTTGTGGAAGAAAGAGGATAAGGAGTCGCAGAGGTCTTGGGAGGGAGTGATGTCGTTCGTGCCTGCGGTGGTGTTGGTAAATTCTTTGACGATGTTGAATAGTTCCTTGCTGTTGTGGGCGTTGTTGTCGAGTCGGTCCTTGAATGCTGATTTCTTGGTGGATCGGATCAATTGGTGGTGTTTGCGGGTGGCGGCCTTGAAGGTGGTCAAGTTGTTAGTGGTTGGGTTTTTTCTCCATGTTTTCTCGAGAGTACGACATAACTTCTTGGATTTCTTGAGTTCATCGTTGAACCAGGGGGCCTTTTTGCTACCTAGTTTGATTTGGTGGTTTTTCAAGGGTGCTAGTTCGTCAGCGCTGTGGGTGATCCATTGTGTGAGTTTGGAGGCAGCTTGGTTTGGATCCGATGATATGGCAGGAGGGTTTTGGTTAAGCGATGTGAAGAGTTGTTCGGTGGTGAGTTTGTTCCAGTTTCTTCGAGGAACAGGTTGTGGGGGGTTGTGGGTCAAGGACTTTTTGTAGTTGAAGTGAACGCAGCTGTGGTCTGTCCAATGGAGAGCTGTGGTGTGGTCGAAGGAGATGTGCTTGCTGGAGGTGAAGATGGGGTCGAGTGTGTGTCCGGCAAGGTGGGTGGGGGTGTCAACAAGTTGTTTGAGTCCGAGATTGTCCAGGCTGTCCAGAAGGGTGGTGGTGTTGCTGTTGTTTTTCTTTTCCAGGTGGAGTTGAGGTCTCCCAGTAGGATGTAGTTCTCGGAGTTGAGGGCATGTGGGCTGATGAAGTCAGTGATGTCTTCGTTGAATTGTGTGCGGGTTCCTGGTGGTCTATAGATGAGGGTGCCTCTAAGTGTGGTCCTGGGGTCGGTGTGGATCTGGAAGTGGAGGTGTTCGGCGGTAGCGAGGTTATCGTCGGAGCTGGTCGTGATTTGGAGGGTGTTCTTATGGACGATGGCGATGCCTCCTCCTGTTTGGTTGGTGCGGTCTTTTCGGATGGTCTTGTAAGCGTCCGGGATGGCTATGGCGATGTCGGGCGCTGATGAGGCGTTCATCCAGATTTCTGTAAGGAAGGCGACGTCCGGAGATGCCGTGTCGAGTAAGTCCCAGAGTTCAGTGGCGTGTCTGTGGACCGAGCGGGTGTTCAGTAGAATACACTTCAGGTTGTTAGAGTCGGAACTGTGTTTGGAATTAGAGGAGTTGGTGTAGGTCTTGATGCAGGCGAACTTGCAGGAGTGGCAGGCGAAGGGTCCATGGGTGTGTCCTGGGGCAGCTTTGCAGCATTGTGGTGTGCGTCCGGGGTTAAGGGCAGAGAGGGTAGCGGCGTCGTACGTTATGCGGGTGGAGTGGGGTTTGCGGGGGCCAGGGGGTCTGGCGCTGGGCGCGGGCCAGTTGCGGACGGGCGTAGACGGGCTTACCTTTGGCGCACCTTCAGGGCGCATGGGGCGCGACCGCTGCGCGTGAACGCTGCGCGCAAATGCATCTGTCATAAGTGGAGAAGTGGAGGGGGGAGGGGCGAGGGAGGATCAGCTGGGAGGCGGGGGCGGGCTGCAGAGGACGGGCTCCGAGGCACAACAACAACAAAATGGCAGCAAAAGCGAAACTAGAGACCGGCTGGGGCACAAAGACAAGTTAAAGAGCTTAGGCAATGTGTGCTGAAAGCACTACAATTATCGAGGCACAAAACAAGCAATGCAATATCCAGACAAAGCAACACAGATAGCGCTACAACTGGGACAGCGCAAATGAAAACACAGTGCTTAAATCAGCTAAAGCGCTATAAATATTTCTAATACTCGACAATGCTAATCGCACTACAGCGCTATGGCAGACAGCAGCCAGCAGGTTTTTGAAGAGCAGATCTGAGCAAAGAGCGCAGCCCAACGATACCAAACGAGAGCTGGGAGTGAGGGGAGCGACCGCTACTGAGAGCGTCAGGACGGTCACAGCGCTTCCGAGGGCGGGAGCAGGGCTATGCAGTCAGTGGGAGGGAGGATCAGCTGGGAGGCGCGGGTGGGCTGTAGAGGACGGGCTCTGAGGCACAACAACAACAAAATGGCAGCAAAAGCGAAACTAGAGACAGGCTGGGGCACAAAGACAAGGTAAAGAGCTTAGGCAATGTGTGCTGAAAGCGCTACAATTATCGAGGCACAAAACAAGCAATGCAATATCCAGACAAAGCAACACAGATAGCGCTACAACTGGGACAGCGCGAATGAAAACACAGTGCTTAAATCAGCGAAAGCGCTACAAATATTTCTAATACTCGACAATGCTAATCGCACTACAGCGCTATGGCAGACAGCAGCCAGCAGGTTTTTGAAGAGCAGATCTGAGCAAAGAGCACAGCCCAACGATACCAAACGAGAGCTGGGAGCGAGGGGAGCGACCGCTACTGAGAGCGTCAGGACGGTCACAGCGCTTCCGAGGGCGGGAGCAGGGCTATGCAGTCAGTGGGAGGGAGGATCAGCTGGGAGGCGGGGGCGGGCTGTAGAGGACGGGCTCCGAGGCACAACAACAACAAAATGGCAGCAAAAGTGAAACTAGAGACAGGCTGGGGCACAAAGACAAGTTAAAGAGCTTAGGTAATGTGTGCTGAAAGTGCTACAATTATCGAGGCACAAAACAAGCAATGCAATATCCAGACAAAGCAACACAGATAGCGCTACAACGGGGACAGCGCAAATGAAAACACAGTGCTTAAATCAGCTAAAGCGCTATACATATTTCTAATACTCGACAATGCTAATAGCACTACAGCGCTTTGGCAGACAGCAGCCAGCAGGTTTTTGAAGAGCAGATCTGAGCAAAGAGCGCAGCCCAACGATACCAAACGAGAGCTGGGAAAGTGGGGAGCGACTGTTACTGAGAGCGTCAGGACGGTCATAAGCAACCCTCCCGCCTCCCCGGGCAAAGGATACTCTTTAATAAGGAGATATTGTTAACCTATTTGTTACTGGGTTTGTTGTCAGTCTCAGAAAAGAACAACTGACCTAACTGTCACCCCTGGGGCATGATGGGATACAGGGGGTCATGAGTGCCTTAAAGGCACGGTGTCAGTTTATTGCTATTCAGCTACAGGTTAGCTTTTCAGTCTTTTTAGACTGTGTGTTTGTAATGCAGCCTGGGAGCTTCCTATGCTTCCAGTGAGTTATGAGAATTTCTACTGTTTTCTGAGCATTAAAACAGTTTCTAAACAATCTTTGGTGTTGTTTCTCATGTTTCTAATGCTGTTTATTCATGTATGGTGGAAATTCTTAACAGCATATTTCAGCTCTGATCTTATTTGGCTGCTATTGCATGTTTTTATATATATATATATATATATATATATATTTATTTATATATATATATATGTATATATATGTGGGGCACATATAATATAGTGTTTCCGGGGTCCCGCACATGGGCGGGAATATTCTAATGCTTATGACTTTGATGAGGATACCCCTGGAAGAGAACTAGGATTACAGGTAAGTAACTAATCCATATGTACCTACTAGTATGTTCTAATATCTATTGATTGTGCACAAACTCTTTAGGAAAATATACAGCCTGCATATTGCTTTATATTTTACTTTCTACCGTATCATTTAACAATATTAGTTAGTAAGCTTGTACCTACGCAATCTATAGTATTCCTTGTCACCCTTGATAGCTTTTTCTACTACGAGAGAGCCCTCTCATTTTATATTTTTGTTCACATATGATCTTTTCTACTTTAACTTGAGTGTTAAACGAAACTAATCCTACTTATTAGCTTGATCCCAGGGTATTTTGAGATTCAATTCTTTAACTGAGGTCCCCAACACAAAAATCCAGCACACTTCTCTCAGTTTTCTAATTGATTCTGAGGATGTTCCTTCTTTCGGACAACTTTTCTCCACTATGTACCACTGCATATCTTCAGGCGCATAGTGTTTATCTATGTAATGGCTGACCATAGGGGCTGATGATTTTTTCGTCCTAATTGCAGACCTATGTTCTGTAATCCTCACATTTAATGATCTTCCTGTCTCACCCACATATCCCAATTCGCGTGGGCAAATTATCCAATAAATAACATTTGATGTCTTGCAATTGTTGAGACTCGTGGATGTCATTACTTGTCCATTAAAATGTAATGTGGGGGCTTCTATAGCTGATGCGCATGATTTACATTTCATACATTTAAAAGTACCTGTCACTGGATGCAATCCAGTAATACTCATTTGTCTCAGGGTGCTTATCGTATTCATACGAGAATGCACCACATGATCTTTTAGATTTTTGTTGCGCTTATATGCGAACATAGGTTCAGGAATCTTCTCCTTATTAAATGTATCCACATTCAGAATTTGCCAACTGGAATAGGCTGCCTGTAAATTGTAAATTGATACTTGTATAGCGCACTACTACAAGGTGGAGGCCAGGCATCCTTCGCGTTGTGGGGGCCGTTGTGGAGATTAAGCAAGCTATTGCCCAGAGTTGCAGAGAGGGACTCCATGATTGGAATAGGCACCGAGGCGAGAATTATCAGGTCCATGGAATTTTTTAGCCCAAGACCCGCCGAGGAATTGAACCCTGGTCCCGGGCCAGACCTCTGCATCAGGGTCTGCCGCTCTAACCATTGAGCAACACTTCTCCCTGTCTTATCCTCTCATTTAACAGAGGGCCTGACAACCTCACTGCCCTGACGAAATTGCCTCAAAGTAGTAGTGGCAATGAAACATGTCGGCCCAGTATGAAGATGTATGCATACACTGCAACCGTTTTTAATTTGAATAAGTACACAAGTGAATAATAAAGTTGGTATCAATTAATGTGCTACTTTTTTCAATTTTATTCTCTCATGGTCGCATTTGTGGTTTCTGATACATTCACTTCACGTTTTTTCAGCAATATTTTTGTTCTGTACACTTTTCTTATTCTTGAAGGCAAGATGGCTACCAATGATGAATCAAGTGGGCATAGCTGGTGAGTACCAATCAGCAAGCTCTATTGGTGGTGTGCACGTTAGGTGCCACCTTGCCCTCTCACTATTTTTCTAAGTTTATACATAGATTGATGGGACCTGTTTTTGATACATCATTCACAGCTATACTCCAGTATGTTTGATAGGGGTATTGCAGTTCAGTGACTGTTATCTGTAAAAAAAAAATTTTTTAATTTAAGGCAATAAAGTGGGAGGTCACTACCTTTGATTGTAAATGAGGAGTGTATATGGAAAAAGAGTTATGGAACCCCTACCTCCACTTATATAATTTTCCTCAAAAAAGGTGCCTTTGAAGAACAGGTCTTGATGTATTGATATTGCATGTTGAGTGGAGGGCGACCTGTTCGGATTTTTCCCTCTGTAGCTCCTTATTGTTTGTTTTTATACGTCATTCCTTGCACAATTTAATACATATGAATTATTCACATTTCATTATTTGGGAGTGGTTTGTTGTCTGTGACGAGTCTGGAGAATTAATTTGATTTCTATTTCATTAAATGCGAATCCCCCACCGGTGGTACGGCCCAGCCCAGCCCTGGCCTGCCGCGGACAGGCTCCGACGGTCCCCCCGCGTGCGTGCCTCGCTGGGGGAAGCACAGGACCGCCTTGTACGCCTTCAGGCGTCAAAGCAAATATGTGGGCGGGCCGCGGGTGATACCGGGAAAGGTAGTTCGCTGCCCCCAGTGTTCGTTTGAAGTCCCGCGCTGCGGAAAGCACATGACCGTTTTATACGCCTCCAGGCATCAAAGCAAATACGTCGGCAGCACACGGGCTGTTAGTGATGTCGGGAAAGGTAGTTTGCTGCCCCGGTGTTCGTTTGAGATTAGTTCTTTTCTTTACGTGCCAGTTAAGCGATGATCAGTGAATAGAGCTTCCCTCTGTCACTTTTTTACAGTATTTTTAGACATTTTGTCGACCCTTTTTGTTGTGTAGGATGTTCAAGTCATGTGGCACCTGTGATCGCGCCATGTTGGTAACCGACCCCCATTTGGTCTACCTATGGTCTCTGGAGCGTCACCAGAACTCAAAGTCGTGCACCGACTTCCGGGCCATGCACCAAAGGCTTTGAGGGAGCAGTCCCTAAAGCTGTTCTCACCATACCGAACTACTCAAGAGATTATGGTCCAGGCAGTGCTTCAAGAGTTCAAAGTCCTCTTCGCCCCTCTCAAGATCATCTGGGCACTCAGGTAAGAGGCACAAAAAAACACAAACAGTCGAAGCATTCTTCGACTTCTGCCTGTCTGTCGGCCAATGCGACTGAGGAGCATCAGTATTTAAGGCCTCGATCTTCAGAACCTGGGCCTACTTTGCTTCTCTCTGCTTTTCCGGGACCCGGAGCGACCCCCCCTCAACTTAAGGAGATCAGTGAGGCCATGCCGGACACCTTGGGCCCGCAGGGTCGGGGTGCCTATGTGGTTCAGCACCGGTGGCCCCCCATGGATCCAGACCAGCGCCGGTCGTACCACTGCGACCTTTTTTGACGCGGATGCTCCCGGTGCCGCCAGACGTGTTCTGATCCCTGACGACATGGAGTCGGAACAATGTCAGTTGCCACCGATTCCAGCACCGGCAAGCTCAACAGGTCCTTGATAATTTCCTGAACTTTATTCTGGAAGGCTAGGATTGGGAGAAGAATACTGGACCCTTTGGAAGACCAGCATAATGAAGTGGAAATGGACTGGTATGAGGAATTAGGTGAAGCCAACAGACTGGATACTTCTACTGGATACAGGCATTCTTTCTCCCCCCACCGTGCTTACAGAGGAGGGAGCATCTTACGCAATGGTGGTGCATAAAATGGCTTAGATTGACCTCTAGTTACCCTCAGAGGCGGTCAAGATTAACATCTTGAAGGAGGTGTTACAGCTAGGAGCTTCTCCTTTTGGAACCCTTGCTCCCTTTTAATGAAACCCTCACAGATGTCCATCTGGGAACATAGTCCAAACCCAGACGATCACCCACTGCCCTGCTGCAGGCAACCCATACTTCCTCAACCCACTCCAGAGAGCTTGGTAGGACAATCCTCTACCACCCATGGTGCAGTTCCTGCTGCTCCCTGGACAGGGAATATAAGAGGCTGGACAGTTGGGGTATGAAAATGTTTTCACTTGCCAGCCTTTAATTTTGGCCGGTAAATGCTGCATGCTTTGTGGGCCGTTATTCCTGCTCGCTGTGGGAAACAGTTGCAGAAGTGCTGCTACAGGTCCTGGAGAAGGCCAGTGCCATCCTCTCCCAAGCTGTAACAGATGCGAGAGATGCAGCAAAGTTCTCCATTCGATGTGGCTTAGACACAACCGACTCGCTGGGCAGACCGATTTCTACAACGGTGGCTGTTAGACACCACACCTGGCTGAAAACATCTGGCTGTTATGGGGATGTCCAGGCTTCGCTCATGGATATTTCTTTTGATGGCACCCGTCACTTCAGAGACAAGGCAGGCACGGCTCTGGAGCGCTTTAAGGACAGATGGGCCACAGCCAAGTCCTTGGGCTTCTCAGCTGCTTCCTGTCCCCAGTCTGCCTTTCGCGGATACAGAAGGGGCTTTCAACTGCACCAACAGTCATCAAATCCACTATGTTCAGTAAACGAAAGTGAAGACTCTTGATGTCATAAATCAGTCCTCTTTATTTCAATCACAAAAAGTCCATACAGCAAACATGTTTTGTTCAAACTTCTTCAGGGCTGCAGATAATAACACAAGCGTAAGAGTATGTCATTTTGTATGTATGCAATCATGCATGGCCAAATGGAGATGATTACATGATTTCTGGTTTTCTAACTATATGACAGCACATAGTTTTACCTTTTCATCAAATGTATTGGGTTATGTGCCTTTTTCTGCATTTTCTTATTTGTACCTTTTCTGTATTTTGTAGGTCACATTTTGGATCGCTTCATCTCTATTATACACTGAATAGTATACAAGTCTATTATGTGTCTATAAATTGTACCATGTTTGGCATTCCCAAACCTCATTAATTTCAGGTTTAGATTCTGTGATACACTCATACTGGCTTCCAATGTAGTCTATTGGGGTATTTTTCTTATTTGTGATATTGTAGTATGTTCATATTTTGTTCATATTGTAGTATGTAGGCATATTCCTATGCTTGTTTTATTATCTGTATCCCTGAAGAAGTCCATCTGAACGAAACAAGTTGGGTGTATGAACTTGGGCATGGCTCTTTCCGACCCAGTAGCCAGAGGTCTGGTCATGCCACCACTGTCCCGGAAGCTTCAGGCTCCAAGCCCTCCTAGTTTATCCCTTCAAGAACATGGGCATCCAGTTGGTGGCAGGATCTGAAATGCCCTCCACCACTGGCAAAACATTACTTCAGACAGGTGGGTTCTCAAGATTATCCTAAGAGACTACTCTCTCCACCTCAAGACCAACCCTCCCTCAATGCCTCGATCCTTTGACCGGTTGACAGAGGATCATCTATTTTTGCTCCAGGAGGAAGTCATGGCTCTCTTAGCCAAGGAAGCCATAGAGAGGGTTCCTGCGCCAGAAGAAGCCTATGGTTGGTATTCCTGCTATTTTCTGGTCCCAAACAAAGGACAAGGGCCTTCATCCTATCCTAGACCTACAGCCCCTCAACTACTTCCTAAAAAAGGAGAAATTCAAAATGCTCACACTGGTTCAGGTCTTGTCTGCCCTGAACCCTGAATTATTAGACCAATTTTTTAAAAACCTACTGCCGACCCCACCCAGCCTCTCAATTACCGCCCTATCTCCCTTCTGCCTCTGTTCTGAAAGATCATGGAATCCTTAATAAATAAGCAACTATGCAAACATCTAGAGGGAAATAAACTGCTTGATCCATGCCAATCAGGATTCAGAGCTTCCATAGTACGGAAACTTCCCTACTCGAGATCATGGACAATATTAGACTGACCCTCGATGCAAGGCAATCTGCCATACTGATCTTGCTCGACCTGTCAGCTGCCTTCGACACCATGTCACATAGCATTCTTTTAGAACGGCTGGCAGAGTTTGGTGTTGAAGGCTCAGCTATACTCTGGATCCAAAGCTACCTGACAGAAAGGTGTTCAAATGTGCTAATAGGGTCATTCACCTCTACTAATCAGGAAAACGACATGGGTGTACCACAGGGATCAATACTGAGCCCCATGCTTTTTAATTTATATGTCTCCCCCCTAGCACAAGTAATCAGAGCACACGGTTTCAAAACCGTGTCCTATGCAGACAACACACAGTTGCTGTTTACTCTAGGCCCAGACCCCAGTGATGCCAAACTAAGATTCCAGAAATGCATGATCTCAATAAAGGACTGGATGACCAACAACTTTTTGATGGTCAATGCTGGTAAAACAGAGATCATGCTTTTAGGAAATGCCCACAAACATTGGACAGACAGACATTGGGTCCCTGCCCCTCTCCAAAGACCTCAGTTCTGAACCTGGGGGTAACAATTGATAACAAGCTGTCCATGACTGACCATGTCAACAAGATAGTGCACACTAGCATTGGACTGATGCGCAGTCTTAAGAAGATTTTTAAATGGATCCCCCTTCTATCCCGCATGCCCTTAGTTCAAGGCTTAATTATAAGCCCTATGGATTTTGGCAATGACGTGCTTGCCTCCATCAACGTAAGTCTCCTGGCAAAACTCCAGGTCCTGCAAAACACCACAGCCAGGATGGTGCTGTATCTCTCCCCCCCCGCCCCCGTACCCCCTCCGTGCCCAGCCTCAGTACATTAAACTGGCTCCGTATAAAAAAAACACATTAACTTCAAACTATGCTGCCTAGTCCATAAAACCATCAACGGACATGGGCCTAAATATCTAGAAACAAAACTTACAGACTACTGTCCGATCAGAACCCTCCAGTCCACTAGCAAGTTTCTCCTAACTGTTCCCAAAGTCTGGTCAGTCAGAAACAGTGACAGGTCTTTTTCTAAAATAGCCCCAGAAACGTGGAATTCCCTGCCCCCTCACATCAGGACTGAACCCAATCACCAGAGATTTCGAAGAAAACTAAAAACCTGGCTTTTCTAGCTCTGTCTGGCTGCATGGCTCCTCTTCTGAGCATCTACTAGCGCTCTGGGTGATGTATGCGCTATATAAATACAAATACAAAACCCAGGAGCCTGGATGTAGCATTTGACTTGCAGGACGCATATTTTCACATTCCTGGCCTGCCTGCCCACAGATGGTACTTGCGATTCATGGTGAGTTAACAGTGCTCCCTTATAGGCTTACCAGCACCCTTCATGTGTTCACCAAGGTGATGGCGGTGGTCACAGCTCATGTGCTGAGATCAGGGGGACTGGCTGTTGTAAGCAAGCTCACCCCAGGCTGTTGTCTCACACCTCCAGATAACGGCGGACTTCTTGCATTCACAGGGGTTCAGTATCAACGTGCTGAAGTCACACCTGACTCACTCTCAGATGCTCCCTTTCATTTGAGCTGTTCTGGACACAGTGCAGTTTCTGGCCTATCCTCCTGAGCAGCGAGTCCATGATATTCAGGCTATGAAACCGATATTTCGGCCTCTAGCCTGGATTTCAGTACAAATGACTCTGAGGCTGCTGGGCCTCATGGCATCATGCCTCCTACTAGTGGCACATGCCAGATGACATATGCGGGCAATGCAGTGGGACCTGAGGTTCCAGTGGGGGCAGCATCAGTAATCTCTCTGACATGGTCTGGATCTCGGAGGGAACTGCTAGAGACCTGCAGTGGTGGCTGACCAACCGCAATTGGGTCAGAGGCAGACCCCTCTCCCTTCCCCAACCAGATCTCTCAGTAGTGACAGATGCTTCACTTCTGGGATGGGGCCACCATCTAAGAGAGGTGACGATAAGAGGACTCGAGTCTATGGCGAATACGGACTCCACATCAACATCCTGGACCTGCGAGTGATTTAGCATTGGAAGCCTTTCTACCCTCCATCAAAGGAAGGCTAGTTCAAATGTCCCTGGCAACACCACCACCATGTGGTACTGGAATAAACAGGGGGTAGAGGGGCCGTGGATGTTTTGCCAGGAGGCCCTGCGTCTCTGTACATGGCTGGAGCAGTAGGGCATATCCCTGGTGGTTAAACACCTGGCAGGATCCCTGAACGCCAGGAAGGATGAACTCATCTGTCAATGCTCTGCGGATCAGAAGCGGTGTCTCCATCTGGAGGGGTGCAAGGTCTCTTTCAGCAGTGGGGAGATCCTTGGTTAGATCTGTTCCCCTCTGCAGAGAACGCGCAATGTCGGAAGTTTTGCTTGTTCAAGTTTCCAAGGCGGCGCTCGCTTTCAGACGGTTTTTGTCTCGAGTGGAGCTCAGGTCTTCTGTATGCCTTTCCGGCCATACCACTCCTGCCCAGAGTTCTCAAGAAGATCAGGAACGACAGGGCCCAAGTCATCCTTGCGGCTCTGGACTAGGCACGAAGAGTCTGGTATCCCAAGCTTTTTCAAAGGAGCATCGATCCTCCGATCAGGCTACCCCGTTGGAATGATCTTCTGTTGCAGCAGCAGAGGAGGGTTCTCCTGCCTAACCTGTCAACTATACACTTCTTGCATGGACATTGAGCGGCGGCAGTTGATAGCTTTTGACCTTCCTCCTGAAGTTTGTAGTATTATTCTGGCAACCAGGCGTCCCCCGACTAAGACGGTATACGCCTGACAGTGGAAGAAATGTGTAATATGTTATACAAAGAAGTCTATCGACCATCTTTCTGCTTCTCTTTTTGATGTTTTACTTTTTATTTTGACCCTTGCCCAGGAGGGCTCTGCTCTGGGCACCTTGAAAGGGTATTTGTCTGCTTTCCTGAGGATGCCAGACCAAACCTGTTTATTTAAGTCACCCATTGTACATAAATTCCTAAAAGGCTTTTTACATATGTTTCGACCTTCCCATTACATTATGCCTCAGTGGGACATTAATTTGGCTCTGACCTTCCTCATGTATGCTCCTTTGAGCCCTTGCGCAATTGCCCCCTCCAAATGCTCACAATGAGCTGCTTTTTCGTGGCAATCACATCTACCAGGAGGGTAAGCGAGCTGCAGGCTCTATCGTCAAAGCCTCCTTTTTGGCGATATTCCCCATCGCACTAGAGCCTCTTTCTTCCCGAAAGACGTAACACCTTTCCATGTGGGAAAATTTGTCACCTTGCCCACTTTCTACGTTCCTCCGCATCCCTCTAAAGAAGAGCAGTGACTCCCCTGTCTGTACCTAGAAAGAGCATTGTTGTTCTACTTTGACCACACAAAATGTTCCGGTGGAAGACCAACTCTTCATGGAGTACATTGGAGCAAAGAAGAGGTAGACAGTGCAGAAGAGGACCATCTCCCAGTAATCAATATTTGCTATGCTCTGCCAAAGAAGCAGCCTCCTGAAGGATTAATGGCTCATTCCACTAAAGGTAGGCTGCTACTATTGCGTTACAATGTGGAGTCCCAGTCCTGGACATCTGTCAGGTGGCAACATGGGCATCCCTGCACATGTTTACCAAGCATTACTGCGTAGACAGTCAAGTCCACAGGGACATCCATTTTGGCCTTTCAGTCATGCAGGATTTTCTAGTCTAAACTTGCCCTCAGTCTCTCCTCCGGGGATGGTATTTCTTGGGGCCATCATCAGCCAGGATATCTTTGTGGGGGTGAGCCTTTTCAGGGGCCCACTGGTGCAGGGGTTCGCCCTTCTTTGTCCTTAAGTCCTTAGACTAACAAAATAGAGATTGGCACAGAAGCTGTGATATCAAAGAAAATAGATGTATTAACCGCTCATGAGGGAGACTACGCCAATACAGTACCCTCGGGCCACTGTGTTGAAGTAGTCCATGGAGTACAGAAACCATGGGTCTTTTATGCCCAGTTTGTAGCTGAGTTAGCATGAAGACTCAAAAAGAGGCTGTACAAGTATACACAAGAATAGTTATTCACATATAAGGACTGACAGAAAATACTTAGTTAACAAAGTAGGAGGAGTAACAGAGTTGCTGACATTAGTTAAAATAGCCTGACAGTTACTTTAAGAGCAGGTGCATTCTAGCAGCTACTAGGCCTTTCTGAGCATGTGCAGTGCTCTGGCTCAGTGCTGAAGGAGTTAACTATAGATAAAGGCGTAATAGAGAAGCAGACAACAGTGGAGACGGGGAAGCACATGGCCAGCACATGGCTAATTAAAATGGCTTCATAGGAATGGGGGATGCACACCCTCTTGAAATACGGTTCCTCCAATTTTTTCGTACTTGTTCATCCTGCGTTGCGTGCTCAATGGTACAGTGCCTTGCCCTGGTGGCACGTGAGTATTAAATTACATCCTTCTTGGGGCGACTTTCTGCCTCAAAACCAATTGCACAGCCCAGTTGAGCTTCTTCTATTTCTGTCAATTACTTTACACCTTTTTTACTCCTTCTACTCATTTGTTTCATCACAATTTTCACAGTAAAACCAATTTATTCCACACATGAGGAGATACAATTTTCAATGGTTTTTCATATTCAAGATGTGGCCATCTGGGCCTCTCTTCAAGAATACGTACTGACGCATTTGTTCATCCAGGGCAGTTTTTATTAAGACCCAATGCATTTCGGGCTTCTGGGGCCTTTCGTCAGGGGTAACTACAAATAACAGATAAGACATGTATTGTAATTCCATAAGCAAAAAAATATATATCCACCGACATACAAACTTTTCATATGAAATTGACGGCACTCCATTCCCTGATAACTATCACATCTTAAGTTTGTCTCCTGTGTAACTTGATATGCAATAAGATAACACCCCAAATAAATAAATAACCTTTAGCGAGATTAGGTCCCATCCCTTTATATCTACTCAACCTCCATGTTCCTGGATAAACAAATGCGTCAGTATGTATTCTTGAAGAGAATAGAAGGAGTAAAAAAGGAGTAAAGTAATTGACTGAAATAGAAGAAGCTCAACTGGGCTGTGCCATTGGTTTTGGGTCAGAAAGTCACCCCAAGAATGATGTAACTAAAATGGCTGCCATAACCAAAATGGCTAAGTATTAGAACAATGGTCCTTAAAAAGAACAGTACGGTCATCAGGATAAATATACACTCCAATCAGTACTATATTAAGAGTGTCCAGCCAGACACAATTTAATCATTCAAAAATTTCAAAACCAAAAGTATAAACACAACAATACAGTACAACACAATCCTGCATCCTACATAAACACATGACAAGTACACTTTAGGTCAGGAACATATCCGGCAAGAAAGAGTAGCTTGTGGAATATTGAACACAATGTCTAACAAGCTTGAGGAAACAGTAAATACACTTTTTTGTCAGATTCGATTAATGTGCAAACTGTTTACATTAGTCGACGACATTTCGATCCTATTTAAAAAATAGTAGGATCATCATGAGAACAGTAAAGGGTACAAGCCTGAATAACTAGAGATTACCTGTGGGAAATGAGGAGAAGTGAAGGAGATTAGGGAGCGTCTAATACAGACCGTAAAACATTGTGCTGTCCAGGAGTCAGGGGCCCTGGTGTAAAGCAACCGAACCGTGCTCGTGATTGAACAACCGTTATTAAAATCACAAGAAGACTCACAGCAGGGTATTAACTGTGAACGGAGATGGCTGGTGTGAGTGAACGTGAACGCCAGGGCTACAATATAGAATAAGATGTAAGTGGAACCAAGCGCGGAACAAAGGACGCTTGCAATCATTCATAATAGGATAGTGACGCGAAATAATCTGAGTGGTACAGGCGTGAGCAAGGTGAAAAGGCCATCAATTATATATAGACCGAGTGCCCGCATCGCATATGAGGTGACACTCACTTGCATCATTCATTCCAGGATAGTGGCAAGTGAATCAATCTGGGCGGTACAAGCATGAGCAAGGTGAAAAGACCTACATATGTGAAGGTGACGCTCGCTCGTAAGGGAAAATTGACTAACCTCAATTAGGCTTGGTGAGCAAAATAACGATGGATTAAACCCAGATCTGAGACTGGGGGTGAATGTTTTGCCATTGTGCAACATTCCGTCCATCATCTTGTGTGTTTTGCTGGACAACACAGGAGCAGGGTGCGCTGCAAAACTCCCAACGCCCCTTTAGTAGATCATTTTACAGAGGCAGGACACAATGAAGATGACATTAAGTGGACAGTCATGAACGTTGTAAAACAGCCCCCAACTCCTGAATAAAGAGGAGCTCAAACGTATTATCCGCATGAACAGCATCAGGAATGGACTGAACAGAAATGAGGACTGGACTACCTTGCTCTAGACCACTCCTTGAACCAAGCACCGAGCTCTGCCTTCACTGTTTCTGCTTCAAGTTTGTTTTTACCACTAACTGTGTTGTGGCTTGCAATTACCATGGTTCCTGAACATTTTTTCCTTATTTTACCAAGTACTCCCTGTTATTCAAGTTGCTTGGTAATTTTTCCTAATTTTAACCTCTAATTGTGTTCACTGCCTTCAATTGGTTCTCTAGTGGTTCCTCCACCACATCCAAGTCTGTCTTCCATACTACTTAAAACCCTCATCCAATATGACTATCCCCCCGGTTTTTGCTGAGTAACCTGTCACTCAAACACATAAATAGGAGTGTTCCCTTGGCCGATGGTTATCCCTGCCATCGAGCCTTGGAACAAACAACATAACGGTAAGCGCGCTTCCTTGTGCAGTTACCCGACTCCTTGCTAGTCCCTCCATATGATTCCTCACTCATTCCGCCCCTCCTTTTCCCTATAGTGCATCGCCACTTGCTGCTTTGGAACTTGTTCTTTTCACAGTTTAAACACCTGGTTATTTATCCTCAGGTGAGAATTCTCGCTGAATTATCTCCTTGTTTGCCAGATGTTATCCAGTATTTCCATTATCTTACACTTAGTTTTTGAACTTTCACAGAAAATGCTAATAATTCGGCTACCACCAACAAATGGGTATGCGGGTTAACCTTCCGCAAGCCTTATTGAGGTTAGTCAATTTTCCCTTGCTAGCGAGCGTCCCCTTAAACACGATGCGAGCACTTGGCCCATACACATATGTAGGTCTTTTCACATTGCTCATGCTTGTACCGCCCAGATTGATTCACTTGTCACCATCCTGGAATGAATGATGCGAGCGAGCGTCGCCTCATATGTGATGCGGGCACTCAGTCTATATACAATTGTAGGCTTTTTCACCTTGCGCATGCCTGTAAGGCTCAGATTATTTCGCTTGTCACTGTCCTATAATGAATGATTGCAAGCGTCCTTGGTTCCACACTTGGTACCACTTACATCTTATTTTATAATGTAGCCCTGACGCTCACGTCCACTTACACCAGCCATCTCCGTTCACAGTTATTGCCTTGCTGTGAGTCTTCTTGCGATTTTAATAACGGTTGTTCAATCACGAGCACAGTGCGGTTGGCTAGTCTCTGACCCCCGGGACAGCACAATGTTTTACGGTCTGTATTAGACGCTCCCTAATCTCCTTCCATTCTCCTCATTTCCCACAGGTAATCTCTAATTATTCAGGCTTGTACCTTTAATGACCTGATGATGGTCCTACTATTTTTTAAATAGGATCGAAACGTCGTCGATTAATGTAAACAGTTTGCACATTAATCGAATCTGACAAAAAAAGTGTATTTACTGTTTCCTCAAGCTTGTTAGAAATTGTGTTCAATATTCCACAAGCTACCCTTTCTTGCCTGATATGTTCCTGTCCTAAAGTGTACTTGTCATGTGTTTATGTAGGATGCAGGATTGTGTCCCACTGTATTGGTGTGTTTATACTTTTGGTTTTAAAATTCTGTAATGATTAAATTGACTGTCCGGCTGGACACTCTTAATATAGCACTGATTGGAGTCTATATTTATCCTGATGACCATACTGTCCTTTTTAAGGACCATTGTTCTAATATCGTGGTCATTATCTACCTTTCGGCTTCCCTTGTGTTTTTGAAAATATAACGAAAATGGCCTCAGCTCATACTAACAGCTATTTCTGCTAGTTTCCACAGCTTGACTCCAGTGGCATGGAGAGCACAGGACCTCTCGGGCTGACCACTGCAAAAAGAACAATTGATGGACAGAGTGCAGAACAATGTCATACATTCACCCCAGTATAGAGATATGGCCTAAATGCATTGTTTTGTTGCTCACCATGTCATTCCAGTTTGTACCCAGCCATATGCAAATCAGTCTTGACCCTGTACCCAGTAGAAACAATCTAGCCCGAACTGCCAGGCCAGGTCCTCTCTGGACTGCAGACAAGCATCCTAGGACCGGTTTCGGGCTTTCAGGCCTCATCAGCCAGGACAGCTTGATTCCAGTGGCATGGAGAGCACGGTACTCACGTCTGGGCATACCCGTCCCACTCGTGGTGACAAAGGCAAAAAGAACAATTGATGGACAGAATGCAGAACAATGTCATGTACTCACCCCAGTACAGAGATCTGGGCTTAAATCCATTGTTTTTATGCTCACCATGCCATTCCAGTTTGTACCCAGCCATATGCAAATTAGTCTTGACCCTGCACCCAATGGGAACAGTCCAGCCCGATCTGCCAGGCCAGTTCCTCCCTGGACTGGAGACAAGCATCCTAGGACCGGTTTCGGGCTTTAAGCCTTCATCAGCCAGGATAGCTTGACTCCAGTGGCATGGAGAGCACGGACCCTCGTCTGGGCATACCCGTCCCATTCGGGATGACAAATGCGAAAAGAACACTTTATGAACAGTATGCAGAACAATGTTATGCACTCTCCCCAGTACAGAGATCTGGGCGTATATCCATCATTTTTTGCTCACCATCCCATTCCAGTTTGGACCCAGTTTTATGACAATCAGTCTTGACCCTGATGGATTTAAGCCAGATCTGTTGACTGGGGGTGAATGTTTTGATTTGTTCTGCATTCAGTCCATCAATTGTGTGTCTTTTGCTTTCTTGCCTTAAGTCCGCCAGGTATGCCCAGACGTGGGTCCTGGGCTCACAGTGCCACTGGAATCAAGCTATCCTGGCTGAAGAGGAGTGAAACCCCAAAACCGGTCCTAGGATGCTTGTTTCTGGTCCAGGGAGAACCTGGCTTGGCAGTTCGGGCTGGATTGTTCCGATGAGGCACAGGGTCAAGACTGATTTCATATGGCCAGGTCTAAACTGGGGTGGCATGGTGAGCAAAAGTATGATGAATTTAACCCAGATCTGTTGACTGGGGGTGAATGTTTTGATTTGTTCTGCATTCCGTCCATCAATTGTGCGTCTTTTGCTTTCTTGCCCTAAGTGAGCCAGGTATGCCCTGACGTGGGTCCTGGGCTCACTGTGCCACTGGAATAAAGCTTTCCTGGCTGAAGAGAGGTGAATCACCAAAACCTGTTGTTTGATGCTTGTTTCCGGTCCAGGGAGGACCTGGCTTGGCAGTTCGGGCTGGACTCTTCCCATGAGGCACCGGGTCAAGACTGATTTATATATGGCCAGGTCTAAACTGGGGTGGCATGGTGAGCAAAAGAATGATGGATTTAACCCAGATCTGTTGACTGGGGGTGAATGTTTTGATTTGTTCTGCATTCCGTCCATCAATTGTGTGACTTTTGCTTTCTTGCCCTAAGTGCGCCAGGTATGCCCAGACGTGGGTTCTGGGCTCACTGTGCCACTGGAATCAAGCTATCCTGGCTGAAGAGGGATGTATCCCCGAACCCTGTCCTACGATGCTTGTTTCCGGTCCAGGGAGGACCTGGCTTGGCAGTTCGGGCTGGACTCTTCCCATGAGGCACAGGGTCAAGACTGATTTGCATATGGCCAGGTCTAAACTGGGGTGGCATGGTGAGCAAAAGAATGATGGATTTAACCCAGATCTGTTGACTGGGGGTGAATATTTTGATTTGTTCTGCATTCCGTCCATCAATTGTGTGTCTTTTGCTTTCTCGCCCAAAGTGGGAAACTTTAGCATAGAATTGTTTTCATGTTTGCATTTGATTGGTTGAATTGTTTGTTTAAACTAGGGCCCTTCTTTACTTGAACCTTTATTTTTCTTTGCCTATGTCTTGTGATTTGATCATTTGGTGTAGTGTGTCACTTTTAGTTAAGCAGAGGGCAGGGGATAATATCTTTATTCAAATGATGTTACAGTGATTATGTCTTCCTTAAGAAAATGCGATTCTAATCCAAAATGATGCTTTCTCTCGGACTTCGACAAATTTGCAGTATTGTGTTACACATGGTTTAGAATGCATGCTATTATTATGAATGAGCGTTGATACATTTCTTTTGCATAAAAGATACTATTTCTTTATGTTTGTTGGGAGCTACCTGTGTGTAATTTTACTTGTGATATCAAAAAGACATAAGTGTTAGGACCCATAGTAGGAAACTGGCAGTGTGAGAGAACAAGCTGTTTGGGGCACTTTTTTGTGACCTCTACACAGGGGTATGAGTTGAAGACTTTGAATTACTGGCCAGTGGAGGTTAAGAAAGAAAAATTAACCGCTAACTGTGGGGATACAGCCACTTTTGGGTTGGGCCTTCACTACCGGTTGACAATAGAAGCGAGATCATTTAAACCCTTCAGTTATATAGCTAAGTGCCTGGCAACTAATCGTGTTGTTGTATGGCTTCTCCGCCTCCCAATACGTTTGTCACCAGGCCCTCCATTCCACCACTTTTGTTATATTATTTCCTTTTATGCAGAGTTCGTCACGCCACTTCGGTAATATCTTTGTGTGTGCGGGGTTAGTTCCAGTCCTAATAAGCGTATATAGTATTGAGATAGCACGTTGCTGAGCTGGAGTCCGTAATAGGTATTTTAATGATGTGTATTCCTCCGGTTCCTGCATGTTGTCCCCCAGAACTGCACGCAGTATGTGCCTTGCCCGGTGATAGTGATATCTTGCGACCAGTGTTAATTTGTCTGTTGCTACCTGTAACTGTTTCCACGTCTTTGCAATCCCCTCCAAGAAGTCTCCCATCTTCCTTATATCCATATATTGAGCTCATGCACTGTATGTATAAATGCCCTTTCCTGTCGAGTCTGTAGCCAGTTGTACCGTTCTATAGGCAGTTTTGGGAAATAAAGAAGTGTGATCTTTTGTAGGTCGGCAGCCCTACGCAATTGATGTCTTGTAGTCCCTCCTGGGTCTATGACATGATATCTCCTCTGCGATTTACGTAGTAGGTATTGTGTCAAGGTTAATGGGTTAACTTCGTCTCTCTATATAAATGTAGGGTATCCTGGGGTCCATGTATCGAGTGTAGTACATGTATTTGTTGTGCTGCGCAGTAGTATATTTCGAGGTCCGGTGCATTTAGTCCACCTGCTGAATATGGTTTGGTCAATGTCTCCCATTGTACCCGCGGTTTCTTCCCTGCCCAAGCGAGTCTAATCATGAGGGAGCTTAGTGTGTGGAAAAATGTTTTTGGTAATGAGATAGGGATGTTTACAAAATAAAATTGGAAACATGGGAGTACAATCAGTTTCATGAGCGATATACGCCCTAGCAATGACAGAGGTAATCGGATCCACCTCTCAATCATCTCCGTAAGCTTCTGTATTGCCCAGCCATACAGCCATAATTGTCTCATACTACTACTACTACTGTATCGGTATGGATCTGTACCCCAAGTTAGAATTTTGGGTCTGTGGTCCATGTTAGTGGATAGTCTATCTGGTGCGGAATAGTGTTTGTGGTTAGTGGAAATATAAGTGACTTGCTCCAGTTTATTCTGAGACCTGTGTAGCACCCACATCGTTCTACCTCTCTTAATATTAGAGTCAGATTATGTGCTGGGTCTCGAACGTACAGTAAGGCGTCATCAGGGTACGCAGTTATTATTAGATCATATTGTGGAAATCGTATTCCACGTTGACTATGGTACTCTTAGTGCGCAAGCTAATGGCTCTGCTGTTAAGGCACATAACAGAGAAGAGAGGGGTCATCCTTGTCTGGTGCATCTAGTGATCTTTAAGAGGGCGGAAAGTAATCCATTCACTCACACGTGTGCCATGGGTTCTGTGTAAAGGACTTTGCCTAGCTTGGTGAACACCTCTCCTACCCCGATCCGACGAAGCACTGCTGCCATTCCACCAAATCAAACGGCTTCTCGGCATCCAAGAATACCGCCGTGGCACGTACGGACGGATCTGGCGTGCAAAACAGTGTTCGTACGTTACTGGTGAAGGATTACCTGGGTATGAATCCAGATTGTTCTGGGGCCACCACCAACGGGAGCAAGGGGTCTAATCTATTTGCAAGAATCTTGGCAAACAGCTTAGTGTCCGTGTTAAGTAATGACAGTGGTCTATATGAGGAACACTGCTCCTCTGGCTTACCAGGCTTTAGCAGGACAATTAGGATGGCTTCTCTCATTGTGGGGGGCATAATGTCGTCTTAGGCCATTTCTTCAAAAAAGTTTACCAGCTGGGTTATTAATTGATCTTGATAGGTCTTATAGAAGGCTACTGTTAAGCAATCTGAACTGGGGACCTGGTGATTGGGCATGTCCTTTAGTGTGGCACTGATTTCAGTAGGGCGTAAGGGTGCCAAAAGCGGCTCTCTGTGGGCATTGGTCAGCCAGCTCATTATAATGTGTGCTAAATAGTTGTCTGCTGTTCCTCTGTGCTTGTGGGGTGGGAGGTGTAGAGTTCTGTGTAGTATTTACAAAAACTATCTGCTATTAGTGTTGCATTACTTATCATCTCGTCATCCTCTTCTTGTATTTCTATTACCTCTTTCATGCCTCTACCTGGCCTAGTAAGCGCAGCAAGCGTGGCGCTTGGTCTGCCCCTTTACCCAAACACTTTAGCAGTGGCATATTTCCCTAAATGTGCCACCTCAGTTTGAGCTACTTCGTTGTATTCATCTAATTTTTCCCTAATCAAGGCTAACATCTCGGGTATGGCTGTGTGGTGACATACGTTGCAGCTCTGCCAGCTCAGTTTTCAGTTTTTGTAATCCACCCCTAATGGAAAGTAGCTCCCCAGCATGTTTTGAAATAGACACCCCCTGGATGTAAGCCTTAAAGTCTTTACAAATAGTGGCCATTTTGGGGACACTACCTAGATTACTGTTGAAGTAGTTATCTATCTCTTGTGAAAGTTCCTCTTTGAATACTGTATCCAAAAGTGAGTACTGTCGAAAACGCCACGCGTGTGCCCAAAGTAGTATTATTTCTATTTTGAGTTGTAACTTAACTGTGGAGTGATCCCAATATGTGTGCTGCAAATGTATGCATTCCGTTATGAAGGTTATTAAGTCATATACATAGTTATATGTCGTGTACCGAGGAGTAGTGTGTATACTCCCTCCCTTGTGGAGAACGGTCCCGCCATAATCTAACAGCCCTTTTAGCTCAGCAATGGCACCAATAGCCTTGGCAGTCGAGGAGGGCCTCTGTGATGCGCCCCATGATCTATCTAGTTCTGGGGATTGCACACAATTAAGATCGCCTCCCAAAAGTGTGTGCATAGAGGTATACTTAAGAAGTTTATTATATAATGTGCAATACAATTGGGGTCATCATAGTTAGGTTCATATATTCCCACAACTCGTACATCGAAGCTGTCGGTGTGCTATTACATATCTACCCTCGGAGTCTATGTCTAGTGCGTTTATTTTTATATTTGCCTCCTGTCTGACCCATATTAGGTCTGCTGCTGTGGTTGTCGGCTGCCGTGCACCGTCAGTGGTATCGTCTGCGTCTGGCATCTTACGCATCCTTCCGGATCAGGATGCATGAACGCAAGGAGAACAGCCGGGCGGCTGCAACTATCCGTGATTTAGCGGGTCCCATTGGGCCTCATTTATGAGGTTTTGCTGTAGGGAAGCGCAGCAGGCCTTCCTGCTGCGCTTCCCAACGGCAAAAGAAAAGGGCAGGAATGCTTCGTATCAATAAGATACGGCGCGTTCCTGTCCTTTTTCCCTGCGCCGGCGCACAATGGGCTGCCTGCGCCAATGCAGGCACCTTTGCACAATGGTGCAAGGGTGCCTGCGTTGCGGGGATGATTATTTTTGTACAGGAAGGGTTGTACTGTACATTCTCATGCTCCTATTCCTCTCTCACTTTTTTACTCTGGCCCTTGCACACTCTTGCACACACTCAAGGATAGCTATCTTTTTGTGCTCCCTATCACCAGTCATAATGTTTATTTTTTTTTTAATTACACTGGTCAAAATAAAGCTGTGTTCCACAGCTAGGCAATGTCAACTTAGAGGCCCAACTCTTGACGTCTGAAGAGACAATCCAGTGTAGGATTGCAGACTTAAATTAATGCAATTATAATTTCAAGATGAAACATAGCTATTTAGTTCGAAAGAACGTACAGGAGAAGGTCCTCTTTGCAAGTTTGCTGCATTTTGTTGCAAGGATACTGGGACAAGTATCCACAATTCTTCCTGTTATTTCTGCGCCAAAATATGGTAATAATGGGAAATAATGCAGGCTCTGGGTCATGCTCCTGCCAGCAGCATATCCGCACCTGGTGAAACACAACAGGAATCACCAGGCCTGAAAATGAACTTGAGGTAATGATATCACTAAATAATATTTTTTTAAAATGTGGAATTTTTAAACGTTCGGTCGGGCTGAATATGTTGAATTCAATCTTGTCCCAAACTATAACATCCGGTACAGGAACTGCTGTAATGTTCACTGACGACTGGTCTCTTTCTTCTCGATGAGATGATCAATGAGGTTTCAAAATTAAATTCACCTTTTGGGCTGCAGAGCTTTGCCGAATGTATTGTCCATTAATAAGCATGTTAAAAACTATCACTAAGCTTCACCAGAAAATAAAGAAAATAATCCTGGAAGATACCCATAGTTCTACCCATGGTGATACCAGGTAAGTTTTCCTAAGAAAGTTCAAAATGTCTTTGATACATTTTTTTTGGATTCAAGTGAACCTGAAACATGCAAGCAGCAAGTTAAAGTTTATGAAGTAGCCAGAAGCAGTTCGATCAATTGTTAGAATTGCATCAGGATTTGTTGAAATCGTATTTCCCTCTTGTTCAGGCATGTTGATGTAGACCTCTGTACTTGGTCTAATTGCAGCTTGAGTGTGATTTTGAAGTTGAATTTCAGGTTGAAGAGGAACGAGTTCCATAGCATTGTTGCATAGTCCATTTCTGTATTGGTGACTCTTTGAAAGTGAGGAGTCCTTCAGTTTAAACTTCTTGAATTGTAGCGAGAGGAGGACCTCTGCTACTTTGGAGCCCACGCGGCCTACTACTTAGTATAGGCCACATAGTGTGGTTTGATTAGGTCAACTGAGACAAATCTTTTCTCCTTTTTGCAGCAGAGGCGGTAGAAGTACAGTTCTCATTCCTTCAATTGCTAGGACCGGTACAGGCTTTCTGTAGGATGGCCCAAATTCTTTCTTGTACACTATTTTCTCTCTGAGCAGATCCCCGACTTTTGGGATCCAGACAGGTCTTGCTGTGACTGATTTGACTTGCCCAGTGGTGGTCTGCTTCAGGTGGACGTTACTTAGTTGTGTCCTGGATTAATTTAGATCCTGAAAAACAGCCAAACGTTCATGGAAGTCAAAAGGCTTTTCATCCGCAACTGCGTCTTCACAATCAAGATCAGGTACCCACATTCTTGTCCCAAATAGGACCTCATATGGGGTAGACAGTCAAAATATCGAGTTGTTAATGTCGATGTGACATAATATCGAGTCCAAAATATCGATGGCAAGAAATTTCGAAAACAAAAATATCGTCGTTGAAAATATCGATTTATGTGTGTGTCAAAAATATCGAAGACATGAATTTCGAAATCAGTAATATCGATGCTGAAAATATCGATTGTCAAAAATATCGATATGTAAAAGTGATGTTTTAAAGTATGTTAAGTAATTATTTATTTAAATGTTGTTTATATATAAGATAATTTTTATATTAAATTTTATTATTTTTAGTTAGAAGTCTAGGAGCGGGATGTAGAGTTTATAGGGGATAAGGGTGGGTAGTGTATTAAAAAAGTATAGTGCAAATATGAAATAATAAATTTCGCATTTGAAGTAAATTTATAAATTAGCGACATTTTAATCCAAAAATTTATAAATGCGAAATTTTATATAAAATTATTGATTATTGTTAAATGATTAGTTCTTTGATTTTGGATAATTATTATTAAATTGTGTCAATATATCAAAATAATAATATTTTAAATAAATTATTGTATATTAATGTTAGGAGCGGGATGTAGAGTTTATAGGGGATAAGGGTGGGTAGTGTTTTAAAAAAGTATATTGAAATTCTAAAATTTTAAATTTCGCATTTCCTTCAGATTTCAAAATTTCGAAATTTATAAAAAAATTTAGGGAGTAGTCGAAATGAGATTGAAATTTAGGGAGTACATTAAACATTAAGATTACATTTTTTGTATGTACAAAATTTTTTTATAAATATTAAAATATTAAATTACATTTTTATAATATTTGTACTATAAATTTAGGAGCGGGATGTAGAGTTTATAGGGGATAAGGGTGGGTAGTGTTTCAAAATTTTATAGGGTAATTATAAAAATTAAATTTTCGCAATTTAATAAAAATTTGCGAAATTTATAAAATTAAATTTAATATTTCGATTTTAGCGAAATGATATCGATTTATTCGAATATAGTACTTATTTTTTAAGTTTGCAGTTGTTAATGTACTAAAATATATTTGTAATTATACTATTTTCATATAATTTCAAAACATATTTGACTATTTATGATATGAGTGGGATGTATATTTTCAAGGGGATAAGGGTGGGTAGTGTATAAACAAAGTATACTCTAATAATACAAGTACAAATTTCGCCTTTTATTTCATTTTATTTTTTAACCCAAATTTTAGATAAATATTATTAAAATACGAAATTATGAACAATATTAGGTTGTTGTTATACATTGAGGTATTTTGTGTATGTAGTAAAATGATTCACAAATATATAATGTAGTAGATATTAAATAAAATAATGTATCATATTTTTAGGAGTGGGATGTAGAGTTTATAGTAGATCAGGGTGGGTAGTTTTATCAAAGGTACATTTTGTGCGTTCAGGGTCAGTTTTTCGTTTGTGGGTAAAGGTGTTTTGTGAGGTTTCAGAGTCAGTTTTCAGTTTGTGGGTAAAGGGGTATTTGTAGGTTTCTGGGTCAGTTTTTAGTTTGTGGGTAAAGGAGTTTTGTGAGGTTTCAGAGTCAGTTTTCAGTTTGTGAGTAAAGGGGTATTTTTAGGTTTCTGGGTCAGTTTTTAGTTTGTTGGTGAAGGGGTTTTGTCAGGTTTCAGGGTCAGTTTTTAGTTTGTGGGTAAAGGGGTATTTTTAGGTTTCAGGGTCAGTTTTTAGTTTGTGGGTAAAGGTGTTTTGTTAGGTTTCAGGGTCAGTTTTTAGTTTGTCGGTAAAGGGGTATTTTTAGGTTTCAGGGTCAGTTTTTAGTTTGTGGGTAAAGGTGTTTTGTAAGGTTTCAGGGTCAGTTTTTAGTTTGTGGGTAAAGGGGTATTTTTAGGTTTCTGGGTCAGTTTTTAGTTTGTTGGTGAAGGGTTTTTGTCAGGTTTCAGGGTCAGTTTTTAGTTTGTGGGTAAAGGAGTTTTGTGAGGTTTCAGAGTCAGTTTTCAGTTTGTGGGTAAAGGGGTATTTGTAGGTTTCTGGGTCAGTTTTTAGTTTGTGGGTAAAGGAGTTTTGTGAGGTTTCTGAGTCAGTTTTCAGTTTGTGAGTAAAGGGGTATTTTTAGGTTTCTGGGTCAGTTTTTAGTTTGTTGGTGAAGGGGTTTTGTCAGGTTTCAGGGTCAGTTTTTAGTTTGTTGGTGAAGGGGTTTTGTCAGGTTTCAGGGTCAGTTTTTAGTTTGTCGGTAAAGGTGTTTTGTTAGGTTTCAGGGTCAGTTTTTAGTTTGTCGGTAAAGGGGTATTTTTAGGTTTCAGGGTCAGTTTTTAGTTTGTGGGTAAAGGTGTTTTGTAAGGTTTCAGGGTCAGTTTTTAGTTTGTGGGTAAAGGGGTATTTTTAGGTTTCTGGGTCAGTTTTTAGTTTGTTGGTGAAGGGGTTTTGTCAGGTTTCAGGGTCAGTTTTTAGTTTGTGGGTAAAGGAGTTTTGTGAGGTTTCAGAGTAAGTTTTCAGTTTGTGGGTTAAGGGGTATTTTTAGGTTTCAGGGTTAGTTTTTTATTATAGGGGTACAGGGAAAACATAAATTAAGATTCTATTTACATTACAATTATTATAATAAATTAAATTTAATGATATTACATTATTCATTTTTTGACATTTGATTTTTTATAGTAATTTATTATTATTTTATGTCCTGCAGTTATTTACATTATTTGTTAATTGGAGTTGGAAGAGTAAATTTAATATGTTCTGTGTACTGCACTTACTCTAATTAAATGGTGATTGCATTTCGAATTGTAAATTAATCACGGTTTTTGAGAAGCAATTACCTAAAGTAAATGGTTATTGGAGTCGGAATATTTAAAAAATTCATTATGTGTTTTTCAAATATTGATATTATATGTATATGGGTGTATGAATAATAATTTTTATAACTTCAGTGTATAGTATGTTATTTATTTACATGTGGTATATAGAAATAGATAGAACATTACAGTTATAATACATTTGCAAAAATACATAAACATGATTTTGTTATAGGTAATACAAAATAATCACACCAGTTTTATTTCATGTTAATTTTTTTATTCAACACTTGAAATATACGAACAGATATACATTTTATTACGCTATCTTTGGTATACATATAAACACAAATGGAGGATAATGTCCTTTTTATAATCACATTTTACAAGAAATTTCGTGACAAGTACTTTTAATTTGTAGAGAAAAAATGGTTAGTTCACATAATGCAATGTATGATATTATACATACATTATACTATTATTGTTTCTTAATAAAACATCAAAATGTGTAATGAAAAACATAATTCACAAATTTTTAATACATATAGTGATATACTGATGATGATATTAACATATGAACACTTTTAAAATTATAATATAATATAAATATCCTAATTAGAACATGTACATCATCATCAATGATTCTTTTAACATTACAATATTGTTATGTATGATTATTATTATTAATAAATATGTTTTAATAATAACAATTTTCACATATTAGTCATATTGTAATCAATTAAATCTGATAAACAAATACAATATTACACATTTTGTTATATAATAATTTTAATAAATATTACATTAAATATTTTTATATTTTCATACTTAATGTAATAAATATTAAAAGTATGTAATATATAATTAATATACAGGCAAAAACAATTTCTATTCACAATATAATATACAATTTTTTTAACATTACACATAATTTCGAGCCATATATATAACAATAATCGACATTTATAGTAGTACTTTTCACAGTTACATATAATTTGGATCGTTAATTTTGTAACCACTCTTTGTCTTTTTGCGTTATTTTGGTAAAGGGAAAGTCGCGGTTGGAAGCAGATTCACTTTTGAGTGGGTACCAATCTACTTTTATATTGTTAAAGTATTGTAAATTATAATTAAAGGTTATATTTTGTTATTTTGGGGTTGGAAATTAAAGTATGACTATTTACATATAATGGAGTAGAATTAATACGTATTTTCGGTCACGAATTTTTGAGCCATTTAAAATCGTTGGAGTTAATGAGTATGTGATATAATGTAATTAAATTATAAATAAATAGGAATGTTATGTTTATATATTCTGGAATACTCGTTAGTGTTATGTCGGTGGGATTGTTTAGCTGTTTTTTTTTCTCGTATTTTGAAACAGCTATTTCCGTTTCCGATATTTTTTTTTTAAGGGAAAGGAAGTGTGTTTCAGTTGTTAGAACGGAGATGATTTACATTCTTCCTTTATATTTTGAGTTCTGTGAAATATTTATCACACTTTAAGATAACAGTCGTTATTTTAAATGGCATTTACATAGTCGTTTACTTTGGATGATGGATAGTGTTTGCAGAGTTAAAGAAAACATAATTAATGATTTGTTGGATTAAGTCTTTGATATTTACACATTGTATTGTCGGTAAAGGATTATTTTTATGATGTTCTATTTAAAGGTAAGTTAGAAATTTTTAAATTTTATTTGGATGGAAGCATTTTTTAAAAACAAATATTGTGATATAATAATATATTTATTTAGTCTTTTTAGAATAGTGTTAAAAAATAAATTAGACTAAATAAATATTTTTTTATTATATTAAAATATGTGTTTTTTTACATTAAGGATATTGTTTGATCTCTATCAATTAATTTAGTTATAGCAATTAGTTCAATGTTTTGGCTATCATTTTTAAATATTCCAGTCCTCTTGTTGTAGGATATAGTTGGACTTGCTGTTGAAGATATATATACATTTGAGCAGTTTGTCTAGAGAGTTTTGGTTTCAGTTGTATGACTGATTGCTGCATACGTAGTTCCTGAAAGCTTTGCTCTTTTTGTATAGCTGAGACTAGCTTGTGTAATGTGGGTGTTGTACGTCCAGTAGAAGAGAGGAAGGCATTGTGCCAACCTTCAACAGCATTGTTCGTTTTTGCTTCTTGGTTGAGTGTTGGTAGATAGACATTCCACCAGGGAATTGCAAATTTTGGCTGGCGTCTGTGGCCTGACCTATGTAGTCTTCCTACCCAGTTGTCCTCAAAGTAATCTAAAAGTGGGGCGAGTCTTTGCTCATTTTGGGTGTAGAAAGGACTTTCAATTAACAAATTGTAATGTTCGGCCACATCAGTTACTGGTACATATGCCAGAGCAATGAGATGTTTAATTTGGTATGCAAAAGTTATATTTGTTGCATACTCAACACTAAGGGCAGATTTTTGTAAATGTCTCCAGAGACATTGATTGAAATGAAAATAACATCCTTGAATGGATGTGTGTGGGTAAGTTTTCAAAATAGAATTTATCATAGCTTGCTCGAAGTCTATGATGATTTTCATTGGGAAGTAGTCAGAACTTTGTTCCTTTATTTTTTGTAAGATTTCTGAGTAAGTAGTGGCTTGTTTGTTTGGTAATAAACAATATATGAAGGGGATACAGGTATTATGATATTGCCCATGAATTGTGTATAACTGGTAGAAAGGTTTTGGGCATATAGAAAAAGTACCATCCATCATCCAAGTAGTACTTTCTGTTAATTTTTTAATATTGTTATTAGTTGCAAACATTATTATTCTTTTGTCCTTGCTATGATTATCATAAAATATAAATGGCTCGTCATTATGAGTAATTACAAGCTCTGGCGGTATTATGACTTCTTCAAAAGTTTTAGGCGTTGGTATATTGGGTCTACTTGCTTTTTTTGTTCTTGCTATTGTTCTTTTAATGGTAGCAATAGATGGTAGCTGACCTCTTGCTTCTTTGGGAACTTTAGGTAGTAATTCTTTCAGAATTACGTTGGTAGGTAGTTCTGATCTGGTACTTAATTCCTTGATATTTTCAAGAGTGGATCTCACTTCTATTTCCGAGATGTTTGGTGGGTGATTATGTTCAGTGGTATTTATAACACTAGTTTCCCTTGTTGTAGCACGGCCATAGCATTTATTGGAGTAATATTTTGTACACTTCCAATTCACTTTAAGGTCTTTTTGTTTCTCCTGAGTATAAATGTAGCCCATATAGCATAACAAAAATTTGCCTTTCTGAGATGTAATAAATCTTGCATTATCAGTCATTCTTGATTTCTGGTATCTAGAAAAGTTAATATACAAATATTAATATAATCTGACATGTATAAAAAATTTAAAATAAAGCTAGTATTCTTCTAGTAATTTACTTACCACCACTAATGTTCTATTTATCGAAAGTAGATGCTTGTTCAGTTAGATGTTGTTCTTCTATTGCCACGGTCTGTTGAGAAATAATTAAGTATGTTATAGGAAAAGTTACAATTTTTTTCTTGGTAACTTTTGTTTTACGTTATAACGTCTCTAAAAATTGTTTTGTTTATTTGAATTTAAAAAGAGACATTTCCAATATTATACTAACAGATGCATAAAAAGAGTCATTTTCATTTCTAGTACATTCTATAGAGTTTATAAAGACTAGTTATGTTTTATTTATGATCTTACCAAGAGTATTATAGTAGTAGCATAATGTGTGTTCTTTGATGTGAATTATCTGTTTTCTGTACCTTTGAGTTCTGTTTAGAGAGAAAGTTGATGAAAATTACTAATGCGTTTATATGTTATATAAAAAAATACATTTCTTATAAAGCATTGTTACTTAATTGCTAAAAAGAACCAAGGATGACACATGTATTATGAGTAAAAGCACATTAAAACATATTTAAGAACAGGAAGAATATATTTTTTACACAGCATTGTAACGTTTATTCCTTAAAAAAATTTAGGCTTCACACTATGTATTAAGATTTACAGGCTAAGAAAGAAAGTATAGAGTTTTAAATTAGGCCAATAATTGCCAAAGAACGTTAAGTAAATGTTAAACATATGTAGATACCTTTTTTAAATTTAAAGTGTCCTGTATCTTGAAGTTGAAGTATAACTTGATTTGTTTGTAGAGTCTGTTTAAAGGTAAAGTACATAAAGAAACAACAAATTAGGTTACAAATCTTCGTTTATAATTAATGGACAAAAAAATTAGAGTTTATTAACAGGGCTATATGATTACTTACTTGTAGTTTTAGGAAGAATTTTCTTGAAGAGAAGAATATAGATGGTGCTCCCAAAATTGGCAGTATGTGGTCACGAAGAATATTTCCTGCAACTTGTATGGCTGTTTGTGATTGGTTTATATAGTCTATGTGTAATTAAGTTTGCCATCTGATTGGTCAGATATGTAAAGACGAGTTACAATTGGTTAGTTTGAATTTTTTTTAAGTAAAACATTGAAGATATATCTTCTTAAATAGTTTATGTTGAGGAATTGAAATGATATATTTATGTTAAATAAAAGTCTTGTAATAAATAAAGATTATGTAAAATGAGTACTAAGTATTAAATAAGTATGTTTACAAAGAGTTTATATACAAATTTCGTTAGTTTGCGAAAACACAATATTGTACACTAAATGTGACTTAATAATTTCTAAAAACATTAGTGAAGTAATTAGAAATGTGTGTATTACTTAGACAATAGATTTATTGGTGTTATATATAAAAAAAGAGTATAATTTAGCTATCGATATTTTGATATTGACGAAAATAGTGCTATCGAAATTTTTGTATTCGATATTATTGTAGTGTGGTATATGTAGTATTGAGTGTCGATATTATGGTATTCGAAAATAATGCTAACGATATTTCTGTAGACGATATTTTTGTGCATCGATATAGATTGCTCGATATTATTGTAGTTTTCATGTTAAGTATAGGGTGTCGATATTAGTGCTATCGATATTAGAGACTCGATGTTATAGTAGGTCGATTTTTTAGAAATCGATAATCTGTCAGTGATTCCTCATATGGAGTGACCCCCCTAGAGAACTTCGTGGCATGTTATTAAGTGCCCACTGGACTCCATAAAGATGTTTTACCCAACTTCCGCCTGTGCCTAATACTCTAGCTGTTAAAGATTTCTTTAAGTCGATGTAAAACGCATCTCTGCGTTTGTGTACAGGTGTGATTTGTATGCAATTAGTACTGTTTCACCTTCATTATATGTGAGATAGGTGTACCCAGATTGACCAGTAATTATACGGATCACCAAGTGGCGTACGTTTACGCATGTTTGTAAGTGTTCGGAAGCTATCATGTCAGCTTGTAAGGAACACGTAGTGTATCTGTGTGTTCCTGTGTCCAGTTTCTTGCTGAGAAATCAGGTTTAATTAAGTCGTAGAAAGGTTTTATCTAAAATGTATGTTCGACCAAAATTTTGGAATCCCAGTATTGATTGTAAATTTTTTAAATGATTTTGGAGGTTGGAGCAGCGCGCATTTTTCAAAAAAATTGGCTGCCAGGCTTTTACCTTTACTTGAAAGCTCGTCTCTAAAAACAGGACACCGAGGTGGGCTATTTTTGTTTTTTTTAAGTTACATTTGTAGCCCTCAGATGCAAATCCCAAAATTATGGTATTCACCCTGTTAAAGTTTTCCTCTAGATCATCGTCCGTCAGATAAATATCATCCACATATGACAATGCCTCTTCATCTAATTTTTGAAGTAGCTCTGTTACTCTGGCCGAAAACAAGCCCGGGCTGTTCTTATACCCCTGGGGGAGTTGCCGAAATTGCCTCTGTGACCCTAGCCCTGACAATACTGTTAAATACCTGCTTTCAGTCGCTATATTTTGGCAGAAAAATCCACTTGAAATACCAAGTGTTGTTCATATTTTTTCTGCACAATGTTATTCATTAATGGGGCACTGTGTGCATTTTGAACTGCGAATGTCTTAGTGTAGTTTTTAAATGTCTGTAATCTAAAACTAGACAATGTGTATTGTCGGGTTTCATGACTGAAAACAAAGGATTGTTCATTTGAGAGGTGCATGTTTCAATCACCCCCTGGTATTCAAGTTGATCTAAGATCTCCCTGACCTTCTTGCTTTATTGGATACTGCCTCTGTGCACTTTTTTATTGGAATTATGTGGTGGGTTGAATCCTCATCCCATCCAACATGGTTCTTTTATAATGCTGGAGCTTGGGCTACCCCCCACTCCCGTGCATATGTGTATTGCAAGTGCTTGGGAATATGATCTGAGAATGCTGGCATAATTACCGTTTCTCCTCTAGGGCAATCCATGACGAATGCAGGTGGCCAATCTTCTTCAGCTAACAGAATGTAATAGCCAGACGTAAGGCTCTCCCAAAAGAGACCTCTAACTTTTCTACACTTGTCCCCCTCCATTTAAAGTGTTATTTCATACAATTTATGTGGGACTCTTGCCCTAGTATCAGGTGTTTCCACCGTGATATAATCATTCAAGTCCACTGTCACCAGAAATTCCATCAGGTTCTGGTGAGCTATTGTTACCTCTGCCGCACTGTCTAGCTTCTTCAGAGCCCATTCCCCGTTCAGTAGTCGAGTCCTCAGAATTCTGGGCATGTCTGATCTTTAGACCTGCAACCTTCTTCTTTTCGAACTGTGGCTTTTGCTTTGGCTTCTCTTCTTTTTGGAAGTGTAATCTTGAGCGTGCTGCTTGTCTTTGGACTTTGTACGCTCGTATTGTCTTTCTGACCGTCCTTCCCTCTCGGAGTTTTTCGATGAACCCTGAAAGGAATGAGAGGAACGTATATCAGTATCCTGATACCTGTCAGGTTTCCTAATATTATCCCTATTCATGAGATGATACCTCTTTTCAGAGGCCTCCTGTGTAGGAAATCAACCTCAGGATTTAGGTCTGTTTCCCTTTAATGTTTGTTGTTTTTTATTGTCTCGCTTCTTTAACCCTTTCCATGCTCATGACGAGCTCAGCTCGTCATGAGGCACAGTGGAGCTGTGCTGATGACGAGCTGAGCTCGTCATGAAATAAGGTAAATCTGAATTCTTCAGCACCGGAGGGGAAAATGTGCAGCAGCGATGTGGTTAAAGAAGAAGCAGGCATCTGCTTTGAAGTATCCTTTTCAGGAATGCCCATCAGTTGTGATTTTAAAGCTTTCTCACCTATACTGTCTCTGCCTACTTCTGTATACGCAGTTTCAATTATTTTCGGTAGTTCGTGTTCTTGTTCTAAAGGACTGAACTCCCTTCGGCTTTGGCAGATAGTCACTGAAGCTGCATCCCCTTT
Organism: Lissotriton vulgaris; assembly: GCF_964263255.1. Taxonomy (NCBI): domain Eukaryota; kingdom Metazoa; phylum Chordata; class Amphibia; order Caudata; family Salamandridae; genus Lissotriton; species Lissotriton vulgaris. The sequence goes on from NC_141695.1 coordinate 900,677,257, forward strand.
TATATTACCTAAGATTATGGCTGATACCTTGTCATGGTTCAAGTTCCTCGGGCGCAGTACCCGCAAGAAGCCCACCTTCAGGCAGCCCCGACTCTGTATTCAATAATACCAGAGTATCAGGGTGGGCAGATGAGGGGAGGGAAAGGGAGGGTACTGCAGGGAGGGAGATCTGCAACAACACACTAGGATACCATGAATTCACAATCCAGCCTAACTTTAAATAACACTCTAAGAACAAGAATCAAATTACTGCGCTAACTCTTCCATGCAATTACCTGTAAAAGAAAAGAAGCTGTTGTGGATTCACAGACTTATTTCCTTAACGTTCAGAATGACTTATACTCTTTATTAATGTCCTTTGTTGTGCACAACAAGAACGAAGATTTCGACACAACCGATACTTTACTTGATTGAATTTCACCAACAACTAAATAACATGGATATTGCTTGACCAGAGAAATGTTGCTTTCACATATAGTTAACTGTTCTTTAAACATAAGAGTATCCAAGTGTACTTTCATATGAGCCCAGGAAATATTCAAAAATTGTTGTCCAAGACTTTCAGTGCTATAATCCAATTGTCTTTTAAATCAAGTTTCGGTAAATGGCTTTCAATTCAAATATATTAAACGATTTGGTAAATGTTCATAAAGTTTTAAGACTCCACTTAGAAAGTTCTAGGCCAAGAAGCAATTCCGAACAACGATAGTTAGGCCTTTCAAGAGTTTAACTTGCTTCAAGAATAACATCTGCAGATCCTTACCTGCAAACTGCTGAAATTAAATACCTGAATACTTCTTTGAAATCGGAGATCCACCGCCAGACTAGCAGAGTATTCTAACCGCTTCGGTAACTTGCAGCTTTAGGACGCGAACTCAGAATAATCCGCATCGGGAGATGGGCGCGGTTCTCTTTTATACGCGCTGAAGCTATCTACGGTGGCCGTGGCTGAACACACTTTCCTCGTGTGTTAAGACTGCGAAGTAAAAGGATGCAAACAGTTAGCAAAACAAAAGGCTAAATGATTTAACACGTTCAAAGGGGCAATAATGGCATAATACAAGGATGACTTTACTAGACAGCGCTAAACAAAGAACTCTATGTCAGTTAGCTGTTATATAAGTCCATATCACTTGGATTCAAACAAAACAGAAAACAACCTGAACTCCATTGTATACACGATTGCAAGTTTACATGGACTCTCAAGATGAATAGAGCAAGGTCCTGATGGCGGGTTCTGACAGTCCTCCCCACCAAAAATAGACTCCCCTCACTAAGCAGGGGAGTTGGGATGCAGATTGTAAAATCGACGTATAAGACATGGAGCATGTACTGAATCGCTTGGTTCCCAAGAATTCTTTTCGGGTCCTTATCCCTTCCAAGCGATTAAATACCAGAGTTTTCCTCTCATTCTTTTACTGTTCAAGATACTTTGCACTTCGTATTCCTCTTGATCACCTACCAAAATGGGAGGTGGTTTGAAAGGTACTTTCTGAGTGGCCTTTTTTAACAAAGAAGTATGAAACACTGGGTGAACCGACATTGTCTTGGGTAACTTTAACTTATAGGCTACTGGATTTATTTGCTTTGAAATCTCAAACGGCCCAATGAAACGAGGGTGAAACTTGTACTTATTCCTGAATTTCAAGTTCTTTGTGGACAACCACACTCTGTCCCCAGGTTCATAGACTGGAGCTGGCTTTCTTTTTCGATCGGCATACTGTTTGTACTTCATCTTTGCTTTCATAACATTTGCTCTCAAACATTGTAACACTCGAGTCATGTCTTTCATCTTGGAAGTTACTGCCGGCATATCTTCCTCTGACTTTGGTGTTACACAAGGTAGAAACCGAGGATGATAAGTGGTCAGTGTACACAGTTATCGGAAATTTGACCCCCAAAAGATGGTGACGCCATTCCTTAAAGGCTGATCGAATGGCCAATAATTCCTTTTCTGCCACAGTATAATTTCTTTCTGCTGGGAGAATTGTTTTTGATAAATAAGCCACTGGATGAAGTTCGTGGGAATCATGGTTACGTTGTGAAAGAATGGCCCCAATCGCCGTTTCAGAAGCATCTGCATCTACAATAAAGGGTTGACTTGAGTCTGGATGTTGGAGAACTGGGGCGGTTGTAAAGCCCTTTTTTAGTTGTTCAAAAGCCACGTTTGCTTCTGAGGCCCAGTTAAAGGTTACCTTCTTTTGAAGCAATTTAGTTAAAGGGCTAGCCAAAGTGGAAAAATGGTGAATAAAGCGTCAATAAAAATTGGCAAATCCTAAGAATCGCTGAATATCCTTCACACAAGTAGGAATTGGCCATTCCTGAATGGCTTGAATCTTCCGATCTGCCATGGTGATGCCATTTGGAGGTAAAATGAAACCCAAGAATTCCACCTCAGTTGTATGAAATTCACACTTGGATAATTTTTTCCACTTTAGTTGTATGAAATTCACACTTGGATAATTTACAAAACAAGCCTTTGTTTTGTAAGGTGCGCTAAATTGTTTTAACATGATTTTGATGTTCAGACTGAGGAAGAATATATCAATATATCATCGATATATATGATGACAAAATGGTCCAAAAATTCCTTTAAAACGTCATTTAAAAAAATGTGAAAAGCCGCTGGGGCATTACAAAGCCCAAACCGCATTACACAATATTCAAATAGGCCATAGGGAGTTCGAAAGGCAGTTTTCCACTCGTCCCCAGTTCTTATTCGGACTAAATGGTAAGCTCCTCTTAGGTCAAGTTTGGTATAGATGGTGGCTGCACGTACTTGGTCTAGGAGTACCGATATTAAAGGTAAGGGATAACGATTTTTTACTGTGATGTTGTTCAAAGCACGATAATCTATGCACGAGCGCAACTCCCCATTACTCTTTGGGATAAAAAAAGAGGAGAGGCTGCTGGGGACTTGGATGGCTGGATAAAACCATTCTGTAGATACTTATCCAAGTACTCTCTCAAATGAGTGTTTTCTTGTTCAGTTAAAGCATATATACGACTGCACGGAACTTTGGTTCCAGGTATTAAATCAATTTCGCAATCGTAGGTGCGATGAGGTGGAAGAACCTCTGCTTGACTTTCACTGAACACATCTCAGAACGGTTCATATACTGTAGGTAGAACAGTATTCTGTTCTGTGGCTGTGGGTATCCTTTGTTCTAACAGTGATTGATCACCTCTGTCAGATAAAAATTTTGGCCCAGACGTTTGCAAGGATGATTCTTTTTGTAAGCATACGTGTTTACACCACTCCGAAGTAAAATCTATGTTTTTTTTGGCCCAATCAATAACCGGATTGTGAAGGGTTAACCACGGCATGCCCAAGATTATTCCGAATTGAGGTGCATCGATTAGATCAAAACTGATACACTCCTTATGACAAAGGTCTTGCAAGCAACAAGTCATATTTATTGGTACTGTGGTTCGTGTGATGGGACCTGATGTTAATAGTGTTCCATCAACTGCCTGAACATTCTCTGGTCGAGCCTTAACAGGTGTGTGAATAGTTCGTTTCTGACACAAGGTGGAATCAATAAAGTTGCCGGTAGCTCTGGAATCTACCATTACCATGAGAGTTTTGTGAATGGTTTCCACCTCGAATAAGACATTCAGGGACAACTGAGGTACTGTAATCTGTACTGTATTGGCCAAAGATTGTTCAGGAGATTGATTAGAATTCCTCGAGAAATACTCCTTTCCGTTTCTCGAGCTATCTAGTTTCCCTGGCTTTTTTCAGATTCCTTGCCAGAAAACGTACTTCCAAGTCCTTTTGGTTTATTAGGACACTCTCGCACAAAATGCCCTTTTTTTCCACAGTATAAACACTGTCCTGCCTTACGGCGTTGTTCTTTCTCTTCTTGTATCAGAGGTTTTCTAACTCCCCCTAAGTCCATGGGTTCAGCTGTGTCTTGATTAACTGAAACACTTTGTTCCTTTGTTCTGGAAAAAACTCGGAACTCAGGTTTTCGTTTCTCACCTTTTCGATCTGCCATTCTGTGATCTAACCGTAATGTTAAAGCAATTAAATCCTCACAGGTTGTAGGTTGGGGATCGATGGGAGCAATTAAGTCTTTAAGATCGTCTCTTAACCCCTGATAGAACAGAGCTGCCTTTTTGTCCTCTGGCCAATGTGTTTTGGCAAAAAGCCTATTGAACTGAGATAAGTAATGCATCAGATCCTTGTTACCATGACGTAATTCTAGTAATTCACGAACCGCAGACCCAGTAATGGTTCTTCTATCAAACACTTTTTCAAATTCTTATTTGAAGGCTCGCCAGTCATATAACAAAGGATCGTCAGCATTTACCAAAGGGACTGCCCACATTGCTGCATCACCACTTAAATAGGAAATTAAGAAGGCTATACGAGACTGAGCATTAGGAAATGCAGTTGGTCTAACCATAAAATGTAATTGAACCTGTGTTAAAAAGGTCTGAAATTTGTTGGGCTCTCCAGCATATCGTTCTGGAGAGGCTAAAGGTACAGCTTGAGGGACAGTCACAAAAACAGTTGACATGGAGGGTGAACTAACCGTAGGTTGTGTAACTGAAGGTAGAGTTGGGTCGGAGAGCCTCTGTGATTGCAATTGGGCAACCTGATTGGCCAAGGCTGCTGTTTCAGATCTGGAAGCTGCTATCTCTTTTTGCATTTCGCCTAAAATCTTACAAATGTTATCTAGAGACGCTATTTTGGCGGTACTGCTCAGGAGGAACGACAATCCCTGGGTGGATTATTCTGTCATGGTTCAAGTTCCTCGGGAGCAGTACCCTCAAGAAGCCCACCTTCAGGCAGCCTCGACTCTGTATTCAATAATACCAAAGCATCAGGATGGCCAGATGAGGGGAGGGAAAGGGAGGGTACTGCGGGGAGGGAGATCTGCAACGACACACCAGGATACCATGAATTCACAATCCAGCCTAACTTTAAATAACACTCTAAGAACAAGAATCAAATTACTGCGCTAACTCTTCCATGCAATTACCTGTAAAAGAAAAGAAGCTGTTGTGGATTCACAGACTTATTTCCTTAATGTTCAGAATGATTTATACTCTTCGTTAATGTCCTTTGTTGTGCACAACTAGAACAAAGATTTTGACACAACCGATACTTTACTTGGTTGAATTTCACCAACAACTAAATAACATGGATATTTCTTGACCAGAGAAATGTTGCTTTCACATATAGTTGACTGTTCTTAAAACATAAGAGTATCCAAGTGTACTTTCATATGAGCCCAGGAAATAATAAAAAATTGTTGTCCAAGACTTTCAGTGCTATAATCCAATTGTCTTTTAAATCAAGTTTCGGTAAATGACTTTCATTTCGAATATACTATAATGTCTTAGCGCTGTTCATATTAAACGATTTGGTAAATGTTCATAAAGTTTTAAGACTCCACTTAGAAAGTTCTAGGCCAAGAAGCAATTCCAAACGACGATATTTAGGCCTTTCAAGAGTTTAACTTGCTTCAAGAATAACATCTCTCGCCTGGACTATTCCAACATACTGTACCTAGGCCTTCCGGACTTCCTCCTTGCGCGTCTCCAGGTTGTGCAAAACTCTGCGGCCCAGGCCATTTTTGGCCTCACTAGGAGAGCCAGGGCCAGCGATCTTCTCAGAACTCTTCACTGGCTGCCCATTAAGAAGCGGATCACTTTTAAAGCCCTGACCATTGCCTTCAAAGCCCTTCATGGTACAGGTGCCTATTATCTTTGGAAACGGATCAGCTTCTATTTGCCTTCTAGATATTTGCGATCTTCCACCCAGGCCAGGGCGGTCACCCGGTGATCCGACGTGCGCGCTGCGGGGCGCGTTCTTTTAAACATCTCGCACCCCGGTTATGGAACGCTCTTCCTCTGTCACTCAGATCCAACACCAACCTGCTGGCATTCAGGAAGGATCTGAAGACCCTGCTTTTCACGCAATAACTTATTCCATTCTGCTCTTAGCTCTCTCTCCTGTTCTGCCTTCCATTCTGGGTCTGTGATGATCTTCAGCGCCGGGACACTCTTCGGAGTAGCTGTGCGCTATAAAAGTACCCCCATTAACATTAACATTTAACATTAACATCTGCATATCCTTACCTGCAAACTGCTGAAATTAAATACCTGAATACTTCATTGAAATCGGAGATCCACCCCCAGACTTGCAGAAGATTCTAACCGCTTCGGCAACTTGCAGCTTCGGGACGCGAACTCGGAATAATCCGCATCGGGAGATGGGCGCGGTTCCCTTTTATACGCGGTGAAGCTAACTACGGTGGCCGCGGCTGAACACAGTTCCCTCGTGTGTGAAGACCGCGAAGTAAAAGGAAGAAAACAGTTAGCAAAACAAAAGGCTAAATGATTTAACACGTTCAAAGGGGCAATAATGGCATAATACAAGGATGACTTTACTAGACAGCGCTAAACAAAGAAGTCTATGTCAATTAGCTGTTATATAAGTCCATATCACTTGGATTCAAACAAGACAGAAAACAACCTGAACTCCATTGTATACACATTTGCAAATTTACATGGACTCTCAAGATGAATAAAGCAAGGTCCTGATGGTGGGTTTTTACAGTCCTCCCCACCAAAAATAGACTCCGCTCACTAAGCAGGGGAGTTGGGATGCAGATTGTAAAATCGACGTATAAGACTTGGAGCATGTACTGAATCGCTTGGTTCCCAAGAATTCTCTTCGGGTCCATATCCCTTCCAAGCGATTAAATACCAGAGTTTTCCTCTCATTCTTTTACTGTTCAAGATACTTTGCACTTCGTATTCCTCTTGATCACCTACCAAAATGGGCAGGTGGTTTGAAAGGTACTTTCCGAGTGGCCTTTTTTAACAAAGTATGAAACACTGGGTGAACCGACATTGTCTTGGGTAACTTTAACTTATAGGCTACTGGATTTATTTGCTTTGAAATCTCAAACGGCCCATTGAAACGAGGGTGAAACTTGTACTTATTCCTGAATTTCAAGTTCTTTGTGGACAACCACACTCTGTCCCCAGGTTCATAGACGGGAGCTGGCTTTCTTTTTCGATCGGCATACTGTTTGTACTCCGTCTTTGCTTTCATAACATTTGCTCTCAAACATTGTAGCACTCGAGTCATATCTTTCATCTTGGAAGGTACTGCCGGCATATATTCCTCTGACTTTGGTGTTACACAAGGTAGAAACCGAGGATGATAACCATGGTTAGCAAAAAATGAAGACATTTTTGTTGAAGAATGGCAAAGGTTATTATACGCGAATTTTGCTTCCCATAACAGGTCTAACCAAGAATCCTGTGTCTTTGATAAATAGCATCGAAGATAGTTTTTTATAACTTGATTCACTCGTTCAGTTTGACCATCTGACTCTGGATGGAAACTGGTGGACAAATTGCTTTGGATGTGGAGAGCTGAACACCAAGCTTTCCAAAGTCGTGAAGTGAATTGAGTTCCTCGGTCTGAAGTGATAGATCATGGAAGGCCATGTAATTTAACAACATGTTGTAATAAAGGCGAGACTACTTCAGATGTAGTTGGTAAGCCATGGCAGGGTATAAAGTGAGCCATTTTAGATAATCTATCTACAATCACCAGAATTGTAGAGTAACCCTGGTCTTTTGGAAGATCTGTGATAAAATCCATAGAAATGTCCTCCCATAAGTGTTGAGGAGTTGGTAGAGGTAAAAGATATCCGGTCTTTTGAGTATGGTCAGATTTAGCTCGGATACATACCTCACCGCCAGACTTGCAGAGGATTCTGACCGCTTTGGGAACTTGCAGCTTCGGGACCCGAACTCAGAATAATCCGCATCAGGAGAGGGGCGTGGTTCCCTTTTATACGCGCTGAAGCTAACTACGGTGGCCGCGGCTGAACACACTTCCCTCGTGTGTTAAGACCGCCAAGTAAAAGGATGAAAACAGTTAGCAAAACAAAAGGCTAAATGATTTAACACGTTCAGAGGGGCAATGATGGCATAATACAAGGATGACTTCACTAGACAGCGCTAAACAAAGAAGTCTATGTCAGTTAGCTGTTATATAAGTCCATATCACTTGGATTCAAACAAGCCAGAAAACAACCTGAACTCCATTGTATACACGATTGCAAGTTTACATGGACTCTCAAGATGAATAGAGCAAGGTCCTGATGGCGGGTTATGACATACCTGGGCATAGTTGCCTAGTAACTTCATCCTTAAGTTCAGAGCAGGCTCTGCTCCGTACTCGTTCTGTATTTGTCTTAATACATCGGGTATCACTGCTAATGAAGGAATACCATGAGTTCTTGTATAAATGGCAGCAAAGACTGTACCCCAAGTGGTACAATCCCCTACTTGTGGTGTTATCCCCATGGGCAAGCAAATTGATAGCATTCTGTGTTTTTCATAAGGAGTAGTATTCGGGAATACTGCTTCTAACTGTTGTTATTTTCTGAGTTACCCAGAATGGCATTTGTTCGCGTTTTGTGTGCATTTTGCCCAGTGCTGCATGTAGTGTTTGTGGTGTGATTGTAGTTGCTGTACCTGAAGAATGAGTACTATTTGCTAACGCTACATTAAGAAAAATCCACATTCTACACAGTGGCGGCTGGTGACATTTTAAAGTGGTAGGGCAGAAACGTTTGGGATGAGCGCCCTGTAGCGAGCAAACCCAGGAAAAGGGTGGGGGTCTTCCCTGGGAAACTTTTGGGGGAAAACGAGTGGGCAATGGTTAATTTTAAAGCAAATTTGTTACCAGGCAGGCCCTGTGTTTTTTTGTTGTTAGTTTATGTCCTGGCAAATGGCTTGAATTTTACTGCTTGCATTTGTCTGTGCCTGAGGTCAGCAAACCAGTGAGTTTATTATGTAGGCTGCATGCAAGCCATTTGTCAGGCCATAAAGACAGCAGACAGGGCTGAGGCCAGGGCGAGTCAGACGGAATGACACGGAAGCTCAAGTCCACTGTGAAAAACTATAAAACAGCTTGCAGTGGCCCCTCTCGCTCGCGTGTAAATCACATTTTCACAATAAAAGTACTAAGCCTGGAGGTCAGAGTGCTGTGCAATGAGTCTACTCTAAACGAGTGGTTACTTCAGCCAATAAGTAACCCTTATCCCGCATAACAATAGGTTTCACAATCACAGGCACAACAAGTTTATGAAGGAACACACAAAAAAAATTCCAATGCTGCGCAGAGTAACAAACTATGAAAAATGTGTTTCTGCAGTGTTAAATAGCGCTAATTCGCGCTGAATGCATTGAACCGTTTTACATGAACCCCAGCCCCGAGGTACCTTACAAACAGGAAAGGTCACATTTTTGACTGTTAGGCTCCAGCATTAAGTGATTTGCGCAGATTCACAGGATGTTGTGAGACTTTACAAAACGTCGTCGAGAGTGAGTCTGCTATCCCCTGCCCTCCGCCGTCACGAAGTTGCACCAGTCTCTGCCCAGTCAGATTAGTTTGACCCCTGGAATCGCGCGGGGTTGGGGGCCGAGGGGGGTGTTTTAAAATAAAATGATAGGAACAAGGAAATAGCCGAGTGAGGGCTGGATAGGTTTTAAAAAAGAGGGATGTGACATAGGAAGCAAAGGACGAGCTGGAGTAGGGACAAGAGAAGCATTTGCAACACACGGAGAATTAAGAAAAGCCGAGAGAGACGGGGGGAAGCAACACAGAGAGTAAACAGGCAGGATGTAATTGAAGGGATGGGTAGGACACAGGACAGAGCGCAAGAAATTAATGCACATATGCAGTGCTTACAGGAGAGTAGTTCTATCAATGCACGCAACAAAAGCAGTGGAAGGATCCAAGTAAACCAATCAGAGCACTAAGAGGTTAATTCTCCTCGATGGGACAAACATAACAACAGGGAAGAAAACCATCAAATCACGAGGAGACAACTGGAATAGAAAACAGTCATCCGAATCATGAACTACGGCCTCATCCAAAGCCCACTTTATACATTTTAGAATAAATAAGTCTGGCCAACAGGCAGCTGAAGCACTATTTACACTAGAGGCCTAAAACTGAAACCATTGTAATATACATCTGTGATGAACACTATGACGCAGCAAAGTAAGTGCGCGTGAACCATGCTTCACCTTTTGACCTCTGCCATCGACTCGGCTCGTCGAACGACTCTTACGAGAATGGGACTGAATTTCAAATAATAGTGACTTTCGAGCAGAGAGTGATGCTGCTGAAAGAAATAATACAACAAATCTTTCCTACCTACGCAGGTCCACGCCGCCTTGGGTCCCTTTGTTGGCGCCTACTCAACTTCCGGATCACTATCAAGTGGCAGCTCCTCTCAACCCCTCTCAGCCAATCCTGGCGCTGCTCCAGCGCCAGGATTGACTTAGAGCAGGGTTACGCTCTGCCCATTAGGAGATCGACCCTCGCTCTCCTATGCGCAAGACAGAGCAGACACTAGTGCGCATGAGTGGGGACGGAGGAAAAATCGCCCTACGTCCCCACTCAGGCGCACTTGTGCTGCTGCATGCTACCCCTGTTCTGACTATCATGATGATGTCACTCAACATGACGCTGGACCGCCCACCGAGTCTGACGGGGGTGGGCGGTCCAGCGTCATGCTGACTGTCTTACATGATTGACAGACTCAGTTCTCCCGAGTCCCTCGCGTCTCTGAACTTAAGTAAACTGAGAGTTTACTTAAGTTCAGAGATGCTGAGGGAGCTGCTGGCGTGGACGGCTTGTGGGCAACGCCCCAACGCCCTCAATGGATGCACCGCCACTGATTCTACACCAATGAGGTGGAATTCTTCGGATACAAGTTCTCCCAAGAGGGGATGCTGGTGGATTTGGTGAAAGTTGAGTCCATCAGGGCGTCTGCTATTTCCCAGAATCCCACGGAGATGCACAGCTTCTTGGGGATGGAGAACTATTGTGGGAGGTTCATTCCTCATCTGGCAGCCATCTCTGAACCCCAGAGGGATCTTATGAAAAAGAACACCCCCTGGCAATAGTCAAGTGCAGCATCTCAGGCATTTCAGGAGGTGAAAGGAGCGCTGTTGAAAAGAGCCACGTTAGCTTACTTCAGCTCAAGGAGTCGCTCAGAACTCATAGTAGATGCCAGCACCGTAGAGCTAGGGGCAGTGCTACTGCAGCAAGACCTACAAAGAGAATGGGTACCTATTGCCTATGCAAGTCCTGCGCTGTCAGCAGTAGAGACCAGGAGCCTCATTTATGAGAAATGACGCATCGCTGCGTGAAAGCAGCGATGCGTCACTTCTCAGTGCGCACTCCTTGTGACATTCCTGATGCGTCATATTTAATGTATGACACATCATGTCGCAAGGAGTTACAGATACGTCAGTATTTCTGACGTATCTGTAAGCGCAAAAGTGACGCATTGCTGGAGTGTGTCACAAAAGTGACGCAACTCCAGCAATGCGTCCTTTCACATGGAGCAAGCTCCATGTGAAAGGGCCTGCGTCAGTCTTACGCCTGCTGTGAGGCAGGCGCAAGATTTTGACGCAACGGCGTCCTAAAAGTGACGCAGTGAAATCTCATAGATTTCACTGCGTCACTTCTACGACCCTTCCTTGCGTCAATACGCCCCCCTTGCATACCATTATACCTGGCGCAGGTATAATGTGGCGCAGGGGTTTACAAAGTGACGCATCTACCTGGAAGCGTCACTTTGTAAATATGGCGCAACAAGGAGCATTTTTTACGCCACTGGTGCATCACAAAAAGTGACGCACCAGCGGCGTAAAAGTGACGCACAGCCTCATAAATGAGGCCCCAGATATGCCCAAATCAAACGAGAGGCCCTTGCTATCAGGTGGGCCTGCCAACACTTCAACATATACTTTTGTGGGCACAAGTTCTGGTTGATCACAGACCATAAGCCGTTGGTGCCGATGTTCGGAGGGACAGTGAGGAATAGGCGGCCACAAATTGATGTGTGGGTGGTACTGCTTCAGCAGTATGACTTCGAAGTGACGTACCATCCAGGGGTCAATAATCCGGCAGATTATCTGTTGTATCACCCTCTGGCAGCAGACCCCCGAACAAAACAATAGCTTGACAGAGGTGTTGAGATTTTTGTGAGATTGGTCACTGACCTACATTGCCCCCGAACGCTGTCCCTCGAAGCAATTGTAGAAGCCACCAAGGAGGATGAGTGTCTTTGTAAAGTGAAGGAAGCTCTGAAAGAGCATTGACTGAAGAATTTTCTGGAAGGAGAAGGTTGCATGATGGATGAGGAAAGAGAGGCCAGAACAAGCCTATGGAGGTGTCAGGATGAGCTCAGTGAAGGCACATCAGGAGAAATCCTCCCCTTACTTAAGCACTCAACCACATACCTGTGACCTTTTGAAGGTGTAGCAGAGTTCCCCCATGATGACATGTTCCTTGTTATCAGAGCCAATCTAAAGTTGCAGAAGACTTAGCTGGAATTCCCTACTCTGTCTCCCAACCTTGTGCAGGTTGAGGCTTGCGAAAGGCCATGTTGGAAATCTTTAGAGTAGCTTGAGTACCCTCTAGGACATTCCACAGGGGCGATCTGATCCTTCAGGCTTGGCAACTAAAGCAGCACCAACTCTGATGCCTCCTAACTTCATGCCTCCACGGGCTCAGGTCTCCGTGCCTAGAAAGAAATCACAGACCACAGTGCTATCTCCAGTTTGTCTGCCACTGTCCAAGAACCCACGCTAGGACTCAATATTGATGGCTGTTTCAAAGTTGGGTGGAAAATCTTGGCTACTAAAGAAAGGTCAGAGCTTGCCTTGATTACCCACAACTTCCAAAAGCCAGAAATATGCTCAGATAAAGGAGTTATTTAGATCACAACTTCAAGTCCAGAACAGTGCCAGAGTAGAGTAAAATGATCAACTACAGTCACACTTTGTGTCTCACCCTGATAGTGAAGAAACCCACTCACAAGGTGCATCACACCTTGGATGGGATTTTCTCTAACGACCCTTTGCTTGACTGCGATAGAACCTTACCTTTGCTCTGGACTGATCACAATGTGTTTTTTTCAAATTAGCAACCCCTTGGAAAAATTGATGTTCTAACCATCCGCCCATGGCATAAGGTATCTAAGGATGAATTAGAGGTTATGCTTAGCAAGGAGTATCCATAGGCTGTCCAGTTTTAAGTTTAACCCTATAATAACTGATAAAACCCCACCGGAAGGGAAATACCCCATACCAGTGTAAATATATAAACACTAAATAAAAACCCTGCATAACCTCAAACTAAATGCCATTCAAAGAAAGTAAAAGGAGAGTGAAAGAGTCTTTTTTATTTCTTCCTGAAAGGGCCAATACAATGTAACTTTGTTATATAAGTTAGCAGTAAGAAAGACTGGGCTAACATTATTCTGCTTGAGTTTTGTAGTTTAGGGATGTCACTAAAATATTTTTTCTTCTTCCTTTTTTCAGCTTTGTGGTCTTTGGTCTATAGATACAGGATTTGGAAGCACGTTTTAGGTGTTGTTTATTTATTTATAAACTGTAGAGAATCATGAAATATCAAAATCATATTTGATTTTTTGGCTACGTATTGGTCTTTCACGGATAGGAAAAACAGAGGTTTCATAAAAATCTTTCCCTATATGTACCATCATATTTACCCACAGAGAATGGGTAAAAATCCTTTATGCATCAGCTGCCTTTTCTAGTGAGTTTGTATTGATAGCAGGTGAATTAGCAAAACACCCAGGCGTGAAACATTCAGTGCAAGGTATACTGACAGCTATATGTGAAAAGAGTGCAGTCACCAAGCATCTGGGATACTGGTGAAATCATGGAACGCAGTATCACTTGGAATGCTGCTTCAAAAAGTTCTTACCAAGTTCAACAAAGATTGGAGTGATATTGTTTGTATTTGCAGTGATTCAGCTACGTATATGAAAAAGTTGTGTGATGACCTGTCAAAATCCATACCTGAGCTGAAGTGCTTCCCTGTAAGAGATCCTTGCCACTTGTTAGCTGGGATGCTGAAAGCATCTTTACAATCTTCAGAGTTAATGAAGAATGCTATTGACTTTTTAGTCCATTCTGGTGCGCTGTTTTGTTATGCGCAGAAACTAAAACGCAAAAATTTCAAATTTTGTGCTTTGTGTGGCATCAAAGAAAGAGTCATCACAACTGTATCACTTAGCTGGTGGTTCTAAGTCCTAGAGGCCATGAACGTTATATTATCCATGTGCCAACCGTTTAAAGAACTTTTGCCGAGTGATGATGCCAAAGGCATATAATGTGAGGATCTTTGGTCACACATTGATAGCATTCTTAGATTTTTACTGTGGTAGTGGACATAATAAAAAAACTAGAGTCTTAAAACACCCTTGTCTACCAAGCGTTGAGCATAATTGGTGTAGATGCGAACCATTTTCTTAAGAGTAGGCTGGTAAACGCTTTTAGTGACTTTGGCACTGCAACATGTTCCCTGTTAGAGTGCTTGCCACTTGGTAAGCAAAGAAATGTTAAGGAACAATTCAGGAACTTTTATTTTATGATTTATGAGAAATAGCCCTTCACCAACCATGGCATTTGAGGTCAATGAACCCTCACTGTGGTACTCTGCACAAGTACTAGATCCCTTCCGTAAAGGGGAATTTTTTCCGGACTCTCAAAACTGCTTCTCTTTTTTGACTGCATCAATAATCTGAGGGCATATGCACCCAGTTCAGCGCATTTGTTGCAGAATGTGTCCTAGAGAATCGCAATCTTCGGGTGCACTAGTATTGGCATGGAAAGCTAGGTCAGTGGCCACAGTTAGCAAATTGTGTATTGACTGTTTTGGCATTATCCTTCTCAAGTGCCAACGTTGAGAGGACCTTTTGAGTGATACAAATTTACATGGGAAAGAAAGAGCGAGTTAGCATGATCAAAGACGCAATGAAGAAGTATTGTATTGTGTACTATCATAAGTTTGATTTATAAAAATGTCTCTGGATCTCATATACACTGTACGAACACTGTCTATATACCATGCACTATCAGTGCAGAAAGCAAGCAATAATAAAAACAAAAAGTTCCATAAACACTGGAAAAACACTGTTTCTATTGGTTTTAGTGGTGTGAAAATGTGTAACCACTGGTAACCACGGTTTATTTAAGGTATTTAACCCCTTCGCTGCTCATGACGAGCTCAGCTCGTCATGCAGTACACTGGTCGTGTGCTCATGACGAGCTGAGCTCGTCATGAACAATGGGATTTTAAAAAGTACAGCACCATGGACGAATTTCCTTAGCACTGACGTGGTTAAATCACTTGAAAACACTGAAAAACCCCACCAGAATATACAAAAATAGAAACTGAAAACAGGAAAGCCTAAGGATCCATTACCTGATCCTAATATAGATACTGCCACTAGTAACTCCTCACATTAGTTGGATTCTGCCCTTACTAGTCTGGCGCCAGGAAAAACTTTCAAATCCTTTAGGAAGCAACCTTCATCCCCTTGGTATACCTGAGAACTAAAGATCCTTAAACAAAAATGTAGGGCTGCCGAACATATCTGAAGAAGGGAATATGACCCTGCGGCTAAGGCCACCTATTCCGCTATTTGTAAAGAGTATTATTCTCAGATTGTCAGATTGCTGCTGCTAAAGCTGAATTCTTCTCTACTAGAATGAATACAGCTAAAAATTGAGCGTCAGAGCTTTACAAAACTATTTCCTGTGTTACTGATTTTAACCAAAACACCTATCACAGCACCAACCAAAATCTCTGTTACACATTAGCAGACTTTTTTTCAGAGTAAAATAAACCTCATCTATGATGAACTCACATCTAGCCCCGCCACAACAGTTGTGGGAGAAGTCACTTCTGCTCTTACATTGGACACTGCCTGGCTGCCCTGGGCAACATGGTCAATTAAGCAATTTTCCACTGTATTGGAAGCCTATGTTGCCAATCTCATTACTACAACTAAATCTGGAACCGCCCTGTAACCCCTACCCTCCTTCCATTTGTCACCTGGTACCTAACCTGATTGCAGCCCAGTTGACCAGATTCCTGAATCAAAGTATGGGCTTAGGGTGCTATCCTAAAATCTGGAAGCAGATCTCAGTTTTACCCATTCTGAAAAAACCCTCTTTGGACCTGTCCTTTCCAAAAAATACCGCCCAATCTCGGCTGACTTTTCTGGCTAAAATCCTAGAAAATGTAGTAAAGAAAAAGTTCACAGCCATTCTGTATTCAAAATCCCTCTCAACACAGTTTCAGAACCCATCATTCTACCGAATGTGCCCTTAAAATGGCCTCAGAGGACATTCAAAAGCTAGTGGCTATGGGAGGACAAGCTGCATTGATCCTCCTGGTCCTCTCAGCCGCGCTCAATCCAATTAAGCATGAAGTTCTGATTAACCGGCTTAAGAGGGTTGGCATTTGCGGTGCAGTATAGTCCCCCTTTTTTTTGATTTTGTACAAATCTCTTCATTTTCAAGATAAGGTCAGAATTCAGGGCCAGGTATACACAGTGTCATGCTGATTACCCTATCCAGGGCCGGCCGCGTGATAGAAGTGCCTCTACGATTAAAAAGGGGCAGTGGCATGGTAATTTAAACACAGCATGTCGCCTAAAACCCGTATTGGGCCGGCTGCGTTGCATAGCATAGAATACGATGTTGATTTGTTGTGGTGATTCACAGGGCCCTCTAAAAACATCAACACTAAAACGTGGGCAAGGGGCCTAGAGAAGAAGAACCGAGATGTGCGGAAAGAAAGAAGTCAGATAAAGAGTGAATGGCAGAAGAGGCAATCAGATAGCAGTAGAAGAAAAGATCGTGTGGGCAGGTGGGTGGGGTGAGGGAGGAGGCGGGGCTAATGGCCCATGCTAGTGGGGATCCTATTACTTATGAAAGGAGGTAACGCGCGGTGTTGGTCCGGTTGCGGGAGCAGCCTGTCGGGGTCTGGCGGAAAGACAGTATCTTCGAAAAGGTGCAGCGCTCTAAGTTTGGCTGGCAGATAGCGTGCATGTTCTAGCTTGCTAAGGTATTTATTTAGGGGTTGCTAAACAGCAGTGAAGCGAGTGTCACATGCTTGTAAACGCGCTGTAAGGAGCTCCATGGTTATGACATGCCACAGGTGCACGTACTAAGCGGCGATTGGGGGGCGCCTCCGCCTTCTTCCAATATAGCGCTATAAGTTGCTTGGATGCTCGAAGCATTTGCAATGCTATAATCCAATTGCTTCAGGTGATAGCTTTTAAGTTGGCTGGTTCGATGCCCAATAGGATTGTGTTTGTAGACTCAGGCAGGGAGAAATCAAGTACCCGTTTGATATGATTAAGGACTTCCTTCCAAAACAAGGTCTGAGTGGACAGGCCCACCAAATGTGTATGAAATCACCAGATGCAGCCGAACACCTCCAGCACATGGGGAAGAGACAGGAAACATGTTGTGCAGTTGCTCAGGTGTGTAATACCATTGAGTCATGATTTTGAATGCATTTTCCCTTTGCGAGATACTGCGGTAGACCTTGGGTATGTCGCGCCATTAACGACCCCACTGTGTGCGTATAACGTGTCAGACGTCAGTTGTGACTTTCCTTGTTACGGGTGAGTAGGCAGCATAGGGGGGGGTTGTAAAATCTGATATGTGCGATAAATAAGGCCCTTCGACTCGTCAAAGGAACGGACCAGCCGCTCAAAGGGGGTGAATGGACGGGTAGCTGCCTGCTGCATCTCCAACGAGGAGCCCCAGTGTCGCAGTTGCGCATACTGTAGTCCAGCTCCCAGTGGGAGGTGAAATTCTTCTCTGCACTGTGCAAAAGTTTTAAGTACTCCCCCTCATAGAGGTCACTGACCACTCTGCATCCCCACTGCACCCATTTATCAAAAGCTTGGGAGTGGTAGGCCGGGGGAAATAATGGATTGCCCGTGATGGGAGTGTGGGGAGAGAGGAAGGTTGTAAGGCACCTGCGCACCGCCACCTTGTCCCAGATATCCAATACCGTTTTAGTGGGTACCGCCATATATGCACTTCTAGAGTGCGCTGCATGGTGGAGCCACGTGAGGTCCCAGATGGTGCACCCAGTGACCATCCTGTCCATATGGAACCAGACCTTTTTACTTTCAGTAGCTGTCTACTCCAACGCAAAGCGGAGATGGGAGGCCCAATAATAGTCTAGAAGATTGGGACAGGCCAGCCCTCCCCTATCGTGTGGCAACATGAGGATCTTCTGGGAAAATCGCAGTCTACGCCCGCCTCATATGAACGTGGTAAGGTCGCGCTGAAGGCCCTGTATCTGATGTTGCGGGATCGGGGTGGGAAGGCATTGAAGTAGGTACAATATTTTAGGGAGGATCGACATTTTGATGGCATTAAGTCTGCCCAGCAATGACATCGTCAGGAATTTCCACCTTCTCAAGTCCTCCAGCACGGCCCTCCTACATTCTCGCCAGTTGATTTGGGTCCATGTACCTGAGGAGGGGGTTAGCTTAAGGCCTAGGTATTGGATGTGGTCGGCAGCCCACTGATACGGCGCCAGCCTCTCCAAAGTAGGTATCTCCTACTTAGGAATTGTGAGGTTCAAGTGTGGAATTTTGACTTGCGATCTGAACATCATCTGCGCCAGCTTGTCACCTAAGTACTACATGCACGGCAGCTATTCTAGGTCACCTATGTATTACGTGCATGGCAGCCATTTTAGGTATCATGGTCTCCCTGTCCACGATCGATCGCCAGCACGTCCCTCTGACCCAGCAAGCATCCTCCGCGCACCCTGGCTCCCCCTCCCTCCTCCTCCTTACGAGCAGGACCCTTCTGCATGACCCTGTCCTTGGGAGTCACGCTAGCGCCTGACCAACACCTCCTCTCCTCCCATGAATGCCCCTCTGTTGACAAACCTCCCTCCTGCGCTGGATTGTCCACGCGGCATGAATACCACTCCATTGATAGCCCCTCACCCCGTGTCCGACTGTCCACACAGGTCCGAGGCCATTTCCTAAGCCGGGAGATATCATTTACTGCCCTTTATTGTATGAGGTCGCTCTCCTTCAAAGGGCCCTCTAATTGACCCAGGCCTCCCCACCCCCTGTGATATGGTCAGGCGCGCACATCCTAAGACTCGACGGAACACTCAGCTGCGTGATGGTCCCCTCCCCTTATCAGCAGGTTGCGAACCTCTATTGTGAAGGTATATGGGGGTGGGATTGACACTAGGATTACGGGGATGTCTTTTTCTTGCCTCACAAAGATCTGATTGTATTAAAAGAAGGTCACATGCCATAAACCAGTGTATAAGAGGCCAGGCCTCCGAGAGGCTGTTAGAGCACCTCGACATGATACCTTGTTGTCTGATCTGATGTGTTCTGCTCCGTCGGAATAAACTTCTGTTTCCTGCCTTCTGGTCTCCGGCGCCTGCCTCATTGCTTGGTAAACTTGAATGGTACAAGGGCGGTTAGCGCCGGGCAAAACTTGAGAAAGGTCCTAGCCCTACCTTTTTCCACAATTGGCGTCCCAAAGCGTGGGGCCCATCAGTGACACGTGGATCCAGTGGGAGAGGTCCCGATGACAGAGTGAACGACTGCAACGATCGGGAAGAGCTCGTGTCCGATAGACCCTCGTCTGACAGCCGATCATCCGACCTTCACTAGTTCTGAACAGACCTCTCTCGAGTGATCTACGGTCCTGACTGGGAACCATCAGGAGTGCCGCGAACAACACGAAGGAGAGAGGACGATCGGGCGCTGGATCCAGAGGACAGGAAACCGTCCATGCGGTCCGGGTAAGGTCGTGTAAACACGACGAATTGAGGAAATTGTTTTTGGATAATACTAGTATTACGCTTTGTTGAAACCCTCTGGAGATTCACTGTCTGCAAACGGGGAAAAACAAACAGGCTCTCTCTTTGCAAGCAGTGAAGGATAGGTAACGCAGACTTTTGTCCCCATTGTAATCCGTCGTACCTATCTTCCTCCCCCACTGTTTCCCGAACTATCGTTCGTGGATTATTGTCTGGAGATTCTTTGTCTGCAAACAGGGAAGAACAAGGCCTCTCTTTGCAGGTAGAGAAAGAGTGGGTAACGATAATTTTTCGTGCCCACTTATTCTCCCCACTGGATTGTTTGATTGGCCGATTATTCGGTATTGGTTCTTTTGAGGTATTCACGGCCTCCAAACAACGTAGAATAGAAATATTCTGTCTAGTCTTTGTCCGCCGTGATAAGATAGGTAGTGCAGACTTTTGTCCCCGTTGTAATCCGTCATGCCTGTCTTCTCCCCACTGGTTGGTAGCCTGTTTAGCCCGGACCGCTTATTAGAGATGAACCATCCAGCTCCACTGGAGGGCACCCCTAATAAGGACATGTTCACTAAGTATGGACTAGTCGCTATAGCTTACACTAAACTATGGCATAAATATACGAAAAAGAACCCTGAAAGTCAGTGGCCACTGACAGGTTCCTTTGACGAAAATAAAATAAAAACATTAGAAATAGCGCTCCAGAAGAATAAGACCACGCCCACTATGCTCGACAGTATCGGCATGTGGCGCAAAGAAACGGAACAACGAAAGAAAAGAGAAGAAGCAAAAATAGGGAAAGAATTACGAAAGGCAGCCCACCTAGCCGCAAAGCAACTAGAAGAAGAAATAAAAGAAAGAAAGGAAACTATGCAAAACCAAGAATCAGGGTCGACAGGCCAATGTCCTGTTAGGACCCCCTCTGCGCTCTACCCTGAATTGCCCTCCAAACAACGAGCGAACGACGAGCTACTACTAGGTCCCCCAACCATCTACATGCCCCCTCCATATGCCCCCTGCCGGCAAAGCTTCCACGCTCCGAGTGTGAGCGAAAGCGATCCCAGCGCTAGTGCACCAGCCCTCACGGCTTTTGCACCAGCCACATTAACAACCTCATCAGACGACCCCGAGTCTAGCAAACAATCATCGGCCAGATTAAATAGATTAAGCAAAGATGAGCGGGACGGGATCGACAAAATAGCAAAGACCTTGGTAGAACGAAGGGAGAGCGAAGAGTACACAATGAACATATATAATTCACATGCCGAAAGCCACAGACGGCATTTTATTTTGCGATTCAGCTACCACGCCCTGAATGCGTATGAAGATAGGTATCAGAGCAAGGGTCCCGCTAAATTAACAACGCTGTATAGGAAAATTGATGTTGGAGATGGGACTGAACGTGAGGCGACGGAGCTCTTCATGCAAATGCTTGAGGTCTTCCGCCACCTCACAGAACAGAAACCAGAAGCCAAGGTTACGGTCCCTGAAACAACCTCGGCAGAAGTAGCCAATACTATGATGCCAATCAGAGAAGCGGCTCCTTACTGGATCCCGCCACGGGGCCAGGGAACGAGCGATGATATTAATAATGAAAATGCAAAAGGAAGGGTTGTGTACAATTGGGTTTACCAACCATGGGACCGACAAGATATCCTAACCTTCAAGCAAACCCTGCCCGACTTAAGAAAGAACCCGACAGCATTTTATACCGAATTAGGCACAGCCTTGGGTTCGACAATAATGACTTTAGCAGATATTGACTTGTTCTTTGGGCTATGTCTGCCAGCCGACGTGTGGAAGCAAATCCGGAAGGCTGACCACGCGGACCTGTTTGGACATACCTGGGACCAACTCGGTAAACTAGACAGACAGCGAGAGCCAGGGAGTAAACCAGTGAAGGACATACTGGAACTCCCAGATAAAATAGTTCAGAAATTAAAAACACTGGTCCCGGAAAGAAAAGTAGACTGGTCGATAGTCACGGCCTGTCGACAGAAACCCCAGGAAGATGTGTCAGAATACTTCTCCCGATTTGAGACAGTGTTCTCCGACTACAGTGGCCAGGACATGACCACCGCAACCGGACAGCACCTGTTTGTGCAAAATTATGTAAAAGGACTAACTCAAGAAGTCTCCCAAAAACTACAGACAAGTGAGAGTAGTTGGGGGGCCTCCAAACCCGCAGCTATCCTTCAGATGGCTCAGTATTACGAGCACCAAAAGAATGAGAATGATAGGGCGTCCGAGAAAAAGAAGAAAGATTTGAAGGAAAGGGTAATGATAGCCCAGATACAGGGTATAGCGCTAGGACGGGAACATCAAAGGGGGAACTACCAATCAAACGCCCCCAGAGATCTACCTCCTAAGGATCACACCCCGACATCTCACACTGGACGGAGAGATATTAGCAATGACCAATGCGCCTTCTGCAAAGGGTTCGGCCATTGGAAAACCCAGTGTCCGGTTTTGCTAGAGATGAATAGAAATAGGGATTCCAGGGATGTGGCAGGTGGTCCGAGGAATAGAGTACAGGGACGAGGGAACTCCAACGACACTAACAATGACAGATCAGGAAGACTGAATACATTTGACCGTCCCCGACAGAATCAATATCAGCTATCCGAAGGTGAAAATGCCCCTGATTTTGCATAGGACTGCCAGGGGCAAGGGAGGGATCCAGTCGAGCTCTGTGTTGACCAGCAAGGTCCTTATGTCACCGCTAAGGTCTTGGGTACAGAGTCTCCATTCTTGGTAGACACTGGGGCGACACGTAGTGTGTTATCAAAACGACTGATTCCAAGGGCACCCTTGTCTGGCTCACACATAACGTCGATAGGTTTCGATGGGACGCCCTCCACTAACCCCCTGTCCGTACCTATTACCTTTGACCTAGAAAGCAACACTGCTGACGCAACATTTCTACTCTCCTCCAACTCCCCTGACGCCATTATGGGCATTGACTTACTGAAACATTTTCGAGCTACCATTAGGTGTTCTCCAGATGGAATACGAGTCATTCTGTACGACAACCCAGACATGCCCAGATCCCGTCCCCCACGACACATGTGCTGCATAACTAACGCTGACCTGTCCCTGCTTGACACCCTGCCTCCGTACCTGTGGGCCAAAAATGACTCTGATGTGGGGCGAATGATGATTGACCCTATTCATATAACTGTAAGACAGGACGCTATGCTCCCGAAACTCCCGCAATATCGGATATCCCCAGAGGGTGAGAAGGCACTGGTAGCGATCATTCAGTCTCTGGTAGATGCAGGAGTGGTTGAAGAAGTGGTTAGCAACGTCTGCAACAGCCCAATCCTACCTATTGTTAAGAAGCAAGGTGAAGGAGATGAGAAAGCGTACCGCTTCATCATCGACTTACGAGAGATTAACAAAGTGGTTGTACCCCAATATCCTGTGGTCCCTGATATCACCACCATTCTGACCCTCATCCCGTCCACTGCCACCACCTTCTCTGTTATCGACCTTAAAAACGCATTTTTCTCTATCCCCATCCATCCAGACAGCCGTTATCTTTTCGGCTTCACTTTAAAATCTCGCTCGTACCGATTCTGTAGAGCTCCCCAGGGGTACACTGAAAGTCCCAGCATTTACAGCCAGGCTCTCAAAAGACAGCTGGATGCCTTCCAGCTACCAGAGGGAGTGGTGTTGATCCAATATGTCGATGATATCCTTTTGGCGGCCGACACCACCCCGCTGGCAACGACAGCCACCGTCCAACTCTTACACTTCCTTGCAGAAAATGGCCATAAAGTCTCCAAAAAGAAACTACAGTTCTGCCAGCCACAAGTAACTTACCTAGGCCATCTTCTGTCCAAGGAAGGGAGGAAACTTACCCCTGACCGAATCCAAACTATCCTAGACACCCCCATCCCAAAAACGCAAAAGCAGGTCCGCTCTTTGGTTGGCCTAACCTCTTTTTGCAGACAGTGGTTGCCTAATTACAGCCTCATTGTGAAACCATTACTTGCCCTGCTGACCAAAGATGTCCCCTCCCCGCTTCCTTGGACCACTGAGTGTCAAGCCTCCTTTAAGGAATTACGGGATGCACTCTGCTCAGCACCCGTCCTCGGAACGCCGGATTACTCCAAACCCTTCTCCCTCTTCACCCACGAAAGGGAGGGATGCGCATTGTCTGTCCTGACTCAATCGATTGGCCCTAAGCAGCGCCCTTGTGCCTACTTCTCCGCCACTCTTGATCCTGTAGCCAGAGCCTTACCTGCCTGCCTCCGAGCGGTAGCTGCAGCTGCTGTCTCCATCCGTCAGAGCGAGGGAATCGTACTTTCCAACTCCCTCACTGTATTAGTGCCCCATGCAGTTGACACCCTTTTGAACCAGACAAATACCCAACACCTGACTAGCGCACGACTGACAGGGTACGAGTTGACTCTGCTTGCACCCCACATCACACTTAAGAGATGCACGACTTTGAATCCTGCCACATTGTTACCCCTGCCTGAAAACGACCCCGACGTTCCTCCCATACACGACTGTGTGACCCTCACAGACGAACAGACTAGGAGTAGGGTTGACCTCCGAGACACTGCTTTTCCTGACCCCGATGGAGAGCTATGGGTAGACGGCTCATGCATCAAACTCCCAGATGGCACCACTTCAGCTGCCTATGCAGTCACGACGGCCCGAACAATAGTTGAGACAGCTTGCATCACACAACAATCTGCCCAGGCAGCAGAACTGATAGCCCTCACCCGAGCATGCATCATAGCCGCAGGGACCACCGCGAACGTATATACGGACAGCCAGTATGCCTTCGGAGTGGTCCACCATTTTGGGCTCCTGTGGAGGGAGAGGGGATTCCTGACGTCCCACGGCACCCCGATCCTCCACGGAGATTTAGTGTCCGCTCTGATTGAGGCAGTTCTCCTCCCCAAACGATTAGCGGTGATCAAATGTCAGGCACACAAAAGAGTGACAGACTTAGTCGGACAAGGGAATGCATTAGCCGACATCACTGCACGAACCACAGCTGAGAATAGGACGATGACACGCATATATGTGACCAGGTCACAAGCAGAAAAATGGAGTGACACAAGGGAAATGATCAGAGACATACAGTCGGCCAGCACCCCTCACGAACTGACTAAGTGGGCAAGGGTGGGTTTGAAGGACGAAGAGGGTTGCTGGCGAACGAAGGATGCAAACAAGTGGTTGCTGCCCGACTCATACCTGATCCCCATACTGACAATGGCACATTCCCCCGCACACATAGGATCTGCACCCATGATCGAACTCATTTCCAAAGTCTGGCACAATGACAAAATCCCCGACTCAGCCAGACGCCTAGTTCAGCAGTGCCTTATCTGCCTGCAACACAACCCCGGGAAAGGGACTGTAGTACCCCGGGGAGGGTTTGGGACCCCCAATCACCCCTTTGAGGTCCTTCAGATGGATTACATCCAACTAGAGAGATGCCAAAACCTGAAGTATGTACTAGTCATTGTGTGTGCCTTCAGCAAATGGGTGGAGGCCTATCCAACCCGTGACAACACTGCCATGACTACTGCCAAAGTACTACTGAAGGAATTCTTCCCTCGCTATGGCCTTTGTCGAATTTTGTGGAGCGACAACGGCCCCCACTTCATAGCTGAGGTTATCCAATTAATCCTAAAAGGGTTGGGGGTGAAGCAACGATTTCATGCGGTCTTCCACCCCCAATCCGCTGGTCTAGTGGAACGCCATAATGCCACCCTGAAGCTGAAACTGGCAAAAATAGTGGCCACCACTGGACTTAACTGGCCGGATGCCCTCCCACTGGCCTTGTTATCAATGCGCTCCACTCCCACCAAGCCCCATTTGACCCCCTACGAGGTCGTGTTTGGGCGTCCGATGAATCTCTGGACTGCTCCCAAACCGACCTCCATTCATGACGTCCCGGACGTCCTACTATCTGATTATTTGTGCAAGTTAACTAAAACATTGTCTGTCATCCATCAACAGGTGCAGCAGGCTATCCCCGATGCTTCCAGGGGCCCCGGCCATGACATCCAACCGGGGGATTTCGTGCTGATACGAAATTTCCAGCGAACCAAGAGTCTGGAACCTCGGTGGACGGGCCCCTGGCAAGTGCTGATCACCACCCGAACGGCACTCCGAGTGGAGGGGAAGAGGCATTGGCTGCACGCGCATCATTGCCGAAAAGTCTCTGCAAACCTGGCCACGACAGAAAACGTCAGCACCCAAGAAGAGCTCCTGAGCAAAGACCGACCGATATTGGACTGTTATCCCGATACTGGGGCACTCGAACTTGCAAAATTCTCCGATCCCACTGTGCCGTCCAGAGAAGGGTATTTCCTGCGTCGAAAGGGGGGAGTTTCGGCTAAGTAGGCCACGGACTAAGTTAAATCTCAGAACGGTGACCTAAACACAATCAAAGGTTGCCGGGAGAGAAGCTAAACGAAGTCTGTGGTTCTGCCCGCTACCGAGCTCCCTTGAAGGTGATGGAAGCGCCAGATAAGAAGATGATGGAAGCGCCAGATAAGAAGATGATGGAAGCAACAGGAAATACCCAGTATAGAAATCCAAAGACTGACAACTTGCACAAATCAAAGACAATCGCACTCTTCATTGTCTTCCTCTTCTGCCTCCTCCTCATGACCTCCTTCTGGATTCTGGAGGAAAGCACACCGGCTCATGAGACATTGCTACCTACTGTGCAGCCGACCCCCCTGAAAGAGCATCACCTAATCTCTCTGTCGCCTCAGCTCCGAGAAAGGCGCAGGGAATTCTGGAACAATTCCTTTGTGCAACTGTTGCACCAACACAACATTGCTGCCAATGCTACGAACTGTTGGATCTGCGGGTTGCTCCCGCATGCCACCGGACACTCTATTCCCTTCATCCCTTCACCCTTCTCAGTTCACGGCTCTTGCCTCGCCTGGCTGATCCTCATGCAAGAGAGCCACAAGGATAACGCCACCTCTGGCCGGACAGTGTCACACTTCTACTCTGGGTTCTGGCTGAACAGAACCGGAAAGACTCCTGCTGCCCTGTGTCCTGCGCTCACAGGCGCCACCTTCATCAAAAACATTCCAGCCAAAGAACGAGTCGAAGTACAGGTGCTCCACAATCCAGCCAGGACCACCTTTTCTCATCTACAAAAACAAACTACCGCAACACTGACTGTGGCTCTGTCTGTCATCAATGTCACAGGTCTTGTGTGTCTCGAAGGCCATGGAACGCAGCTGGTGGGTCACAGCGCCTGCCAGACCACCAGAACATTGGACTCAGCTGACCCCCCTTCCTTTGTTGCTTCTCCAAACATGTACTTTGTGTGTGGCACCAAGGCCTACACCTGGCTCCCGAAGGGTTGGAAGGGTACCTGTTACATTGCCTTCGTTCTCCCACCCACATATGTAGCCCCTGCCAACCATCACAGGCAGAGGCGTGCAGACGACCTTGGGCAAGCCGACTCCACCGGAGCACAGTTCCTAGATGCAGCAAAGGGACTTGTTCCTCTGTGGGGCCCAATGGCAAACAGCCGTGCTATCCGGCACCTGACCCAGGCAGTAGAAACAACGATCAACATCACTGCTGGTATCCTCGCCAACAACACTGCGGAGCTTCAGGCGGTCCGCCTCGTGACCCTCCAAAATAGACTTGTCCTAGACGTGGTCCTAGCCGACCGAGGAGGAGCATGCCGCATCATCGGATCCAGCTGCTGCACATACGTGCCTGACAACTCGCCATCAGTCTACAAAGCCATTGAACACCTCCACAGACTTTCCTCAGAGGTTCACCAAGAACAAGAAGGATGGTCGCTTGGGAACTGGTTTTGGGACACTTTGAAGAATTGGGGTTGGAAGTTGTTTTCCTTTGTGTTGATACCTGTTGTGATCTTATGTGGGTGTTGTTTAGGTATCCAATGTCTGCCACCTTTGTGCGGCCTTGTTTCTAACTGTATGTTGCCAAAGACTTTGGACTTCCGAAACGAGCACATGAGTCCCCTCTATGAAGTAGAAATACGTGGCCTTATGGGGATAAATTCAAACTGACAAGTTGGCGAGATATGTTAAAAGGGAGGACTGTGGAATTTTGACTTGCGATCTGAACATCATCTGCGCCAGCTTGTCACCTAAGTACTACATGCACGGCAGCTATTCTAGGTCACCTATGTATTACGTGCATGGCAGCCATTTTAGGTATCATGGTCTCCCTGTCCACGATCGATCGCCAGCACGTCCCTCTGACCCAGCAAGCATCCTCCGCGCACCCTGGCTCCCCCTCCCTCCTCCTCCTTACGAGCAGGACCCTTCTGCATGACCCTGTCCTTGGGAGTCACGCTAGCGCCTGACCAACACCTCCTCTCCTCCCATGAATGCCCCTCTGTTGACAAACCTCCCTCCTGCGCTGGATTGTCCACGCGGCATGAATACCACTCCATTGATAGCCCCTCACCCCGTGTCCGACTGTCCACACAGGTCCGAGGCCATTTCCTAAGCCGGGAGATATCATTTACTGCCCTTTATTGTATGAGGTCGCTCTCCTTCAAAGGGCCCTCTAATTGACCCAGGCCTCCCCACCCCCTGTGATATGGTCAGGCGCGCACATCCTAAGACTCGACGGAACACTCAGCTGCGTGATGGTCCCCTCCCCTTATCAGCAGGTTGCGAACCTCTATTGTGAAGGTATATGGGGGTGGGATTGACACTAGGATTACGGGGATGTCTTTTTCTTGCCTCACAAAGATCTGATTGTATTAAAAGAAGGTCACATGCCATAAACCAGTGTATAAGAGGCCAGGCCTCCGAGAGGCTGTTAGAGCACCTCGACATGATACCTTGTTGTCTGATCTGATGTGTTCTGCTCCGTCGGAATAAACTTCTGTTTCCTGCCTTCTGGTCTCCGGCGCCTGCCTCATTGCTTGGTAAACTTGAATGGTACAAGGGCGGTTAGCGCCGGGCAAAACTTGAGAAAGGTCCTAGCCCTACCTTTTTCCACACAAGGCCCAGGATTTGCCATGATTGATTTTGAGGCCTGAGGCCCGTTTGAAAGTTTGTAGCAGGGAGTGTAGGTCCGGAAGAGATATGTGCGGGCGCGAGGATGAGGTCGTCCGCGAATAGCACCACCTTGTTCTGCCTACCCGCCATAGGAATGTCATGTATGTCCGCCCTCTGCCTGATCATCTCCTCTAGAGGTTCCCTCACAAGAGCAAACAGCAGAGGTGACAGAGGACATCCCTGCCGGGTGCCCCTGTGAATGAGGAAGGGTTCAGTAAGTTGCCCATTAACCCGAACACTGGTCTGCGGGGATAGGTATGGCGCCATGATCCTAGAGATCATGTTCCGGCCTAGTCCAACTCTCTGCAGCACCGCCCGGAGGAAAGCCCAATCCACCCGGTCGAACGCCTTCAAGCGATAGAAGGCAAGCTGGTATGTTCCAGGTGTGCGCTTTCCCTACCAAGTGTGCGATTCTACGTACATTGTCCGCCCCTTGACGGTTGCAGATGAAGCCAACTTGGTCCACTCCAAAAGACCAGGCATGTGGAGGTCCAGACTTTTGACAAGAATTTTGGTGTCAATTTTAAGGTCAGTGTTCAACAGTGCTATTGGACGGTATGAGGCGCATAACGCGGGATCTTTCCCGGGTTTGGGTACAAGTGCTATTTTTGCCATGCCCATGGAGGGTGTTGGTCTGTCTGTATCCGAGAAAGAATAATACAGTCGCAAGAGGTGGGGTACAAGCTGTGTCTGAAACATGCGGTAGGAGGCAAGTGGCAGGCCGTCCAGGCCCGGTGTCCTTCCGAGAGGAAGGTCTTTTAGTGCCGCCGTCATTTCTTCCTCAGGTAGAGGCCCCTCGAGAATTTGGGCGTGGTGGGGATGTATCAGGCTCAAAGCACACTGGTTCAGTGCATCATCGATGAGATCTGGGGACGGTGCTTCTGCCGCGTAGAGGGCAGCATAGTAAGCCCTAAAGGCCGTGCATTTGGCCCGCTCTGTGGTGACCAGTGAGCAAAGACAGTTCCCAACAGGTATTATGTGAAGACAGTTTTAGAAATGTATGCAACATGCATATCACGTCTTGTGCTCCCATATAAATAATTGTGTTTCAAGTGATTGCAACTTGTCTCTGTTGGAGCCATTATTTGATGTTTATACTCTGGCCAATGCGTCGCCTTTGCTGTTGTTTTTAACACTTGCACACTCACTTGTCACTGATTGTATATAGCACTTGCACCAAGTGTCACCGGGTTGTCACAAGATCCACTCTGTACAGTGCTGCTTTAACTGTATTGACCCTTGAAAGTTTTTTCCTTTTGCTTTTGAAAATAAGATTACCCTTTCTGAAAAGCATTTGACTCCTTGGTCCCCCTTTCTTTGTAATGCATGTTGCATACATTTCTAAAACTGTCTTCACATAATACCTGTTGGGAACTGTCTTTGCTCACATGATACACCCATCCCAACGAGGTTTATGGGTCTTCTCCTGTTGTTCTTATACTGTGGTGACCAGGGCGCCGTCTGGCAGCTGAATATTATCTATGTGAGCCTTAGCTATCCGTGCTTTCAGACGCCTCACCAATACCCTGCCCACCTTATCCCCCTCTTCGTACTACCGTTGCTTCAGGGCTATCAGGGATCTTTCCACTTTATTGGTACGTAAAACGCGAAGTTGCCCCCGGAGGTTCGCAAGCCGCCGTCGGGATGCAAGAGAAGTGCGGGCCTGGTCTTGTTTCTCTGCTGACTTAATGTCTGCAGAGAGGCTATCCTCTAGAAGTTGGGTCTCGCGCGCCCGCACAATGGAGAGCGAGGTGATGTGACCTTGAATCGTGGCCTTGAAGGCATCCCACACCACAGGGAAGGGCGTCTCAGGGATATCATTGCTCGCGAAGTAAGAGTCAATGGCAACCCGTATGCTTTCCACATCTGCCGGGTCCCGCAGGATACTCAGCGGCAGGCGCCACCGCGGAGTACGGGGTGGCAAGCGACCGGGGCCTGCAGGAGAAGCTCGATGTGGGCATGATCAGAGAGCAATATAGCAGACATAGATGCCGCCGGCATGTCCCGTACCATGGCATGAGATATAAACAGATAGTCGATGCGCGAGTACGAGCGATGCACATGAGAATAGTACGAGAAATCCCGCGCCTCAGGCGAGTGTTATCGCCAGGAGTCCATCAAGCCTAGGTCCACTTTTTGTGCACGAAGCGTGGAAGACATGGCCCCCGCCCCACTCAAAGATACTTCACTGCAGTCCACCCCAGGGTCCCACACTAGGTTAAAGTCTCCTCCCAGGATCAGTGAGGGGTCTCCCTGCTGTAAATGGTCCCTCAAGAGTGCTCGGAGATCAATCAATCAATCAATCAAGACATTTATAGAGCGCACTACTTACCCGGAGGGTCTCAAGGCGCTTGGGGGAGGGGGGGGTGCTGCTACTGCTCGAACAGCCAGGTCTTGAGCTTCTTCCTGAAGGAGAGGTGGTCTTGGGTCAGGCGCAGGTCAGTCGGGAGGGAGTTCCAGGTCTTGGCGGCCAGGTAGGAGAAGGACCTTCCTCTTGTAGTCGTTCTTCGGATGCGGGGGACGGCGCCGAGGGCGTGACTGGCTGATCGGAGGTGGCGTTTGGGAGCGTAGAAGTTGATGTGGTTGTTGAGGTAGCTCAGGCCTTGATCGTGTAGGGCTTTGTGTGCGTGGGTGAGGAGACGGAAGGTGATTCTTTTGTTGACGGGGAGCCAATGCAGGTCTCTCAGATGTCCGGAGATGTGGCTGTGTCGTGGGATGTCGAGGATGAGTCTGGCTGAGGTGTTCTGGATCCGCTGGAGTCTCTTCTGGAGCTTGGCGGTGGTTCCGGCGTAGAGGGCGTTGCCGTAGTCCAGTCGGCTGGTGACGAGGGCCTGGGTGACCGTCTTCCTGGTCTCGGTGGGGATCCACCGGAAGATCTTCCGTAGCATGCGCAGGTTGTTGAAGCACGACGAGGAGACGGCGTTGACTTGTCTGGTCATGGAGAGGGAGGAGTCCATGATGAAGCCCAGGTTGCGTGCGTGGTCCGTCGGTTTGGGTGCGGTGCCCAGGGCGGGGGGCCACCAGGAGTCGTCCCAGGCGGAGGGCGAGGAGCCCAGGATGAGGACTTCCGTCTTGTCTGAGTTCAGTTTCAGGCGGCTGGTCGTCATCCATTCGGCTACGTCTTTCATCCCTTCGTGAAGGTTGGCTCTGGCGGCGGCGGGGTCGTTGGTCAGGGAGAGGATCAGCTGGGTGTCGTCGGCGTAGGAGATGATGTTGAGGTTGTGTTGGCGTGCGATGGCCGCGAGGGGGCTCATGTAGACGTTGAAGAGGGTGGGGCTCAGCGAGGATCCTTGAGGGACGCCGCAGATGACTTCGGTGGCCTCTGACTTGTACGGTGGTAGACGGACTCTCTGTGTTCTTCCGTCGAGGAAGGAGATGATCCATTCCAGTGCCCTCTCCTGGATTCCGACGTTGCTGAGGCGCTGCACTAGGGTGCGGTGGCAGACAGTGTCGAATGCCGCGGAGAGGTCTAGGAGGATGAGGGCCGCTGTTTCTCCGTTGTCCATGAGGGCTCGGATGTCATCGGTGGCAGCGATGAGGGCGGTCTCGGTGCTGTGGTTGGCTCGGAAGCCAGACTGTGAGGGGTCGAGGGATCCATTCGTCTCGAGGAAGGCGGCCAGCTGTTTGTTAACGGTCTTCTCGATGACTTTGTCTGGAAACGGGAGGAGCGAGATGGGGCGGTAATTCTTGAGTTCGGTGGGGTCCGCAGTTGGTTTCTTTAGTAGAGCGCTGAGTTCGGCGTGCTTCCAGCTCTCCGGGAAGGTGGCGGTGTCGAAGGAGGTGTTGATGATGTCCCGCAGGTGGGGTGCGATGACAGCGTCGGCCTTGTTGAAGACGTGTGAGGGCAGGGGTCGATCGGAGATCCGGAGTGGATGGAGTTCATCATGCGGACGGTGTCTTCGGTGCTGATCGGAGTCCAGGCGCGGAGGGTGGTGGTGGGGGGCGTTGGTGCGGTCGTGGCGTGCGTCGGTTGAGTGCTGAAGCTGTTGTGTATGTCCGCGATCTTGTTGTGGAAGTAGGAGGCGAGGGAGTTGCAGAGGTCTTGCGATGGGGTGATGTCGTTGTTTCCGGCGTTGGGGTTGGAGAGCTCTTTCACGATGTTGAAGAGTTCCTTGCAGTTGTGTGCGTTGTTGTCCAGCCGGTCCTTGAATGCAGTTTTCTTGGTGGCGCGGATCAGTTGGTGGTGCTTCCGGGTGGCAAGCTTGAAGGTGGTCATGTTGTCCGGTGTTGGTTCCCTTCTCCAGACTTTCTCGAGGGCTCGGCAGTTCTTCTTGGAGCTCTTGAGTTCGTCGGTGAACCATGGGGCTTTCTTACTGCCTGGTCTGCTGGGCGGGGTCCTCAGTGGGGCGAGTTCGTCCGCGCAGTTGCTGAGATAAGAGTGCTGCATCTGGTTTGGTGCATAGACATTACACAGTGTGAATATGCGCCTCCCAATCCCAACACCCACCTTCATAAAGCACCCATCTGGGCTTCAGAAAGTTGAGTTCCCCCTACCTGATTCCATTTCTGCACAAAATTGCCACCCCAGCCGTTTTAGTGTTCGCCGTGGTCCAGAATTGGAGATGGTATTTAGGATGTGCCATGCGCTGAACATCTCCTTGCAAAAGGTGGGTTTCTTGGAGGAAGATAATGTCGGGATTGTGCAGGAAGAGGTTGCGCCACGTCTGTCGCCCTTTGTTAGGAGAGTTAAGCCCCTTAACATTAAGGGATAGGACCTTTAAAGGGGAAAGAAGAGCCATAAGCGTTTCTTATCCCATGTTAGTCCTTTAAGCCACCATAGGGAGCAGCGCGGGAGAGGGAATGGACGCGCAGGGTCAATTCTTGCCTATTGGGGGGACACGCCGCCGCCACGAAGTTACCCGCCTGCCACACCTAGGAAGTTGGAAAAGGTAGAGGGGAAAGGGCAGAAAAGCAAAAGGACACAATAGAGAAGAGTAGTAAACTAACAATAGCCAACTGGGCCACATTATTATGTTACCTTTGCAGGGCATCCTACACCGAACGGTTTGGATGGACCCAGAGATGTCACTCCCACAGTTGGGGGTAGGTTTGCAGCCTCTCTCAAATTAGTCCAGTGGGGAAGCCTCAGCGTCCCCTACTCTAGAAACAAGGAACTGGGGTATTGTGCAAATTGATGCAGCAACTAGCAAACCTAGTGGGGAGAGTGTACTTTAACAAGAGCATATTTCGTAAGTCAATGTGGGTGTGCACATAGTCTATCATGGAGTCGATGGACGCGAGGCTGATTCCGCTTTATCTCCCTCAAGGGACCAAATATGCGCAATGATGTCCTGCTTGGCCCGCGAGGCAGATTGCTCATCCAGGGGCGGCGAGCAGCGACAACAGCGAACAGTGGAACAGGATGGTTTAGCAGGCACCCGCTCCAAACGCTGGGGGTGAGGAGGACTGGCCGGCGGCAAGGACGGCAGCCGAAGCAATTGTGCTGCCTCTGTGTATGACTGTACCACTCTGCGCTTGGATTCCCATTTTAAGATGAGTGCAAAGGGGTGCCCCCACTGATACGAAATGTCCATACTCCGCAGCTTGTCAGTTACAGGCTTAAAAACACGGCGTCGTCGCAGGGTGTTAGGAGCTAAATCTTGGAAGATCTGGATCTTGTGCCCGTCGTAGCTGAGGTCTGGTTTGGCACGCGCCGCCCTGAGGATAGCCTCTTTCTCTGTAAAAAAATGGACCCTGGTTAAAATGTCCAGACACCCGATGGGCCTGATCCAAAGCCGGCAGTGAAGTGTCATCATTCCCCCAGACCTCGTGGAGGAGCTGTGCCACATAGGTCATGATGTCCTTCCCCTCCGCACCAAGAAGAACCCCCCTGATGCGGAGGTTGTTCCGGTGGCTCCGATTCTCCAAGTCCTCCTGCTTCACTTGCAGCTCTATGTGTTGCTCCTCTAGTGCAGCCAAGCGTTGCCATAGTTGTTCCTGGTCCTCCGGGCGGGCATCAACTGTCTTTTCCAACCCGTCGACTCGTTCCCCCAGGCCTGCAACCTCTTTTCTAAGTTCTCGTACGCACGAGTGAACCTCCGTGCGCAGGGAGCCAATTTCCGTCTTGAGCTCGTACATAAAGGAGGCTATAAATGCTTGGGTTACCAGCGGTGAATCCCCCGCAGCCCCTCGGTGCCACCTCAGCGGGGCGGACGATCCCACCTTACCCCACATAGCCGCTACTGGGTTGTCTCTTGGGGCCTCCGCTGGAACTTCCTTGCCCCCTCTGGAGCGCGTCATCGCCAGACCATAAGCGTCCCGGGAGTAACCCAGTAGCGTGGTCCGTGTGAGCTCGCAGGAGTGTACACAGAGAAGCCCACCTCCCAAACAGTGTTGCTACACCCCAGTTGCAAAGGTCTCCAAGGGTAGTCACAATAGCCGATAAGTCAGTTGCCCGGTCCCCCCACCAGCCTGCAACGCGATGTATCCATGAATGTCCAGCTCAGGCCGGAACCTCCCCACCCTCTCTGGAGAGCAAATCCCTGGCTTAAGGGGGGTGTGCCGGCTTTTAAGCAGTCCTCCTTGCCTTACAAGGTCCGAAACTGCCTCAAGGGTATTCCAGAGCGCAGGGCCCTCAACACTGTCTCTAGCGCACCAAGGTGAGGGCCAGATCTTGCTTAGGTCCGCCGCCTCTCCACCCTCCCCCAAACAGTACCTGCAGGCAAATCAGGCTGGGGGTCCAAGTGTCCGCTTCTAGAGTCCCTGATATTCCAGGAGAGTCCATATAGGCCGCGCACCCCTAGGCCTCATATGGCAGACAGTCCTTAAATCCTTCTGGGCGAGCCACATACTCTTACCAGCGGGAATGTATCTATTGCCCCCTTCCCCGATCGGTGCACCGCCTCTGTCACCGTTCAGCTCACATGCGGGATGGGGCCGACACCGTTGTCATGCAGGGTTCAGCACCGCCACCCCCGCTATTGGCCCCCTCGCCAACTCCTGTCCGCCGGTGTGCTGCCGCCTTGCATTGTGCCCCCTATGCACCAGGGGCCAGCCCAGGGCAGATCACGGGCTTTCCGATTTCAAGGGCGGGAGATCCGGCCGCCCCTCACCGATGACACAAGATGGCGGGCTTCTACATAAGGGTGGGCCTCACTTCTGTGCCCCCCAGTCTCCTGTTTGCCGTGGTGCAGCTGCCCTGGTCTATGCCTCCTGTGCACCTCTAGCCAGCGTGGTGTGGATCACGGGCCTCTTGGTAGATGGAGCGGGCAGCCCGGTGCCTCCAGGCCGCCTCGCTCAGAAGTCGCAAAATGGCGGGACGTCTAGGCTGGGCCGAGCATCCTGCCCGCGCCCCCTCAGCCTCCTGACTGCCGTTATGCAGCCGCCTTGCGCTGTGCCCCTCTGCGCCCCTCCAGCCAGCGTCGCGTGGGGCACAGGCTTCCCGGGTACAGCAGCGAGCAGTCTAGTTTCTCAAGGCCGCCCAGTGAAGAAGTCACAAAATGGCGGGGTTCCTATGCTGTGCCGTGCCTCTCGCCTGTATCCCCCAGACTCAACCGTGCCGTACGTGCAGCGATCAGCAGCAGCCTTAGAAGTCTGCTCCATGACCTAGCCCCACCAGGGTCTGCACCGCCGAGGCCTCCAGGCGTGCGCCCCAGAGCAGTTCCCGCCAGGTCATTTGGTTGCTTCCTGCCTCTGGCAACCTCGGTGGGGGCTCCTCCGACGTGACCTACAAAATGTCGCCGTCCCAACCGCTCCAGCCGTCACCATTCGGTCAGGCGCATGATCGTCGCTGGACTCCCCGCTGCCGCTCTGTCCGGTCTACGACTCACAGGGACTCTGGGGAATTGCCAGGACACAGGGAGAGCCCTGCCAGAGAATTCACAA
Organism: Lissotriton vulgaris; assembly: GCF_964263255.1. NCBI lineage: Eukaryota > Metazoa > Chordata > Amphibia > Caudata > Salamandridae > Lissotriton > Lissotriton vulgaris. Next base: position 900,713,824 of record NC_141695.1, read on the forward strand.
GATGGCCGGGGGCTCTACTGAGCCGCCGATTCCCTGTTGACCTCTGTGCCGCAGACCGCTGCCGGACAAAGCTCAGCCCCTCAACTGGCGCCCCAGGTCACAGCAGTCAGTGTCCACCCCAGGGGTGGAAGCTACGGCTCCCCAGGTCCGCTTAAATTGCTTAATGTAGTACTGGTCGGCCGGAGCTCCCTGAATGCACGCCTCACAGCATCGCTGGCAAGACCACCAGTATTGCCCCTTTTTAAGTCCTTTCTTACAGAGTTCACATAGTGGAGTTTAACAGTGGTAAATATGGTGCATTCTCCCTACCTTGTGGGGTGCCACAGCGATCCTCCCTGTCCGCTACTTTATTTAGCATCTACATTGCCCCACTGATACCACTCATCAAATCCTTTGGCCTATCTGCTATCTCCAATGCCAACAACACTAAAATCATTGCATCGACCCATGACAACTGTGCCACAGCTTTAAATCTTAATTAATCATTATCTTACCCAGGTATCTATTTAGATGCAGAAAGTTTTTCTAAAACTCAATGTTGACAAAACAGAGGTGATTCTTTTTCGTAATAACACAAACTTCTGGAACTCTGCTTGGTGGCCTGTGGACTTCAAATCTCTGCCTACTCCCGTTCCTAAGGTAAAAAATGTTGGATTCATCTTTGATAATCAGTTAAATGTCTCCCAGTAAACTAATCTGATCACCTCTTCTTGTTTTCATACCATTAGACTGTTTAAAAAGATCTTTCCCTTAATCCCTCTGGATCTCCAAAAGACTGTTGTCCTTTTTCTCATCCTTTCTAGGATTGATTATTGCAACGCTTTGCATTTAGGTACAAACAAAGGTTCTCTTTCAAAACTACTGTCCCTTCAAAATGCAGTGGTGAGGCTACTGCTAAAATGTTGTTCCATTACCAAGGAAGTACAGGACCCCCACTGGTTACCAGGACAGGATAGGGTCAAATTTAAATCTTTGGTTCATTCATAATGCCTTACATGGTAAGGGGCCCCGATATTTTCAGAAAACGCTCTCATGCTAACGTCTAGAAATGGTCCCTAAACATAAATAAATCCAGATGGGGCGGCAGAACCTTTCTCTATCTTGGTAGTAAGCTATTGAATTCTCTTCCTCCACCCTTAAGATCTCAACCTAGCCTTTTCCGTTTCAGAAAACTATTAAAAACATGGCTGTTCGCTCCGCCTGGGAATTAGTCAAGCATTCTCAATTCTCTCCCGTCGTCTCTTAAGTTGCTGCTTCAGTGCTAAGATACTTCGGTATGTGTGACTTTACAAATGTTTTCTTATTTAAACCAGGTGTCTGGTGCCTTGGTTTAAATAAGAAAACATTTCTAAAGTCACACATACCGAAGTATCTTAGCACTAAAGGTCCTCACTTTTACTTCCACACATTCCATGCAACCGCAAAAGCAAAACTGGAGGTTGTTCATTCTCCTACATTGCACCCAAGACATGGAACAACCTCTCTAAACACATTAGAGCCTGATCCTCACTTCTTGAGTTCCGCAAGCTGTGATCTGACTTTTCGTATAAGCGTCTTGGGGGCCACAGACCTACACACCTGCCCAAGCACCTGGATACACTTTCAGGTGATTAGTGCGCTGTATAAATCAATATGACATATGACCGCTCCGGGTGACACAAAATTCTTGTCCTCACACGTGTTTCAAGAGAGCCTTGTGATTCAAGCTTTATCTTCCGAACTGAATCCCAGTGCCTTCCCTGTGGCCTCTCTAGATAGGGGTTCTAAACGGCTGCTTACCATGGGATGGAAAGTTTTTGCTTCAGGCGATCAACTCTTTGTATGGCAAATGCAACATGATTACTAAGTCAATGTCTTGTGGGAATTGGCCAAACTGCCAAACACCAGAACACATGAAGCCATTTTACAATTTGATCAGAGATGAGAGAGAGTTCGAAGTAGATACTGAAGTGTGGCTTGGATTCCAAGGATACCAAGCCAAGGTGTATGGGCACCCAGTCACACTTAATCATCATGGCTAGATGCATTCCACTGACTTTTTGGGAGATGCCCAAGTAATTCTGATGACATGCCCTTTGTTAGTGAGCAGATTTTGGAAAGGCGGACTTCTCCCAGGAACACTTCAAGGATAGCAGGGCTACGGCTCGCTTGTAGGATCTCGCCTCACCAGCAAGGCAGGTAAATCTACAGAAAGTTCCAGGGTTCCTCCAGAGCTCATCAGTACCTCCAGACACTTCAACAAATGCCTTTATTGGCATGCCTGGATCTAAGGAGTTCCAGCAATCGATCTAGTCTCCTCTGTCCTCCTCCAGGTCTGCTGTCTCAAAACATTTCTCACTCCTCCCCTCACACCACCATCTTGCAGTGGGAGGGGAGGATCTTTCACTTTTCTATCAATTGGGAGAAGATCGCCACAGACTGCTGGGTCATCCAGCGGATCTAAAAGGACTATACTCTCCCCTTCTTTTTGATTCCTCTTGACTACCCTCTTTCTAACAGGGCATGCCATTTAGCACTTGCATCGATTCTGGAGGTAGCTGCCCTTGTCCTGCTGAACAAAGTGGCCCTAGAGGTAGTGCTTATGAAAGAAAGGGGCACTGGGTTCTACTCCCTTTATCTCTTGGTCCCCATGCAAGGCAGAGATCCGAGACCAATCCTGGATCTCATCTTGTGGACTATCTGAGCCATATCTTCCTGGCCCTGACTACAGGGGATTGGCTGGCGTCCCGGGATCTCCTAGATGCTCACTTCCATCTTCCAATTAGCCCTGCTGACAGGTGTTACCTAATGTTTCCCCTGGGGCACCAGCACTATCGGTGCACAATCTTGCTGCTTAGGCTGACAAATGCGCCTTGCATTTTCATTAATGTGCCGGCTAGTTTTGGTGGCTTCTGTGAGATGGTCTAGAATCCATACGTTTTCATATCTGGATAACTAGCTGGTGAAGGCAGACTCCCTGGAGCTGGTCATGGAACATCTTTGGCTAGTGATGATCGTTTTCCATGACTTGGGCTTTACCATCAATATACCACGTCACTCCAACTCAATGGTTGGCCTTCATAGATGCGCCGTTGGACACGAAATGCATGACAAGAGTTCAGATTCAAATGTATCTCTGGTGTTATGTCTACTTGGCCTCATTGTAGTGTGCACTGTTGGGTACTCACACAAAATGGTCGAGGCCTTCAGTGGTCCCTGCATTGATGGATAGTCCTCCCCAATCTTGAGGTGGGTCATCCGTTCAGCCACTGAAAGTGTAGACCACCATGGTCACAGATGCCTGCTTCCTGGGCTTCCTGTTTGGCCACATGCCAGCACAGGCCTTTCATATGTGTCAAAGCAGTGTATGCACATAAATGGGCTGAAGTTACAGGTGGTCCGCCTTTCGGTGACAGCATTTATCCCTTCCATCTCAGGGAGCTCCATTCAGATCCGGTTGGACAACACCACCACCATCCTTTACATCAACAGGCAGGTTGGTAAGGAGTCATGGACCCTATGCTGGGAGGCAATTAGAGTGTTGAAATGGGTGAAACATAAGGGTGTTTTCCTGGTAGAGGCCCTTCTTGCAGTTTCTCTCAACATGAGAGTGAATGCTCTGTCGCCTTCTCCCAGGAAGACCACGAGTGGTAACTACACCCCAAAGTGATCTTCTCCAGATAGGGTTGTGAATCCTTGGACCACTATGCCACAGCCTGAAACTGGAAATGTGCTCAGTTCGGGATCATTCACTTCCCTCTGAATGATTCTCTTGGAGATACCTTCAGGTTCAGCTTGTCTCAGGGCCTGCGGATGGATAGGGAACAGGTGATCTCGATTGCTCAGGATTGGTCATGGGTGAGGTGGTTTGGCAATCTCTTTTCACAATTTTCTACACGTATAAGTAGGTCATCACAGCCTTCTTGTAGAAAGTGGTTTCGGATTTTCAAAGAGTCTATCACTTTTGGCACAAGAATGTCCGATGCATGGTATACAGATATTCCCAGCCCTGAATGCCCATATGTGTGTAAATATATCTGGTATTGTGACTTATTTTGGCTCTGGCATCACACTCATTGAAGCGTGTGTGCTGAGACCTAGACCGAGTTCTTGGACCCGTCCCGATACCTGTAGCGGTGCACCAAGTATGCCTTCAATACGGACAGTGGACTACTGACCCTGTCATGAGTTAGCGCATAGAGTGAGGGTGGCAGCATACTGTGGTGATGAGCATTAAGAATGTGACAAGATCTTTTTAGCTAGGTCACTAAGACTATGGTCTACTAGCCCACCTGTGTAAAATTCCATGTCTCTGTGTACACTCAATCCCTTGTACGGACCTCCTGAGAGTGTGTAAAGCTCTTTTGTGTAACCAATTAATACCGGCCAGTGGGATCCTTTTTGGATACCCCTGACCTGGCCTAGCACTAGATCGAGTGTGAGTACTGTGTTCGAAGATAGGAAGTGTAACTGAGTAATACCGGCCAGTGGGATCCTTCTTGGATACCCCTGACCTGGCCTAGCACTAGATGGAGTGTGAGTACTGTGTTCGAAGATAATGGAAGTGTATAAAGGAAGGAGAAGAAGACACTGACGCGAGGAATAGAGACAAAACTGCCTTTACAATTTCTATGAGGCCTTTTGGTTAGGAAGGAGCTGCTGGTTATTTTTCCTTGAGCACTGCATTTGGTGGATGGTAGAAGTCCGTTGTGGGACTGCAGACTTTTGCGAAAGGTGAGGAAGTCTCTAGATGAGGTCTGCCTTTATGGTCTTTCACTGGTTACTCCATTTGAGCGGATTACAGCCAGTTGCAGAAACCTCACACCTCTTTTGTGCAGTCTAGAGAACAGCCTGGAAAGGACACTTTAAAAATAACACCCTAAACTGGTTCTACAATACGACAGTGGAGCCACGCCCCCGGTCTAGAAGTTGTGTATAAGTGTTTGACCCAAATCACCCTTTTTATTCCAGGTCCTTTATGGCCATGGAAGAGAATGTTAAAGAGTACTCAAAATGACTGCTGTGCAATCAGGGCTGGTGTCCGCATGACCGCCAATCTCCCAGAGGTGAGAGGACATCACCTGAAGCCTTGATGATTTCCTGCTGAGAGGAGTTGTGTGCCAGGAGGAGAGACCGTCAAGGAAAGAGGTCCAAAACGTCCCAAGTGGCTGTAGTGCACCGAGGAAGAAACAGGCTGCACAAGAGCAATTTGAAAATACCCTAGCCTCACACCTACAACACTAATTCCTGTTCTTGGCACAAACCACCACACTGTGATAGCTGAAAGGTCCTCTTGGGGCTGCAATTACTTTACCACAGAAGGCCCGGATGGGGACTGCAACTGCCATTTGCTAAAGGCCCTGTTGGGCTGCATCTGCTGAAAACACTAGGCCAAAAATGGTGCCGCAACTCAGTTTTCTGAACAAACCCCAGACTGCTAGTTGTCTGCAGCTGTTTTGAGTGCATGGGAGAGTCTCCTCAGATGCGTGACTCGTGAGAACTCAGATGTTCCCAAAAAAGGCTAAAAGACTGAGCTTATTTTTTATCTGAGTAGCTTTAATTGCAACTGAGCCGGATTCAGCCTACTCCCGATTGACCTTAGAGAAGGGGGAACCCTACACCCGGGAAAAATGCCTGAGAGAAAACAGAAAAAGGCAACATGGGTGCAGCACCTACACGTGAAAGCGCTCAGAAGCAGGGACTTTTATATATTCATTTAATGTGATTAAAGTATGTTCTTTCTTGCGAAGGGAAGCACTGGACTGGATATTAACTTGATGTATGTTGATTTTGAGCTCAAGCTCTCCCGCAATACCTCCCCGAGAAGCCTGTGACTGCTCGCCCTCGCTACCCTCAGTAAGTTGCAGAAGAGGTTATACTTGGTCAAATTTAAGAGCCATAGTAGGCCGGGCCTCAGGACAACAGTGGCAAAGAACAACTCCCACAATTGAGGTACAGTAGTCTTGGACTGCCCACTGCCCTCAGACAGGATTTGACACTCACCTTTCTATTCTGTGTCTTCATCCCAAGGAGGGGCAGTTTTATAGACTGAATCCAAGAAGTGCAGTCTCTTACTACATCAACCTCACTAGATCGGACAGAATGGATGAACAGCTCTTTGTGAGCTTTGCCAGAGCATAGTAACGAGTGGCAGTGACCAAATGCACCATGTCACGTTCATGCATCCTGTAGATCAATGCCTGCTACACCAAGGCCAAGGAAGACCTTCTGGAGGGCATTCATGCTCACTCCACTAGGGCCATGGCTGCTTCCACAGATATCACCAGGTGCATATGGGTGGCAGAAATCTGGGCAGCTCCATGGTCATCCTTGTGTACGCTTGCTAATTATATTTCTGGTGTGTACATAATCTTCCTAGATTCCTCACTGCCTTACCACCTCCTGATGAATCAGTGTTGCATATAATTAGATGCCGATTTATGCAAATATGTTCTGTGTTATTGTCACCGCCAATAAAGATCTTTTAGTTACTCCCTGCACATCTCGCATGGGCGCAGTAATAGTTTCAGGGACTGACGTCAAGGCACAGGTTAAACCTTTAAAACACCATTCTCGCCCTGTCCAGCTGGGTGAGTCCCACCTAAACTCATAATACCAACTGGTGGCGCTGGGGAGGTACTGTTGGAGAAAAAGTTCACCATACCAGTATGAGACACGAGGGGGTCATTTTCAACGTCTATAAACTCACCAAAATTATTGTTCCTGAAGGGAAGTTACTTCTGTGCCCCTAAATGTGGCTTCCACTATTTCGATATCATTTCAGAATGGAACAGTGAGATAATAGCTTTGTAAGTTACAGAAATGCATATGAAATATTTAGCACCAAAAGTTACTTTTATTTTTAATGAGAAAAGCGGTAGAGGCATGGTGATCTTAGTTCAAATCCCTTGAATAGCGGCAACAGAAGTAATGTAGCATCCTCTTCTCTTCCGAGTGGTACACTCAGGAAACTTATGATCAGGTGCTTCTCGTTAGTCTCTGACCCGCCCCTAATGACCTTTGAGAGGCGTCAGCCTGTAGGAACATATATTAATTTCTCCATTAGCCAATCCACCTCCGTCCAAGGCTCGGTACTGGTGAGACTGTAATGAGGATTTTTCCATGTGGTTTGCTCCCAATTCGGTATTTACTGCATTCCGTATAAATCACACGAAAGAGCATTTCAGAATAAGAAATATTTATTTGCACAGAGTAAAGAAAAAACATACAGAAATAGCCTTTATGAAATGGACAACGCGATAAACAGCAGTGCAGCCCCTTTGTATGGAGATTATAAGGAGGTTCATGTCGGTGAAGCGCATGATATTGAAGGGTGCGATATGGGCTCTTGACCCACCCCTCCCCTACTGTTGTCCGAGGCTCCTACAGTCTCATCCGAAAATGCTATTTTAAGGTTTAAAACTCTCTGGATCCCAAAAAGAATTCTCCAACCTATCCCAAACCAACCGCCTCCGTGTGTTCTCTACCCCTACGCTGATTACTTTCCAAAGGCGTGAGAATGATGTTTACAGAATTCCCTTAACTCCCCTGCTCTTAATCTCTTCTCCTAGTCATTCCGGTTCATAAGGTTAGTTAGGACTGTTACCTCCAGTGACTACTACAACTACTGGTGGCTTTCTGCGGACCAGCCCCCTGCCATTCGTGCTCTACATGTATACTGTTGAAATGGGTGTTACTGCTGTCACTGCATCACACATTACCTAAGAAGCATTTGCTTCTATCAAGGAAGTTGCCCACAAACTAAAGCCAATTAGAGAAACTTCGAAAGCAGGGATTGGGCACACTGATGTGAAGACACTCGATATCTGCCTTCCTAACAAAACAAAAGACTGATCTACAAAGGCCATGGTAAACGGGAAGGGGGGAGCCTCTTGTATGGAATATTTTAGCACCTACATTTAACTTACGGAGAAGGTGGTTTGATCTGGGTCAGTCATTTGCTGCAGGGACTAAATCATAGGCTCTGCCGAGGATTCACTGCTGCCTTACTGAATTCTAGCATGTTTGGAAACTACTGCACAGTGACCAAAATGAGTGAATATCTTTAACTGGACAGGACAGTGGTTGTAGGCTGGACCACTGGTCTTGTCGGCTTACTTTAAATGTTGGTCAAACCCAGGACAGAGTAAAGAGTCAACCAATGAACGCCCGGGGAGGGGTGGAAGAGGACATGAGCATATCCGAGGCTGCAGCTTTAGCAACAAGACAGACTCTTGCTGGCAGACAGAACAATACGAAAGCTTGGACCCTAGATGGCGATGTGAATAAAACCCTGCGACATCATAAGAGGGGAAACGCAACAAGCAGTGTAGGCTGGTGCCAGGTTGCTACTGGCGTGGATGCGGGGGCGGCTGCTTCCGAGAATACTGGATGGCATCCAATGCAGACCCAATATCACACTGCTTGGCTTCCAAGAGGCGTGTGAGCCACCCACCCTCATCCGAGAACCCCATGGACAGCATTTGGGAGAGGGACTCGATCAGGCGAGGTTCGGCCTCTGCAAAATAAAGAAAAAGACTAATTAAAATGCTGACACACTCTGTTAAATCATTCCGCTACACCTAGGTTAGGTACAAGTTACGTAAATGCATACAATAAAATAAGTATACCACTGGTTTGGTTAAAGGCAGTAGACTTGTTATTTGTACCAAAAGCAGAAACCAAAGGACAGTGGAGTGCAGGGCAGGGGAGTGTAAACCCCACCACCCCCAGAATAAACTAAAGCTTACTCATTCCCTACCAAACGTGTTGGGAGTGTGGTGTTTACCACCCAGACATACCTGGTGGTAAATGTGGGTAGATGGCAGCCTCTCGCAGACCAGTGGGTGCATCCTTGGGAGGGCTGCAGGTCTGTGTGGGGTCAAGTGAGCATGCCTCCTCGGACTCTGCCTGGCGTAGGGACTGCAGCTCTCCCGTAGAGGGGTCAACCTCCTTAGATGACAGATGAGTCCAGTCGTCGTCAACACTGGCGTTTGGGCTGCTACTTTCGCCTAATTCCTGATGGCAAGAATGAAATTAAGTTAAATTACAGAACCTAGAATAACTAACACCTCTTTAAATTCAAGCTACGCAACATCTTGAGCATTAAAACTTTAATGTCACTATTTATGTGCCACCTGTGGTTGTTCGCCGATTTAAGGAGAATCAGAGCAGCTGTATGTGAAATTGCATTTTATTCTGCCAAATTGAGTGAAAAATAGGCTGGTATCTTAGGTGACCTTATTTAACGCGGGACATGCATCTCATCTAAAACATCTTGCAATATACCCGCAGAAGACAGTTACGAGCAGACATTCTATTCTGTGCGAACCAGTCACCTGCAGGCAAAAATATTGTGAAATGGAGTCATTTGTGATTGTGAGAAAACTGCTGATGTGATTAAAATTAAGCTTGATTCTATATTTAGTGTCCCTGCTTTTAGACAGGATGCAGGCCTGAGGCTTTATATTCCAGTGGCAGAAGGGCCTCTGGGGAAACCCTTAGATGGCACGATTTACAGGGGTTTCTGGCAACAGGCAAAGCCGGCTATATGTCGGCAGAACCACTGATGCGATTAAACACAGATCACAAGGCATGTATCTTTTATACAACATATCACGGTGGGCTCTTAAAACTCCCTCTCCACCCCGGGCTTTCTCTATACCCGACATTTCAGGTGGGTTAGTAATAACTGTGCAAGTGTTTGGCACCGACCAAACAGTAATAGAAGAGATTTTCAAACAATATTAAGGGTGAGCACATCTGATAAATTATGTAATTTAGACTAGGGAGCACCAAAGAACTAATAGGGGCAAAGTGCATGACAAATTCTGAAACGGGAGTGCTTTAAAAAACACTTCAGCAATCCTTCAAGTTTCCAGGAGGTCTCTCCATTAAGAACAAATTGCTAAGGACACCACCAACCAATTACCACTGATTTGTGGAAAAGAGTGAAAAAGTAATCTTTAAATGAAGTCTAGAAAAGAATACCCGTTTCCAGAACGAAATTCAAGAGAGGCTGGAGGATTGCTGAGAAAAGTTTAAAACCAAATTAACTGGGATTTCAAATATGCAGCAGGAGACACAGAAATGCAAACTGCGGGCACTAAGAGTCCAGACTGAAGAACCTCTATCTCGCCACCAGCAACTAGCAGTCAAACAGCAGCCATCAACGCAATTTCCCATCTTTAGGGAGATAAGCAACATGTATAGATTTTAAAAGGCCTGCATTTAGGGCGAGTGTGCAAACGGTCAGAACCGTACCGGCTCAAGTGGTTTCGGAGAGTGCAGTGCGATGTGTTGAATCCTTTCTGTAATTGAGTCCTCCGTGTCCAGAGTGGTTTCCTGATTCAAACCCCCATGCTCCCCAACTGAGTTGTTGGGTTGAGAATCCTTGTCCTGAGATTCATGTTGGCTGCCTGCATTCTGAAAGCCAGACTGGGCACTGGTGCCTTCCCAACTGGGCTCCGTGTTCATGCTTTGTGAGGAGTCCTCTGCTTCGGGCTGCTGCGAAAGGGTAACCTTGCTCCTCTTTCCTCCATGTTCCACATCAATGTCCACTTCGATACCTGTTTGAAGAGTCAAAGTAGCACAGAGACGTTTAATTGCAAGGCTGTAGAAGCATAAGATACATGCGAACCCCCAAAACAGTTCTAGATTTCACCTAAAGCATGATTAAATTGGATGGGGGGGGGGGGGGTTAGGGGTTCAGGGTGGGATTTGGGAGGTGTGCATGGGGAAACCTCCAGGCTAGGTGAGAAGCAACCAGTTTACTACTCTCTACCACAAAGCAGTAAATAATCCTTTCCTAAAGGAAAAGAGCAGGGTTTATTTAAAGTACCTACCCAGGGGACTCAGCATGGCAGCCACACTCTCACCGACGTTCTTCAAAAAGTCAAAATTGGCATCCTGAGCTTGTTCACCAGTTGAAGTCGCTGAAAGGAAATGTGGGATGATGTTATGGACAACAAATACTTTGGAAATGTAGTAGTACCATGCTCTACTTTATGTCTTGGATGTAATAGGATTAGATCGCTACTGCAGTTGAAAGGTTAGTTTTGTAATTCAGTTGAAAAGTGAGTTTTATCCGTGAGTTATCAGTTACATTTTCTCTCCATATCACCTCGGCTACCTATCTACTGCGTACATCGCTACCATCCCAAAGACAGCTCCCATTAACAGTAACTGCTGCCACCAAACAGGTATTCTGGTTGTCCAGTCAGTTTATAAACAGTTGTTAGTTTTTGATTTGGTGCAGTCAAATACCAGGCTGCCCTCCTAGTCGCATTTGCAACAGTCAAACTACAGGCAGATCCCTAATATACGTGAAAGTAGTCACGTAAGACAGTGCTTGCATGGAATTTAATAGTCATATGTTTTTCTTGGAGGTAAAACTGGATGCATGTACCACAAGCTGTTCCAGTGGGTTTTATGGCATTCACATCACAGGTACTCTTAATGATCAAGTGTGCAGGCAGCACTCTGCTAGTATAATCACTGCACCTCTTAGTGGCTATGGATTAATTACAACCAGACTACAGGCAACCGTCAGTGGGAGGCTGCTATAGTAAGTCAACAATTATATACTTCATTTCATGTGCCACAAAAGGCTTCTTTCAACAGCAGCTGTGCCAAAGGGCATAGCTTAGTCAGTGAGATTCGGGAAGTGGGAATCTCAAACATCCCAACACAAAGACAGCGGACTGCAGAGGGGATGGGTGACATGACCAAGGTGGGGGATGGACTGTTTTCACGAGGAGCAGGGTCAGTACTGATGTTCATTAGGAGGGCCTCTGTCTAGAGCTGCACAATGGGCGAAGAACAATGGGTTGTAATGCTATCTGAGAAACTGCCACTGGTTAGACTTCTTGCAAACATACCTCCAATCACATTTTGGGTGTTTGATTGGCAGTAGTATGCCTGGAAACCTGAAAATCGGTGCAGATTTCCAATCCTTTCACTACCAATGTTTTTGAGATCCAAAAAGTAGCAAATTTGCCCCAATTCAAGGAGTACTTCTGTGAATGTGGATTTAGTACTTTTTTTATCTAACCGGTCACTAACTATATATATCTATATATATATCTATATATATATCTTACAAAGTGACCCTCTGCTCCAGGGGTGCTCTGCAGCCGGTGCTCTGCATAGAGACCGGATACAGGTCCAATTCATTAATTTTGAACAAAGGATGCGGCACTCCAAAGTGTTTTTTTAGCTTATTTTATTGTTAAGCTCACTCCCACCAACGCGTTTCAGCCACTCCGTGAAAAAAAGCCTAGAGTGGACAGGAACCCAGCGGACAGAAGCAAGCAGGTCACGCTGCTGGGCTCCAGTCTTGTCCTCAGAGACATTTCCAATTCACTTTACCCCCTCATGGGTCCTCCCCGTCCCAGTCCTAACAACGTGAGGCAGTCCTGCCTCCACCCAGCCAATCACAACGCCAGTATTCAAAAGTTACATAAGCCCCTCCCACCTACCGCCATGCCTGTTTTTTTTCTGCTCCGACGGCTGTCGGAACGCTGGTGCTCCCGGTTCCTGTTTCTGTTTCTGGCTTTCTTCAGGACGGTGCCATGAGTGTTTCGTTTGCAGTTTTATGCTTTTGCGTTATTTACTGTGTGTATTTCACAGGAGTATTTCATTTGCAGTTTTTTACTTCTGCATTGTTTCCTGTGGGTTTTTCTCTCTGCGCGGCTGCTCCGGTCCCCCGGTCAGCTGTGCTCCTGTTCTGGGGTCAGGGACTCTCCCCGTTCATGTGCTGGGCTGGGGCGGGGAGTTTTCGTGGTGTCCTGGCCCCGGGTCGTTCCGGCGCTGTGGTTCTAGTGCAGCGTCTGGCCCCCACGGTCGTGGTCTTTTGACCTGGGGCTGTGGGTGGAGACTACAGGGCTGCCCATTGTAATTTTCACCGGTCTCACGTTGTGTGATTTGGTGATTGGGGGCAGTGTTGCTTGGAGGTTGCTGGGCACTTCCTTTGTTGTGTGGTGAGTTCCTGTTTGGTTCGATTGCTCGGGTTCACTCACCATGTGCGAAGGGTCGTCTTCACCTGTGCCTGCCTGGGCTGTTTCCATGCGGCATAGTTTCCAGGTTCTGCAGGTGGATGACATTTTTGCAGATTCTGGGGCTGCGCTGAATACTGTGAAGGGCTACTGGTGTTCACGAGATCTTCCTGCCTATGCTGTCCAATTACCTGGGTTGATATAGTTTCAATCTGTGATTTTCCACAGTTGTTGGTATTGGCTGCCCAGTATGTGCTGCCAGAGCCTACTTTGCGTTGTCCTGAGGATAGGTCTTTATTAGGGTGATGCTGGGTTGTGGCCCTAGATCCTTGGATGCTGTGGGGTTTTCCGCACAGTTTGTTTACTCTGTGGTGGTTGACCTTTTCCTTCCATGTTGTCCTGTTGGATATCCTGTCTGATGCATGGCTTGCGGCAGATACGCAGGGTTTTCCTCGTTTTCTGGGATGGTGGTTTCGCCTGGCGGACTTTATTTCTCACTTTCCTGCATTTCCATGTGTTGCTTCTTCTTTTGGGGTGCGTGCTGGCTCTTGTTCGGCCTGTGCTTCACTGTTCCTTCTCATGGGTTGTGTGGAGTTTGGCTGTTTGCGGGCCTTCCTTCCTGTCTTGGCTTGATGGGTTGAGTCTTCTCCTCGGCTGACGTGGTGCTGGCGTCTTGGTCCACTGTCTGTTTTTCTGTGGCTTTTTGGCTCCCTCTACTGACAGTCTGTGTGGTGGTGCTCTGTCTTCCTTTCGGCCCTTTCGTGGTCGGGGGTGGGGGAGGCTGTGTTCCGTTTGGTTCCTGGCCTCTGTTGCGCCTACGGCTGCCCCTGGGTGTTGGTCATCCAGGGTTTTGGGTATTGTTGTGCCCTGGGAGGGGGGTCTCTGTGACCTGGTGGTTGCGGTTGCGTCTCTTTTTCTTTGGGTCTGTGTCCCACTCCTGGTGTTCATCTGGCAGTGGGTTCCCTGTCTCCGTTGCTGTTTTTGTTACGGTTTTGGGGGCTCGGATCCGTTGTTCCTGGCTTGTTGGTCCGGTCTGCTTTCCGACTGGTGGGTCCTGTCGGTCTTCGCTCTTGGTTTCCGGATTCCATTCCGGGCTGTCCCCCTTTTTGGGCTGTTTTTACGGTTGCTCCGTTGTCCTTTGGCCCGTGTTGCATTTACCTTCTTCTTTGGGCGTCGGTCTCTTTTTGTCTCTGGGCGCTGTTGTGCTGGTTCCGGTGGCGGAGCGGGCCAAGGTTCCTCTTCCTCTTTGTTCTTGGTCCTGGCGCCCGTTGGTTCCTTTTTGCACGGCTCTGTGTCCCGGGGCTTTATACCATTTGGTGCCGCTGGTCGGTTGTTCCCCTTGCGGTCTGTCATTCCCCTCTTCCTGGTGGGTGTTTTTTATTTTTTATTTTTTTGGGTCTTCCCTGGATTTGGGTGTTGTCTGTTTTTCACGTTCCATCCGTCTGGCTGGTCCGCGGTTCCTGCGGTTTGCTGTGGATGGGCTCCTTTCTCTGTTTCGGGTGTTGCCTTTCGGCCTCTCTCCTGTTCCCCAGGTTTTTTCCGCGGTGCTGGCTCCTGCTGTGCAGGTTTTTTGCTGGTTGGCGGTTCCGCTCTGCTTGCACCTGTTGTTCTTTGTACTGCAGGGTTAGGCCTGGTCCATACCTGGGTGGGTGACCGCCTGGGGGGTGCTGTTGGCTTTTCCCTATGTGGCTTTTGTCCGGTTTCTGCTTCCACCCTCCTTGTGACTGTTCTGGCGATGGTGGCGTTGTGGCCTTGCTCCGGTTACTGGGGTTCGTTGTGGTTCTGGCCATTTTTCTTCTGGTTCCTGTTCGGGGCCTTCGGTTTCTCGGGGCCTGTTCATCACTTTGCAGGGGGTTGTTTTCACCCTCCGGCTCGGTTCTCTTCCCTGTTGGCTCTTTTGTGGGTCCTGCTGGGTCGCCCTTCTGCCCTTTGGGGTTGGTTGCGGTTCCAGGAGGTGGTGGCTGCCTCCACGGCTGTGGTTCCTTGGGTTTGCCTGTTCCTCCTGTCCTTGGTGTTTCTTCTGATTGGCTCTTTGTATCCTTTTCAGTGCAGGTTACATGGCTCTGGTTCCTCTCTCCCCTGTTCTGGTTCCTACTTTGGCCTGGTGGCTTTGCTCTCCCGACCTGGTGTTTGGGGTGCGTTTTCAGCTCCCTTCTCTCCTCTTGTTGTCCTTGGACGCCTGTCCTTGGGGTTGGGCGCCACGTTGGGGTCCTTGGTGGCGGCCGAGTTTTTTGATTCGTGCTGGCCTTCCCGTGGCTATTTGCTGCTTGGGCCTTCTTGAGGGGACCAGTTGCATGTCTCTGTTCCTGCTGGCTTCCATGTGTTGTTCCCACAACTCTATGGCTCATTGGTGTGTCTTGTGCCTCTGGTGGTTCGGGCTCCCGCAGCTCTCTCTGGGCCATGTCTCCTCTGTGGGCTTTGAGTTTGTGTTCAGGACTGACTGCGTTTTCGTTTGTAGACGCTGCTTGGGCCGTTTCCTCCTGTCCTCTGTTTTGTGCCCTCTGTGCTCGCTTCAGCGGCGCATTTTCTTTGTTTGGTTCAATTTGGTGTGGATTTGCATGGCCCCTGCACATTTCCTTGGCCTTCGGGCTTTCTGTGTGCCTTCCCTCCTTTTTCTCCTCCTGCATAGTCTGGGGATGTAAGGGGGTGTGTGTAGGTGTCTGTATCGTTAACCTCTCTGTTTTTGATTTCTGCTCCTGCTGCTGCTGGCGGGGGTCGGGTTTGGCCGGACTTCATTGACTCCGGCTCCGCTTTTTGGTCCACAGCTGGTTTTTGCCCTGATGTCACTTGCTTCTGACGGCCTGGCTCTTGTGCGGCTGTGGTTGGCGTCTTTGGGCTGTTCCTCTGTGGTGGCTCGTGGCATCCCGTTGTCTCGTCGGCCTTCGGCCCTTGGGTGCTGTGGTCGTCTTTGGGGTTCTTTTCTCTTTGTGTTCTTCCCATTGGGCCGTTCCTGTGCTGGGGGATCCTACCTCTGTGTTGGATTTTCTCAGGACTGTTTTTTTTTTACAGGGCCTTGCCCCTTCCGGTTTGTCTTCTCAGTGGGCGGCAGTTCGTGCTTGTCGGGGTCCTGGAGCCTCCTCGGTGGTTTTTGCCCCTTTGAAGAGTCGGTTTCTTCTAGGCTTTCGGCTTCGTCGGCCGGTCTCTCCTGTACTCGTGCCTTCTTGGGTTTTTGCCTGCTGTTTGGGGGGGTCTGCTGTTGCCCCCTTTTGAGCTCTTGCTGGTGGCTGTCTTGTTCTGGTTGTCAGCTACTGTGGCTTTTTTGCTGGCCATCACCTCTGCTCGTCGGTTGGGTGCTTTGGGTGCTCTGCTCGTTTCTTTTCCCTGTTGGGAGTTCCTGCCGGATTGGGTTGGTTTGTGGCTTGTTCCGGTCTTTCTGCCTGGGGGTTCTTCCCGTTTCCTTTGGCAGCTGGAGGTGTTTTTCCTGTTTTACCTGCTGGGGGGGGGGTCCCTTGTTCCCCCTTACTTGGTGGTTCGCTGGACTCTCCGGTTTTTCCCACCTTTGTTCCCTGGTGTTTTTCCATTTTCTCCTGCCCTGTTTGTCTCCTGTGGAGGTGTGACTTGGGGGATATGGTTTTCCGGTTCTGGGGTTGGTCAGTGGGTGCGTTTGGCGGTCTGCCTGCCTTTGCGGTCCTTTGGGTCTGCCTCCTCCGTCTCTGGTGCTGGGTCGTTAGACACGTTCTGTGCCTGCTTCCTGGGCTGGGGCGGCAGGAGTTTTCTATCCGGGAATTTGTTGGGTGGCCACCCGCTGTCCCGTCTCGTATTTGTGCTACCTTCTTGGCTTGTTGTTTTACATGCCTCTGCTGGCTGTTTTTCTGTTGGCGTCTTGGACGTTGCTGTTCGTTGATCTTTACTGATTTGTACTCTGCATGGATCCCTGGTGTCCTGCGTTTTTTGTTGGTTCTCTGCTTGTGAGTTCCTCATGTTGTTAGGACTGGGACGGGGAGGACCCATGAGGGGGTAATGTCTTATTACTTACCGGTAATCTTCATTACCCCGATTAGGGTCCTCCCCGTCCCAGTCCTGTAGCCTCCCGCCCTCCCGCTGTGTTTGTGTCGGAGTCTTGTTGATAACAGGCATGGCGGTAGGTGGGAGGGGCTTATGTAACTTTTGAATACTGGCGTTGTGATTGGCTGGGTGGAGGCAGGACTGCCTCACGTTGTTAGGACTGGGACGGGGAGGACCCTAATCGGGGTAATGAAGATTACCGGTAAGTAATAAGACATTTCCAATTCACTTGGTTTCTCCCATGTCACAGAGAGGGCTCCTGCACCTTGCGACAAGGAGAATCTGCATTGAGCTGTTATGTTTGTTCTATTATGTCTGTTCTAGTCGATTCAATGCCCATTAGATTCCCAATGTAAGACTAATGTTCTGATTTGTTACCTTTGCCTCAAATTGTAAAGCGCTCCGATATCCTTCGGGATCAAGTTCGCGCTATATAAAACTTTATAAATAAATAAAATAAAAATAAATAAGGTGTCCCCCAGGCAAGAACGCACTTGACAAGCAGGTGAATCCTGTAGTTTAAACAGCATCCTTTATTTCTTTATAACCGGACATTCTCATGCTTGTTGAAGTAATCAGCCCTACCCGTTTCAGCGCTCCTGCGCCTTGGTCATAGGCTCTTTGCAGTGTCAGTAGGCTGAGAGAAAGCAGGAAATGAGTCACTTCATTTAAGGAATCTCAGGTAAGATTACGCCCTCTGATGGGACTATTCATTTTACCGCATTCTGGGACTCGTAGTTTGCCTGCTTTACTGAGAGTAAATGCAATGACTCGTTTTCCAACTGTTTCCAGCCTGCTGTCAACGCTATGCCCGTGAGCAAGGAGCGAGAGCTGCGAAACGCGTAGGGCTGATTTATTTCACAAGCGCTGTGATGTCCGGTTTCAATAAATAAGAAACGCTGCTTCAAGGTGCAGAGTTCGCCTCTTATTTCAAGTGCGTCCTCGCAGGGGGATGCCTTTTTGTGAGATTTAATTCGGCCAGTCCCGGCCGAGAGGATTGCACTCCCAGCCCAGTCTCCCACTCAAAGAATGTGGGCTGCGGCGCACAGACTGTCTGATTTAGCGCATTGTAGGTCATAAGAGGAACAAAAGCAACCCGGAATCATGTTTATTACATTGGAAAAACTACGAGTTCCAGAATGCTAATTCCACTAATTAGCCCACCAGAGGGCGTGTTCCACTGGAGGACATTTAAAACTGAGAGTAAATGCAATGACTCGTTTTCCAACTGTTTCCAGCCTGCTTTCATCGCTATGCCCGTGAGCAAGGAGCAGGAGCTCCAAAACGCGTAGGGCGGATTGATTTTACAAGCGCTGTGATGTCCGATTTCAATAAATAAGAAACGCTGCTTCAAGGTGCAGAATTCGCCTCTTATTTCAAGTGCGTCCTCGCAGGGGGATGCCTTTTTGTGATATATATATATAATCATTTTTTCAAGACTCTGGTCCAAAAATATTACTACTGGAAAAACAGCATCAACACAAACATCGCAGACCCGTCTCAGGGCCCCCAGGTCATCTAACAAACCAAAAAGGCATTTGGGAGGGGTTACACCCCAAATATCCCTAATGAAGCTACGCCCCATCCCACTTGTGCCTGGTAGTTCTCCATGGCAACTCAGGACTATGGTCACTTATAACTCAAGAGCCAGGTGTCCCTGCCCTGGCATCACTTTTTTTTAAATGTCGTTTTGCTGCACACACTATTTTTTATCCCGCTACAAGAAACCATGATGGTGGAGATGTCAAAATGGTTCATGTGGCCAGGTGTTCCACGTTTCTAGTCCTCTCCTTTTAGAAATCCTTTTATCAAGTGACTGACAGCCCCATGAACAAAACTTGAGTCTCAAATTGGGAATGACGTGCAGGGAAAGGGTAGGGCAAGCTGAGCCAGGCGCGCAACACCCATTGGATTCACCGGGCTTCAGCCGCCCCCGCCCCCCCCGTAGTGTGTGGCAGCTCCGGGCACACACACAGCCACACCCGAACGTTTCACAGGTCTTTAAAAGACCATTTGAATGTTAATTAGGTCTTGCTGTTGTTTCACACCTTGTTGGAGGCCCTGCAGCTCCACTCTGCCTACTGATCAAAGGTTCAGCCCCCCCCCCGAAATTTTTTCTTAGACCGCCCCCCCCCCCCGAAATTTGGCTCTAGTTGCGCCTCTGAGCCGAGCCATGGGTAAGAGTTGGCTCCAAGATTCTGTGCACGAGCCAATGCTTGAAAATATTTGGCATGTATATTGTGCAAAAACATAATGTATTAATATGAAACACTCTTCAAAATAGTGTATTTCTTTAATGTACAGAACAGTTTCACCTTAAAAAAATCACTGCATGGTCGGACATTAAATATGATCGTTTTTAGGAACAGTCATGCTCACCCCTAAACTCCAGGGCCATTGGTAAACTAAGAAGCAAGTAAGTAGTCATGTAAACCCTAAACGTGGCCTAGAATCTTATTACAGATAGAGCAATATTATAGTTTATTAAATCAAACATTCTGAACGTACTTATTTAAAAGTGCCCTCGTGATTAGAAAAAAGGAAACTGAAATAAAATGTTAGGGTAAGATCACACAATATAGATAAAAGGGGAAGATGGCATTGATTCCATTTTGTTCACAATGTGTTCACATTTTGAAATTCAGCCACCATAAGAATATCACTGTCTATCTCTCTCTCATTTACATCAAAGATCACTGTTTGGTCTTTCATTCCTGGCTCAGAACGAGAAAAACCTACAAATTAAGTAGACCCGACTCAGGGCCCCGCCCCACACCCAACTACCAAGCCAAGAATGCATATATTTGGGGGGAGGGTGGGTGTCACACCCCAGAATGCCCTTGTTATGTTGTGTAATTATGTCATGTTGCTTTAACTATCTTCATTCTACAATCTGCTCAGAGCGTTCCTATGTACTGTATTCTAAGGTAGTCAGTTACTCCTGACTGCTAACCTGTCTGGCTGTGTACCTGCTCTGCTGTATACATTAAATCCACTTTCCACCTATTTGATGTGTGGTTCATCAATCTAACAATTGGCGACGATCGGGATGATTTTCTTAGCCTGGGAACCGCTTTCAAAGTAATTCCGACCTCCCTTATGGTCGAGACGACAAGTGGAGCAGACAAGACAAAGTTTGCTTGGTCAGTTGAATGTGAACAAGATTTTGATGACATCAAAAGCTGCATTGCCAATATTGCTTCCTTAAAGAGTTTTAATCCTGATGCTCATTCTATTATCACCACCGATGCCAGCATTAAAGGTTTGGGTTCCGTTTTGTCCCAAGTTGGTGTGAGTGGTAAGGAACAAATTGTTGCTTATGCTTCCAGGTCACTTTCGCCCACAGAAGAAAAATACTCAACCATTGAAAAAGAAACTTTGGCATGTGTATGGGCTGTTAATCACTTTAGAGCTTTTGTATGGGGTACTAAGTTTACTTTGCGCTGTGATCACAAGCCACTACTCAGAGTCCTGACCACTGAAGGTACTGTTAACACTTCAGCGAGAGTTGCCAGACTTGCTATTAAACTGCAAGATTTTTGTTACAATGTGGAATTCGTACCTGGTAAAGAGAATTGTATAGCCGATTTTCTTTCCAGAATGCCTAAGCAACTAGATGAATGTGAGGATGAATTGTGGAACTCCTTTCAGGTAGCCTATGTACAAGACATGGATGGTGCAGGCATTTCGAAGCATAGGTGGGTTGATGAATATGCGAAAGATGAAGAACTATCTTTAGTAAAATCCCATCTAGCTGGGTCCTGGCCTAGGAAAGTTGACTGTAAGCATCCTTTGAAGTCTTTTTGGGATGTTAGATTAGATTTAAGTGTTCAAGATGGCAACATCTGGTTTGGAGAAAGAGTCATACCTCCCAAGACTTTGCGGCCCTCCATCATGGCTTTATGCCATGAGGGGCATTTTGGCATAGTCCGTTCTAAACGTACAGTTAAAGCCTCTTTTTGGTGGCCAGGCATGGATGCTGAAATCGATCAATTTGTAAGGAACTGTAAGTTATGTCAAACTGCTGACAAATCTCTAGTTGTCTGTAAGCCTCCTATGGGCAACATGACTGCTCCTAGTTCTCCTTGGGAACATTTAGCCATTGATATCATGGGTCCTGTTGGCAGTGAGCAAAAATACATTTTGGTCTTGATGGACTTATTTTCCAGGTGGCCTTGTGTAAAGGTTGTGAGCAAAGCTGATACTACTTCTGTCTTAAAGTTTTTGGATACTTCTTTCACGTTGGAGGGTATCCCTTCAGTTTTACTCAGTGATAATGGTGTCCAATTTACCTCTAATAAAGCTAAAGAGTACTTTGATACACTAGGTATCAAGCACAAGACCACTGCTCTCTATAATCCAAACAGTAATGGCATGGTTGAGCGGTTTAACCGCGTCATCAAAAGTACAATTCAAATGTCTGGTAGGAGTAAGGACTGGGAAACTCAAGTTTTAAAAATGGTTTGGTCCTACAGAACCTCTATTTGCGAGGCTACTGGTTTTCCTCCTTTTGTACTTATGCGTGGCAGGAATCCGCGTACTAAGTTTACTCCTGGATGGTTGTTTAAGTCCAGTGTGGTCAATTGGTCTGAAGATGTCGTTAAGGAAAGAAGCCAAGCTTCACATCTTAAAAGCAAGATGTTGTATGACTCAAAGCACAAGGTGAAAGATGTTAGCTTGGTTGTTGGTCAATGGGTAAGGGTCAAGAAACCTGGTAAGCCTTCCAAGGAGGAAAGTAGTTTTTATGAACCTTTGCAAATTGTTGAAGTCTTAAACAATGCTGTTCGCCTTTCTGATGGACGTGTTTGGAACCTCAAAAGGATTGCTAAATGTCCTCCTCCTCAGGTGGTCCCTCCTTGTCTAGCTTCCTCTCAAGAGTCTTCTGATTTGTTTGACCTAGAGGACTTGTTTTGTCCTAAAGCTTCCAATGCATTCCAGACGTCCAACACTTCCAGCTGTCCTGTCTCAGACATTTCTGGCCAGGTTTCACCTGATTTGGGTGCTTCTACTTCTTCAAGTTCTGCATGTGAGGTTGAGGTTCATGCTTTCAGAAACCCCAGGCGTGAGAAAAAGCCTCCCGTGTGGTTAGCTGATTACATTTCTGAGAATTTTCCCTTGTAATGTTTTTTTTTTTCGTTCTGTTTTCATGGGGGGTGGTGTTGGGCACAAGTTATACTTTATTTTCTTTATTGTTCAAAGGGGGATGTGTTATGTTGTGTAATTATGTCATGTTGCTTTAACTATCTTCATTCTACATTCTGCTCAGAGCGTTCCTATGTACTGTATTCTAAGGTAGTCAGTTACTCCTGACTGCTAACCTGTCTGGCTGTGTACCTGCTCTGCTGTATACATTAAATCCACTTTCCACCTATTTGATGTGTGGTTCATCAATCTAACAGCCCTCCACCCAGGGTCGGATTGGGACTGAAAATCGGCCCGGGCACACAAAAAAAATCGGCCCCCATTTGCATAATGCCTTTCCTCAAATCACCGCTTCAGCGTAATTGAATAAAAACAAGGGGGGGGCTTAAAAAATGCACACATTATTTTACACTAGTGAAACACACCTGAAAACAAGCGAGGCCACTTCTACTGAGGCCCCCTGCCCCGCTCAGTATGTGCACACATTAATGGGCCGGCCAGCGAGACAAAGGGAGTGATACCTCTCCTCTGCCTGTTGCTAAACCGGGGGTGGGGGATCGGCTGTGTTGGTGGCGTGGGAGGGTGGTAATGAGCGCCCATCTGCCTGCAGAAAGGCCACTCAGCCACCCACTGGGCCGCTGGCTGTATTGCGAAATAGAGATACCGCCCAAATCGGCCCCAGACTGCTCAAAAAAGCAGCCCACAGCAGGAACTCACACACCGGCCCCTCGGGCATTGCCCGAATGCCCGCGTAACCAATCCGAGGCTGCCTCCACCCCCTCCTGTCTATCTCCCAATCCCTCCCGAAGGTACGTGCCACGAAACGCTTGTAGGTTACAGCTTGAATAGTTTCTTACCTGACTCGGTGGGTGTATTCCGTGGGCCGGATTCTGGCTGTGCCTGACCGGGGCATGCAGAGGCTCCTGCTGGTGCTTGCCCAGGGCACTGAGCAGGGTTGAAAGGGCCATTGAACATCCAGGGCATATGCGGGAACCTGTGGAATCCCATTGGTGAAAAGCCACCCCTCATCCTTCGCATGAAGCCATTACCAAAACAGGGTGGAAACCCCTAAAAAGGAAGACAGAGGTCAAAGTTTAACAAAAGATCATAAACATTCTGACAGGCAGAAGTTGAAACACTCACAGATAAACCTAGCGACCCAAGCCAGGAGTCCGTTGTGATAATCACTATTGCTCATGAGAGCCTGTGGGTGCCATTTGGAGCTAGTGTGGTCTTTGTGAGAAGCTGTAACAGTGAGGAGACTACACTGGTGCCCCTCTGTACGATTATCTTTCTTATAAACAATATTTATGTAGATCTTTTTATTTTCCTGCTTTCAGTAAAGCTGGCAATGCCTGTGTGTGGCTCTCCGCAGGTCCGTCTTCACTCTCTACTTCATGTTCTCTCTCTGTAACACTGTACTCAATAGCTTAGCATACTGGAGATACGAAACCTGGTGCAAAAAATAATTACAGTTCTCAGGGTTGCTTTAAGAATCTTAATCCACTGGAGAAAACAGCTCTTACTGGATTCTCTTCAAAGTAGTGTTTGGGGGAAGGAGAAACCTGAACGAAAGTGACCTCCCAGAGACCCAGGATGATGAATTACGTGAGCAGCGGGTGGCAATTAATGTATCTGCAGACATAGTGAATACTCAAAGGAGAAAAGACCCATTTTGACTTGGTGCAAGACCCATTTTGACTTGGTGCAGTGTTTACTCCAATGGTTTATGCACACTCACCAAAAAGCAATGTTTTAATACACATCCTATGCACTACAAGCATAACCAAGCCAAGAAAGAAAACAACTAGAATCATTTTACTTGTGAGGTGCCAGACAGATGTCTGACCACTTTAAGAAAGTGGAGCATCAATGATACTGCACAGCACCAGCTAAAACTAGAAGCTGAGCGTCGATCATTTCTGAGCAACAACCAGTGTTCCAAAATAAAGCGCCTGCAGATGTATAACAATTGAATCTCCGTTTCATTTACATTCGAGTTTTGGGATACAGGTTGCCTTTGGCTCAGTTCTGTGCAAGCATTCTCAAGAGGATTGGGCGATCATGCTCTTCCTAATCTGCCTTGTGTAGAATAGATGTACACGTTCCCCAGAAAGAATGTAAAAGTGTGGAGTGGTGTGGCTCACTGGTTAGAGGCGGCAGACCTGGAAGCAGAGGTCGGCCCGGGACCAGGGTTCGATTCCTGACACGGCAGGGTCTTGAGCCATGGTCAGCAGACTCGATAATTCTCGCCTCGGTGCCTACTCCAACCATGGATCCCACTCAGCAACTCTGGGCAATAGCTTGCTTAATCTCTACTAACGGCCCATCAGCGCCGGGAATGCTTGTCTTCACCTTGGAGATGCCCAGGAGGGACCATCTCACGGGGAAAGCCAGGATGGGTTCCCCAGCGGTATACAGCGCCAGGACGCCCCTTTGCTGGGGCAGCTGTGCGCTTTACAAGTATACAACATTTAACTTATAATAAATGTAAGAATATTGGAATAACTGGGCTGATTATATATTTAATTTCCCACACGGTGCTGGCTGGCACGAGCCACTTGTTTCCCCTCCCAAATATTTTATTATATTTGGGGGAAATAAAACAGTGAAAGTATGAACACAATCCACCCATCTACGGCCCAATACGTTACAATCGTGACAGGGACAATGATTGATATCAATAGCAGACATTCAAACATATAACGGGGGAGACTGGTCAAAAGCCGTCAAGAAGCACATATCGAGAAACATATTGTAGAAATGTCAACTCCTGATAATATGCTAGGTACCTACAATAACATTGTGCGCAATAATGGGCAATTGTACATAAATCTAG
Source organism: Lissotriton vulgaris (assembly GCF_964263255.1). Lineage (NCBI taxonomy): Eukaryota > Metazoa > Chordata > Amphibia > Caudata > Salamandridae > Lissotriton > Lissotriton vulgaris. Next base: position 900,738,784 of record NC_141695.1, read on the forward strand.
TCGTTAAAATTAGTAAAACATACTATGGAATGGAAACAGGAGGGAAAGACCTGTCGAATGAAGTCAACAAGGGGAATCCATAGAGCCAACTATGTGAAACCAGCGAAGCAATAGGAAAGAGGAAAGAAGATGGGGAAGAGTGAAGCGAGAAGGGGTGTAATGGACGGGGATGTACACCATGAGGAATTTTGTGCTATGCTGAGAAGGAGTAAGACGGCTTACATGTAGTCAATAGTGTTGATAAAGTGTTGAACGAGAGGCTGTTAGGTGGAGGACACAAATCTATTGAGAGTGCGCCAAATCCATCGATTGGGAAAGTGCAGCTGTCTTGGAATGGAGAATAACATTTTTATGTGTGCTTCTGAGGTAAATGACCACGTGTGAAAAGAAATGCTTCGGACTCAATGTAATAGGAAGGCAAGCTTTGAGTTAAGGGCACACCGGAATTGGGGGTTATCATCATTAGGGGCGTCAACATTATTACCATAAAGTTCACAATCATTTTGCAACAGACTGACAATGGGCCATCTGCTATCATTCTCCTCCTGCATCTCAATCAAAACTAGACAGAGCATTTTGAAAAAAGTGTGTTATCACAGCATTCTTTTTCGAGATCGGGGGGAAGCAGGCCAGATCAGAGATTGAACCAGTAAGTAGGGGTTGAGGCATGTTCGTGGCCAACCTTAGTTTCTTGAAAGACTATATCTCCTTTAAAAAAACTGCAGTAATCCAAGTTTGTACTATGCTTCACTGCCACTGGGTGGCCCTTAACATTGAGAGAGATAACTTTTAAGCCAGGCATTTTAGAGAGGAATGATGGTGTTTTGTGCAAGCTGGAGAGCGGATGCCTAAACGAATGGGACATCATGAACTAGTATCTGGTTTAGTGGCATATGTCACATGGCGAGAGGCGTACTAAAAGTAGAAGGAAACGTGGGGGGGAGGGAGAAAGCTAAAACAAAAGACCATTTTATTAAAAGAGAGGGAAAGTCCTAAGGGGCAAGGTATGGACCTAAGTGGCGGTGGGGGCGGGAGGTGGGTTCAGGAAGAACTCACTGCATCAGCAGGATAGCGACCTATAAACATATGGAGGGCTGCCAAACAAACAGGAGGGAGAGGCGGTCTTATTGATACATAAGATCAGATGATGGACTTACAAGCCATGGGGGGTATTATAAACCTACAAGAAAACACATTCCATATCCACAGAACTTCACTGAAAGCAGATGAGCAAAAGGCAATACAAAACACAGGAGATAACATGAGTACCAGGAATCTGGGCAATTGTCCTACAAAAGTTGAGTCACTCATTTAATGTACATATAGGAGGTTGCATCCTATGAAAAGCTAGTTATATAAAAAATATTGCAACATTGCTAGGGCAGCAAATACGGAGATGGCCGGGCAGCCCCATACCAAAATCTATAGTCGAAAACGAGTAAGCAAAAATATGCGTCTTAAAGCAGTAATAGACCAATCCAAAAATACAAAAAAGATTATCTACAGTTGTAAGACCTTCTAAGTTACGATATAAAGAGTGTGCAAACTGTAAATTGAATAAAGAAAACTACCAGCACAACAATGTAAAGGATACACAGTAGAATTTGTGAAGATAGGTAAGCCATAACCTGCACCCCAGGCAGTGGGAAGGACTCGGTCATGTCAATTGAGAAAGAATGTAGCTCTTAGTGCCCAAATATATACTGGCGGTATGTATACTCTGTGGCAACGGAGAATACAAACCGCTAATATGAAGGTCCGCCTGCCCTATTTAAATTTTTGCAGACTTTCAGTTTTCCCACGGCAGAGACTACTGTGGCTATGCAGAGGCCAAACTTCCAGTAAGTCTCTGGCAGTAAGGATCAGTAAAATCGTTATAATGCTCCCCCGCCATGGGAGAATACTACCATGGCAAGGAAGTATTATATATTTTTTTTCCCAAAAAGAATTCCCCTCTTCTGCATTCTGCTGCCTCAGCCCCATAGCACAGATTAATTTGCATTGCCAGGAACCACTATCATGCGGTTCCTGCAGATGCTTTTATAAATGACCGGCTGCTTGGCAGTCATTTATAAGTTAGGTGGGCGACCTCTCCACCATGGAGATTAAGTAATTTACTCCGTCCCTGTGACGGATCTACGGGGAATCTGCCTTGAATTAAAACTGCCTCTTAATCAAGTTTGAGGTAACTAGCTAATTTTAATATTACGAGCTGAGGAGCAATATGGGTGTGAAACCACCATGTAATCTCTGGGGAAACGGCAAATTGCGAGTCACTGCTCAGGTTTGTACAGGCTATTTATCCCCTTGAAAAGCCCAAGAGTACTTCCTAGCAAGAAACCAGCCAAACCGAGTCCTCAGCAGGAAACAACCTGCATGGGAAGTACCAAGGACCTGCTTCCATGGCTGAGAACAGGTGCACAGCACGTCCACTGTATGCTCAAATCTCAATGGCTGGGAACTGAAGCATCTCCCAACCATATATTTTTACTAAAGGGACCTGAATACAATTCTTCTGCAACACTTTCAGAATAGAGTCAGTGAATCGCAAGGTACTGGCGTGTAAAAAGTGACAATTATATATTATATATATTGTAGTTATGTCCCATAGATCTACCTCTGCTTGTAGTTCAGAGCATATTCAAGTCAGTGCTGGTATTAGCATATTAGTCATGCCATCCCTTGCTACCAGCAATTTCAGAGACTCCTATTCACAGACCCTATTTGCCCTTTCCATCTTTCATGCTATTACTTAGTACTGGAGTTTTCGCAAACCCTCGAACACCCCACAGCACATCCTGCAACAAGCTTACCTTCCAACTTCCCCGTGGTGGTCCGCAGTTTCATCATTTTGAGAGATACTGGATTCCCAATAGCTCCTCAAGCCTTTTCTGTAAGCGGGCAGTGACCCAGTTTTCCCGGACCCCCCACATTCACCTGTTACGGCTGAGTGGCATAATTTTAACAATCTCATTTTATAGCCCTTAGCCCTACAGCCCTTTCGTTGCATGAGCTGTCAATGCTACCATTTTCCAAACTATTTTCAGCATCTGTCTACTCACCGGCATTGAAGGAAACATGACCATGTGGTGCTCCTTGTGCAGGCCCTTGGCTTGGCAGGTGCTGCACAAGTCATAGTCTGGGCATATTGTGCACTTAAAGCGGTTGCCCACCACAGGACCATCGCAGCCATCGCAGATCACATTAGGGTGCACCATGTTTGGTGTTCGTTCCTGGTTACATTGCCCATGGAATTCACGCTTGCGCCCTTCCTTCCTCTCTGCAGCAACAAAGAAGAAAAAAACAGGGTTAGTTGATTAAAGACCCGGTAGTCGTAGACACACCCACCTTTCACATGTAGATTCCATCCATGACTCACCTTTGATATACACACAGAAAACATCCTTTGTGTAGTACTCTGCCATCTGGAGCTCCTCATCGCTCGAGAAAGCAATCAGGTCACCATCTCCATCTGCAGAAGTAGGGGAAGAGTACAATAAATCAATGGGAGGACCTTGAAGATTTACAGTACCACATACAAATTATCAAAACTTAATGATACAGACAGCGCCTCACCTCCCCGCATATCCATACTTTGTGCCAATCCACACACCACATAGCCAGCCAAGGAAAAATCCACCCCACCTAGGGCCCACTTAGGGACTCAAGCATATTTTATCCTAAGGATCCGACCCTTGTCTGCAGTCTTTCCTGACTACCATTTCTTAATAAATAGCCTTTCGATCCCCCACACTCCTGCTTCTAGTCCATGTTTAATTATACACTAACTGATACTCCATGATCTAGCAAATTCCTAATGGACTTAGTCATTGTAACAAAGACTGCCTAATGAAGAGACACCATGTCTTGAGTATTTTATCTCATGTACTTCTTCCTCTTGCAACTAAGAGTCCTCCTTTTTAACCACCAATTATATTTATGCCACTTCTGTCCTTGTACCAGTCATGTCTCGCTCTATAGCCCATCTCCATGCATTTCGTTCCTAGCAACAATTACGTTTTTAGTGTGCACATTATAAGCAAAATAAACGTTTGGCTCCCCTAAATGATTAAACAATTAATGCATTATTGCCATGCTCCAGACTGATTATGTTCTTCCTTAAAATCGTTCACTGAAGTGCCCTTCATGACCTGACCTGACCTACTTATCTCAGTGTTTGAAAACTGAACAGAACTGGTTCAAGGAGGCTTTTTATGGTTAAATAACAAACATAACTAACATTGGACACCCCTTTCAAGAACAAACGTTGGTACAACGGGTGATCCCTTTGGAGTAGGAGGTGGATTTGTAGACGATGAGGGATGACCGATATTTTATTCTGCGGTTGGGTGTGGAACAATTTTATTACCACAAAACCTGGCCAACATTTGTAAAACAATCAGCTTGTGTACTGAGCAGGAACACAATGTTCGTGAGCTCTGTACTTCTGCCAGCAGAAACGATGGCTTGGATGTTAGGACAAAGACCAGCTGAGGCATCATGGGAAGCAAACCGCTCAATAGGTCAAAACATGTGCGTACAATATGTACACAACAGATATCGATCGGCACAGGTAGTCCTTCAGTTTGACCGAAAGGATGATTTAGGGAACAAGTTAATGCGGTACAACTCAAGACTGAAAGGCACTTAACGAAAGTAAGGAGGGTGAAACCTTGGTCTTTGGAGGCAGCAGCTATACTGGGGTTTCAAACATTGGACTCGTTCGCCAGTCTCCACTGTAATGTGAAATGTACTTTCACCCACATACTAAGGCTTACCATTTCTTCTCGGGGCAAAAGCACATCACAAGTTCCCTGCTAAGAACGCCTGTCAAAATGCCACCCTCTGCCTCCACATACATAAAACGCCCAAAAGCAAACAGCAATTTTATCATCCTTCCAGAATTCCATCTCACACACCCACCCCCTTGCCTAGAGCTTGTAGTGCTCCCTTATGGTGCGGACACCCTGGGGAACGGGTGTATGGCACGGAATATGAAGGATTTTTGTTTTTATTTAATCACATGTTAGTGACTAATGGTTACTGATGTAGCTGGGTTGTTTCTAATACCTTTTTGCTTGAAGAACAGGGTGCACAGGATGACTTCGCAGTCACATGTCTGCCAAGGGAGCAGCTGTCAAGCTTATCTATATGAAATCACACCTGCTGGTCGCCAGCTCCTGCCTCAGCCCACCATTCCCCTCACATTATCAGTGCCTAGGGGATTCTACGCTTACAGGTGGAGTTATTTAAGAACCTTTTTTTACTTATTGGATGTGTGGACCATGCAGTTTTCAACATCAGACAGAGCACTTTCCACGAGAGTAGACATAATAAAAGTGTGCACTTTACAAACTACACTTTGTACCAGATCGCTAACAAGTCTGACGTATCAGGGTTCTTCGTGTAATGTATCGTTGGTACCTACGAAATTAACATAGGAAAGGGTTTTTCAACTCATGTTTTACTGGCGTTCTGGCAGAAAACGAGCCGGGGTAGATGTGTGATGTTCAGTTTAATTAGCACTGACACCCTTACCTCCTTTTAACATTTTAGTCGCGAAGCAGACCGTTGCCCTGGGTGAAGTGCAGCCACCAGACAGTAATGGCTGTTTAGGCAACTGTGCCTACAAACCAGCAACTATAAAGAAGAACCTACACGTAACGTCACAATGGTGCTGTTCGCCACAAGGACTAGATGCAAATGTTACATGACACGAAGCCTCTGGAGAGCTAAGCCCTTTTAACATTACATGGTCCCAAAATCGCTATGAGTGAATCATCAAAATCGAGAATTCCTTAGTGGCACTAGTGCAGACCCCAGCCAAAACAAAGCACACGGCAGAACGGCTAAAGAGCCCACCCAGTGTACCATGTGGTATGTATATAATAACTGAAAGTGAGACCCCTTACCTTTGTAATACATCTGGAAGGTGGTCCCCCGCAGGCCTTGGAAGACCTCCGCCACCTTCTTGTGCAGGTCCTGGTAGCTGATGGCAATGCCCTCCGGATCCTGGAGCTGGAAGCGGCGCGTCTCCCTGTGCACCTCTTCCTTGCCCAGGAGATAGGCCTTCACCGTCACCCTCAGCGCCATGGCGGGGCAGCGGACGCTCGGACTGTGCGGAATCTTCGGGGCTGGAGGAGTGTAGCGTTTAGAAGAAGACAGGACGCTGAACTCTCAGAACTTTCGAATCCAAACACCCGGGTTTGTGACGCAGCAGACAGATGAAGTCCCAGTACACAACCTCAGCGTCAGGCGGTGAGCGAGCTCTGCCTGCCCCCGGTCCCGGACACTTCTTATAAGCCGAGGTCTGGAGGTGGGTCCCGGGAAAGTCCCGCTCGGCCTGGACAGCCCTTCTAGATCCTTCTCTGCGTCCAGCGAGCCTGAAGGCAGTCTGTCTGCACCCGGCCTCGCCCAGAATCAGGAGTGTTGTGCTGACGTCACGGTGACACCGCAAGGGGGATCGAAACACACGACCGGCTAGGGTTTGTGCCCAGTCACCATGACGAAGATGGTTTGTTTACATGTCTGGCCTGGCCAATTAATATGAAATATTTCTGTTTTGGCACAAACTGCTGCGTCTATAGGTGCCCGAATAACAACGCTTTTGTGTTTCTATTTTTTTGAAATGTTATACAAAACTCATTTTTTGCAGTTTTATTTATTTATGCGTTTTTATATAGCGCGGTCTTTACCCGAAGGCGTCAGAACGCTTCACAATATGACAAGTAATGATACACGAGGAGAAAATTACAAGTGAGCAAATTACAAAAGCAAACGTTAAGTTACATAGGCAAAAGTGACAATTGTGAGCTAACAAAATACATGAGGTAGCAAACGTGCAATACAGGAGGAAAAGGTTACATGTGCGCAGGTTACAAGAGAAAACAAAGTACAATTAGAGGTATAATACTGAAATAAAGGGCAGACACTCAAGTACAAGAACAAACGTTACGAAGGCAATGGTGGCACTTGTGCGAGTACCTAAAGCAAACAAAATGTGAGAGGTAGCAAACAGTGTTACAAGAGAAAAGTGGTGTGTGCATGTTACAAAAGAGTACCAAACACAGGTACAAGGATAATACTGCAATAAATGGCAAACACTCCAACCACAAGAACACACTGGGAAGGCACTTCCCTAGGGGGAACATCACTTACAACGCATTTTTTACAACGCACTACCATTACATCGCAACCATTACAACGCATACCATTACAACGCATTGCGCTTGGGGGCGCTCTAGGATAGGGAATATATTTAATTTACTATCCAACACCTTCCCTGCTATCCACGGGGATTGGAGTTGGAATAGTAAATTAAATAATTCACTATCCAGCGCCTAAAAGCATTATGCGTTGTAATGGACTGCGTGGTAAAAACCGCGTTGTAAAGGCATGCGATGTAAAAGCATGCGTTGTAGTGACACCAATCCCTTCCATAGTCATGGAGAATAGAATTTTCAATAATGGGAGGTCTTCCTTCAGATAATAGAGAGGGCGTGAATAAAATTTGGAGGTGTCTTTGGAGGAGGAGAACTTTGAGGTCCGTTTTGAAGGCCTGGGAGGAGGTGGTGGTACGGAGCTGAGGCGGAAGTGAGTTCCAGATTCTCACTGCATTGCCTGAAAAGGATTGGGCCATCGATCTTTCCTTCTTGAAAGTGGGAACTTGACTCAAAGGCGGTATTGGGGCGCTTTACATAAACACCAATTACTTTACACACGGACATATTATCAACCACTAGAAGTGCGAAGACAAATCGGCCATGTTATAGGAGCGAAGCAGCGCCCCCAACTCTTTATTTATTTATAACGTTTTATATGTGGAGCCCTCAGAGCTTAAGGGGGTTCTTAGTCAGCCTAAGTAAAGCCAATGAATATCTGTGAGATGTGGGAGATTCATGGTGAGGCATTATTTTGCGATTCGTCACTGAGCGGTTAGTATTTGGCATTAAGACGGAGGTCCTCTCGGTGAATCTGTTCAGAAGCTGGCCAACCCCATCAAGCTGTCGGGAAAGCACTTTGCCAACTTTAGCCTGTCCCAGGGTCGGATTGGTAAGGCCGGCAATCGGGCAATGGCAGAGGGGCCGGTATCCGAGTTCCTGCTGTGGGCTGCTTTTTTGGGCAGCCTGGGGGTCTCGATTTGGGCAGTGTCTGTGTTGTTCGGATGCCGCCAGTGCCCCAGTGGGTGCCTGCGTGGCCTTTCTGGAGGCAGATGGGCATCCATTACCGCCCTATTACCAACGGGGCAGAGGTGTCACTCCCTTTCTCTCGCTGGGCTGGCCAATTAATGTATGCATATTGAGCGGTGTCAGGAGTCCTGAGCAAAAGTGGCCTCACTTGCTTTCAGGTGGGTTTAACCAGTGTGACCGAATCTGTGCATTTTTTTGTTTTATCAAATGTGGTAAGTGACAAGATACCACAACAAAGCCAAACTTCTTAGATTAAGAGTATTTATTCATTAAAGACTTCAACCACGACATGGAGCGTCTTGCAGGCCAGAAGGTCGATCTGCAACTGTCATTGCAGATCAAACCCACCGACAGCGTACATCCACGACAAGGAGCGTCTCGCAGGCCAGAAGGTCGATCCGCAACAGTCAATGCAGATCGAACCCACCGACTGCATACACTCCAATCATGGAACAACATAGAAGAACAATAGCATTCTATACAACACAGAAGAACGATAGCATTCCAATATTACATTACAATACAAACCCACTACATCTAAGTACAATTACGAAAACATGCCTCTGACAGAGACTGCCCCTCCCTTCTTTTTATAAAACTTCGCCAAAGCAGTGTTTTGCGGAAATGCAATATGCCCATGTGGGCCACTTTTTTTTAGCGTGCCCGGGCAGATTTTGAACCCTAATCCAATCCTGGCCTGTCCCTCTCTTGTTTGTACATAATTTCCACTGATTAATTTTGGGATCAGACATGGAGGTGGTTAACACCTTTGAACACTGAAGTAGATTCCGCCGGTATAAATTACTTGGCACATAAATCTGTAATGCAATCCCAGTTCAAAACAATGTAAACCCAGTTTAGCTCTGTCATGCCAGTCGGGCATGAAGCCAAACCAGTGTAACAGAATGTCACCTTACTACAGAGCAGTGTCATGGCGCTTCAAAGCGGGGCTCCCAATATAGTGTTGTGCCTACTTGTGCCTAGGTATGGAATCCCAGTATGTGCCCCTATCATCATATTTATTATAACAATGTGTTGTCAGCCCGCTAAACATCTGTGCCACCACTCCCATCCCATTCCTATTGGAATGCAGTAAGGTGCAATGGCTATTTAGGAGGAACAAAGAAGAGGAGTACAAACAGTGTAGACAATATTGTATTTATAATTTAAACTGAAAACAGAATTTAATAGTACATTCATTTCACATGTGAAGTCGATGACCAGGGGCAAGTGTGGTGCACTTCACTGTGTGGGTACTGTAGTATTCAATAGTCTCTCTTTTCTGCTATGTGTTTGTCCTGTGTTTATTACAGAAATGCAATTGCACTTTGTTTCAAATAGCCAAGTGCTTCGCTAGCTTCTATTATGTGCCCTTTATAACCTAGCTACGTGGAAATCCCTACATGAGTAGGTCATCATCATCATAATCTTTACTCGATTTTCAAGAAACCATAAAAGAGATACATACAATTCATACAGACAATTATGAGATAATAAATCATTAAAATTCAATTCTTGCCAAGGAATAGAAAAACAGCTGGGAGCAGTCAAAAATACTTTCTTTAGTAGACATACAGTTAATTTGTGTATATCATTGTATGTATGTACTACTCTGGGAATCTCTGTCAATTCTGATGTAAAACATTACCCAGTTTGCTCACCTCTTCTTGCCTGAAGTAAACTTTTCTTTCTTCTATACCTTTCCTTTAATTTCTCTCATTTCCAAGTACGGCACAGGATTGTGCTTTACTACAAACAAAAATGTTTGTTGTGAAATTGCATTTCAAGCTTTAAACACTTGTTATATTCTATAAATAAATCCCTTGCCCGGCTGGGCAAAGGAAAAGTATATAGTTTCCTATTGTGGTCTATATAACATTGATATGAAATATTGTTCTAGGCTTAGGACCTTTGTTTTCATAAAGTAATTGACACCCATGGTCCATAGCCACCTAGTGGGTCACCCTTGTTTTTGAAAAAAACGCTCCCATCCCTGCCTATTGGAATGCAGTAAGGTGCAATGGCTATTTAGGAGGAACAAAGAAGAGGAGTACAAACAGTGTAGACAATATTGCATTTATAATTTAAACTGAAAACAGAATTTAATAGTAAATTTATTTCACACGTGAAGTCGATGACCGGAGCAAGTGTGGTGCACTTCACTGTGTGGGTATTGTAGTATTCAATAGTCTCTCTTTTCTGCTATGTGTTTGTCCTGTGTTTATTACAGAAATGCAATTGCACTTTGTTTCAAATAGCCAAGTGCTTCGCTAGCTTCTATTATGTGCCCTTTATAACCTAGCTACGTGGAAATCCCTACATGAGTAAGTCATCATCATCATAATCTTTACTCGATTTTCAAGAAACCATAAAAGAGATACATACAATTCATACAGACAATTATGAGATAATAAATCATTAAAATTCAATTCTTGCCAAGGAATAGAAAAACAGCTGCCAAGCTGGGAGCAGTCAAAAAATACTTTCCTGTTGAAACTAGCCTTGGTGTTGATCCATATGCTAACCTACAAAAGCAGTGGGGCCACCTAAATATATTGTAAATATAATGCAAATTCAACTCAGAGTGCATAATAATCATGATGTTGAGGGCAGGAGATTAAGTAGACGTCTACAGATGCGATTTTATTCAATCCCCTAGAGCTGCTGGGTTTTAGGTAAACCCAGATCCCTGCATCATACACAGCCGCAGTGATACACTGAGTGTAATATATAGGTCCTTGAACTGGAGGGGCACACATAGTTTGCTCTTACTGTCTAGACAGTGAACTACTGATCCTGTCATGTGTTTAGTATGTAGCATGGTGGTGGCGGCAAAATGCCTGTGTGCGTGACATGCATGTGCACACATTGTGTTTACGAATGAATCAGAGTAACATAGGCCTGTGGGTTACATTGTGGAAGTCTCTGGCATGTTCATGAGCACAAAATGGAGTGGGGGTGATTTTCCCAAACAGTAGAAGTGCATTCCTGTTATTTCTAAGGCTGGTGGGAGGAGACCTAGACGCTGAAGTGGGGAAGAGCAGATAGGCTTCCCTTTAGAAATTCAATTCAGTCCATTTTTGCTCTAGTCTCGTATTAATCTATTGTGTATGCAACGGCCTATGCCTGTACCTTGACATAAGTGAGTTCCTGAACCAGTCCTGTGACCTGGAGAGGCACAACTAGCATGCCCTCATTTTGCTGATAGTGCACTATTCTCCCTGGAGCGAGTTTAGTATGCAGAGCATACCATGTTTTGTGAATCCAAAGTCGTGACCAGGCCTTTTTATCTGTGTCACTAAATTGGAGGCCTACGTGCTACACTTGTGTGAAGTTCCGCTTCAATCTGCTAACCCTAATCCTTGTGCTAACATCCCAAGTATATGTTGTGCGAGTTTAAGTATGTGGCTTGTATAGTACAGGGAATATGCACATGATTTACCTGGAATAATGGAGGCCTGCAGGTTCCATTTTCGACACTCATAGCCTGCTCCTTTACACAAGATGGCTGAGAGATTGTTTTCCCAGACAATGGCAACATACTGCTGACATTCTTGAAGTTGGTGGGAGGAGACCTAGACACTGGAGTGGGGACAGAGGAGACAAGGCCCCTTTAGAAATTAACATAGGTCCTTTTGCTGAGAGGAGTTACTGATTAGTGTTCAATTAAATTTGGTTTTATTGGCTTAGACCCCTTCAGAGATCAACAATATATAATATCCATAAATAATCACTGCAAAAGTTTTTTAAACGTATCAAACAACATTTTTCTTCAGTTAATACAGGGATAAAACGCTTTAAGAAATTATACAGATTATTACACACAAATTCATCAGGAGGTGACCTTACTAAGGCAATAAGTCATTGATTTTGGATATATTATATCTAATGCACATTGGTTTTATAAAACAATTCCTAGCTTCTAGCACTACTTTCTTGGGGCAGATATAGAGCACGTTCAATACATCTTGTTCTATCCTCTTGCATGATCCTGACTTGTCTCTTGTTATCTCTTTTAGTATTGGCTTTTAATAGAAGAATGGCGAAGCGTAACATGATGATACAGTGCCTAGTGCAGTGATCTAATGTATACCACCAGTATTTTTGATGGGTCTTGTATGTCACTTTATCAGCAAAGTGCCTATAGTTAACTAACTGGGAACAATATGGTATATCAAGATCATAACTTAGTCTGGGTGTCATATATTTTTAAAACAGCTTCAGAAGTGCTGGTGACCAAGACTCTAGGAGGGTAATAGTGCAATTAAAATTCTCCAATTCAGTTGGAAGGTTTTTGTTAAAAGTATAAAAGCTTGTTCCTTCCTTAAAGGTTTCACTCTTCAAAGGAGCTCTCATGTAGTATGTTATATTCCTACCTAAATACATTTGCCAGAGATCTAGAGAAGGCACTCAATATCGTGAGCTCTAAGCATAATGCTTATACCGGTGTGGCTTGGCTCATAGAAGTGATCTTATGGATGAGCTTCCCTTCATATAGATTTAAGATTGTCCACAACTAGTGTGAAGCAAACCCGAGGACAAAACTAGATACAAACATGAAAGAAACAAATCACCAATTTAAAAAAAATAGATTATAGTTTTATGTATTTTTAGACATCAAGATGAGCAAAATCCACCAGAGGGTTTCAGAGATATAGATTTTTAATGGAAAATGTAAATTTTGACCCTCAAAGTCCACTATAACAACATTTATGAGGAAAAGAAAAAAAATTCTCTTCCAAAATTGAGTCAGCAGGAAACAAAATACTGTTGGATCTCTCAGCGACTTTTGATACCGTTCCCCATGACCGGCTATTACAGAGGCTCCAGGAGTGCGGAGTTGGTGTCAAGGTATTCAAGTGGTTCTCCTCCTTTCTAAGAGACCGACAGCAAACAATTTGGTCCCCTCCCTTTGTGGCGTTCATCCCCTCCATGAAGGGAAGTGTTACTCAGAGATCCGTACTGAGCCTGACACTTTTTAATGTTTACTTGGCTCCCATTGCTCTGCTTGCCAAGGCTCACAGTGCTAAAATAGTATCATAAGCTGATGATAGGCAACTGCTGTTCACTTGTGACAAGAGCGCCAACTTTAGAGGCGGCGAGATCAACATCTGCCTGTCTGAGGTGTTCTCTTATGCGGAATCAACTGAAGTGCAACCCGGAGAAATTTGAGATCATTTTCTTCGGGCACTTACCTTGCAAAGCATGGTGTCAGTGGTGGCCTCAAGATATGTCCCCGCCTGTCGCCCCAATAAGCACTGTGAAGAACTTAGGACTCAAGCTAGATGTTAATTTATCTATGAAGGCTCAGATCCAAACAGTTAACAGTACCTGCTTTGGCCTTCTAAAAATGCTAAAGAGCTTCCTTCCTTTGTTACCAGTCAAGTACCGGATGAACGTAGCCCTAGCCCTGATTGTATCAAGGCTGGACTACATCAATGTCTTGTATCTGGGCCTACCAGGTTATTTATTAAACCACTTGCAGGTGGTGCAGAATGAAGCGGCCATGGTAGGTCCCAGAGCACGTATGTCTATCCATCTGAAGTCCCTTCACTGGTTGCCGGTTGGGAAGAGGATTCAGTTTAAAGCTCTAGTTCTGGCTTTTAGGGCTCTACATGATACTGGAGTCGGCTATAGGAGGAAAAGGATTCAGCAATACGTGCTGCAAAGAGACATGAGGTCTTCATCGCAGCTTCTGTTGACTGGGCGATCATTCCTTTCAAGTCCTGACCTCCTGGTTATGGAATTGTCTTCCATTTTCCGTCAGGAAGCAGTGAAAGACTTGGCTTTTCTTGCAATAACATGGTCTGCTGCACTTTATCATGTAAGAGTCCGGTTGTCTGTGTCGTGGTATTGTAGCGCCGGGACACACTGTGGAGTAGCTGTGCACTTTATAAGTACCTATTTACATTACATTACATTACAGGGAGCCAATGAAGATGTAGGTGGTGATGAGAAACTGGCAAACGGGTCAGAATCTTCAGGATTTGGCTTGCAGCGGAGTTTTGAATTGTTTGGAGCCATTGAATTAGCAATGCAGGTAGGCCTAAATATAGGTTCTTGGGGTATTTCAGCCTGGATATGACCAAGGCATGGGCAATCGTTTCCCGACAATCCTCAGAAATCAGATGTAGCATCCTTCAAAGAGCCTACAAGGTGGCAAAGAAAATGGCGGAAAGAGACTTAATTTGAGGCTCAAAAGTGAGATTGGAGTAAACTTTTATCCCGAGGTACCTCACAACCGGCACCGGGGAAGGGGAAAAACGTAATTCTGATGGCCACCAAATGTTAACATCCGGGAGGGAATTGGTGCCAAAAAAGAGGATCTCTGTTTTTTCGAATTGAGTTTTACTCAGCTTCCATTCATCAGTTCCACTATTGCCTTCAAGCAGGGCTTGAAAGAGCTCAACGTTGCTGGTGCGAACAATCTTTAAAGAATGAGTTGAGCCAGAGCAGAGCCTGGTCTTTAATTCCAATCTTCTCAAATCTGTCTAGCAAGATGGCACTGGATACAGTATTGAACACCAAGGACAAATCCAAAAGCATGACCATAACTGGCATGCTTCGGTCAAGATTTTCCTTAATGATTTCTGAAACCGCGAGAAGGGTAAACTTGGTAATGTAATCCGCACTAAAATCTGATTGTGAGTATGTCAGAAGGAAGTTAGACTCTATAAAAAGAGATAACTGCCTATTGACCCTTTTCTCGAAAATGTTAGCAATTGTAGCGAGAAGATAAATCGGCCTGAAGTTGCTTAAGACTATTTGGGTCAGCAGACAGCTTTTAACCTCATTGCTGCTAGGCATATTCCCCTCCGGTGTTAGAGAATTCTGATTTGGGTGTGGTCATGACGGAACGGTTCCGTCATCAGCACAGCTCCACTGTGCCTCATGACGGAACCGTTCCGTCATGAGCATCGAAGGGGTTAACAGTGGGAGCAACGGTGCTTTTTTTTAATTTTTAGAAACTACTGCTGATTCAAGAAACGTATTCATCAGTATATATAAAGGATGGGGTTGACCACAGTAGTGGCGAGATTTAAAATTGCAGGGGGGCAGGGATCCAAAGGGGAGCCAGATTTGCAAAGTGCAAGTTCTGCATCTGAGTCCTCCAGGGAAATGGGATTAACACTTGTGACAATAGGGCCAGGTTGAATAGGAACTACATCCCCAAGCCATGGAGGGACTTGCGTAGTAAATTACTTGTAAATGTTCTGGATTTTCTTGAACAACTCAGACAGCTCTTGATATAGCTTCGCAGAAGGGGAAGGAACATTTTCTTTGGCAATTGGAGAGAGGAAGGAAATAACAATTTTGAAAACTTTACATGGTTAATTAGCTGTCTTAAAAATGCAGGAGGCAATTAATTATTTTTTAACTTTCCGTATGATGACGTGGTAGCTTTTCAGCGCAACCTGGTATTATGCTTTAGCATTTGTATCGTAAGTCAGCCCCCATCTTCGCACTAGCCTTTTGCAACGTGATTTTTCTGCTTTAAGTGAATCAGAAAACCAGGATGCAGATGGTTTGGATCTATAAGACTCTAGGGTTTTAGAGGAGTGATCTTATTCAGTGCATCAACCTACCAGTTATTGAGGCTGGTAGCTTCTAATTCCAGATCTCCACTTCATTTAAAAGGGATGGACTGTAGCGTCTAAACCAGAAGTGCTTCAGAGATTTTATGCCATTGTCTGGACATTTTCCTAACCAGAGCCTGCGCATGGCAGGGAGCAGGAGTAAGAATGCTGAAAGGAACCAAAAAATGGTCTGACCAAGTGAGGTTAAGAATAGGACCAACCCTAAGCGTGGAAGGGTTAGAGAGAATGAGATCAAGAATGTGACCTGTTTTGTGAATTGGTTCCATTACAAGTTTTCCCAAGTTAAAACCTTCAAGTGAAATCAAGAATTGCTGTGCCAGTCTGTTGTTCTGGTCATCAGCACGCAGATGGAAGTCCCCAAGAACCACAAAATTAGCAGGCAAAGGAGACAGGTGGCCCAGAGCTTTGGAAAGCAATTGTAAGGAGACAGCTGAAGCGTTGGGGGGGAAGGGTGGGGGGCAAAAGATAAGCACTCCTCATAGGGCAAAAGAGGGGGCTAAGTTAATAATGAAGGGCACCCCATCAAAATTATTAATGTTCATCAATTTTGTAATGGAGTAAGCGTAAGAGGAATGATGTATCATTGCCAATCCACCCCCATTTTTCAGCATTTTTCAGCCATATGCAAGCTGCCAGGTAAGGTCCTCACTGGCCCGGAACATAAGCAACCTAGTGCTGGCTGTGCCCTGATTAGGGCTCATCACCCAGGCAAAGCTTGGTTCCAGTGACACACTGTGCATGGGAACAAACTGAGCTGGCATGCTGTGCAATGTAACGAAGGACTGGGAGGCAATTTGAGTAATTACCAGTGGCTAAGATTAATTCAAATATTCCATCTATCACATTTTTGTATACTTTAGTGTGCTGCCCCAATTGGGACAGGTATGCCAGACGTGTGTCCCATGCATACTGTATCACTGGAACAAAGCCATGCCTGGCTGATGATCCCTAACCACAGCAAAAACAATCCTAGGTTGCTTTCATTCTAATTTAGAGAGGACCTGGCAGTTTGGACTGGACAGTTACCATTGCAGTAGGGTCAAGACTGATTTGCATATGGCTGGGTCCAAAGTGAGGCAGGATGGTGTGCAAAATAATGATGGACTGAGATGAGGCCCCAAGTAATCCCCAGCGGCTGAGATTAATTCAAGCATTTCATCTATCACTTTTTGTATACTTCAGTGTGTCACCCTAATTGGGACGGGTATGCGCAGACGTGGGTCTTGTGCATACTTTGT
Organism: Lissotriton vulgaris; assembly: GCF_964263255.1. Classification (NCBI taxonomy): domain Eukaryota; kingdom Metazoa; phylum Chordata; class Amphibia; order Caudata; family Salamandridae; genus Lissotriton; species Lissotriton vulgaris. Next base: position 900,755,809 of record NC_141695.1, read on the forward strand.
CACTGAACTCAAGCTATACCTAGCGGATGACCCTTAACTAGGGTGAAACTGCTCCTATGTCGCTCGTGTTCCGGTTCATGGAGGACCTGGCTGTCCGGGTTGGACTGTTCCCAATAGGGTAAGGTCAAGACTGATTTACATATCGCTGGGTCCAAACTGAGGTGGCATGATGGTGTGCAAAATAGTGATCTGAGTTTAATTCAAGCATTCCATATTTCACTTTTTTGTATACTGCAAAACTAACAGGTCAGCAGAATCAATGGCAGACCCATGTCTTCTTGAATAGCTCTGCAGCCAATCCAGCCAGAGCTGTCAACAACTACTTGAATACAGGTATCATCACAATGGAATTCTAGCTACCTGATGACAAATCGGTCTGTATATTCTACCCTCCTGTGTAAACCCTTGGGTGCACAGGAGTCGGACTTATGAGTTTTGTGGTATTTATACCAATCAATAATTAGAGAGATACAGGGAATATTAAATATGTCACCCTCCTTCATTAAATTTAGGCAGGTGAAATCAGCCAGGGGGTTAAAGTTGAAGGTATTTACTGTGCCATGCAGATGATGGTACGGTAAGCACCCAAATCTGTATGTTATTCTCCAAAAGCTTGTAATAGGTGCTATTTATCATACCCCATAAATAAGGTACTCCAGGGTATTGTTATTTATCTGGTGTAATAACAAACACTTGGACTCGGACAAACTCAGAATCAGAGCCTGAAAGTCTTACATAAAACCCTCCCTAAATGAAGCCTGCCTTGAACCAATAGATCCTTCTAACTTCTGGCCAATGACAGGCTGTTTTCGGCCAAAAGATAGAAACATCAAGTTCAAGACAAATATCTACTTTAGAGTACCAGCACACTTACTACTTGAAGTCACTCTCCCTTGCCTTTGCTCATGTTCTTCACCCCAAGCTTCTACTTGACAACATCACAAGTACGGGTAGCAAACTGAAGCACAATGATCTTTCTATCAGACAAATCGTCATATCACTTCATCTCTTTGGGTCGCTCCATTCAATTCACAGCTAATGCACCTAACAGTTCTGCTTCCTCTTTAACATTTGCTGTGGCTCTTCACTGGACCTAATCTACTCCTTCAGTCTCAAGTGTTACTGTTATGATGCAGATAATACACAAACCATATTTAAGCAGGAAAAACCACTTAATTTTAATTCGTACTCGAATAGACGTTGCCTTAAATGGTCAAATAATGGATGATATCTAATTTCAGGAAAACAAACACCTCATAAATTGAAACATTCATATGGGCAAATAACCCAAATACCTCCCATCAACAATATGGTCTCAGTAACGCCGCGCCACCAAACAACGCAATGCAAGTGAGCAATCTAGAGATAATCATTGTCACCAATCTCTCAATCACAATCAGATTGAGTTAGTCCAATATGTTCAAACTGCACAGTTCGTCACTTCGTTCTCCCGTATTGGCTATAAAGATAGATCTGCTCCTTTGCTTGAAATGCTTGACCCGTCTCACTTGCTGAAAGTGTTAATAAAAAAAAAAGATCAAAAGCCACTGAGATCTGACTATGTTAAACTGCACTTATATCCCATGGCACCCTTTCTATAATGTGTCATAAGTAAGTGCATCTGACACGTTAGAGCTCAATGTTGAGGTATTAATATAAAGGATATCAGAAACTTTGGACTTCTTAATGCAAACTTTGCATTTGTTTGTGTTTTATTGCATGTCATGCATTATTGAGTAACTATTGATGAATGCATTGTCTTTCAAATGCATATTAAGTATTGGCTTGAACAATTACTGCTTTGTAATAACAGGTAAATAAACATAAATATGGAAAACACAATTGAAAATAATACGTTTCACCCCTATTTAATCACATTGCCGTCGTACTTCAGCTACAACTGCAAAAGGTTTGATAAGGTTGCGATAGACATTGCCATAACAAAGTCACATTACTGCCTGTGTTTATTAAATCACAACCTATTTTTCTGTGGCTTATTTCATGGTTTTCAGGATCAGTGGGTTACAGCTTGGGTGCCCATCGCTGGTTGCTTGGTGATGTACAAAATGTATAAACAGGCGACGTATCAATAGTCTTAAAGTCTGGAGTATATACTCATTCACTAGTCTTTTCCATGTCGCATCGGGCGCGAGTGTGGGCATAATGTGAGCCACACACAGCATTTCACCTCGATGACCTGCCTATGAGACAGGGGAAGGGGAATGAATGTGGGTGGGTGGTCAGTTAGGCTCTACTAATTATTTGGAGAACCTGCCCACATGTGTGCAGATGAGTTTGGATTTGAAAACGAAAACGTATAGTTCCTCTGTGATGTCATGGTACTCAGGTGAGTACCCTCTTCTGTTGTCGCTCTTGGCCTGGGTGCATCTTGCCATGTTGAGATGGTTTCCATCGATGCCCCCAACCCGAGTACGCCATTTTGTTGATTCTTGTCCTTTCCTTTGGTCCCTTGGATTCCATTCTGCTGACCTTCAAACATTTCTTTTACGCTGGACTGCCTTATCTCTTTCTCCCCCTCAGGTCCCCCTCTCTCCTCTCACCAATCTCAGCCTCCAACTCTTCTCCCCCCACATACCGCTCTCTACCCCTTTTTATTTCAATTTTTTATTTCTCTTTTCACTCTGTAAATATGTGATATATACTTGTCCAAGCCGAATCACTGGTAAAGTGGAACCCTGAGAAAATCGACTATTTGTATATATATGTATATAGAGATAAGTCTAACCACTAGTATATGTAGTAGACATTTCTACTCACTACCATTCCTATGTGATTCTCAAAGTTTATCCATTTGTATCTCTTCCTTGAGTGTCTTTACAACTTGTACATTTGCAATTTTTTCTATTTGTATCTCTTCCCTGTGTGACTTTACAATTTGTACATTTGCAATTTTGTTCCTGTTTGTATCTTTTATGTAACTCATGTAATCTTAAATCCTTATGTATATGCATCGAAACCAGTTATTTTGTAAAGCGCTCGGACACCTTCGGGTAATGTTCGCGCTACAGAAAATCGCATTAAATCAAAATAAATAAATAAAATTAAAATAAAGGCATGATACACAAGCGTAACGATGTGTGATCAGTAGGTAAACACATTATTGGGCACCGGGCTACACACGGGGTTGGGTAGTGTGGGCCCACCAGAGTACAGTTTCGAGTCAAACAAACGACACAGAAAACCGGCTTTACTGAGCATCGGCAGGGCTTATTTCAGGCCTTTACATCATCGCCTCAGCTGGGCACGTGACAATGACATCATCCTTGTGAGAGGTCTGTCACTGCACTCCAGAACCCCCTCAGAGGAGCCCCGAAGTAGGTCAGCTGACTGTGAGTCAGCACACAAGATCTCGTGATCCCTTCGTCAGCCTGTGTTATTAAACACGGTGGCGGCCCGCCTCCTTTGACATGAGAGGGCTGGGCAAAGGAACAGGGACCGCCCTCAAACTCCTGCGAGGGAAGGGCTCTATACGGGCAGACCTAAGAAACTGGTGCGTGTGGGAGTGTCCGGGGATGAAGCGATGGGAGGGTTCCGATATTATTAACCACGAGAGGAGGTGGTGTCAGCGTTTCATAACTGATCAGGAAGTGACGCTGCAAGTAGCTACGAGTCCTTTCCTTCTTTCTACGTGTATTTCATCGCTAGAAAGAAAAACTTTTGCGGGGAGTGTCCAGGCCTCATTCAAGCAGGGAAGGTCATTCATCAGCGCCAACGTGTACATGTTAACAACAAAGGACAGTGACAAAGCACCTATCTAATGCAGTCTCATTATCCCAAGTCATCAGTGAATAAAATAAAGGTTTATTGGTAAAATCCTCTATCAATCCTGGGCAACACCCCAGTAATTCAATAAAAAAAACAAATGTTTACTACTAAAATGATATGACAACACCCAACCCTCATGAATCCCAGATCCATGCACGAGTAGCCCAGGTAGTATACTGCCATGACACGCAAAGTGCGGGCACCTGATCCACAGCACCACTGGCACCTGTTCACTCGACTCCGCACTTGCATTAAAAAAATATTAAATACACAGGCAACTCGTTATTTAAAGGTTAATTAAAAATTTGCAAACATTCGTGACAAGAATTTTCAATTCTATAAAGGACACGGAGGCGAGGATTATGCTTTCTCTATTTCTTTACTGACAATCAGCAGCCAATAGGAATACAGTAAAGAAATAAAACAACTACAATACCCATGAGTACCTGGGCAACCATAGAGACTACATCGCTATATAAGGAACCATAGAGGGGATGACTTCCTCTTTCTTTGTCCATAAACAGTCAGGAACTAATCAAAGTCTTAATGCAAACAAAAATCCATGAAGAATATCACTGCCGAACAACCATCCGCAAGCGGTGGGGAAGAAGAAGCAGCAGAAAAACGTCCATCCGGCACCAAAGAGCAGGAGACTGGAGAAACAGGAGCCAAAATGCGAGGACCTGAAGCATTGAAGGGTGATGAAGGAACAAACAGAATAAGCAAATCATTTCTGGTCCGATCCTGAAAGAAAAAAACATAGTCGTATTACACAACCCTAATACCATGGAAAAAAAAACAAAGGCAACAAGGGAGGGTAACAATGCAGCAGAACATCATATAGAGATTGCAACAATCCCGTATAGAGAGAAAATTGTACATGAGAAATGCAGAGAAATCAACAATTCGGGTGGGATAATCCTCGCCTTCGTGTCCTTAATAGAATTGAAAATACTTGTCACAAATGTTTGCAAATTTTTAATTCTATGGCAGGACAGGAGGCTCTGATTATGCTTGTTTAAAGCTGATCCACCACAACAGAAGCAATATCAACAATAGGTTTGAAATAAAAAAATTTGAACACTGAGTCAGAAGACCAATCAGCGGCCTTCATGATGTCATGTAGACTCACACCCACAGAAAATGCCTTAGAAGCCATGGCCCCCCTAGCCGAATGTGCACCAAAAATAGAAACGTCAATGCCAGCCTCGGACATGAGCCAACGCACCCAGCGCGCCAATGTGGCAGGTGTCACAGGTTTAAATGGCTTTTGCAAAGCAATCAACAATTGTCCAGATAAGTTCTGTCGAAAAGGAGCTGTGCTTACCTCGTAATCCTTGATGCACTGGACAACACACAACTGCGGGTGTGGGGGAAAAGCAGGATAAGTGACGGACGACAATTACACTTGGTGCGTCTAGAAATGGAAAAAGTGACCCCGCCCGGAGAAAAAATCCGACCAGCCAGATCCATGGCACGCACATCCGAAACGCGCTTGCAAGACACCAAACACAACAACATAGTCAATTTTGCTGAAAGTTGCTTACGTGATAACAAGGAATTGGGAGGCCAAGACTCCAGAAAACACAAAACAATGGAAACATCCCATAGAGCAACATATTTTGGGCAAGGCGGATTTACCAGCCGAATGCCTCTTAGCAATTTAGAAACTAAAGGATGTTCCCCAACTGGTTTCCCATCGACAGAGTCATGACCTGCAGAAATTGCAGAGCGGAAGGAATTGACCGTCCTATAAGCAGAACCAGCAGAAGCCAAGGAAGCTAAGAAATTAACCACTAAAGCAACATCTGCTGAAGTGGGATCCAGTTCTCATTCCGAGCACCAACTACACCATCACCGCCAAGCCGAAGCATAACGTTTGTGAGTGTTGGGGGCCCAAGCCTCACCGATAAATTGGGCAGCTTCTCCAGATAAGCCTGGGACTTTCCAGCGTTCCCCGAAATCCGCCACACGACCAACCAGAGTTGACCCGATTGAATCAAGAGATGCGGATTGAGCAGAGGGTCCAGCAACAAGTTCCACTTCTGGGGAAGAAGGAGCGGCGTCGAACAACTCATCTCCAGAAGATCCGGGAACTAAGCTTGCGCCCTCCAAAGAGGAGCAATAAAAATGAGTTGTCTGAGCCAGGGCCCTGGGAATCATCGCGAATGGGGGAAACGCATAGCAGAGATGATTTTTTTTTTTTTTATGTTCTTATATAGCGCTCGACTACCCGGAGGCATCTCGGCGCTTGCCTTGGGAACCCGTCCTGGCTTTTCCCTGTGAGATAGCCCCTAACGGGCATCCCCAGGGTGAAATCCAGGCATCCCGCCGCGGGGGGCCGTTGTGGAGATTAAGTAAGCTTAATGCCCAGAGTTGCAGAGTGTGAATCCATGATTAGGTCAGGCACCGAAGCGAGAATTGTCGAGTCCGTGGGCATTTGAGCTCAAGACCCTGCCGCGTCGGGAATTGAACCCTGGTCCCGGGTCTGACCTCTGCTTCAGGGTCTGCCTGCTCTAACCAGTGAGCCACACTTGATGAGGCCACACCTGAAGAAACGCATCCGTGGCCAGAGCCTCTGGATCCGGACGCCAACGGTAAAACTGGGGCAATTGGGCGTTGAGGCGAGAAGCGAACAGATCTATCCGACACTGGCCCCAAATCCGAGAGAGGCTCCGAAACACCCTGGGATGGAGCCTCCAATCACTGAAATCCATCAGATGCCGAGAATTCCAATCGGCTATCTGATTCTCGCGACCCGGGAGATACTCTGCAATAAGAGTGATCTTCCGGTGAAGACAGAAATGCCAAAAGTCTTTCGCAATTTCCACCAGAAGTCTCGACCTCGTCCCCCCCAGCTTGTTGACATACCGAATCGCAGATATGTTATCCATGCGGAGTAGTATGCAACAGTTGGTGGCCTGGGGAGCAAGGGAATGAATCGCGAACGAGCCTGCAAGGAGCTCCAAGCAATTGATGTGGAGGCTCAGCTCCTCCAGCGACCAACGACCGCCCGTTGCCACGGAGCCGCAGCGGGCTCCCCAACCCCAAAGACTGGCATCCGATTCCAACACCACATCCGGGGAAGAGCCGAACAGGGCTTTCCCGTTCCAGGACTCCATATGAACCAGCCACCATACCATCTCTGACTTCGCCTCCTCCGTCAGTGGAACTAAATCGGAGTAATGAAGACCCCTCTGAAGATGTCTGATTTTCAGACGTTGAAGCGCCCGATAGTGTAAGGGACCCGGAAAGATCGCCTGAATGGAAGACGCCAACAGTCCGACAATCCGAGCTATCGATCTCAACGATACACTCTGTCTGGACAAAAGTAATCTCAACTCCCTCTCGATGGACCTGATCTTCTGAGAAGGCAAGAGAAGTTGGCAAGACACCGAATTCACTAGAAATCCCAGGAATTCCAGAGACTGAGAGGGGCACAAAACAGACTTCAGAGGATTCACCAGAAACACTAGAGACTGTAACAAGTCGATTGTCCAATTCAAATGTGTCTGCAGTTGGTCCGGGCATTGAGCCATAAGGAGAATGTCGTCGAGATATACAATCAGACGAACTCTGCGCGCCCTCAAAGACTCCATTACAGGCCTCAGCAGTTTGGTGAAACACCAAGGTGCTAACGAGAGACCGAACGGGAGGACCGTGTACTTGAACCATCGCCCCATCCACTGAAACTGAAGGAAACGGCGATGCGGTTCGAAGATTGGAACCGACAAGTAAGCGTCCTTCAGATCCAGGCGAACCATCCAGTCGCCCTCGCGAAGAAGATCCCTGAGCAGATGTATTCCCTCCATCTTGAAATGGCGATAAACCACACCGTTGTTGAACTTCTTGAGGTTGAGAACTAAACGAGAGCCACCCCCCTTTTTCTGCACTAGGAAGACATTGCTGACGAACCCTTGAGGATGGAGGGAGGTCTGAACTATGGCCCCTTTGACCAGAAGCGACTCGATTTCTTTGGATATGACCTCCTGATCGAGTTGGGAAAAAACTAGGGGTGAAGGAATTCGACCCTGATGTGGAGGAGTGTAAAACTCTATCCTGTACCCTTGGACAGTCTGTAACACCCATGCATCGCTGGAGATTAAGCGCCAATTCTGAAGGAAAAATTGCCCCCTGCCCCTTAGGACAACATCCGTGTAAGGAATCAAGCTCACCTGAGTTTGAGAAATCCTGAGGTCCACCTTGGTTTCCGCCATATCGCCCTTTGTTGGCCTGCCCATGACCTTTGCGGGAGGAGTAAAAATTCGATTTGGAGCCGGAGGAGGAGGAATTCTGACCTCCACCCTGCTGGGACTGATTGCCACGCTGCTGGCCGGATCCACGGCCGAACGAACGTCCCCTGGAACGTCCGGCCCTTACAAAAACCGGGCGGAATGCCCTTCGGAGAGATGACTGAGCCTTATCTAGGCCACTGAATGTTGCTACAAACGTAGTCAACTCTTTAAGGAAAGGCTGACCGAAAAGCAGACCTTGAGCAAGAGGCCCCGACTCAGGCAAAGCCAATTCCGTCAACCTGGGGTCCATTTTCAGGAGGATGGATCGTTGTCGCTCAGTGGAAAGAGCACAATTTACATTTCCCAACTGGCAGACAGCACGCTGAGCCCAGCCAATCAATTCGTCTGGATCAATGTAAGAAGCCGACTCCTTAGCTTGGAAACCCAAATCCAGAATCTTTGTAAGCGGGCCACGGAGGTCTAACAACTTATCCTGGCACAGGCGCCAAGACCTATCAATACCCTTTTTGGGGTCTTTAGTGAATTTTTTCAGATAGGTGAGGATAGTGGGATCCACCGCCGGAGTATCCGACAGCTTCTCCGCCAAATCAGGGCGAGGACACTCCGAGCGAAGACGTGTATGCACTTCCTGATCGAAAGGCTCTCGAATGTTGGCTTGAACATACTCCGCGACCTCAGGAGAAGGGAGCTAGGACTTGGAGTTAGGGTGGACTATGTCAGATGGCTCAAAGGTAAGTACCTGAGGCCGCGAAGGAGCGTCAACAAAATGCTCCTTCCTAGACTTCTTAGCAGGGCGAGGGCCAGACGGACCTGAAGAGGAGGATGAAGATGACGAATCACCAGTATCAGAGGGAGGATGAGAAACCTTGGACGCCTTCTTCGAGGCACTGGACGATGACAGGGTTCTAGCCAATTTCGCAAAATCCGATGTATGTGGATTCTTTGGGGACTTTGAGGAGTGTTTGGTGGAGGAAGAAGGAATCCAACCTTGTTGCGTTGCATAATCTTGCAAATGACGCTTCAATGGCCCAATGGCGCGGACTAGCGCAGTCGTGACGGAGTGTTGCACCCCTTGGTCAAGTGCGTCCACCAAATTATGCTCAAAGGAATCCTCCTGTTCTTCCTCATAATAGTACTCCTCATCCTCACCGTAACCAGCCATGCTAGTACAATATAGTGAAACGTAGAATTTGAAATGCCCACAGAGAAAGAACACAAAGGTCAGGAAATCAATATGTGACCAATTCAGGGGGAGTGACGACCCCAAGCAAGCCAGACAGGCAGAGGTACGCTCCACCTCAAAGTAAAAATAATTAATTAAGCGTGGAGGGAACAGGCTTGCTAAATGATGGCCACTCTAGGCAAAGCCTCTATTATTTATCCAGCCCCAACCTGGTAGACAGAGGCAAGGGCGTAGTGTGGGGACTCCCTGGCAGGCAGTGGGCACAGGCTTTTGAAAACGCCGCCTCAGGCGTGTAAAAACCTCCGTCAGGAACACAGAGCGTCAGAGAGGGCTTCCGCACATGTGCAGAAGCCCGCCTGCAAAACCAGGAAGAGGAGCGACGCACGACTGCAGCGCGGGACCTTCGGAGTCCCCGTTCCCACTCCACAAGGACGCGGGCACAAAGCGCCCGAGTACAAAGAGAGGCGACCCGCGCTCTCAAAGGAAGAAAAACGGCAACCGGAGCAGCCTCAAGCAAAGAAACCAGTATACATAGGCAAACAGTATAAAGACAAGCAAGACACTAGAAACAGTGACAAGCTAAGCGTCGAAGCAGTGCGACCGTAATTAACAGCAGTAACAAGCAATGTAAGTTCAATACAAACATTCAGTACAACAATGTAGTAAAGGAGGTAAATGACTTAACTGGCTGCGAAGCAGCAAAGAAAGAGGAAGTCATCCCCTCTATGGTTCCTTATATAGCGATGTAGTCTCTATGGTTGACCAGGTACTCATGGGCATTGTAGTTGTTTTATTTCTTTACTGTATTCCTATTGGCTGCTGTTTGTCAATAAAGAAATAGAGAAAGCATAATCGGAGCCCCCTGTCCTGCCATAGAATTGAAGTTAAAGAAATGAAATAACTAGGTTGCCCTGCACAACTTAACTTTAGGAACACCTTCATTTTCAAAGCAAGGTGCAGCAAAACTGTAAAAATATAGTAAGGTCTCTTCAAAATTCAAAAAGTGTATTTCATTAACATGCAAAACCTTTTCACCTTAGTACATAAGTTTGGATTAGTGCATTCAGACGTATTTTTTTAAATTGATAGGTTTCAAACATGAATTTAGAAAGGGGGATCTGGGCTCCAATTATACTTGAACAACATTATCATTTATTAACTCCATCCATGCTGCTGACGAGCTCAGCTCGTCATGGAGTACAGTGGAGCTGCACTCATGACGAGCTGAGCTTGTCACGGCCGTTGGAACGTTCGCACGCGGGGCTTATTTCCCCGCTGTGCTGAAAGTTCCAAAAACGGGTGCGGCCGTGACGAGCTCAGCTCATCATGAGTACAGCTCCGCTGTACTCCATGACGAGCTGAGCTCGACACCAGCATGGGGGCACTGCGCGCGGCCCCCCTCTCCCCCGCACAGGAGGTGAAAGACCCCCGCAGCGAAGGGGTTAAATCAAACAAGGGCGAAGGTTTTGTACAGCGCACATACTGAAGTCTTGTATTTTCGAGGTCCTCTTATATGTGATAATGAAGAAAAAGGAGGGAAAGTGAAATAAAACAATTGCCTAGGCTCGTACAGTTTGATAAAGTGGGGAAGCTGGGATTAATCCTGGGTTTTCTTGTTTCACATTGTGCAATTCAGCCACTAGATGTACATGCCTAGATGTAATGTGTTGGTCTGATCATTATCTAGTCAGATTTATACTTCAAGCTATAACATATGAGTCAAAACCCCTTACTGGTCATTCCACGCTAACCAGAATTTGGAAAAAATTAGACATTGAAATTTTGAATTTTTTTTAAAATATTCATCTTCCTTGCTCAGGTCAGGAACAGCTTTCTTGCTCAAAGCAATCTGTACATTTATTATCTAAATCTGTGCAGAAATGGCTATTGACTGCAATAGACACATGTTTGCCACTCACTAACAAAAAGGCAAAGGGTCATCGACCCAAAGCTGCCTGATTCACGGAACCACTGAAAAAAGAAAAAGCTGAATGCAAAGTATCAGAACGTAAATGGAGAAAAAACTACACATCTGAAGCCAAAAATGCTTATAAAAACAAGTAAAAAAATTACCACACTCTTTGCAGGAAAGCCAGAGCCAATCATGTGTCCTCCACTATCTCAGAAACTCTAAATTGTTCCAAAATATTATTTAATATGGTGAAGGAACTCGCGGGCGCTAAAACATTAGCTATGCCACCGGTCTTAAATGAGCAGCAATGTGAAACATTGGCCATCTTTTTTATCCAAAAAGTAGATAACATTTATCAAGGAATTACATCGGCCCAAGATAAATGTCTCTCTGTGCCAGTAATTTTATTGAAATCTCTTACCGCCAGTAATAAATGCAATAACGACAATGGGCCCCTTATGACCTCCAAGGGAACTCTGGCTAGTTGGCCTATGTTGAATTCAGACACTTTAATAAAATTTCTTACTGGCATTAAATCTGGATCCCCGAAAGACCCTTTGCCGTGCACCATACTTAAGCAGCTTGACTCCCTATCACTAGATGTCATTACTGATCTTCTTAATACTTCCCTACAGGAAGAGACTGTGCCAGCTGATTGGAAGCATGCAATGATACATCCTCTTCTGAAAAAGGCAGGGGCCGATCCTGAGCTACCCTCAAACTACCGGCCTATCTCTTTATTACCTGTGTTTTCAAAAATTCTTGAAAAACATGTTCATCAATATCTAGCCAAATTTGTAACTACTACAAATTTACTGCCTACCTGTCAATCAGGCTTTAGAGACGGTTTTTCAACAGAAACCACCTTGTTAGGAGTCAGAGAAAATATACGTTGCCAATTGGATAAGGAGAGACAGTGGCGCTTATCCTATTGGATTTAAGGTCCGCTTTCGATACGGTATCTCACACTGTATTAATAAACACTCTTTACTCCCTGGGCATCTGCAATTCAGCACTCAATTAGCTCATCTCCTTTCTGACCGAGCGCACATTCCAAGTTTTCTTTCGGACAGCCTGCTCAGACACGCATGTTTTGGCTCATGGTTTGCCACAGGGCTCTATACTTAATCCTTTATTGTTTAATCTTTACATGAGTCCTTTAGCCAAAGTGGTAAAAAATTCCGGCCTGGTGATGTATTCCTACGCTGACGATTCCCAGCTTATTTTCTCACTTTCTTCCAAGAACACAAATGCTTCCTCTTCACTTAAAGTAGGTTTAACTAAAATAGCATCATGGATGCAAGAAAACTTTCTCAAGTTAAATGGAGAAAAAACCGAAGTAATTATTTTCGGAAAAAATTAAAATCTGTGGGGCCCACATTATTGGCCTCCCGAAATGGGTGTTTTTCCCTCCCCAGTCTGTCAGGCACGCAATTTGGGCATTATAATCGACGAGTCCCTCAAAATGCACCTGCAAGCAGTAAAAACCTCTGCTACGTGTTTTGCCATTCTTAAATGGCTAAAAAAGATCTGCTGGATGTTACCTGCCCCACTAAGAAAACCGTAGTCAATGCCTTGATTACTTCAAGGATTGACTATGGCAATGTGCTCTATCTGGGTTCAAATAAAGCCACTACACGTAATTTGCAGGTGATACAAAATTCAGCAGCTAGATTGCTATGTAAGACCCCCAGGACCTCTTCCACCTCCTAACATCTTCGGGATCTTCATTGGCTCAAGGTTGATAACCGAGTCAAATTTAAAACACTCTGCTTCATGCATAAAATTAAAGTTGGAAGGGCTCCGAATTATCTTCAATCTCTTGTCTGCCCTTATTTGCCCTCTCGTCTTCTCCGCTCCTCCACGCTAAAGAAGTTTGTCATTTCTAAAATCAAGCTTTCTCGGATGGGCGGAAGATCTTTTTCTTACTTAGGGCCCTCACTGTGGAATGCTTTGCCTTTTTCATTACGAAACGAGACAGATTACATCAAATTCCGTAAAGCTTTAAAAACATGGCTATATCCACCTTTGCTTGAATCTCTTTACGCAACTCCGTAAAACTGCGCCGGGAAACCCTTTTTTGGTAGCTGCAGCGCACTATAAGTTTAAATAATAATAATGCCTTGCTTCCTCTACAACCACCTTACCGCCACCCCCTCCATGCACTCCCCCCAATACTGCCACCCTGCTAGCATCATTGCGGCCCTCGGTCACATCACAGACCAAGCTTTGAGATCCCTGGAAAAATGTTTGCGAGTACCCATGTAGTATAGGCCTTTTTACTGTGCATTAATCTTATATGGTAACACATCCAATTTGGTTGGGAGACTCTGTTTTTAAAAGCCAAAAATGGCTTTATTTAAGTACAAGTAATTGGGGGAAATAAATTTCCCCATTTTATTTCTCCTAAATATACCCATTTTGAAATGTTGATATTTATGCATTCTGGAATTTGTACGCGTCTTTATTACATTTTAATTTCAGACAACAGGTCTGCTATGCTACATAGGCATTTTTGATCTACCCCTACAATTTTTCCCTTAAGTAGCTTCCAACACTTTGGTGGTAAATGCCTGGCATATTGCTCATGGGTGTCCGCAGAATTTGTTTCAAGGAGGGGTAGGGCATACATTTAAAAAAAAAAATTAAACAGTTTAATTAGAATTATAAATAGTGGCAAGTAAACAAGTAATAATCAGCATTTAGAAAGCTTGGTTAAGAGTCTCAAATAGATGTTACAGGTGTAATGTAAATCTACACATTAAACAGAGTCTGACTGTTTGAGGAGTAAGTGTTCTTAAAGTCCATAGGATAGCTCATGGAAAGGATCTGGAAAGACAAGGCTCAAGGGAAAGCTATGCCAAGCTTTGGTTCACCAAAGGAAATTCTGCTAGGCAAGGGGTTCCTGCCATTTTCATTGGCAGAGGAAAGGTCTGCAAAGTTCTCCCAGATAAAGCATTGTTATGTTATGTTAATGGGTAACTTATATAGCGCACGGCTACTCCAAGGAGTGTCCCGGCGCTTTCTGACCCATAGCTGAAAAAGAAAAACAGAAACATAACAAATTACTGACTGAAGAGCCAAGTTTTCAAGGCCTTTCTAAAGGCAAACAGATTGGATGTACGGCGAAGATCAACGGGAAGGGAGTTCCATAGTTTGGGGGCGAGATATTTAAAGGAACGTCCACCTATCCTGACTTTCCTAATGGAAGGAACCGTTGCCAGGCCAAGACATTCAGATCAGAGAGATCTGGTGGGTTTGTAGAGAGAGAGCCGTTTACGAGGCCCCTACCAAATGAAGTGCCTTATGGGCCAGTGTGAGAGCTTTGAATGTAATCCGCTTCTTGACAGGAAGCCAGTGAAGGGAGGAAAGCAATTCTGGTGACCTAGCTTGCCGAGGTAGGCCAAAGATAGCCCTTGCCGCGGAGTTTTGTACTACCTGAAGTTTGTGCAGGAGGTAATCCGGCAAACCCAGGTAGAGAACGTTTGAATAATCAAGCCTGGAACAAATCAGAGCCTGTACTGTCAACTTCCTGTGGACTAAAGGGAGCAGAGGAAGGAATTTACGCAGCATTTTTAATAGACCAAAACAGGTACTGGTGAGACCTGTGAACTGAGTTTTCAACGAAAGGGTATTGCCACCATTCCTGCCAAGGCGGGTCTGCCTGACAGCCAAAGAAGAGCACCTCAGATTTATCAGGGTTGCACTTGAGGCTGCTTCGCTGAAACCAGTCGAAGACAGCCCCAAGGCAGCCACGGATGCTCTCCCCGTCGAACTCCATGCCCCTCTTACAGGTGAAGAGGAGCTGGGTGTCGTCAGCGTATGATATGATCTGGGCACCCATGGACTCCGCCAGTACCGCCAGTGGAGTCATGAAGATGTTAATAGGGTCGGGCTCAGCACCGACCCTTGTGGGACTCCGACATCCATAGGCGGTACCTCGGCGGAGTACGGAGGGGCCCAGACCACTTGTCGACGACCCGCTAGGTAAGATCTCAGCCAGCTCAACACCGTCCCTCTGAGACCAATCTCGTAAAGTCATCTCAGGAGGGCCTCATGAGGGACGGTGTCGAAGGCCGCCGACAAATCCAACATCACCAGCATTGCTCTTCCACCTGCGTCGAGAACTTCCTTAATGGCTTCATTTACTTCCAATAGAGCGGTCTCAGTGCTCAAATTGGAGCGGAAGCCAGATTGGGTAGAGTGGAGTAACCCCTGGGTCTGGACAAAGTCCGAACGGCAACAGCAGAGATGGCAAAGACCAAAGGACAATGTTGACTAAGGAAAATAGTGTGAGTACCCCCCTCCTCAAGGGCAAATGGTATTATAGTTTTTTTTTAAACTTTATTTTCAAATATCTTAAGTACAAAAGGACCAGTATACGTATTTGTTCTCTTTGTACATTTGTCAAACATTGTCACGATAAATCAATACCAGCTGCAAAATACAATCATTATCTTATTCATCAGGCAGGCAATCATTGTAACACCAGTATAAGATTATTAAAACAAGAGAGACCTCCACAAGTACTCTCCTACCTGGCAGTTGTTTCATATATTCGTATGAAACAATATATGTCAGCAGAAATCATGGCCATTAGGCATTCAATAAAGCAATAAAAAAGAATGGATAAGATTCACCCCACTGCTTTCAGAACTATGCCCTGTTCAAGCTGGGAGTCTGATGTATGACGTATGTTTTCAATGTATGAGCAATATGGGTGACATATGTCTTTAGGACGAGATGTACTAGGCATCACACTTGCATATACTTCGCTATTCACATTGCAGTAGGCCAGACTGTTCAGCCAGTTCTGGACAGTGGGGGCAGATTTACGTCCCCCAGTGGATGGCTACTTTCCGCTTTGCTGGCAGGAGACCTATTTATGCGAACCTCCTGATCTTGTTGTGGAAGTTGACTGTGTATCCCAGTAGGGCCTTGTTGGAACCTGGGATGTCAGGTCACCTAGGGTAGCCTGGCCTAGGGTAAGACCTAAATACTAGAGGCACAAGTGTGAAGGTTGCAAACCACCCAGCAGTAATTCCACGCAATAACACATAAAAATGACACTACACCAATGTTGGAAAAATAAGTACTTGTTTATAAAAATAATATCTTTGCTCTCTTGTTTCTAGAATTCACAGTTCAGTATAATACATTCTGTCAGGAGAAGAAAAAGTACTTTTAAAATTGCCAAATAATGTCAAAGCACAGTTCTATTAACTTATCAGCACATTACATTTAGTCAGGTATGCAATAACTATTTCAATGTCAACATTACAATTCCCCTTCTTGGCTTGTCACCTTCCCATCAAAGAACAGTAGTTCCCTTGTAGCGGAGCCTGTACTCCTCTAGGAAAGGGTTCTCATTTCCTTCCTCTCCACTACTGACAATTGAAAATATGACTATTCCAAATAGAGCAACAATTCATGAAGTCCCTTCAGGGATTCTCCAAGGGCGCTTCACACATTGGGACAGATTCTCTATTCCACAACTTGCTATGTCTCGCCCCCCTTGCCCTCGTGTTATTCTCCTTATGGAGGTCACTTCCCCCTTTGGATCACCTCCTTACTTGTGGTAGGATTTCCAGTTGAAGTCTTGATACGCCAGAGGGTGGGGGCAACCACCTGGCAGGACGAAGGAGCCAAGCGCTAGCAAGGCTCACCAGCTTCCAGGGCCCCTCAGCTCTTCCCACCCCGCTCGAGCCAACTGCTCTGTGAGGCACTTGAGCGGAGAAGGACAGATTATGCAGTATTCCCACGCCGCTATCGGGCTCCTCAGTTCTCCCCTCCCGCTCACGCCAGCTCCTCCATGTGGCGCTCGAGCAGGGAAGAGGTGATACCACACGCCCACAGCCGCCGTAGGGTTCCCGGCGCTCCTCCTCAGTTCTCCCTCGCTCTTGTCAGGGGAAGCACTACACCTCCAGGCATGCGCGGGGCGCCCACGCTGACACCGCCTCTCACCTCAGCCTTCAGACACTCCTACCGATTCCGCCTCCGCTGCGCTGGCTCCAATGGTGAGACGCTGCTCCCTCGCGCTGGCTCCAATGGTGAGACGCTGCTCCCTCGCGCTGGCACCCAAGGCGCCCACGCTGACACCGCCTCTCACCTCAGCCTTCAGACACTCCTACCGATTCCGCCTCCGCTGCGCTGGCTCCAATGGTGAGACGCTGCTCCCTCGCGCTGGCTCCAATGGTGAGACGCTGCTCCCTCGCGCTGGCACCCAAGGAAGGACGCTTCTCTCACGGGCCTGCTCGGTCCTAGGCCCCTCCTGAAATGTAGAAGTGGGATCGCCTGGGGCATGCGCGATAGCGCTCGACTACCTCCAAATCAGTGGCACAACCACAACAACGCGGCTGGTGCCCCCGGGGTCCTGTACACGGCGAGATCAGCGCTGCCTCATAGAAACCGGCACCCCTTTCCTTCCTCTGTTTCCTGAGAGGAAGTGGAGTTCTGTCGTCTGCGTTACTGGTAAGGTCCCACAGGGACACACGGGCCAAAGTCTGCTGTACACCTAAGGCGATGGGGAATAGAGCTATTTCTCTTCACATGTCAGCTCCTAATCTCTATCCTTCAGAGACGTCTTAACCCTCGGTGCTGGGCAGGGGTTGGGGATGAAGTGCACCCTTTCAAAAGTCTCTCCCACTGGGCAGAGGACTGCGCTCCGCAGCGCTGCAGTCTCCTTCTCCTTTTGACACCCCGCTATTTCTAAGCTAGGGGTTGGTCAGGCGCCCAGGGTCTCCAGCCATCTAAAACAGCAGGGTCAGGACAAATAACCCAAGGGAGGAAGGGTGGTGAATCAGTAAGGCAACCCTCTGACTATCCTACCCCCACCTTTTGCTACAGCCTGTCCTCCAGCTGACTCTCTCTGGTTAGACAAAATGGCTGTCCAGCATTCCGCCTTTTATAGGCTGACCCTCAGGAGTCCAGAAGGGACCAGAAGGGTCTGGAACGCCCTATTCTACTCTATGAGACAGGTTCTGGGTTTGGCAGTTAGAACAGTTGGTAGCCACCATTTTGTGACTCCAGCTATTTCCCTGTCAGAAAAGGCCTCTAGGCCTGAGGTGAAAAACTATGAGGGGGGAAAAGAACACCTATCCCCTTGACCAACACCTAGAAAAAGCTAGTGGACACAAAAATTAATAAAGGTATGAGGGGCAAAAAGGGGACAAAATAAATAATAAATTGGAGGGACTACGCAAAAAGCCAGTCAGGTCTAACACGCGTCCCCCAGCTTCCCTCTCAATTGCACTCCACTTCTGTTCCCGGGGAAGCAGTCTCCTGGATAAGAAGACCACAGGCTGATCCAGGCCCTCTTCATTTAGTTGCGATAACACTGCCCCAATGCCATGTTCTGATGCATCTGTCTGGACAATGAACTCCTTGGAGAAGTCTGGGGCCCTCAGGACCGGTGCTGCACACATTGCCTGCTTTAGTTTCTCGAAAGCTTGCTGACAAGCTCCCGTCCAAACTACCCGTCGAGGTTGTTTCTTAGAGGTGAGCTCTGTGAGAGGCGCTACAATAGTGCCATACCCCTTCACAAAGCGACGGTAGTAACCTGTGAGGCCCAGGAAGGCTCGGACCTCAGTCTGTGTCTTGGGGGGGTTCCCAGGCCATGATTGCCTCAATCTTCGCCTGCAGGGGCTGCACTGTCCCCCTACCCACCAAGTGTCCAAGGTACACAACCGACCCCTGCCCAATCTGGCATTTGCTGGCCTTGATTGTCAATCCAGCTTGTTTCAGGGCCTGGAGAACTGCTTGCAAGTGTTGCAAATGGTCCTCCCAACTGCTACTGAAGACAGCAATGTCATCCAGGTAAGCAGCAGAGAAACTCTCCATTGCAGAGAGGACCTGGTTCACCAGCCGCTGAAATGTGGCGGGGGCATTTTTGAGCCCAAAGGGCATCACACAAAATTGGAAGTGTCCCTCAGGCGTGGAGAAGGCTGACCTTTACTTTGCTCCATCTGTCAAGGAGATCTGCCAGTACCCTGAAGTGAGGTCAAAGGTACTTAGGTATTGGGCAGCTCCTAGCCGGTCAAATAATTCATCCGCCCTAGGGATTGGATGAGCATCAGTCTTTGTCACTGAGTTCAGTCCCCGGTAATCCACACAGAACCTCAGGTCGGGTGTGGTGCCTGGTGGCGCGGCTTTTGGCACGAGCACCACCGGACTGGACCAAGGGCTGTTGGAAGGTTCGATAACTCCCAACTCTAGCATCTTGGCAACCTCTCCATGGATGCTAGCCTTCACCTTGTCGGACAGCCGGTAGGTCTTCGACTTCACTGGTGGGCTGTCCCCTGTGTCCACATCATGGGTACACAGGTGAGTCCTTCCCGGGACAAGGGAGAACAACGTAGAGTACTGCTCCAGTATCTGGCGGCAGTCCTCCCGTTGCTCAGGAGTTAGAGTGGGAGAGAGAATCACTCCCTCCACTGACCCATCCTTCTCTTGAGACGAGAATAAGTCCGGGAGAGGTTCGCTTTCCGCTTCCTCTTCCCCATCAGTCACCATCATTAACATGACCTCGGGCCTCTCATGGTGGGGTTTGAGACGGTTGGCATGCAGCACCCGTAGGGGCTGTCGAGGGGTCTTAAGGTCCACCAGGTATGTGGCCTTACCCTTCTTCTCCAACACTTCAAATGGGCCTGTCCAGCGATCCTGAAGGGCACTAAGCTCTCCAGGCTCCATCACCCACACTTTCTGGCCAGGCTCCAATTCCACCTGGTGAGCATTGTGGTCATACCACTCTTTCATAACTGCCTGGCTGGCCTCCAAGTTGTCAGAAGCTTGCTTCCACAACTTCGCCATTTGGCTCCTGAAGGCCAGCATGTAGCTCACCACATCCTGGGGGGGTTTCCTGGGAGACTTCTCCCAACCATCCTTCACCAGGCTGAGAGGACCGCGTACAGGGTGCCCATACAGAAGTTCAAAGGGGCTGAAGCCCACTCCCTTCTGTGGCACTTCCCTGTAAGAAAAGAGCAAACAGGGTAGGAGGACGTCCCATTTCCTCCGCAGGCTTTCGGGCAGACTTCTGATCATGCCCTTCAAGGTTTTGTTAAACCTCTCAACCAGTCCATTCGACTGGGGGTGATAAGGAGTGGTGAACCGGTAGGTCACTCCACACTGCTTCCACATCGCCCGCATGTAAGCTGACATGAAGTTGGTCCCCCTGTCGGACACAACTTCCTTGGGGAATCCCACTCGGGTAAAGATCCCCATTAGGGCTCTAGCCACTACAGGTGCAGTGACTGTCCTCAGAGGAATTGCCTCTGGGTACCGTGTGGCATGATCCACCAGAACCAGGATGAACCTGTGACCAGCCGTTGTTGGTGGATCTAAAGGCCCTACAATGTCGATGCCCAGCCTCTCAAAAGTTGTGCTAATGACTGGAAGTGGTTCCAGGGGAGCCTTCAGCTTCACCCCTGTTTTCCCACTGGCCTGGCACGATACACATGTCCGACAGTAAGTGTTGGACGCCACTTTCATCTGAGGCCAGCAAAAGTGGAGGACAAGCCGAGCAAAGGTCTTGTCCTGACCTAAGTGTCCTGCCAAAGGTATAGCATGAGCCAATTACAGCAGAAAGGCTTGGTATTGTTGCGGGACTACCAAGGCCCTTGACGAACCAGGTAAGGGTACCTTGGGATCACTGTAGAGGAGTCCATCCTCCCAGTAAATATGGTAGTGTCCCGTAACATCACCTGCTGCCTGGGCTTCAGCCTGTCGCCTCAGTCCCTCAAGGGTAGGGCACTCCCTCTGCCCTTTACAGAATTCCTCTCTGGTAGGACCTCCCTCCACATGCCACTCAGCAGGGATGGGTAAATCCTCCAGAGAGTCTACTTCCCCCTCCACGGACTCCTGGTCCACCACCGCAGGTGGCCGATCTGTCTCATGGGGTGTGGAAGCCGAAGCAGGCTCTTCCTGTCTCCGGGTCTGTCCCTTTTTAGCAGCGGGTTGGGCCATTGTTCCAGGCCCCAACCCAGGCGAACTCCCTCTCCGGGCAGTCGCAGACCGTGTGCTCGCACAGGCCCAGTCAGGTGTACCCAGCATCGCAGAGTGCGTCCGGTATTCCACCTCTCTCCAAGTGTTGTGCTCCATGTCATTCCCCATCAGACAATCAACTGGCACGGCAGGGCTTACGGCAACTCGAAGTGAACCTGCAACCCCCTCCCACTCAAAGGGAACCTCAGCCACTGGATAGTGGCCCATTCTGCCGTCAGCCATCGCGGCGGGGTGGAGTACATTGGGAACCACCTGCTCTGGAGACACCAGTTGACTTCTCACCATAGTCATACTGGCTCATGTATCTCTCAGAGCCTCCCCTCTCTGGCCATTGATGGTAACCCATTGCCCATACTTTGTAGTATTTGGGGGCACCTGGATCTTTGGAACCATCTCCCGTTCTCCCAGGGACACTAAGGTGACACCCGCCCACTCACCCCCCTTATTTAAGGGCAACTCCTCCCCGAGCGCTACACTAGCTACTCCCTGTGGTTTTCCTCCGGTGGGAGGGGGTGGTCTCTTTGGGCATCTGACATCTCCCTTATAATGTCCAACACCACCACACTCAAAACAGTGGAGAACCCTTGGCTGCTGGCTTTGGCCAGGATTAGGGTTTCTGGGCGGGTTTGCCTTAGGGGTGAAACCCGTTCCCTTCCCTTGGAAATTGTTTTGGGGACCTTTAGAGAACTCCCTCTTTTTATCTCCCCCCTCCTTCTTCTGGGGGGCGCCCTGTCCGGCCTTTTGGGAATCCCCTCCAGTCCCCTTTGAGGACACCCGGGTACTTGCCCAGATGTCCGCCTCCTCTGCAAGCTTCCGGGGATTGGTCAGCTTGCTGTCCACCAGGTGTTGGCGCAGCTCGGGAAAACATTTCCAGAGGAGGTGCTCTTTCAAAAATAGATCATACAGCCCCTCATAATCCTTCACCTCACTGCCCTTGACCCAACCCTCCAAGGCTTTCTTGGCGTAATCTAAGAAATCCACCCAATTCTGGGTACTCAGTTTGTGACTTCCCCTAAATCTTTGTCTGTATTTTTCAGGGGTAAGTCCAAACTTTTTCACCAGTGCCACTTTCATTGTAAGGTAGTGGGTTTGCTCCTCCTGCTCCAGAGCCAACAAGGTATCCCTGCCAGCAGGTGGCATATATTTATACAGCCCACCCCCCCAGTGAGTGTCTGAGATCCCATGAGCCCTTAAAGAAACTTCATATGCGGCTAACCATTTGGCAATGGCATCGCCTGTGGTGTAACTAGCAATAACATCCTTGGGTAGATAGGGTCTGGGTTCCCTGGTATTTACTTTGTTTTCGCTGCCACCATTGTTTGGATTAGGAGACCTTAGGGTTAAGGATTGAAGGTCTAGCTCCTTTATGGTTCGTTCGTGGGCCAACCTCCTATCCTCCCTCTCCATTTCCATTCTAGCTAAATCCAATTTCATTCTCCTCTCCTCCCTCCTGTCTTCCAACTCGGCTTCAGTTAAACTCCTCACCGAGACGCTGCTGCCCTCCCTTGAAAGTGTCCTGGGACCTGTCAGCAGATTCCCCCTTTCAGCTTGGTACAGCATTGCAGTCTCAAGGACAGTGTCCCTATCACTCTCTTCTGTGTCCTGTTCCTCCACTATATGAGCTTCCACCCATGCCCTTATGCTTGTCAGTAACTCGCTTTTCTTGGCACCTTTTTTGAAGAATACCCCCTGTTGTTGACACCACTCTTTCAGTTGGGTCACAGTGTAGGACTCTAGCTCTTCAAGGTTTAATTCCATTTTTCAAATATGGGATTAAATGAGTACTCAGGAGGGAACTAAGACGCGTGATCTGAGGATAACCTCCACCCACCACCAGGAACAAATTTGGAAAAACAAAAGTCAAATTAGGAGGGCCGCAAGGAAAAAACTCCTGGTGTAGGCCAGTGTATTGCGTTTAATTACTATTGAGTAGCTGCAACCAAGTCAGGATCCCACCGCTGGACACCAATTTGTTGGAACCTGGGATGTCAGGTCACCTAGGGTAGCCTGGCCTAGGGTAAGACCTAAATACTAGAGGCACAAGTGTGAAGGTTGCAAACCACCCAGCAGTAATTCCACGCAATAACACATAAAAATGACACTACACCAATGTTGGAAAAATAAGTACTTGTTTATAAAAATAATATCTTTGCTCTCTTGTTTCTAGAATTCACAGTTCAGTATAATACATTCTGTCAGGAGAAGTAAAAGTACTTTTAAAATTGCCAAATAATGTCAAAGCACAGTTCTATTAACTTATCAGCACATTACATTTAGTCAGGTATGCAATAACTATTTAAATGTCAACATTACAATTCCCCTTCTTGGCTTGTCACCTTCCCATCAAAGAACAGTAGTTCCCTTGTAGCGGAGCCTGTACTCCTCTAGGAAAGGGTTCTCATTTCCTTCCTCTCCACTACTGACAATTGAAAATATGACTATTCCAAATAGAGCAACAATTCATGAAGTCCCTTCAGGGATTCTCCAAGGGCGCTTCACACATTGGGACAGATTCTCTATTCCACAACTTGCTATGTCTCGCCCCCCTTGCCCTCGTGTTATTCTCCTTATGGAGGTCACTTCCCCCTTTGGACCACCTCCTTACTTGTGGTAGGATTTCCAGTTGAAGTCTTGATACGCCAGAGGGTGGGGGCAACCACCTGGCAGGATGAAGGAGCCAAGCGCTGGCAAGGCTCACCAGCTTCCAGGGCCCCTCAGCTCTTCCCACCCCGCTCGAGCCAACTGCTCTGTGAGGCACTTGAGCGGAGAAGGACAGATTATGCAGTATTCCCACGCCGCTATCGGGCTCCTCAGTTCTCCCCTCCCGCTCACGCCAGCTCCTCCATGTGGCGCTCGAGCAGGGAAGAGGTGATACCACACGCCCACAGCCGCCGTAGGGTTCCGGGCGCTCCTCCTCAGTTCTCCCTCGCTCTGGTCAGGGGAAGCACTACACCTCCAGGCATGCGCGGGGCGCCCACGCTGACACCGCCTCTCACCTCAGCCTTCAGACACTCCTACCGATTCCGCCTCCGCTGCGCTGGCTCCAATGGTGAGACGCTGCTCCCTCGCGCTGGCTCCAATGGTGAGACGCTGCTCCCTCGCGCTGGCACCCAAGGAAGGACGCTTCTCTCACGGGCCTGCTCGGTCCTAGGCCCCTCCTGAAATGTAGAAGTGGGATCGCCTGGGGCATGCGCGATAGCGCTCGACTACCTCCAAATCAGTGGCACAACCACAACAACGCGGCCGGTGCCCCCGGGGTCCTGTACACGGCGAGATCAGCGCTGCCTCATAGAAACCGGCACCCCTTTCCTTCCTCTGTTTCCTGAGAGGAAGTAGAGTTCTGTCGTCTGCGTTACTGGTAAGGTCCCACAGGGACACACGGGCCAAAGTCTGCCGTACACCTAAGGCGATGGGTAATAGAGCTATATCTCTTCACGTGTCAGCTCCTAATCTCTATCCTTCAGAGACTTCTTAACCCTCGGTGCTGGGCAGGGGTTGGGGAGGAAGTGCACCCTTTCAAAAGTCTCTCCCACTGGGCAGAGGACTGCGCTCCGCAGCGCTGCAGTCTCCTTCTCCTTTTGACACCCCGCTATTTCTAAGCTAGGTGTTGGTCAGGCGCCCAGGGTCTCCAGCCATCTAAAACAGCAGGGTCAGGACAAATAACCCAAGGGAGGAAGGGTGGTGAATCAGTAAGGCAACCCTCTGACTATCCTACCCCCACCTTTTGCTACAGCCTGTCCTCCAGCTGACTCTCTCTGGTTAGACAAAATGGCTGTCCAGCATTCCGCCTTTTATAGGCTGACCCTCAGGAGTCCAGAAGGGACCAGAAGGTTCTGGAACGCCCTATTCTACTCTATGAGACAGGTTCTGGGTTTGGCAGTTAGGACAGTTGGTAGCCACCATTTTGTGACTCCAGCTATTTCCCTGTCAGAAAAGGCCTCTAGGCCTGAGGTGAAAAACTATGAGGGGGGAAAAGAACACCTATCCCCTTGACCAACACCTAGAAAAAGCTAGTGGACACAAAAATTAATAAAGGTATGAGGGGCAAAAAGGAGACAAAATAAATAATAAATTGGAGGGACTACGCAAAAAGCCAGACAGGTCTAACAGGCCTCTTCCGGGGTGGGGATCAACAGAAGATTGATCATTTGCCCTAGCGTACAATGTATACGTTCCCAATAGTGCTGCAGGTTCGGGCATGTCCAGGTGAGATGTGCGAAATCAGCATAAGGTGCAGAGCGCTTTCAACAGTTGTGCGGTTTGGATGGGTCAATTTTGTTTGCCATAACTGGGGTGAAGTATATTCGGCACAGAAATTTAAAATGTAGGAGCTTGTGTCTTCTGTTTAGTGAAATGTCTTGCGTGACTGTGCAGCATTTGGCCCATTGCTCATCAGTGATTGGTCGTCCTAAGTCAGCTTCCTATCGGCGCAAACTCTGTCATCATTTATTGGTCTCAGAGCAGCGCATGCCTTGTATAGTTTGGAAATTAAGTGAACACTATTCGTGTTTTCTATAATCATCGTGAGGGGGAGGAATGAGGTCGGCTCAATTGGAAAGGCAGCAAGGTGGAACGCAGGGCGGATCTGATGCGGCACAGGACAAACCTGATTGGAAACGAGCATCTTCTCATAAGGAAAAGATGTGCCCCCCCAGGGTATAAATCACCTAAACGTGAGAGTTCAAATGTCGTCAGAGTGCGCTGTACTTAGCGTTCCCTGTAATTGGGATCCATCTGGGGTTGATGATGGGTATGGCCGGGGAGTACAACGTATCCGCTCCTGTGAGCCTGCATAGTTTATTCCATGCCCAGCTCTTGGTGGATAAGGTTTGGATGTCACGGGGATCTCTGAGGAAGCCGGTTGGTAAGACCGTGGAGAGCTTCTCCGGAAGAACAAGATCTGGTTCCGGTCTTAAATATGGAATACGGGCATCAGGGTGAAACCAGGAGTGAGCGTTACCACACTGGGCCACTACATAATATAATTGTAAATCAGGAACAGTGTAACCCTCTTGTCGTATGGCAACGTGAGGACTGACCACTTGACTCGTGCCTGCTTTCCGCCCCAAACCAGTCGAGTCTGAAGTGAACAAAGCGTTAAAAAAAATATTGGTGAGCGGAATTGGTATGTTGTTAAAGAAATATAGAAATTTGGGTAGAACAACCATCTTCAAAATCGCGACACAGCCAGCTAGCGATAGGGGAAGTCTCAGCCATCTCTCAATTTGTATTTCAAGTGTGTCAATGGCTCATCCATGGTTCAGTCTTATTATTTGGGCAGTGTCCAAATGTATATGGACGACTAGGTATTTAACAGAGTCATTGCACCACTCCAAGGGGAATTCACATCCCCATGGCTTTGTGTCGACTGTCAGAGGGAAGATGACTGATTTATGCCAATTGATGCCTAGGCCTGAGAAACAGCTGAATCTGATAATTTCCCGAATCAGTGTGTCCAAATTGTCTTGGGGGAGCCTGACATATAGTATTGTGTCATCCCCATAGAGCGAAACCGGAAGGAGGCTCGTGTTGAATTGTAGGCCTCTATGTAAGTGACGTTCTTGAAAATAGCCTATCAATGGGTCCATGGCCAGGATAAACAATAGAGTGGAAAGGGAGCAGCCTTGGCGGGTACCGCGGGAGAGCTGGAAGGGTGGAGAGAGTGTGCCATTTAAGCGAAGTCTAGCTGTTGGCTTATTGTACAGTAACGCTGTTGTGGCGATAAAACCCATGGGCATGCCCATGCGTCGCATGACAGAGAGGAAGAAGGGCCATTCTAATGAATCAAATGCTTTCTCCGCGTCTAGGAAAATAGCCGCTGTGGGGGTTTCAGGGTTAATCCTATGTATAACTGAGAAAAGTATCCTACTGTTTAACGCAGGGGACCGATGAGGTACAAAACCAGACTTATAGTCTAGGTTTAGGAGGGAGTGGGGCCTGTATGACCCGCAGTGTTTAGGGTCCTTGCCAGGCTTAGGGAGCAAGATTATTACACCTTCCCAGAGTATAGAGGGAAGGAGTTGCACCTCTAAAGCTTCGGCGTAAACCGCAATTAGTGTGGTGGCTAGGAGATCTTTGTACTCTTTATAGAAATCAACTGTGAAACCATCCAACCCAGGGGCCAAGGAGCCACGAATAGTTTCTATGGTGCCAATCACATCCGCCACAGAGATAGGTTCTGCCGAAAAGTCCTGCATGCGCTTTTCGAGAAAGACAAGAGCTATCTTGTCTAAGTATGTCTCTTGTGCTGCATGAGTGCTTCTTAACCTGGTGGAGTATAGCGTCGAGAAATGGTCCAGGAACGTGTCCCGAATGTCTGTTGTGGAGGTTTACGTGTGATTGTCAGAGGTATGTAATTCTGTGATTTATGTCTTGTGATAGGGCGGTCTCAGAAACTGGGCCAGTACTCTGCCAGGCCTCTCGCCCTCACCATATCTCCTGGCCGTGTGGTACTTCTCCAGATATGGAATTTCCTGGTCTCTTGTGTCCCTGTACTCATCCAGGGGAGCCAAACGTCGGCTCCTGTGTGTGGGTGACATGGGTTGCGTGGAGGCGCAGTCTAGTGACGTGATTTCGCGTTCAATATGGGCCAGTGTGTTACAAAGGTCTCTAAGGACCCCTGCGTGTTTGGCAATGCATGCACCCCTAAGGACGGCTTTAAAGCCCTCTCATAGAGTTGACCATGAGTCCACAGAGCTAGTATTGATGGCAAAGTAGCCCTCAATGTCCTCGCGTATCTCTGCCTCAAATACTTCATCATGTAGAGCACGGCGGAGAAGCGCCGCTGTCTTTCAAAGCCCTCAGGGCGGGGAACTTTCAGGTGTAGTTTAACAGGGGAGTGGTCAGAATAAGTCCTGGGGAGGGTTTTGATCGAGGAGCGCCAACCATAAATGTCTGGGGACAGCTACCAAAAGTGTTTTCTTGTCCAGGTGTTGTGTTGTCCTGAGGAGTGAGTATATTCAGTGGTGTTGGGGTTTCGTTTGCACCAGACATCCAAAAGAGTAAACCGGTCGCAAAGTTCCAACAGGGCAAGTCGGGCACGCAGCTTGGAGTCAGGGGCCTTCGAGGTACTATCTATCCCGGGATTGAGCAATAGATTAAAATTCCCACCAACAATCAAGGTTTGTGGATCTAACCTGGTAAGCTGGGCATGTAGGGTGTGGAAGAAATCGGGAGCATCTGAGTTTGGAGCATAGACGCACACAAGTGTAACCTGTCTGCCCATTAGGGACCGGAGACTGCAAGGTACCTCCCCTCGTCATCCCGCTGCACAAAGCCAAGGCTGAATGGGACCCTCTTGCGTATTAAAATAGTTGTTCCCCATGCGTAATTGCTGTATTTAGCAAAAAATCTATGTGCCCCCCCAGGTGGTACCAAAATGTGACGTGTCTGTTTTGGGGATGTGTGTATATCCTGGTATTGCAGCGACAAGGAACAGTGATGAACAATAGCAAACGGTTCCATACAATTCAATGCTCGTGTAGAACAAATGAGAACTTCCCCCCTCCTTCCCCCACCCAGCCAGACCTCAATCGGGGAAGGGCCATTCCCAAAACGAAGAACTAGAGTGAAGTACCAAATAGCTTTACGCTGGTATATTGATCTCAAAAAGCAGTACCCCAAACGAAACCAAACCAATCTCAAAAGATATACCATGGGGGCAGTGACGCCTAACTAAGCTACCAGCTAATTGTAACAACAATACAAAGTATCAAACTTATTCCCAATATAATATTAGAACAATGTGACGTGTGTTAAGGAGCTGCGTCAGCCCGTGCCAGAGCTAGCAAAGAGATCAGCACTTGTGTCAGAACCACTGTGTGGAGGGAATGGGCCCGCTCCTACCTTGGCGGATCGATTGTTTTCCGTTTGTAGATACAACAAAAATCTTGTGCATCTGTAGGATTCTCCAAAATACGATAGCTGCCGTCCGCGTCGACTTTCAGTCTGGCAGGGTAGAGCATAAAGTATCGTAGTCCCAGGTTCCTTAGAGCGGCCTTGACCCCGTTAAATTTGCGTCTTGCATCCTGAACCATGGTCGTATAGTCAGGATAAAAGGAAAGTTTGGAGCCCTGCCAGTCCACATCACCTCGCTCCTTGGCCAGCCTGAGTGCCGTATCCCTGTCTCTGAACTTCATGATGCGCTCCACAATGGTCCTGGGGGGGGGAAAGGGAGCGGGGGGGGGGAGAGACCAGGGTTCGGATGAGGTCCCAGCGATCTATGTACTGTTTCAATTACAAAGCCTGGAGTAAATGATTTTTTGCCGAACAGCCAAGTTAACAAAGTCTCGACAAAAAGGTCCATGCGGCCAGAAGGGGTCGTCTCTGGAACGCCGAGAATGCGTAGATTACTGCGGAGGCTGCGTGCTTCGAGGTCTTCATTTTTGATGGCCACCTCTTTCAGGATGAGCTCAGCTCGTTCCAGACGTTTAGCCGATTACACAGTTCCGTCTTCGATATCTGATATTCGAGCCTCCGCCACATCGAGCCGACGATCATGTATCTGGATCTTGGCGCCTAAACTGGAGATGTTTTTGTTAAGTGAGTCAAATCTACTGTCTTGCGCTTTAAAAACCGGCTCTCATTTCCTGGAGCAGCGAGGTGGACGCATCTGAAGGGCCTTCCCCATGTTCTGAGTGTTGTGCGGACTCTGCCATGAAGGGACCCTAATGTGGGGCTGTGTCAACTAGTTTCTCGAATGTAAGTGCCTTCTGCTTGGGGTCCTTACGGCCCATACCGTTGCGGAGCAGCACCGTTGTGGCCTGCAGGCAAAGACCTGCCTTGCATTGGCACCAGGTGCTTCGGGTGTGATGCACACACTCTCGTCCGTGGGGTGCTCAGCTACACGGTCCAACAATGCCAGGAGGTAGTGGAGCATGCATCCAGTGGTGGCGAAGGTGGCGCTGTTGAGAGCGGGAGCTGGACAGGCAGGCCTGGACAGGATGTGGAGATGCCACATTTTGTGGGCACACTACAGTCCCAGATCCGCCGATCTGACATTAGTGCCTGTGTGCTGCAAGGAGGCCGCCGACAAACCCCCGGCGCTTAGAGGCTGCAATTTTGTGATTGCGACATGTAGGTAATGTGAGCCCCGCTGAGAAGGCCAGACCAGGCTTCTGTCAGGCTGCAGTTCCGTTTGGTGAGGGAGGGGGCCACAGCAGGGGCACGAACATGCCGCAACGAGATCGCGGAATGTGCAGCCAGCAGCAGGAGCAACCAGGATGTCCCCAAGTGATGGCGGCAGCGTCTGTATAGTCCAAAGGGTTGCTGATCACCGCGGGTGCGCAGCGGGAGTCATTGCATGCCTCCCTCTATCAGAAGAGGCACTGGGGGGCAATTCGGCCTTCTGATGTTGCTGCCTTTGTGCTGGGGAGAGTGTGCTGCGCCGCTGCATGATTCATGTACGCCCGCAGTGGGGAAATGGAGGAGTCTAATGCCGCAGTCCCACCTAGGCAGCGCCGCGACTGCGGCCCGTGTGTTGTGCCCCTAATAGTCAACTCAGGGCTACATAACATTCCCCCGCCCCACATACCCAAACCCGCAAAGAAGCACAGACAAATAGAGTTTGGGTAAAAATTGCTGCAGGATTTATTTACATACAACATATGTAAAGATGGTGGGTTAGCTTACGGGCGATCCAGGACAGGCCGCATTCTCGCCACCTGTCCGCCTGTTTGAGCCAAACAGCACAGTGGCGAACCACCCAACTGCTGTAGAATATAATTAAATACTGACACACCCATTTGCTGGGCGTGACTAGGCAAACCCCCGGCTGCACAGGCCCACAACCGCCCGAAGGACTACTGGGGTGCCGACACGGATTCCTGCACCTCCCATGAGGTTACAGGTTAGGCTCTGGCACCCCTATGTGCCCGCTGAAGTACATCATTTGCACCTCTCTTCTTCCGGATCGCCCCGTAACTCCGCCTGCAACGAAAAACAAGACACATTAAAACACCCCCCCAGCCCCTACTCATGACACTCTGGGTAAGAGGACGGGAGGGAAAAGAGTGTCCCGCAAGATCGTACGGCGTCCGGGCGGCAAAGAGGCTTAGGATAGGGGCACCACAGCATAAGTACCCCTGAAGCCCCTCCCCGCCGCCCGGACGAGATTCTCGGCAAGCCGCCTCCTCCAAACGGTGAGGCGGATGTGCCGGACAGGCAAGTGGGGCGGGACCGCCCTCCTTGACTAGGTACCCGCCCTCTTGATGGCCACTGCGTGGCCTCGGGCAGGCGCATAGTCAACTCAGGGCTACATAACATTCCCCCGCCCCACATACCCAAACCCGCAAAGAAGCACAGACAAATAGAGTTTGGGTAAAAATTGCTGCAGGATTTATTTACATACAACATATGTAAAGATGGTGGGTTAGCTTACGGGCGATCCAGGACAGGCCGCATTCTCGCCACCTGTCCGCCTGTTTGAGCCAAACAGCACAGTGGCGAACCACCCAACTGCTGTAGAATATAATTAAATACTGACACACCCATTTGCTGGGCGTGACTAGGCAAACCCCCGGCTGCACAGGCCCACAACCGCCCGAAGGACTACTGGGGTGCCGACACGGATTCCTGCACCTCCCATGAGGTTACAGGTTAGGCTCTGGCACCCCTATGTGCCCGCTGAAGTACATCATTTGCACCTCTCTTCTTCCGGATCGCCCCGTAACTCCGCCACAGCCTGTGCGGTGGTCACCGCTGCCGCACAGGCCCCCCACCAATCCTCACCTGTTCTACCTGCATCCTCTGCTCATGAGTGCCTCTTTTAAGTCCAGCAAAAAGAGGTCTAAGCCAACAGGCGTAAGGTGAACACCATCTTCCTCGAAGTAACCCTTGACCTTCTCCTGAATCAAGCCATGTTTAATGAAACCCAGCCCTCTGCGCTGTGTAAACTTTTTCATGGCCGCGTTTATGCGCCTTCTAGTCTTCTCGACTGCCTCACTGGACTCAGCACCCCGCCAATGTCTTCTGGGCACGAACTCAGACCACCAGACCTCGCATTCGCGCAACATGCTGCCAATGATACCCAGGTCTGTTTTCATCCTGAGGAGCAAAGCGGACTTCCCCACAGAGGTAATGTCATTGCCACCCAAGTGGATTATTAAATGCTGGGGAAGAGGCCCCCCCCGGGCAAGGATCTCCTTCAGCCGAAAGAGTAGGCTATGCCAGCGCATTCCAGGGTACCCCAACCACACGCACTCTATCTCAGAGAAGGAACCAATCCACTGTCTGATGGCAGCCCATCGAGCCAATCTGCTGACCATAGAATGCCCCAAGACCCACACGCGAGTACCTGTCAAAGAAAGACGCGATATGTTCAAGGGTGTTTATTCAATACACATGTTTATACAAATATACGAGGCACAGCAAGCAAATTCAACAAAACTGACAAAGAAAAAAGGTGGGGATCACGGCCTAACATAACGCTTATAACAGGCAGATTCCCAACGCCCCACCGACTGCACCTGCCCTGGGGACATCCCAGCGCGGAAGGCCGAAGTGGCCGCCCCAATGCGGAAGGAGTGACTCGAGAACTTCTTCCCTAAAACCAACAAGCCAGCCCTGTCAAGGCAGGCCAACATGATCTTGTCCATTTGGTATTTTGTTAGAGGGCTGAAATCGGCATGCACTAGGAGGTAACCGGGCCCCGACGGGCGTAAAGCTAGGAAGGCTTGCAGCAATGCCACAGGACAGTAACGGGAATCCCCAAGGGGGGAGAGTCTAATAAGGGACCCCTTACCAGACTGGTCAGTTTTGGATCTTCTCAGCTTAATCGACAACCCACCCTCAAGATTAACATCCGCCACACCCAGGGCATCCATAGAGGTATCTGACTTAGAACGAGCCACCAGTTCACTGCACCTGAACGCACCAAAGAAAGCTATGACAAAAGCAGCAGCGAAGAGGGCCTCCTCGTACCTGGAGTGCACGACTGCTTGCAACATCTGCACCATGGCCTGGAGAGAAGGAAAATCAATAGGGAACCTGTCATCTGGGGCCCTCGGATCCTCCCGCGCCCAACCCTTCAAGGCTGCCCTTATTGCAAATGAAGAAGTGGGGTCCTGCCCCCCACACAGTCTAGCCTCGTGACCAATGGCCGCTAGGTGGCCGCAAACCCAAGAGTGTGATTTCAACTGCTTTTTTGCCCACACTATGAAGGCATGAACTTTCTTCTCTAATGGCAACGTTTGCAAACCCAGGTCAGAGATAACTTTCGTGAATGTAGCACGGTGGCTTGCATAGCGCTTACGTGTACTCAACGCTAATGATTTCTCGCCCAGTTCCCTCATGTGCTGCTCCACTCCAAGATGTGCCAAAGCCTTGGCGCAAAGGGGGTCATCTCCTCTCTCGCCTGGGGGCAAGCTGCCCGGAAACGTTCCAGCTGAAAACGAGAGAGAGCGTCAGCTGCGACATTGGTGACCCCCACAATGTGTCTGGCTCTAAATTCGACATTGCAAAACAGGCACCTGCTAGCCAGTTCCCGGAGTAGAGACAGCACCAAGGGGCAGCTGGCAGACAACCCATTGATCGCCTGCACCACTGCCATGTTATCTGACCAGAACAAGACTTTTCTATGGGACAGGAGCTCAGGCCACAAGTGTAAGGAAATGACAATCGGGAAGAGTTCCAGGACAGCAATGTTGGAAGTAATGCCCCGCTTGCGCCAGGAATTGGGCCAACCCTGCGCGCACCACTGCTCTCCCAAAATGGCCCCAAAGCCCTCGCGGCCCGAGGCATCAGTGTACATGTTTAACTCTGGACTCTCCACCCACGGGGATCTCCACTTCACAGTCCCATTAAAATCTGCCAAGAAAACGTCCCACATCCTCAAATCCTTCTTGAGGGCTGAGGTCAACCTGACAAAATGGTATTGTTTGTTAATCTTAGCAGTGGCTTTGGCCAAGCGCCTTGCAAAGACGCGCCCGACTGGAATCACTCGTGCAGCAAAGTTTAGCTTACCTAGTAGGCTCTGAATGACCCCCAGAGGCGCCTTGTCTCTGCCCAGCAAGGCCTGAATGTCCCCCCTCAAGGCCACCACCTTTTCTGCTGGCAGACGGGACACTCCCTGTACAGTGTCAAGCTCAACCCCCAAGAAAGTCAGCACCTGAGCAGGGCCCTCGGTCTTACCCGGCGCTAAGGGCACCCCCAAGCGACCAGCCAGCTCCACAAAACAGTCCAAGCCCTCTTGGCACTCCTGCGTGCCCTCCCTTCCAATGAAAAGGAAATCATCCAGGTAGTGGGACACCGCAGCCACATTGAATTCCTCTGTGAGGGCCCACTGCAGAAAGGTGCTGAATGCTTCAAAGAAAGCACACGAGACTGCACAGCCCATGGGCATACATTTGTCGAAGTAGTACCCCCCTTTCCATTTGAAGCCCAGGAGATGCTGACTGTCAGGATGGACCGGTAACAAGCGGAAGGCCGCCTCTATATCTGCCTTGGCCAGCCAGGCTTCTTCTCCTGCCCTCCTCACCAAATCTATGGCCATGTCCAGGGAACAATAGGAGACCGAACAGGCCTCCTCAGGCAACCAAGAATTGACAGAGTTCCCCTCTGGGAAGGACAAGTTGTGTATCAACCTGAATGCCCCAGGTTCTTTTTTAGGGACCACACCCAGCGGGGACACGACAAAATCCTGAAGGGGGGGGGACAGGAAAGGCCCAGCCACCCTCCCCAAAAGTACCTCCTTGGTGATCTTTTTGTCGACAACATCCGGGAGCTCCCTCACTGATTTTTGGTTTTCAGCATCTCTGCTGACTCTAGGACCCTGATAGGGGATCTGGAAGCCCTCGAGGAAACCATGGGACAGGGTATCCCTATCTTTCACATTGGGGTACTTATGAAGGAGAGCAAGCAACCTCGGCAAAATGATAGGGGATGGTCCTTTGGTCCTAAGATGGGGGGGGTCCCTAACAGGCAACACAGGTGGGCAAAGGGGAGAGATGCTAAAGTCGGGCTGATGGGACACTACAGAAACCGGGGAGGGGAGGGGGGGTCCCCAGGGATACTACTTGTCTTTGCTGGCAGCATTGGGTGCGGGGGATCTCTTCTCACATGAAGACTCCGGGTGTGAACCACCGCACCTGTTGC
This sequence comes from Lissotriton vulgaris, assembly GCF_964263255.1. Classification (NCBI taxonomy): domain Eukaryota; kingdom Metazoa; phylum Chordata; class Amphibia; order Caudata; family Salamandridae; genus Lissotriton; species Lissotriton vulgaris. The sequence continues at coordinate 900,791,036 of NC_141695.1, forward strand.
ACACATGGGCGAACTTACAGGCCTTTCCCCAGGTGCAGTTTCCCGCATTGAACATCCTGCAGGAGGAAGGGGGATACTTCTTGGTGAATTGTTTGTTAAAACCGCCCCCCCCCACGCCCCCCACGAAAGGACTGGCGAAAATTACTCTTCTTCTGAGCGAACTGCTTCTCACTATCCTGCTTCCTGGCCTGGACAACACTATTACTACTTTCTACTTTACTTTTGCCCATATGAGCAATCCACAGTCTGACCTCAACCTGATCCCACTCCAGCTCGGGGCATACAGACATCTTTTTCCGGAACTCGCAGTCATATGAATACCACCCCATCCCAGATGTTGCTTCCGCTTCATTAACTATGACGCTGTTGTATTGGAAAAGGCCTTGTGCTTGGTCCGGGAAACGCTCAGTTATGACAGCAGCCAAAATGGCGAAGGCCTGGCGCCAGTTTCGAATAGACTTCTCAGGCCAAGATTGGAAACGAGCCTTCTTTTCCTCATCTTTGGACCCCATCCTTCGCACATCTACCCCATCCGCCCCCAGCATGAGGAGCGAGAAAATGTCTATAAACTCCCGTCTCCAAATGCCTTCCTTCGCCGCCTGAGGAACCTGCCAGGCCAGGGAGCATTTGCCTGACAGAAGGGGCGCCATGGTCATGAGGGCTGTGGGCGCAGGGATGGGCACCAAAGCTGTAGGTGGAGCCACAGCACTGATGGTTGGCAAGGGTGTAGGACCGGCAGCTGCCCCCACCAGCGGCTGGACTGCGACAACCGCCGGCACGAGGGCCTCCTGGGGCACACTCTGCACCGGCGGCAAAACCTGTGGAAGAGTAGCTCCCGGCACCAGACTGCTGGGCGAGCTGACCGACGGGACAATAGGCAAACCGATGGGACCCGCCTCACTCACCCCTTGTGAAGGAGTACCACCCCACACTTGGACAACATCAGCCTCCCCGGCAGAAGACAACGGGGCCACTGCTAAAGGTGGCAAAATCGCAGAATGCACAGAAATAGGAGACCGTGACTGGGCAGGGCACAAACTGGCTCTTATTTCAGACATAAAAGACGCCAGCGAGTCAGTAATCTTACCCAGGTCCGCCCGGGTAGCGAATTCCGCACTAGAGGCCGCCAAACGGGGGGGTGAGGGCGGGCACACCCGGACCACCGCTGGGGGGGATGCCGGGGCGTGCACTATCACGTTTCTGATCGAGTCAGCCGCCCTGGACTTAGCGGGGGGCTCCGGTGGGAAGTCCTTGACTGTTGGCTTCCTCGTGCGTTTTGACCTCCCTGTGGCTGTGTCCTCTGCCACCTCAATTTCAGATATTTGTGGGGCAGGGGCCGGCCCTGGTGCTTTAGGGGGGTTGGCCAGTAAAAGTCCACTCGCCTCCTCCAACCGGTGAGGCGGATGTGCCGGACAGGCAAGTGGGGGCGGGACCGCCCTCCTTGACTAGGTACCCGCCCTCTTGATGGCCACTGCGTGGCCTCGGGCAGGCGCAGAGATGTCGCGGCCTCAGTGCCGCCGAGCCGGGGGGGGGGGGGGGGGGGGATGGCAGGGCGCAGTGCCACCTCACCACGAATGTAGATCGGGAGTCATCACCGATTCGGCCGCGTGGGCAGATCTCCTCTGCATGGGTCCTGCGGCCTGGAAGTCGGCCCGTCGCGGAGCTCCACCCCTGCCAGGCAAAGTCGCAGATCTCACCCAGCTTCGCCGTTGATGTGTCCGGGCAGTATTCAGCATCGCTTTTGGGTCTGCGGGGTCCCGATCTTCTCTGCCGCTCGTTGAGTCATGCTGATCAGTGTTACGGCAGGTGAAAAATACTCGAATACAACATTGAGCTGGAACGCTCATCGGAGCTTCACAGCCAGGCGGTCATTTTAGTCGCCGGCTTGGCCATCGGTAGGGCATACTTTTAACGTCATCCACCCTCCGACCCCTTTTAACAATGCTAAAGGGGCATTGTCATTAACGGGTAAGTGAAAAATCCAGTGGGGAGTCAAGAGCTCCCCACCTGTGCCCTCCCCCGCGGACGCCTATGATATTGACAGACATCTTGCGATATGGTAGTCTAGCTGCGGTTGGTGTGGTAAATGCAGTTCCTACACCACACTGGTAATTTGGCAGGTAAATGCTGCCCATAGTGTTGAACCCTCCCTTTGTTCTAACAATTGGATTATCACCTTCACCTGCTCAGGCAAACCAAGCCTCCCTGGATTACTCTAGATCTCGAGTTTTTCAGAAATGTCTGAGTTAGGTGGGATTCCCTGGTTGTTGGCAAGCCTGGGCCCAGACATTTCCACCATTGGAGCTTAGATTCTGCAGCCATATAGGCCCAGATGCCAAAGCCGTGTGTTAGCATTTCTACTCCTCAAAATAAACCTTGTCATTATTGTGGTTTTGGCCTTTTCTTGTCCCATGTGTTTGGGTTACCCACATAGGTAGGTGTATATTTTGTTGTTAACAAGTTCCATTTTACATTACACCATTGATTTTAACTGATGTTCACTTTGAAAGCGGCATACAAATAAAATGAATAAAAACAAGGAGGTGTTTAGTCATCGGATTACTACCAGAAAATACTGCTCCCAAGTATTCTTTAGTTTCATCTCCTGATGCTGGTTGACCTCAATTCCTGTCTCATGGTGCCAGATATTTTGCAGCCTAAACTCTCGACTCTGAATGACTCACAGTCACATGATGTTAGCTGCAGCCTAAGGTTATCTTTGTGCTTTGTTTATCTAAAGCTCATTATTCTGCCTCTCTGACAGCAACACTGTAAACAAACTTTGAAGGAAAGTCTTAGTCATGCAGGGCCTCGAATGTAGCCATACATCAGAAGGACAGTAGTCACAGCACCATAGGATTTACACTGTATTTGGGATTCGGTGTGGCCTTTGCGCAGTGGTTGTGGCTATCCATTTCTTAGCGGCCTGACTTCAGATGGATGGCGCCTCTTCTACAATAACCCGGAGGGAGTAGCACCTGGTGTACACAGGGACGGACCCATACTAGCTACCTGTTATAGGCGGCCTAGCAGTATCATACAGCCTTCCGCACCCAAACCAGGAGGGCAGATATAGATAGGTTAAGGTTTTTGGTAAATTGGGAAGTATTTCTTTGTATTTCCATTTGGTGGAAACACCGGATAATTAGAGACATTAACCACTTTGCGGCCATACCAGTGTGTGTTTTTACTGCTTAAGAATTCAGTGAGTAGTAACATACACTCGACTTATCAGTTAAAAACAGTTATGGGGTTTACATGGAAAAAAATACATATTTTAACGTCATGACACCAGATGTTTAGAAAGTAAACCCCATCCTCACGCTTACATTTGTTGAGCGTACCATCATTACTTTTAGTTCTACTGAGCGTTAATGGGGATACCTTTCTTCCATTACTTAATGTCAAACTGTATCAATAAAGGAAACCCCATAATTGTACAGCCAAATAAATGCTATGATTTAATAGTGCTTCAAAATACTCAAATGTTTAGGTGTGGCTTGATAGACCAGCAGTCACCAGCACTTATGTAATCAACAGAAAAAGAGCTGTCTAGAATAGTGCATTTGTTGGTTGCCATACAGATATAGATTGGAATTAATTTGTGTGCTTCTGTTGAAAAAGTGTGCTTATATTGCAGTTTTTGCCTTGTGGAAAAGCGTATGCTCAACAAAGCAGGACTGATTTGGAAATATTGGCAAGCTACTGACCAAAAGTATACAAAAATAACAACCAGGGAGAAAAAGGTCTTGGGTACAGGTTCAAGTAGAACCTGGCCTGGCAGTTCGGGTTGGACTGTTCCTATTGGAGCAGAGTCAAGACTGATTTGCATATGGCTGGGTCCAAACTGAGGGGGAATGACAGGCAAGAGAACGATGGGTTGGAATGCTACACCAAGCGATTTCCAGTGGTTATACTCATTTATAGCATTCCTCCAATCACCTTCTGTGATGAAGGCAACAGGTTTGATCTGGTTATTAGGAGCAGTTACATCAAACGCACATTTAAAAGCCAGTAGGCCTTTAAGGGGTGGATTGTCATTACACTGTGTTAAAGCTTGTAGACAGGTATTTTGTTACAGGGAATCTTGCAATTTATCGATTTTAGTGTTGGTTACCCCTTAGGCAATCCAGTGGGGTAGAAGATTTGTACTTGGAGCATCCTTGTTATGCCATTTTAGGAAGGGCTGTGTATTGTTTTACCAACTGTAATTTTGTACATTGCTGGGACGTACCTCACAGCAGATCAGATAAAAAGCAGAACACTGCCGGGCCTGTGTGCTTAGTGGACAAATGCATCCACTGTAGGACTGTGTTCAACCTCATAGTCACAGGTTCAAATCCCGGCAGGTCCACCCTGCCTTTCATATCTCTGAAGTCTATAAAATGAGTACCATTGAGTTGGGTAACAATAAACATCTGTTATTCAGCGTCAAGATACCCTTGAGTGAACATGCTCTTTACAAATACACATTATGTTATGTTAACAGAGCACTGTACAGTTTCCATATTCCAGAGGGCATCCCACCTGCGCCCCACTCTTAGATGGGGGAGCATGCTTGCCTGCGTAGTTCCTTAAAATAAAAAAGGGTGTACCTGCCTATTCTACAGCACTTCCGCTGCTGGGATTCCTGATTCGCCCTGCAGCACTTTCCTTTTACGACATCACGCGTCAGGAGCCTGTTGGTTTGCCCTCTGTGGGCGACCCATTTAAAATGGGTTTCAGCTGGATTTACTAACCCTGTGTGCGAGTTCATTACCTATGGCTGGGTACGAATGCCAATATACCATACCTGGTGAACCCTCCTTCATCAACCCTCTGCTCATGCTGTGCTGCAGACCCTCCATACCATTGGTCATAGGATAAGGCTCCTAAACTGGCAATATGGGGGCATTAGAACCCTTGCAGGGGTATCATTACTGACCCTTTGACATAGTTGGGAGGAGGAGCTCCAGAGTTTAATTACAAAGAATGCCAGGCAATGCTGCAATACCCCTCTCAAATATTTCGCAATGTACACTTTAACTTTATCCAACTTCCATCTCCGTAGAGCGTATCTTATCCAAGTAAAATTTCAAGCACTATTTCCAGCCTTAACAAACTCCCCCTGACGTGGGGCACCTGAGTTACATGCACTGGTGCTGTGAAAAATTGGGGCCCTTCTGGTACAGAATGCTCTCCACACTCACTCAGCTTAGGTAGTGGCTGCTCTGACACTCCTTGGGAGGCATCCTCCTGGGTGGCTAACCCAGACTCGACACAGCCAAACTTACCACCCCAGTTTCTTGACCTTGCCCTCCTTTTGGCACACCAAACTATCACCTGGCGATTAAAATCCTCACCGCCCCCCTCTTTGTGATCTTTGCAAAATGATCTCCAGAATCAGGCTCAGGCAGATGGCAGCTCCATTCAAAGAGAGTAGCAACGGGGTCATGTCAGGTCCCGATCACAGACTTATGGGACACCTTGCTACATACACACAAACTGATGATTTCTAATGACGATCTCCCACCCTTAAAGGGCACACAACTGCTGAGGGATGTTGGTTACTGGGCTTGAGTTTCCTGCCCTCCCTCTCTACTGTACAATTTTCACCTGGCCCCGTTTCTTGCTCCTTCCCCCCTCCCCTGTGAGACTTCTATATTGCACTACACTATTGCACTGCAGCCACCCCCTGTTATACGGTTCCTACAAATATTGTACGACTGTGTATTAGACCAACACAAACTTTAAAGTACAGGGACTTAGGGCTAGATGCACGACCCACAGAGTTTGTAACTTGCAAATTGTGATTTTTAGTGACTTGCCATTCAGAAAACCTGATGTACAACAGTGTCTGAGACACTGTTTGCGATTAACAAATGGGTCTTAACCCCTTTACCACAACAAACATTTTGCTGCGGTGCGGGCGTTCTAAAGGGTGGGCGGGACTGCGTAAGCCAACGGTCGTGCGCAGCACCAGGGAGGTAGAGCTCCCAGGATGGTGGCCTGGTGGCCTGCTGGGGTCAGAAGACACCATGTCTGTGACTGCGTTTTAAATAAGTTTAAGCAATAGGGGTCACATCCATTAAGGGGGCCTGGTAGGACGTTTAATACTTTTTTTTCATAAAGGGTTACCTGGCCACCAGTTTATGTACTGCTAATTTATTCAGCAGATTCAAAATACAAAGCTATGAGTCATTGCACTGTACTTTAACGATTGTATTGATTCAACTTAATTAGAAACAACAATTCATCATTTTTGGTCCATTAGAGGGATACGCATTTCATTCAACATTGTGTACATTTATAAACTCATAACAGACATATATTGATAAATTCATAACATAAAAGAGACATTAGAATCAAATCATACAATTACATCAGTCGGTAATTCAAAATGCCTGCCAGCGCTAAGACTATTTTCATTATGCAATTCGATATGGCGCTAAGACAGGCAGACTGCGGGGAGAAGAAAGTTCACTCTCGGGTATGTTTCATGTGGTGACACGCTCACTAGAGTCCCAATTGATGTAGGTACCTCGCAGGCAAATAAGGACGTGCCAACGCATTTCCAATCCCCCTCTGCTTTAGGGGATTATCATCAGGGCTTAGACCACGGTGTAATCTATGTAATTAACAAAATAATAAATTGTAAGTCACTCAATTTGTCACCCTTTCTCTCTCTACTTCTAGTAGGTAAATTAGGAAATGCTTTTTGGGTACCTTATATTCTTTGATATGCTTCGTTTCTTCTGTAAAGGTAGTGTACCTAGACGTATTCAAATTAATTGTATGAGTATAAGGGTACGAGTCTGATCAATACAGGCAAATATTTGCTCAGTTCTGTCTGTATTTTTTAACTTACTAGAGGTCAGCCGTCTGTTCAGATAACTACCACCTTGTGTCCTTATTCTCGATTGAAGTCCGCCAAGGCTATTTTCTGGGGGCTTTTAATTCCACCCTAAAACAAATAGATTGTAGTCATTTAATCAAGCACTGTCACTCACTGTTTCCAGCATAGAACGAGCTTGCTCTCACATCTCTCTTACTTATAAAAATGATTCCTCTTTCGCAAGGGATTTATATGTCTGTTTAGCTTTCATCGTCCTTGCGAGTATTCATGACTTCCTGGCAAGATCAACAAGCATTTACAATGCAATGGTCTCGGCAGCATTAAAGGTAGAGCTATTGGCATTGCTCATGATTTTTTTAAAATCATAAATAAATGGCATTGTCATTTACATTGCCAATAGCTTCATCGCTTGCATTTGCGAGACCTATTGCATTAGCACCCACACACAGAGTAAGTAGTAGAGTGAGAAGTTGATAGTGAGTAGGAGAGAGTTATTAGTAAAGAGTATTAGAGAGCGCATCAGAGCTGTGTGAATAATAACAGCTGTGAGCCCGTGCCTGAGGTGCATCATCAGAGCTGTGTGAATAATAACTGCCTCAGCCCCGTGCCGGAGGTGCATCATCAGAGCTGTGTGAATAATAACTGGGTATACCATTACTCATCACATTTGAATATGTCAAGAATCGAACCACTCAGCACAGCTTCCGGTCACAGCCACCCGTCTTAACCACTGCACAATAGGCATCATATCTTGTCAAATGTAAAACCTCACTTGGGAATACCTCAGAAAATCCATAAAATCATCAACACAACTCCCAAACTTCTATAGTTGCTGGCACCTAGCGCGAAAGGACCAGGACAAGATACCTTTTGGGCCCAGACACGTCTGGTGCATACCTTCTATCGGAACGTCCAGTGTGTACCTTATTGCAGGATTCATCTGCTAGTGGAAAACCACTGGTATACCAGGTGCACTGCCTGAACTAAAGTATCGTACTAGATTCTAAACAGTGTTATTCTTCATTGCTGCTAGTATTAAAGAAATGATAAACAAAACGACACATTTATTTTCAAAAACATCAATTCATGTTTAAGTTATGAGACAAGAGTTCTTCTTGTGATTACAAATATCAAACAAACTAAGAAAAGTTGTCATTCAATATTATGCAAATATTTACAAAAACTAATAAATGATAAACGTTGTTGCATGTAACACAATACACATTTACAACTGCTTCTTTTTTGAGGCCCAATGCATTTCGGGAGAGACTCCCTTCTTCGGGGGCGCTAATGAAAAAAATATATATAGAACAACATGTTACATTATATACATTTGCTAATCCAAATGCTTATTATGCTAAAGATCTATGCACGATCATTATAATGTCCAAAGCGACAAACCTCCTCATGTGCCTACTAATGGTCAAATATCCACCTTGCTCACCCGTGCTGAATACATGTGAAACATCAACCAAGTAAACAATATCGTCACCCAAGTGAGAAATATGAAATCAGAAGTGACTGTGAGGATGTGTTCTTTCTAAAGATTTGAACGTATTATGTTATTTGCTCAAAATTAGACTCAGAATCACTTAAAATAATATAGCGCACCTTTAGCGTGGCCAGTGAATTCACTGTCACAATATCGTCACGATAGCAGCTGCCTGTGACTCAGGGTTACAATATAGTTGAAAACGCCCACGGGCGGTAACTTAATTCTTCCAAACTAGGGTTGCCAGCATATAAATGAGTACCTGAAAATGATGTATATCATGGTTATAGTTGTGTTTGCTGTGTTAACAGTAATCCAAACACATGCGATCATGAATCTAAGTATTTAAAGAGGGATGAACACTCACCATCTACCCACCGAGTACAGATAAACTTGTAAGTTCTGAGCAAAAAATCTCTGTCCAAAAAAGCGATAATTTTGGGGAATGACTCTGTGGAAAGTGAAAGACAGCGCTCACTAAATATTCCTTCCGAACATGTATACACAATGGCGCAATAATAACCAATCTGAGATTCTTTTACCTTTATGGTAGGGTAATCTCAATGCCGACCACACGCCACTGAAGAATACTCGCAGTCTCTTGTCGTACTGATGAACACTCTACAAAATGTATAAAAAACGTTAATTGCAACCTTATGCGATATACGCAAATGGTTCTATTGACAAATTATGAAAGCTGAATATATTCTGTACCTTAGAAAAAATTGTCACTGCTGGAAAAATGCTGTGCACCCAATGCCGATACCGGTTGGTGTTTCGACACGCTGATCTATCCTTTACATGCACTCTCCCGGTGTTTGTTTGGAGATCGAAAGAGGACACAACTCAGTGGCCATCTTGGAATGGTGAATAGAAGTAATCGCGATCACACATCCGAAACTAAAAACTATGTGATATTGTGCCCTGGAGTAGGTAATTTTGCTCATTCATTATGTGCTGCTTAACCTAGTTCCCAGAAGTAATATCAGTAAAAATAATAATAAATACGTTTCTAAAACTGGTCGCACTGCTGCTATGCTCGAAATGAAAAAACAATCTCAGTTATCAGATAGATTTTCCTAACCATTTGATAGGAAGTCATGTTAATGTAAACTGTGAATATGGAGGTGCTTAACTCATGAAAGAAGTGAAAACTGAAAACATGAATGAAGTGCAAATGAATTAAGAGAGACAAATGAAGGACATAGAAACCTTTGGTATTTGACCCACTTGTAAGCGCATTTACAACGCTAATATCAATTTAGGTGTGCATATTCAAATGCCGCTGGCCACAAAATTTGAGCCTACAACAATCTACAATGATAAACAATGATGTTATATCAAACGACAGTCACTCAGAGAAAACACATTAATTCCATTCTGTCATTTAACCCTCCCGGGGTCAAGGTCCCAACATACTTTATCCACCATGCTTCCCTTTGACTAACTGGTTGTGGGGATTCTGACTTGAGGACTCAACTATTATTTCTAAAATAGTAAACCTCAGCTGAGCATTTGTATGCTGTTTTTCTAGCCAATGAGAAGTAAAGTGTGATTTAATGGATTTAGTGCGAAAGGTGCTTTTGTGTTCTGTAATTCTTATTTTTACTTTGCATGATGTTTTCCCTACATATAATAGTCCGCATGGACATTTTATAGTGTAGATGACATTTAAAGAATTACAATCTCCATTGTATTTTAGAGAGATGGTCTTGCCCGAGTGAGGATGATGAATGACGTTACCAACCATGACATTATTACAATGAACACAGTTGTGACATTTTCGCATGCCTACATAAATTAGTTCTTCTCTTTTCTTGATGGATAAAATGTCTTTAATGTTTTTACTTCGGGTGTACGCAAAAAGAGGTTCTTCTTTGTAAAGTTCATTGAAATCCGGTTCTTGTTTAAGTAAGTCCCATCGTGATTTGATGATCTTCTTTATGGAATGAGATCTTGTTGAGTACTTGGAGACAAACACTGAACGGTTTGATTCACTCTTTGTTTTAGAAACCAGTAGGTTCTCCCGATCTTTTAGGGCTGTCTTATTGATTGCTTCCGTTAGAATGGGAGCTGGGTATCCACGTTCTGCGAATTTATCTTTTTGTTTACTTAAGCTGTCCTGCAATTTTTCTTCCTTGGAAACTATTCGTTTGACTCTCAACATTTGTGAATACGGAAGATTTCTAATCAAAGATGGTGGATGAAAACTTGAATATAACAAGAGATTATTTCTGTCTGTTGCTTTTGTAAAGACAGACGTCTCAAGGATGCCATTGCTGTTTGTGATCATTACATCTAAATAAGAAATGCTGTCTTGACTGATGGCGTAAGTGAACTTGATTCTCTCGTGTATGTTGTTTAGATCAGAAATTAGTGATTCCAATGATTCTCTAGTGTTTCTCCAAATTAGAAAGATGTCATCTATGAACCTGACGTAAAACGCCAGGTCTGCTTTCCATTTTTCCTGCTTTAGAATATGGTCGTTCTCGAATTGGGCCATAAACGTGTTTGCATAAGAGGGAGCTCCTGGAAAACCCATTGAGGTTCCGCTAACTTGCAGGTAGAATGAATCTTGCCATTTGAGGTAGCTGTGTTGTAAACAAAAAGTGAGTAACTCCAGTAAAAAAACTTTGTTAACACTCATTTTAGGCATTTGTAATAGAGCCCACTCACAGGCTTCAACTCCTTCTTTCAAAGGAATTGAAGTGTACAGCGAAGTCACATCAATAGTACACATAAACCATGATGGTTGGAAATGCTCTTGAAGATCTTGCAATAGTTTCAGAAAATGAGTGGTATCTTTGACATAACTATGCCAAGATTGCACAAATTTTTGTAGGAAGTGATCAACAAATTGCCCTGCTGGTGCAAAAATGGATTCACAACCGGAGACAATAGGTCGAAAAGGAGGATTCGTTAAGCTCTTATGCACCTTCGGAAGCATGTAGAGTCTTGGTCTTCTAGGATATTGTACAGTAAGAAAATTTCTCAAGGATGTATTGATCCATTCCATGTTCTCTGCCTTCTCCAATATTTGATTTAATGTTTCCATTATCATCGTTGTGGGATCCTGTTCCAATTTGATATAGGTAGAGATGTATCTGAGAGATGTTCTAATACCTTTGCTTCATAAAAGCTAGTGTCCATGACAACTAGGGCTCCTCCCTTGTCTGCCATTTGAAAAATGATGTCTTTGTCAGCACTCAATTTTTGTAACATACTCATTTCATCTTTCCTCAAATTAGTTCTCACGTGAGGATGTAAATTGAGCTTGGAAAAATCGTGTCTCACCAATGATTCAAAAGTATCTAATAATTTATGAGATACTGGTGGCATGAATGTACTTTTAGGTTTGAAAGATCTCAAATCTGGATCTGCTGTAATCGTTGCTGTTGATGTAGTAGTTTCAAGATTTGGTACCACGTTCGTGAAAAAATGTTTCAATCTTAAGTTGCGCATGAATCTAAAGATGGAGATTTCTAATTCCAACTGGTTGGTGTGATATATTGGTACAAAGGATGTACCTTTGTTGAGGACCGCTTCTTCAGCTTGAGTTATTTGTTTAGAGGAAATGTTTATGACAAGGGTTTGCTTTTGCTTCTCATGCTCCGGGCTTCCGCTTCTGAATCTTTCCCTTCCTTGTCCACGTTTTTGGCTCCTCCTTGTTTTTTTGCATCTGGTGGTTTGCCGCTGGTGGGTCCCTTCTCTAAAAAAGCTGGGGTAGCTGGAATTGATGAAGATGGAGTTTGAACTGTTGTTTCTTCCACTCCTATTGTGGGCTGGGCTCCTGATGTTAATTGGGCTGCTGCTGACGGTCTTGAAGGATCTAATTCAGTGTCTGACACGATTGATTCTTGAGAGGAGGTGTTGGGTTTCTGATATGGACGTTTACGAGCGTATACCTCTGCCCAGGTATACACCTCGTTTAATTTATAGTCAATCGTGTCCCTACGAAATTTACGTAGTTTGCGTTCTTGAATGTCTTTACTGTAGGAATCAAGTTTACTGTTAATGTCGTCCAATTTAATGCGCCAGTACTCCGCATCGCAGCGACTTGATAAATCTGTTTTAATGGTGTGAATCTCTTCTTCTAATTCACTGATTGTTCTAGACAGTTCTTCAATAAGAAGAAGAATCAAATCTAGAGAACATTTGTTAAGCACCACCTGCTTTTTTCCATAAAGGTTTTGTTAAATTGGAACTTATAGAGAAGAGGTTTGATTGGTAATCTAAGACCTCGTGGAATTCTTTGAACTTTGTGGTATTGAATCGGTGTAGATGCATGTAATCTTTGACTCAAAGCTCTGCGAGTAATAAATTCAAGTTGTCGTATTTGCTGTGAAAAGGAACTGCCTTGGGCATTGAATGAGGGTGCATCTTGTATTAAGGCATAGATATCTTGAACTTGTGCAGGTGTGTATGTTCGCGTTTCAGCTCTGTTGTCTGTCAAATTTGCTATACTGTCGAAGGACATGATTCTCCAGGGCACAATATCACATAGTTTTTAGTTTCGGATGTGTGATCGCGATTACTTCTATTCACCATTCCAAGATGACCACTGAGTTGTGTCCTCTTTCGATCTCCAAACAAACACCGGGAGAGTGCATGTAAAGGATAGATCAGCGTGTCGAGACACCAACCGGTACCGGCATTGGGTGCACAGCATTTTTCCAGCAGTGACAATTTTTTCTAAGGTACAGAATATATTCAGCTTTCATAATTTGTCAATAGAACCATTTGCGTATATTGAATAAGGTTGCAATGAACGTTTTTTATACATTTTGTAGAGTGTTCATCAGTACAACAAGAGACTGCGAGTATTCTTCAGTGGCGTGTGGTCGGCATTGAGATTACCCTACCATAATGGTAAAAGAATCTCAGATTGGTTATTATTGCGCCATTGTGTATACTTGTTTGGAAGGAATATTTAGTGAGCGCTGTCTTTCACTTTCCACAGAGTCATTCCTCAAAATTATCGCTTTTTTGGACAGAGATTTTTTGCTCAGAACTTACAAGTTTATCTGTACTCGGTGGGTAGATGGTGAGTGTTCATCCCTCTTTAAATACTTAGATTCATGATCGCATGTGTTTGGATTACTGTTAACACAGCAAACACAACTATAACCATGATATACATCATTTTCAGGTACTCATTTATATGCTGGCAACCCTAGTTTGGAAGAATTAAGTTACCGCCCGTGGGCGTTTTCAACTATATTGTAACCCTGAGTCACAGGCAGCTGCTATTGTGACGATATCGTGACAGTGAATTCACTGGCCCCGCTAAAGGTGCGCTATATTATTTTAAGTGATTCTGAGTCTAATTTTGAGCACATAATACGTTCAAATCTTTAGAAAGAACACATCCTCACAGTCACTTCTGATTTCATATTTCTCACTTGGGTGACGATATTGTTTACTTGGTTGATGTTTCAACCAAGTAAACAAGGGTGAGCAAGGTGGATATTTGACCATTAGTAGGCACATGAGGAGGTTTGTCGCTTTGGACATTATAATGATTGTGCATAGATCTTTAGCATAATAAGCATCTGGATTAACAAATGTATATAATGTAACATGTTGTTCTATATATATTTTTTTCATTAGCGCCCCCGAAGAAGGGAGTCTCTCCCGAAATGCATTGGGCCTCAAACAAGAAGCAGTTGTAAATGTGTATTGTGTTACATGCAAAAACGTTTATCATTTATTAGTTTTTGTAAATATTTGCATAATATTGAATGACAACTTTTCTTAGTTTGTTTGATATTTGTAATCACAAGAAGAACTCTTGTCTCATAACTTAAACATGAATTGATGTTTTTGAAAATAAATGTGTCGTTTTGTTTATCATTTCTTGAATACTAGCAGCAATGAAGAATAACACTGTTTAGAATCTAGTACGATACTTTAGTTCAGGCAGTGCACCTGGTATACCAGTGGTTTTCCACTAGCAGATGAATATTGATTGGGGCTGGCTGCCCATTAACCAGGGAGCACGCAATCAGTTGATTAATTAAAATTAGCAATTGTTTCATGAGTAAAATCCAAAAGGGTGTGCACCTCCTGACATCACTACATACCTTATTGCAGGCCCATATGGTGTATTCCTCCCTGCAGGCCCCCTGAAGCTTGAATCACGTTTTAATCCAAGCGGTAGAGAAGACACCAGCATTTGGAGCCCAACCCTCGAGCCTGAAACGTAAAATGTATTATTGGCCTTGCTATTTGAAAGAAAATGTTTTATTGGCCTGCAGCCTATCAATCTGGAACCGTGAGGAAGAGAAGGTGATCCAGCTCCTCTCTGTTGCAATCGAGAATTATTGAGTAATGAACCTAAAAACGAAAATGTAATGTTTTCACCTAATCACCGCCCCTTTTTTATTTGCTTAGTAAATATAAAACTAACTTCAGGGTTTAAAATACCATTGTGTTTCTTTTTTTGTTTTTATAAAACACCCGCCTAAGCAATGGCAGGAATTGAACCGATGACTGTAGACTCCTGCAATCCTGGCTTGAACCACTATGCTATGGGCATTGCTTCCAACTTATCATTGAGCAGACTGCCATGCGCATCCAATATTAACAACAGTAACGTTTACAGCTGTAATACATTGACCACTCCTGCTAAAAACAATTATAACGCTTTCTGTTTCCCACAATTGCTTTTATTTTATTTTTGGCATATTTATATAGCACAAACTCGACTTACAAGTATTGGTGCGCTTTACATGAGCACCGTATTTACATTATACATTCAGTTACAGGAGTTTAAGTGATTTGCCCAGAATCACAGGATGTGGACGTGAGGCTCGAACCCTGCTTTTTCCAATACCAAACTCGGCAGTCTAGCCGACGGACCACATCCTCTCTGCTTAAGGTAGTTGATGCCACGACCCTACCTAAGACGGACGGGCCCCTGCACAGCATGGCAGCCTCACCGTTGTGCCGCAGTCTCCCGCGGCCCCCCACCGCCTTATTTATCGTGCCGCCTGAAATGGAAGCATCTCCTGAGCACCGTCCTAAAAGTACATATCTCGCTTTCAGTATCTCTCAACAGCTTTTTTTTTGCATATTTGTATAGCCCGAACTCGACTTCCAAGTATTGGTGCGCATTACATGAGCACCGTATTTACATTACACATTCAGTTATGGGAGTTTAAGTGATTTGCCCAGAATCACAGGATGTGGGCGTGAGGCTCGACCCTTGCTTTTAATGTCGCAGCCCGCTGTGAAAAAAAAGGGCTGGGGGAAGATAACGAGTCTGCCGGGATCCCTCTGTCCTCCCCGTGAACCCCTGCGCTCTGCGCCTGTGAGCTCCGTGCCTGCCCGACATTCCGACACGCGCCTTGGGATTGGGTCGCGCGTGTGAGCTGTCTACGTTACAAGCTCACGCGCGCGACCCAATCCCAAGGCGCGTGTCGGAATCCGCCTCCACCATAGACAATGCTGCGCGCATGCACAGCTCTTGTCTCCACTCCTTGTCGGGTCTTGTCGGCTGAGCCGACGACTATGGTTCTCTGGCGAGAACGCGCTTCGCGCGCTTCTAGCCGAGACCCAAAAAGGGGGGAACTTTAGTCACTAAATAATGCTCTTCATTTTAAACTGTAAACGATAATTTGTAACAATTACGCCCTTCCTTACTAGCGCAGCGTGCGCATAGCATAGTTTTTTTCAGTATTTCTGCTGATTCTGTTTTGATGTGCCATAACGCATGCATTTAGAGTACAATATCCGTTACCAACGTGGCAAAATAAGCATTTGAATTCTCCGCATCTCCGATCCTTTATTTAATGCTGAAGCGCTATAGCAATACGCGCGGGTCTGACAATTCCCCCTCATAATTGTGCGGTTTTCAATTATTCATGTTGCTGAACTTGTTTGCACAAACGTTTCACTTAACTGTTCATTTCACATCTGAGAATGACTTCACTTACATTTCGGAGGTGTTCTTTGAGCCTCAGTTCATCAATGGTGTCTCTCAACAAACACGCATCACGCTGTGCTTGTGCTGGCTCTGCTTATACACGTTTCTTCTTCCTGCGGCTTGCCCTATAGAATTATGGGACTTGTAGTAACGTGAGGTTTAGATGGCATTCAATGTGGGGTTCATTTCACTGGCGAGTGAAAATGTGTTTGGACATTAAAAGTTTTTAACTTATGGATAGTTTACCATTGATCATGTTATAACTTGATTCAGCTCTCTTAGGTCATTCAATCCATTTGTTGTGCAGTGAAACTTCAAAATTAAATACGCTTCTTTTTTAGCCAACATACTTTCCATATTTCCTCCGTGTGGGGGCGGCTTGACACTGGACAAGACTGTCCATTCAAAGTCTCTTTCTGAATGGTTGTGATGCACAAAATGTTGTACCATCGGGGCAGTCAGAACTCGATTCTTGATGCGCGATCGGTGTTGCACAATTCTCTGATTCACCTGTTGTGTTGTTTTCCCAATGTATAACTTGGAACAAGGACATTTAATTGCATAGATGATATTTCTTGTTTTGCAGTTGGTAAATTCGGTATGGGTCCACTTAATGCAGTCATGTGTAAACTCTTGGCCCTCAATTGTCATGCTTCAGACTGAGCAGTTCCCGCACTTGCGATGACCTTGGATAGGAGGTAAATTCCACTGTGTGTGCAAGTCATTGACTTTGAGGGGTACTGATCCCATATCGGCTCGGATTATCTTTTGACCAATGCTTTTATTTTTGCGCATGACAAATAAAGGTTTTTCAATTGGAAAATCCAACTCCGATAGGAGGTGCCAATTAGATAAAATGATTTTCTTGTATTTATTGGTGTGAGGGCCAGACGTAGATACACATACGAGTTTTTCCATAGGTGGTTTTACTCTTTTGGTCAACAACCTTTCCCGCGGGGTATTCCAAGCTATTTTAACGGCATGTTTCAGCAGCTTGCGGGGATAACCCCGATCTCTTAGTTGGTCACAGAAAATGGATGCATTTGCCATGAAGTTTTCTTTGCGTGCACAATTGCGTCTGATTCTTAATAGCTGTCCATATGGTAAATTGTTTTTTAGATTACTGGGGTGAGAACTCTGATATTGTAGTATGGTATTTCTATCTGTCGTTTTCCGATGTAGTGTAGTTGTCAATTTCTGGTTTTCTTCAAAGACTTCTACGTCAAGAAATGTGAGTGCTGAGCGGCTTTTTGTCATAGTGAACTTGATATCTGGGTGTCTCGTGTTCAGCCATTCGTAGAATTGTACTAATCGGTTTTCGAGTCCACTCCACACAATAAATAAAGCATTTCTTTTTACATGCAGCCTGTTTTCCTTAAAGAAAAATGTTCCAAAAATCAAAATGAAAAGGTTTCTTTTCATTTTTTTCAGAGGGGACAGTGGTCCGTGGACCACTGCCTGCTCTGAAAATTTTTTGGTGGCCCCATTCAGGAAGGAGAAGAGGTCCCTTGGGGACCGCTTCCCGTTTACGAATGGCTTACCACTAATTTAAAATTGGTGGTAAACTGCAAATGTTTTGCGACAGCATTCACAGTCGCAAAACATTTCTACATACCAGTGTGACTCGCCATTAGAAAGGTGCGCTTTGGCACGGCCCTTCCTAATAGTGACTCGCAAACCCTATTTTGCAAGTCAGTAATAGGTTACATACTCGCAGAATAGGGTTGATACATTAACAAATACATTTTACCGTTCGCAAATGGCCCAGTGTGCCATTTGAATGTGACGTACATCTGGTCCTATGTTCACAAATACCATCCGTAAGTGCTGGTTGGTTTCAGACTAGCTCACAGTACCACATATAACCCCTAAACCAAACAGGGGAACATATTTTATTGGCAACCTTAAACACGACACTGATTCTCAAGGAATCTTCTGAAACATATCTAACCCTTATGTTTATTACTCTTGCACACCCACGGTAAACACAAGAAAGATACAACAATGTATTTTCAAACATTTATTGAAATGATCGTATTTTTGCAAAACAAGTATGAGTTGTAGATAGATGAGTCATTTGGCAGATGGTGACTAATCCGGTGGCAATAACAGACACTTTTACAGCTTCCTGGTCTCCCTGCTTGGAGGCACTGACAGACCTTGAGTCTGAGCAGGCCTTCCTTGAGGGTATGCCCCTTCCCACTTTGTCTGAGGCAGGTGCAGCGTTGTTGGAGGGGGAGATCACGGAAGATGAGATCTCAGCTGTGATATCAGAGATGGCCTCTATAAAAGTGTCGGGTGACAATGGCTGCCCCATAAAATTCTATAAAATCAACAGTGGTGCCCCTCCTTTGTAGAGTCTTCAAAGAGGAGCAGGACACAGGTTCTCTACCTGAGTAAATAAGGCGCTCATAAGCCTTCCCTTGAAACCTGACCAGGACCCCAGCCTTTGCTCCAGTTATCATCCTATCTCACTTCTTAACGCCGACCTGAAAGTACTTGCTAAATTCCTTGCTACAAAGGTTGAAGAGGGTGATTCAAAGCCTGATACACTCTTTGCCCGTGGGCTTTGTACCAGGCCGCTCATCCCGTAACCATATGCATCTCCTTTCAAATATTCTCTGGCATATACTGAATAACCGTGATGACAAGCTTCAGAAGGACTTCAATGGGGTTGAATCTGAATACTTGTTTCATACAATTCAAAAGTTCGGGTTGGGTCCTGGTTTTGTGCGCAAGTTCGATGGCTTTATGCTAACCTGACAGCACAGGTGGGCAGAGGGGACACTTATTCCAGTTCACAGGGGGATGCGGCAGGGTTGCCCTCTCTCCTCATTTCTCTTCTTATTGGCTCCACAGCCCCTGGCACCTGCTGAAAGGCTGAGTGTACCAAAGGTGTCTATACACCCGTGGGCTGCGTTAAGATCATGCTATATGCCAATAATATCCTTCTGTCTCTTAGCGACCCTGACTCTTCGATTCAGCACTAAATGGCCTTTATTGATGCCTTCTCTGTCTTCTGCGGCTACAAGAATATTTGGGCAAAATGTGAAGCCTTTACACCTTGGTCTCATGTGGAAAAACAATGGGCTGAAATATTTGAGTGTTCTTATTAACAGGTGCCTCACCAAGATTGTAGCTGATAACTTGTGTCCCTTGATGACGAAGATGAAGCATGATTTCCAGCGTTGGTCTGCTTTGCAGGTCTCGCTTTGGGGTCGGGTGCAGATGGTAATGGCGCAAAAATGTAATTGCCTATTTGGTATGTGTGAGAAGTTAGCCCGGCATATGATGTCCACTATTCTAGTGGGCACCTTGCACCAGTCTAATCGACCCTTATTGATGGTGGTTGTAAAGTCAACCTTATAGACAAGCTATCCTAGTGGTAGCATGGACCAGCAGTCTTGGGCTAAGACTTCAGAGAGCATGTGAAGCAAGCTGTTTTACCAATTATAATCCCTTGAATACTAAATACAAGCATTTACAATGCAATGGTTTTGCCTTTGTTAAAGTTAGAGCTATTGGCATTGCTCGTGACATTATTTTTATTTATGTTTTTTTAACATAAATAAATGGCATTGTCATTTACAATGCCACTAGCTTTATCTCTCGCAAATGACACACACAAAAACACACAGAGCCCCCCCACACACACACCCACACAGAGCCCCCCACACACACAGCCACACAGAGCCCCCCCACACACAGCCACACAAAGCCCCCCACACACACAGCCACACAGAGCCCTCCACACACCCTCACAGAGCCATGCAGGAGCCTTGCAAGAGATGCTGGGCAAGAGGGCAGTAAACCTTCGGGCGAAGCAGGGAAGATGGTAGAGATGCAGGGCGAGAGGGCAGTAACCCTTCTGGGGAAGCAGGGAAGATGCAAGAGATGCAGGGCGAGAGGGCAGTAACCCTTCAGGGGGAAGCAGGGAAGATACAAGAGCCCTGCAAGAGATGCAGGGTGAGAGGGCAGTGAACCTTCGGGAGAAGAAGGGTAGAGTGGCGATCTGCATAAGATGGTGCGGGCTTGCACGAGGAAGAGGCATCCCTGCCAGGGTTGGTACAGAACCGCACAGGCCATGAAGGAATTTCAGGTCTGTAGGAGAGAGGCTTGCATGAGACTGGGCCCGCGGGAGCAGAGAGCCGTGCGGCCTAGGGATCAGGGGGCATCCCAGTGCATGAGAACTAGCAGCGGCGTGGCTATCACTGTGCAGCAGGTGCAGCGGCACCAGTGCTCCCAGAGGCCCACTGCATTCAGATTTTAATTCCCAACCGGGTCACCAGAGGCACTTTTCCTGGTTGGCACCAGGGCCCGTGCCACTGGGCCAGTATCTGGGAGCAGGTGGGGGGCAGAACACGCCGGAGGGAAACCGAGAGAGGGTAAAACACACGGGCGTTTTGCTGAGAAATTACGTTTCTCGTCAGGCAGAGCCTGAGTGGGGCCTGGAGACCTATCCAGGAGCAGAGAGGAGAGAGCCGCCAATAATCCGATTAAAAGCAATTACAGTGAGATTATATAAAGGCAAGTGCCGGGCAGAACAGAGAGGAGAGCAGGGCCAGGGGAGAGGGAGGCTGAAAGCAGAGAGAGAGGAGACGGACAGCAGGGACAGATGAGCGCTGAGAGCCGAGACAGGGGAGGCCAGGGGAAGAGACAAATCAGAGACAGAAGGAAAGTGAGAGTCAACAAAAACAAAGGGAGAAGGAAGTAGATGAGGGCTGGGAGCAGAGATCGAGAGAGACACAGAGCAGATGACAAGAATACAAGAATACAGAGACAGAGAGCAAGAGGGACAGCGGGCAGAGAGTGACTCCCCGGACAAACACTGTGAGGCCGAGAGAATGGACAGAGGGCAGTAAAGACAGGGGTCTGGGAGAGGCGGCAGAATAGAAAGTTCAGAGTTAAAGCAGAAATGGTTCAGTGATAAAGCACACGAGAAAAGGGAAACAGAGCAGGGACAGGAACGAAAGGGGATAAGAACCTCAAGCCGCGGGGTCAGGGGCGTGGAGTCTGGACTCAGCACACACGGCCATCGGATACACACGGCCATCGGAGCAGCCCCCGCCGGAGCGCACCGGGACCGGCCGGCAGCAACCCCAGGTAGGCAGCCTGGCACCCTGCAGGCACGGTGGAGCTGGGAGAACCGGGCGCACGTGGGGAGGGGCACACGAGGAACACAGGCAGAGTCTCACGGGACATGGGCACACGGGACAGACAAACGGGACAAAGGCACATGGGACAGGCACACAGACAGAGGCTCACGGGACAGGGGCACATGGGACAGGCACACAGGCAGAGGATCACGGGACAGGGGCACATGGGACAGGCACACAGACAGGCTCAAGGGACAGGGAAACTGAACAGAGGAACACGGGACAGGTAAACAGGGCTGGGGCACATGAGGCAGGCACACAGACAGAGTCTCATGGGACAGGCAAACGGAACAGAGGAACACAGGTCAGGGGTGGCACATGGGACAGGGGCACACGGGAGAGTCACACGGGACATGGGCATACGAGACAGGCAAGGGGGAGGGACAGGAGCACCAGGGCTGAATCACCGGGTCGGGGACCGGAGAACTGTCAACCGAGGCAAAGGGAACAGAGACACGTGGCACTGAGGCAGGGGGCACCTGGGCAAGGGCACGAGGGACTGACACCCTCGAAACAGGGGCATGGGACAGGTGCAGAGGGAAAGGAGGCAGAGGAGCAGGACAAGAGGGAAGGAGGAGGCGCACGGGGATGCACGGGACAGAGGCGCAGGGGACATGGTGACTTCTACCTGAGGCAGGAGCCGAGCAGAAAGGGGCCGCGTGTCTGAGGTCAATAACAATAAAAACAAGTAACACAGGAGGCGTCTTGGCCCCAGCCCAGACTCACCGGGCCTCAGGGGCGGCTCCTCCGGGCGGCGGCTCTTCTCCGCTGGCAGTGGGGGCAGGCACCGACAATGTGCCTCGCGCCCCCGCCGCAAGTCTCCGCCTGCCGCTTCTCTCCTCACTCGGGGCTCCCTCTGCACACGGGAGCCCCAGAGGCCGGCCACACTCGTCCTCTCTTCCTTTCTCTGCGGCGGGGGCAGGCACCGACAATGTGCCTCGCGCCCCCTCCGCTACCGCTCCTCCAGGCGCGCCTCCTCCTCCTTCTCCGGGGCTCCCTCAGGTCAGAGGAGCCCCGTAACGGCTGCCATGCTTCCCCCGAGCTCAAGGGCGGGACTTCCGTCCGGCCGCGCTGCAATTGGCCGGCTGGCCGAGCACTTCCGCGTCGCCGCGGGCAGCGCGGCGGCCCGATTCAGACAGGCAGGCGGGCGGCGATCACGGGGATGAAATCGAGGTGGGCTCTCGATCAAGTCGTAAATAATAAAGCGAGGTGGGCTCTCGTGGATTGGCATCAAAAAGCGCTCCCAAGCGCTACGAGGACAATGAAGCGCCCCAAAGCGCTAGGGGCGAACTACAGAGGCAGCGGTAGGGGGCGGGAACGGGAGCCGGTGCCTTCAATGCCGGACCAGATTCGGGGGCGTTCCCGAGGACAGGCTTTCGGCTGACGTAGCCAAAAGCCAAAAATTCTCGGGAACGCCCCCGAATCTGGTCCGGCATTGACGGACAGAGCCAACTTCCAATGGTTAGCCTCCATTTATGGAGCTAGCCAATGAGAGGAGGGGGCGTAGACCCGACTCCACACACAGAGCATAAGATTTTTTCTAGCGCATTCGTACTTCGTACGCATGCATCGCTAGTCAAAACCTAAAAAAGGACACCACACAAGGTATATATCAAATATATTGTTTGTTTTAGGCCTCCGGGGGCCTTCAGCATCCCAGCAGCAGCAATCTTTGCTAAACACATTTACTGACATGGCAGCCACTCACCACAGGTTAGTAATCCTAGGAGGTTTTAATTTGTGGCAGAATGGCTCTCTTGACCCTGGGCTCCATAATTTGCTTCACTCGTGTGAAGGTCTTGGGCTCCACCGGTTGGTCGCTAAAGCCACTCACAAGGCTGGGCATCTCCTCGACCTTATATTCTCCAGATCCCGCCTCCTACACGTTGGCGAAATTGTGCCGACGGATTGGACGGATCATTTATTGATAAAATTATTTGCAGAGCTTAAGCCTCCATTAACTCAGGTCTCCCGCTCCCTGACTGAATATATCAGCAGAGACTGGAAGGCTCTGACACGCTTGAGATGTTTGGGCACTGTTTTCAAGGTTGAGGACTGCTTCTCTTCCAATTCGCTAGTCACGGATAATTATGCCTCTCTGTGCCAAAAAATTTCCTCTACGATGGACTCCTGCGCCTCTTTGAAAAACCACAGATCTAAGGGCAGAAATTCTGCCCCTTGGTTTAACACCACACTAACCGCTCTTAAGCTATCATGTAAACAGGCTGAGAGAAGATGGAGGCGAGGCTATACGGAGCCAGACAGGCTGTTATGGAAAACGAAAGTCGGGGAGTATAAGAACGAGATTAGAAGGGCAAAAGCCGACTACTTATCCTCTGTAATTTGTAATGCTTCCAACAGCTCCAGAAGCATTTTACACATTTTGAACTGTCTTATCAGTCCTGACTGCTCCAAGAATGTAATCACCCCCTCACCTGAACTCTGTGACAACCTGGCCAAGTTCTTCCGGGAAAAGATCCAGCTGATTATTGATGATCTCGTGGGCGGTCAGCAAGCAGCAGGGAACCTAGTCTTGGCGGCAGAGTGCACTGTAGTGCTTGAGGTGGGTGACTCGGAGGATGGTGATATCGGCCTTTGCGGTCAAGATCATGAACAACTCCGTGAGTTTACACCCCTCACTGTGGAGGAATTTTGCAGTTTAGCACAGGGCATCTCCTCTGGATCACCCTTAAATCCAGTACCACATAAGATCTGGAAAGAGTACAAAAAATAACTATTCCCCTCATTGCGGCTGATTTGCAACCAGTCACATATCAGTGGTGTAGTTCCCCCACAATGGGAGCAAGCTCTAGTTTCTCCCTTACTGAAGAAGCCCTCTCTTGATCCTGAAAGCTTCAAAAATGATAGGCCTATTTCCTTGCTGCCGTTCCCTGCTAAAATCGTGGAACGAGCTGTTAGCAGGACTCTCTCTTCCTACCTTGAACAACACAATCTGTTAGAAGAGGTTCAGTTTGGATTTCAGCCGGCTCATGGGAGCAAGACCGCATTGTTGACCGTCATGGATGAGCTTCAGAGGCGGGCAGACAGGGGACAGGCAGCTGCTTTGATTCTGCTTGACCTGTCTGCCGCCTTTGATACGGTCAACCATGAGATTCTGCTGAGAAGATTGAGCGAGGTTGGGGTGAAGGGTTCTGCCTTGCGGTGGTTTCGATCTTTTCTAGAGGACAGACAGCAGGCGGTATCCCTTCCCCCCTTCCAATCCGCCTTCTCCAATGTGTTGCATGGTGTTCCTCATGGTTCAGCAATCAGCCCTATCCTATTTAATGTGTACTTAAAACCTCTGATCACTGTCATCAAGGCCTATAATATTGATATCGTAGATGACACTCAGATGATTCTTTCCTTGGAGGGGGACGGCTCGACTACAGTAGAGGCTTTTCACAACTGCTTGCAGAACACGGCCCGCTGGCTAGGCCTTCGGGCATTGTGTCTGCAGTCCAGCCGACAACTACTGTCCGCAATTTAGGCATTATGTAAGAAGATAATCTTACTCTGGAAACTCAGGTGACAAGAACTACTGCCTCTTGTTTTGCGATCATTCGATCCCTACGGAAAATGTTCCCTCTACTACCTTCTCAGGTACGGGCACAGTAGCCAGATGTACAATTCTCGGTAGGCTTGACTATTGCAATGCTCTCCTGTTGGAATCCCCTAACTTCCTGTTGGACAGATTGCAAAGAATCCAGTCGGCAGCTGCCAAACTAGTCCTAGGGTGGCCTAGAAGCTCCTCTGCTTCTGCAGCCGTAGCAGAACTTCATTGGCTCCCCGAGACAGAGAGTGCAATTTAAATCCCTTTGCCTTGTTTTTAAGGCCTTCACGGAATTGGGCCTGTGCGCATGCGCAAAAAATTTGACTGGTATGTCCCGACAAGAGCATTGCGCGCTTCGTCGGCGAGATTTGCGAGGGTTCCTAGGTTTTGAAAGGTTAGGTCAGGGGGCAGATCATTTGGGGTGGCAGCGGCTAAATTGTGGAACAGTCTCCCCTGGGAAATTAGGCAAATCAGTGAGCTTGTCCCCTTCAGAAAAAGTGTGAAAACCTGGCTGTTTCCTAAGACTTAGTGGCCGATCCCGGGTTTCCCTTCTCTCCCCACCTTGAGCTACTTTCAGCGCCAGGACGCCTGCTAGGTGACAGTGCGCTTTATAAATTAAATAAATAAATAAATATGTATTTACTCTAAACACAACCCCTATGAACTCTTTATGAGGTCAGAGGTAAAAGTACATCACAAATTACTCAATTAGCATAGGATAAGTTGCACAAATACAGTTATGCCCTAGGGGCCTCACAAACTATATACTAAAGAAGTGGTAAAAGAACCACGTGAGAGTTAGACTGCAGGCCTAGGGCCTGTAGAATCGCTGGGGCTACACTAACCAACCAAAGGTTAGGAAGTAGGAGGCCCACGGGAGACGCGTGCAGTGTCTAAACACAGTCGCAAGTTACCATTGACTTATAATGGGAAACAAAGAAGTTACAAAGTTACTGTTTAAGGACGATAAAAGCTCTTTAGACTAGGACACTTCGAGACTCAAGACACACTGGAGTACTGGAGTACTCGTGTTACCTCACCCAGGGAAACAGGGTGCATAGGTGCCTTTTGGTGTCGGGTTTCGTCGTCGTTTTCTATGGAGAACTGCAAAGAAGTGCTGCAGGCGACCAGAGGAAAAGTGTCTGGGTGGATCTAAGGGTCGATCGGTGATGTGAAGAACCTGAATGCAGAGGGGACAGAGTTTGGGTCACTATCCAGTAACCAGGAAGGAACCAGGCGATGTTGCATGCTTGGAGCTGAAGAACGTGAGCTTGTCTCTTCAGCCATGAGGTCCAGGAGGCATAGACGATGACCAGGCGCTGGATTCGAGCTGTCCCATGACGGATCTAGTTGACTGCGGTGTCGGTATCCGGATTGGACCCAACAAGCCTTGGCAACCGCAACCCACGCAGGATGTCGAGATTGGATCTGTTGCAGACCAGCAAGGTCTGTGGCGCTTCTCCTTTGAAGGGAAGCTGGAGCAAGCCTGGAGCAACCAGGAAAGCAGTTTAGTTCAAAAGGAAAGTCTTCAGGGGGCTCACTAGCCAACAGGCAAGGAACCGGGAAGACGTGTGGAGCTTAAATGCAAGAGCGGGCCCCACGCGGCACTCGTGGAGTGTGGAGGGCTGAGCTTCGTTGCAAATGGCCCTCGGGTCTGGGGCTTCTCGTACCCCAATGCACAAATGCGAGGGTACCTCGGTAGTCGAGCTGTTAGCAAAATGCAGGATGTCCAGGGTGTCCGGTCCCACGTCTCTCGTGTCTGCCACGGGTCTCAGCTTTGATGTGGGTCGGAGTCAGAGAAGTCTGAGAGTCCAGTTCCTGTGTCGCTGAGTCTTCGGGTTCCGGCAGGAGCGTCGACAAAGCAGACGGCAAGTTACTGGTGGTGCCTGTTTGCACAGGGTGGTCACTCCTTGACCACAAGGGAGATGTCTTCCGTCTTCTAGTCAGAATAGAATGTTGAAGGTCGGAGAGTTCTGTATCAACGTTTCTTTCCAGAATAATCTAAAGTCCTGGGGACACAGCTCCTATACTTATACTAAGCTAAGGGGCTGGATTACCTGCCTAGGTCCCGTCTATGGGAGGACCTGAGAAGGGGGTGGTTACACCCCTTTCCCTTTGTCCAATTTCGTGCCAGAGCTGGGGCTGGAGTGCCCCAGCAACTGGTTTGAACCGGGCTATGCATGGAGCTCCTTGTGTGCCCCAGGCAGTGTCTCAAAAAGCATCTGCTGATGTAGCCCTCCCTGTCGCAATACACATCTGCCTGTCTGGGGAGGTGCTGGCACCTCCCTGGACAGGAAACCTATTGTCCAGGCCTCTCCTGCCGGAGTTTTGTCCAGAAGCAGGAGGTCAGACTTGTGTCTGTAGCAGCAGCATCCATTTTTGTGATGCTGGGGCTCTGTTTAACTTTAACCGGGTAAAGCAGTAACACACATGTCTTTTCCCTTTAGAATGGTGGAATGCTACCCCCGCCGCCAAAATTGGGGGGGGGGGGGGTGGTAGTATTCCAAAGTGTTTGAAACCTTACACAACATGTTTTGATAAAGCCAAACCAAAGTTAGCATTAACACGAGGATTATAATGCACTTAAGAGTATATAGTATGGCTATATCATAGAACAGCTATGAGGAGATGGTTCCGAAAGCTGCAGAGGGGCTCCGCTCATGCTAGGGCACCCTCTCACATAAAACCAAGCACTCTCCCTCCAGGATTGTCAAGGCCTACCATAGAAGTGACTTATAGGAGCATATGTGTCTATATATAAGGTATATATAGGTATACTATATCTAAGTAAGGGGTGATTACACCACCTTACCCAAGCTGAGTGATCAGCCTGTGGTGTCAGTTTGGAGGGCCAGCCAGGGGTGGCATAATACATGCTGGAGCCCCTGGTAGGCCTTTGATGCACCTATGCCCTGGGTACCTATGGTACACTATACAGGGGCTCACAAAGGTGACCCAATACCCAATCTGGTATATACCTAAAGTACATGGTATCAATTTAGAGAGAGAACAGCTGGGCTTTTGGTCTGATTAGCAGGCCCACAGCCACACTAAAGTCGAAAAACCAGAAAATCACAGCAAAAAGTGGGGCTGACCATAGGAAGCAGCCCCTACTCTCCTACAGTATGCTGCTGCTTCTGCTCCCTAAGCCTACAGTACGTTAGGGTGGCCAGATCTTGAGACCCAAAAACTAGGACATTTTGCAAAAATAGAAGAAGGACTACAATATTACATCAACTGAGCGGTGCAGAATGACAGCTCTCGTCAACATAGGAACACAGAAGAGGCGTTAGGAAAATAAAATGTAATTTCTAAAACCAGCATCATACCTGTTAATTAAATTGCTTACTTATAACAGCTGCTCAATAGCACTGCTTTATAACACCCAAAAAGTGCCTCTTACTGGTTTCAGTCGACCCCCTCTAAAAACTGGGACATGAGCCAAAATCTCCAAGATCTACTGGGACAGCTGGTGAAAAGTGGGTTCTGTCCTGGCAAATCTGGGACGCCTGGTCACCCTACATTACGTGCCTTCAACAGGAATATTAAGGTATTCCTCTGGGCTGGAAGGAAACCCGTCTTAAACCAGTAAGGCTCCATGCTGATTCCTGAGCAGGAGGTCTCCACCTGCCTGATACGTACCTACACTACTTGGCACACCATCGCTCACAGCTGGTTTATCTTTCGGTGTCTGCTGATGACCAGTCAGTTTGGGTGTCCCTGGAATTAGCTATGTTATGGGCACCAACGGGGCTTCTTTTTTTTTTTTTTACAACTCCATTGCTTTTGTGTTGGACCACTGCCCAACTACTGTGAAGGCTATGTGGTCAGTTTGGAAGGACTCCCATAAACTCTTGCATATCAATGACACCGTTCATCGGGGAGCCACGCTCTTATTAATTGGTCGGATTACTGTTGGTTGCATGATGCTCAGATGGCCACAGTGAGAAGAGAGGGGGATCCTGATCACTGATGACTTTCTTACCATCGACTCCTTCTGGTCTTTCGAGTCATTTTGGTCAAATTTCAACTTGCCTCGCTCGCACCGCTGGCGATACTGGAAACTGCTGTACTGTACACGGGGCCTCTTGTGCAGGGACCCAGTTTCTCTCCCGAACTCACCTATTTGTGAATATATTTGGCGCTGGGGCCCATCTCGAGGGGTACGAACTATGTTAAGGTTACTGCTGGGCCTTGGTATTTTGTACAAATTTAGTGTCTCATGTCGTTACGTTGCCCACCTACTGTGAAGACTATGTGGTCCGTTTGGAAGGACTCTCGTATCACTTGCATTGCAATCCCTCCGTTCACAGTGGCGCGCCACTCTAGTTCAATGGTCGGATGACTGTTGGTCGCACAATGCTCAGGTGGGCACAGTGGGAACAGAGGGAGATCCTGGCCACCGATTACTTTCTTGCAATTACTCCTTCCTGTCTTTCAAGTCACTACGGTCGAATTGTAGTTTACCTCACTCGCAACAGGGGCAATAAGGGCAACAGCAGCACTGTCTTCAGGGCCTGCTGGGGAAGACCCAGTCGCCCTACCGGAATCTCCTATTTGTGTATATATATTTGGTTGACGCCAGAATTGGGCCTAAATCGAGAAGTAATTAACAACGTCATGGCCCTTGACAATGTAAAAAGTATCAAATGGCTTGAGTATGTGAGGAATGTTTTTATGGACATTGAAAGGCCAGAATGGTACTACAAACCTGAACTAATTGGGAAAATCCCAAAGAAAGCCTTAAAAAAACTATGTATGGAGCATTTTAACATTCTAAGGCTTGGGAGTGAAGTCAGCAAAAGATCTGTGCTCGAACACCAGTCGTTGCTGACTACTTACAAAATACAACCATACTTAACCATCGTGACTTTGGGATTTGAACGCTTTGTCCTGACCAGATTCAGGTTCAACATTTTTCACCACTTAGTTTCATACCCGGCTAAAAATGACTGGAATAGAGCTCTGGCTCCCTGCCCATGTGACAATGTATCCACCCAGACCACCTTCCATCTAGTACTATTATGCAAATTGTATAAGAAAGAGCGTG
This sequence comes from Lissotriton vulgaris, assembly GCF_964263255.1. Taxonomy (NCBI): domain Eukaryota; kingdom Metazoa; phylum Chordata; class Amphibia; order Caudata; family Salamandridae; genus Lissotriton; species Lissotriton vulgaris. The sequence continues at coordinate 900,821,046 of NC_141695.1, forward strand.
CTAGATGGTTGAAACAATACTTGAGAGGTGGGGCATGGCGGCAATGTAGGCCAGCTTATCTGAATCTGCAACAACTAGGAAACCCTCTGTGCATTAGGACTATGACGATGTTTTAAAAAAGTGTTTTGAAACAACGGAACTCATTATGAATTAACGATCATTCGATTAATCACCCCAATTGATTTAATACTTTTTAAATTATTTATTATGTGTATTTGTAAAGACATATCTTTTGTATGAATTGCTTTTATGATTTTTAATAGGTGAAAATCGAATAAAGCTTTAAAAATTGAAAAATTGAAGTGTATATATATTCACCACTGGGGACTCTCGAGGGGTTCGGTCTCTAGCTTATACCTGATCCTTATTGATGGTTTTCCCTCTCACAGTATGAAGAGGGTGCCCCAGGTATCGTGGCAGGCGAGGCTTGGGGTCACTTACAAATATCTTGACTGAAGTTCTCCAGCCCGGGAAAACCCCTACTGAGCCCTTTTTCACGAGGACCTCATTGATATCCTCTTAGGGATGTGGGCAAAATCTTGCTCTGGCCCTCTGGTAAACCACCAAATTGCCACCGACCTCTCCCTAAATCCCTGCATTTTTGTCTCATCACCCCTCTCTTGATAGGTAAGTGTGCAGGCATCAACTAGTCGGACTAATCGGTAAACTTATCTGACTGCTCTCCACGGTAGGGAGTCCAAAAGGATAGAAACCTTTGGGAAAAGGGTGTTTTCTTCAACCATTTGTCCTTTAGATCTGTGAGCGACTGTTGCTTGCTGGGCCACTATTCCCACGCTCTTTGGAACTCTGTGGCTCAAGTCCCCCAGGTGTCCTGGAAGACCTCCAATCTATCCTCACCCAAGCCAGACAGGACAGCTGTGACGGGCCAAATTCAAAGTCATTGTGGTCTTGATACCACAGATTTTCTCAATTGAGCCATTCGTTGGCATGCCTGGCTGCAATGGACAGGTTTTTCAGGCAATGTTTAATAATCCCTGTGGTAATTCAAAGAGAGCAGGGTCACAGCACGCTCCCTAGGCTTACCTACCCACCTCGTCAGCTGCATCAACCCTATTGTTCCTTTTGTGGCTTCAGCAGAGGCACCCCATACAGGCAGCCATTACAACCTCAACAAGGTGCCCAGACGTTTCGAGGCTGTGGCTGAGGCAACCACCTACCCTGCGGTCAAGGTCCATGTGCCAATCAGGCTAATGCCCTCCCGCGGCCCCACCTGCCAAACCCCTTTAATGTTGCCTTAGTGGAGCTCAGCCACCCAGTTAGAGGAAAGATCCAATGTTTCTTGCCGGACTGGCTGGCATAACATAACTTCCTGGCCGCCACGCAGTACCTTCCAGCATCCCCATCAGTTGCGGCCGGTAAGTTTTGGGGGGAGGGCGGCGGACGGGACACACACATACGCTCACATATACATAAAACTCACAACCAGGCGCACACACATACACACATTCTTTCACAACACTCGTTCCCAAACATTCACACATGCACACACGAAAGCACCAAACAATGTAAAAAGAACTTAAATCACACTTACCTTTAGCCAGCTCTGCTCTGCCTCAGAGGTTCCAGGAGGCTTGTGACTGCTGCCTTCCCTCATTGGCTGACCTAAGGTCAGCCAATGAGGGAAGGAAGCAGTCCTATCGTCATCACAGAGTGGGATGGGGTCAGGGAGACTACTGACCCCACCCCACTCTGTGATGAAGTGTCACTGATTGACACTCGACCCTAGGCGCTTCAGGGCTTAAAACTCAAGCGACCAGGTGCGAGGCAATCAGTGTCGCTATCCCTCATCACTGAGGGGAGGGCCTCAGCAACCTTTGCTGAGCTGAGAAAGTCACGCCCAACGGAGCTGTGACTTTCTCAGCCCAGCAAAGTTCAGTTCAGGCAGCCAGGAGCCAGCGCTAAATGCGCATGTGTGTCTCATGGCTGCTTAAACTGAAAGTGAATAGTGTCTGTCAGGCTGAACACTATCAGGCTGACTTTTGGGCCCTTCCGCCCAAATGGACCAGCCGCGCCTGATCCCCATAATGACTGATGGACAACCATCTGGCTATTTTACAGCAGTAGCCTTTTGGCTAATGGGGATGTCAAGAGGGTGTCTGCATTGGAAATGCGTTGTGGTTGCTTCTCCTCCTACTTCCTGGTGCCAAAGAAGAACCAGAGGCCTTCATCCTATTTTAGACTTGTGTCCTCTCAATGCTTTGCTCTGGAAGGACATACTAAAGACACTTACTCTGGCTCAGATCTCGTCTGCCCTTGATCCTGTAGAATGGATAGTTGTGCTAGACCTGCAGGACTCCTGTTTCCATATACCCATCATGCAGGCCAACCAGCACTACCTACGGTTCATCATGGGACAGAAGCAATTTCCATTTGCTGTTCTCCCACTTACTCCCACCAGTGCCACTCGGGTGTTCACAAAACTGATGGCAGTGGTAGCAGCACATTTTCGGAGGTCAGCTCTCACCCTAGGCACACTCCTCCTTCATCAGAGCTATTCTGTACATGGTTCAGTTTCATGTCTTTCCCCCAAATGGAGAGTCCGGGACATTCAGGCTATGATGTAGATCCAACCAAGCAAAAAAGGGGGGTTTCCTTTCTGTATGGCTAGCTTCAGGTTTGTGACCAAAAGGACTACACACTAATATGACTTTTTAGTGTTGTGGAGTGACACGGGTAATTAGATCTGCACAAAAACCTAAAGTATCTTTTGTTTCACAAATTTTATTTATAAAAGAACATATGAATTCATTTGCTACATTTAGTTACTGTAAAAACATTGCATTAGTTCAACATATATCTAATGCATACAATTTAAATGCACTTGTTATAGTTAAAAACATGTCATACAAAAAGATACATATATTGAGCAATTTTTAACAAAACATTTATAAAAAAGATGCCGTAGTGAGTCCTTTGTCAACGCGTTTCGGTGCTTTACAAAATTTCTAACACCTTCCTCAGGACAGACTTATTTAAAAACCAAGTTTCCTCAATCTAAAAACAAATACATACAATTAAAATCATATATTCTACTCGTGACCTGCAAGACATCAACGGCTGATTTCATCCACCCTGACATTTATTGAACCAAGAAGATCATACTTGGTGGTACAGCAATTTCCAGAGGTGTAGTACCTCCTAGCACAGGGCCCAGGAACCCACTCTGCCCTGCTGACTGCAACACCACATGGCAGTAGAGGTGTCCATAAGCACCTGTTCCAGTCTTCCTTTGATGGATGGAAGGAAGGCTTTTAACGCAAAGGGGATGGACTGCAGCTCCAGAAGGTTGATATAGAGCCAGGCCTCAGCTGCAGACCAGAGACCTCTTATCTCCACCTCTCCCGAGTGGCCTCCCCAACCCAGAAGCAACGCATCGGTCACTACTGTCCGCAATGCGTGTGGTAGGAGAGGGGTCTACCGCTGACCCAGTCTTGGTGCACTTACCACCACTTCAGGTCTTTCGCAGTGTCCGAATTTTGTACGTGGTCGGAGAGGTTCCTTTAATGTTGGGCCCATTGAGACTTCAGTCCCACTGCAGAGCCCACATTTTCCAACTGGTGTGCTTGACGAGCAGGTGGCCATCATTTTCAGCAGCCTCAGAGTCAAACTCACCCAGGAGAGAGGCTGAAGGATCTACATCATACTTTCAAAAAAAGAGAGTTTCCCAGAATTACAGAAAGGACTGGGTGTAAAGCAAGCAAAAAAGGGGGGTTTCCTTTTTGTATGGTTAGCTTCAGGTTTGTGACCAAAAGGACTACACACTAATATGACTTTTTAGTGTTGTGGAGTGACACGGGTAATTAGATCTGCACAAAAACCTAAAGTATCTTTTGTTTCACAAATTTTATTTATAAAAGAACATATGAATTCATTTGCTACATTTAGTTACTGTAAAAACATTGCATTAGTTCAACATATATCTAATGCATACAATTTAAATGCACTTGTTATAGTTAAAAACATTTCATACAAAAAGATACATATATTGAGCAATTTTTAACAAAACATTTATAAAAAAGATGCCGTAGTGAGTCCTTTGTCAACGCGTTTCGGTGCTTTACAAAATTTCTAACACCTTCCTCAGGACAGACTTATTTAAAAACCAAGTTTCCTCAATCTAAAAACAAATACATACAATTAAAATCATATATTTTTGTAAGTGAATACAAGATACAGTACAAATAGTGTGCATAGTTGCCACGTGCCACAATGTTAGCAAAGGAGTATTGTCTTACTTGCTAACGATTTCTTGTGGAGCCTTCTATTTTATGGGGTTCCACACCCTAGAGGACAGGGTGGCTATAGGTCCTGTGGTTAGAATGTATTTCTAATTGGACATTCTACAAAGTAGAAAGAAGCCGTGATCAATTTATTTATGATCAAATTTAATTAAACGACAACACTTGTTTCTTGCCCATTGCACTTACTTTAAAAAGGGGGGATGATCTTATAAGTGTCTTTATCAATTGCACAACTTCTGATCAGCACTGGTACATACGGGGTTTTATTAACTTTAACCCGGTCTGCAAAGAGATCAATTGAGATTGTATTTATGTATCTCTTCTGACATAAAGAGAATTTACACTTTTTACTTTGAACAGTGTTTAGACGGTCATCAGCAATGCGTTCCTACATACCTTTTGTATTAATCAATCCTACAATACTGTTACTTTTTGTCTTGATGGAGGTACTGCCTCATAATTTGGTGTCCAGTTTATGACTATTTTCATTTAGCAAAGTCTCGTAGACAGAAAATATGAATATCACTATATATGTCAATCCCTGGTGTTAATAATTGTAGAACACCAGTTTTAGTTTATATGTTTTTGTACTTTACATCGGCTATCATTGTCTAAGTTATGGTGCTTGTACAGTAAGGTTGGCGATAATAAATGAGTGTTCAAAACACCATACCTATTTAGGCAACTTTTTGACTAATATTGTGTCAAAAACCGTATTATTAGGAGCATCCTACGAAGTAAATATTTATAATGCTATGGTCATTAGTTAGAGTTCTATTCAATAGACCCAGGTTCGTGTCTCACACTTTTAAAACAGCTCACTAGGTACACGGTTTAAATGTCTCTCATGGTTAATTAGATTTCTATTCAGTAAAGCCTGGTTCGTGTCTCTGCTTTTAAACAGCTTGCTAGCTACACTATTTCAAGGTCTCTCAGAATTTAGAGATCCGTGACGATGTAACTACTCGTACAAGTTATAGAACTCAACACCCGTGTCCCCGCTTTTAGGTACATCGCTAGGCACTCCTAACTCCGATATACGCTATGGCTCCTTACCGCATCGTTTGGAATCCGTGGTGGTCGACACGTCCTCTCTCCCCTTGCTCGAACGAGTGAGTGGCGTGCGTTCCCAACATTTATAGGTGCACTAAGTGAATTTAATTGATTAATTAGTGCTGATTAGATTATTGCGTGGGTCGGCCACGTTGTCAGCCATATTTGTAGTTCTTTAGGTATATTTATATTAATGTTTGTGACCCTGCGAGGCAGAAATGTATTCGATAATTGCAGTTTTATCGTCGCGTCTCGTTTTAGATTTCGAAATCCGCTCTCATTGCTTTTAACGTTTATCTAATGCGCACTGGTATGCTAGTATTTATACCGTCTGCGCCATACTTGTGGTATTTTCTTAGCGTTCATTTTATCTGTAATTTTATTAGAAACGAGTTACGGGACACAATACCGCTTTCGGGTTTAGTGATGTTCGGCAGTTCCAAAATGCCGCCGGCATCGAAAAATCCTGAAATATAAATTGTAACAGAGGGTGTAATAACATACGCCTTTAGTAGTGTAGACAGTAGCGTGGTGACAAATAGGTTCGGCCATATTGGAAAGGTGTATTAAACCTAGTGGCATCTCACCTCTGAACAACTCAACGATTCTTATCAAGAACAGATCTTCACAAATAAAATATAAAATGTAAAATTTGCAAAATATATATATAAAAAGGCATCAAATTCATAACCATAACTCATATTGTTGATAATGCAATCTATGTGGTTATAAAGGTTCACAGTTATCATGTGTTATAAATAACACGAGAGGTTCATGCGTTCATTGAGCCCATGTGGTTTCAAAGAGTTCAACCTGAAAATCCATTGGTTCGCTTTTTGTAAGAGTACTCTGTTCACGTCTTGTTTTCCAATAGTCGTGATCGTTTCAAGCACCAGAAATTTCAATTGTGAAATATTATGTCTTTTATCATTGAAATGAACAGCAATGGGTGATTTTTCATTTTTAGTTCTAATATTGCTTTTATGCTCTGTCACACGTGTCTTAATCTTCCTTGTAGTTTTGCCCACATATACCAGGCCACATGGGCATTTAAGGAGATATATCAAATTCATACTGTCTCAAGTTGCCGTTACTTTGAGATGTATGGGGTTTCCTTGTCGAGGATGATTGATAGAGTTACCCTTGATAATTGCGTGGCAATTGTTGCAATTCAAACATGGTACTGTGCCTTTGTATGTTTCTTTTTTAGAGTTTGGGCTGCTTTTCTTGAGCATGTCTTGAATGTTTCTACTTCGAGTGTAAGCAAATCTTGGCTGATTTTGAAAGATCCCTTTAAAATCTGGTTAATTGGATAAGATTTGCCAATGTCTAAGGATGGATTGTTTATATGCGTAACTTTTGGTAGAAAATGTTGAAACCACTACAGCACGTTTCTCAGATGTTCTAGGGGAACTTCTCAATAAATCTGTACGTGATTTGGTATCACATTTGGTAGTTGTAGTCTCTAGTATTTTTACAGGATATCCTCTCTCTTGGAAACGCTGAATCATATTTTGTGTTTGCACTTTAGATTCCTCGGGTTCTGAGACTATTCTCTTAACTCTATATAGTTGAGATAGTGGCGAGTTGTTTTTCAGTGAATTCTGGTGGAAGTTGGCATATTGTAGGAAATTGTTGCGATCAGTCGATTTTTTGTGCAAGGTTGTTTTGATTCTATTTTCTTCAATTTGTACCAGTACGTCTAGATATGCTATACTTTTTTGGACCTATAGACACCCTGTCCTCTAGGGTGTGGAACCCCATAAAATAGAAGGCTCCACAAGAAATCGTTAGCAAGTAAGACAATACTTCTTTGCTAACATTGTGACACGTGGCAACTATGCACACTATTTGTACTGTATCTTGTATTCACTTAAAAAAATATATGATTTTAATTGTATGTATTTGTTTTTAGATTAAAGAAACTTGGTTTTTAAATAAGTCTGTCCTGAGGAAGGTGTTAGAAATGTTGTAAAGCACCGAAACGCGTCGACAAAGGACTCACTACGGCAATTTTTTTTATAAATGTTTTGTTAAAAATTGCTCAATATATGTATCTTTTTGTATGAAATATTTTTAACTATAACAAGTGCATTTAAATTGTATGCATTAGATATATGTTGAACTAATGCAATGTTTTTACAGTAACTAAATGTAGCAAATGAATTCATATGTTCTTTTATAAATAAAATTTGTGAAACAAAAGATACTTTAGGTTTTTGTGCAGATCTAATTACCCGTGTCACTCCACAACACTAAAAAGTCATATTAGTGTGTAGTCCTTTTGGTCACAAACCTGAAGCTAACCATACAAAAAGGAAACCCCCCCTTTTTTGCTTGCTTTACACCCAGTCCTTTCTGTAATTCTGGGAAACTCTCTTTTTTTAAAGTATGATGTAGATCCTTCAGCCTCTCTCCTGGGTGAGTTTGACTCTGAGGCTGCTGAAAATGATGGCCACCTGCTCGTCAAGCACACCAGTTGGAAAATGTGGGCTCTGCAGTGGGACTGAAGTCTCAATGGGCCCAACATTAAAGGAACCTCTCCGACCACGTACAAAATTCGGACACTGCGAAAGACCTGAAGTGGTGGTAAGTGCACCAAGACTGGGTCAGCGGTAGACCCCTCTCCTACCACACGCATTGCGGACAGTAGTGACCGATGCGTTGCTTCTGGGTTGGGGAGGCCACTCGGGAGAGGTGGAGATAAGAGGTCTCTGGTCTTCAGCTGAGGCCTGGCTCTATATCAACCTTCTGGAGCTGCAGTCCATCCCCTTTGCGTTAAAAGCCTTCCTTCCATCCATCAAAGGAAGACTGGAACAGGTGCTTATGGACACCTCTACTGTCATGTGGTGTTGCAGTCAGCAGGGCAGAGTGGGTTCCTGGGCCCTGTGCTAGGAGGTACTACACCTCTGGAAATTGCTGTACCACCAAGTATGATCTTCTTGGTTCAATAAATGTCAGGGTGGATGAAATCAGCCGTTGATGTCTTGCAGGTAACGAGTAGCAGTTTCATCCGGAGGTGGCACTAGGAGACGCATTCCGCCGAGAGTTGAACTCATCTTGGCAAGCAAACATCCCTCTACAACAACAAAAACGTTTGTTGTTGGGACATATTTGTAGTTTGTCACACGCCAGATTGACCCTCTTCAGGTCAAATTAATTGACGTTCTGTTTGTTTTGTCTTTCGCCTAACAAGGCTTTGCTTTGGGCACAGTTAAAGGGTACCTTTAATCCTTTTTATCTTTAATCCTTTTTATGGTTGCTGAACTAACCTTCATTATTTAAATTTGTGATACTTTTTTGAAAGGCTTGCAACACTTATTTCCTACTTCTCCCTTTGTCATGGCGCAGTTGGACAGTAACTTGGTCCTCACATATTTGATGTACACTCCCTTTCAACCATTTGACAGCTGTCCTTTGTAGCTTCTCACGCTCATCCTTGTTACCATCACATCAGAACGGTGAGGAAGTGAGCTTCAGGCTCTCTGTGTTAACCCGCCATACACCACAATCTTCCCAAACAAACTGGTTCTGCGGATGCGAGCATCTTCCTTGCTGTAAGTTGTGATGCCATTCCATGTAAAAAAACAAAGGGATCCACCCTTAAGGAAAAATATAGAAGTGTTCCTCCAGACTACGTGTGTCTCCTACAATGGTGGAAAGCACACACCTTTGTTTAAGTTCCCCTCACCCACCAAAAGGACCTTGGTTGCATGCTTCATCATCGGGGTTTTCCCGCCACAATCTACACTACGTGGGTGTTACAGCATACAAACGATGGACAGAATGCTGACAATGCAAACATTCTCCCCAGTCAAAAGATCTGGGTTAAATCCATCATTCTTTTGCCCACTACGCCAACCCAGTTTGGACCCAGCCGTATGCAAATCAGTCTTTACTCTGTGCACAATGGGAACAGTCCAGACCGAACTGCCAGGCCAGGTCAAGTCAAGTCAAGTCAAAAAGTGCTTTATTCGAGTTGTTACTCATAAAAGCATATTATACACAAGAATTTAAAAACAAATTAAATTTACAATCCAGCACATTGACGCAACACTATAGGTTACATATAAAAATTCATTCGGTTAAAAGAAGAATTAAAACATTTGATAAAAATACTTTTCAAGATGAGAAACGCTGGAGTCTAAAAGCAATTATACAAATGCAAAAAAACAATTATCAAGACAGAGAATAGTTGATTAACTAGCAGTCTCTATCTTGATACATGGTCCTTGATAGATAAAAAGCAGTAATGTCAAATTCATGAGGGCCAATTTGTCACACAGAGAATAGTTATTTAACTAGCAGTCTCTGCCTGAGCATCCATGCCCAACCCAGATATTTTGCTGTAGCTATCAGGATCCAAGAAACTTGAGTCGTACAAATAATTCGCATAGCTACTGAACTACTTGATGTCCCAAGGTTCCTGCACATAGGAGCTAACCATACTCGTCTTGGAATAGCATATGATCCGCATGAAAACAGAAAGTGACCCAGAGACTCATCCCCCAACCCACAAGCTGGGCAGGTGCTACTTCCACCTGAACCCCATTTAGCTGTCAATATTTTTATAGGAAGTGCACCAGCTCTCAGTTGGAATAGGAGCTTCCTGTCACCTGGTTTGGAGATGATATCCCAATATGATTCCAAGACTGGATACATTTTGGCCTCAAGAAAATGCGAAGACATGGACCCAGAGCTTGAAGCATTTAAAGTTTTAGTAACAATCCATTCCCAAAAAATATCTTTTAAGACACGCTTAGAAGGGAAAGATGTCCCAGCAGGGTCCTGCCATAAAGAACTCAACCCTAGCTCAAACAATATAGATTTCAATAATTTAAGCCAGCTTATCTTGTGAAAGCCATCAGCTTTGATCACATCCACAAAACCCGCGGCATAATGTGAGAGCTCAGGAGTGGTCCAGAGTCTGCGCCAATACAAGATCGGGCGTAATCTGGCCAAGTCCTTGATTTGTTTCCTTCCTAGGTCGTATCGGAGAGGCAACAACGGAGTACTTTTAGGTGTACCGGTAAGAGTTCTTAAAAATTTATTTTCAGAGGCTTGCAGAGATGTAAGATTTTCAAAGCCCCACATTTCAGCGCCGTAAAGTGCAGACCCAATAGCCTTTGCTTCATATACCAATAAGGCTGGTTTAACAGGTTTGGTTAGCGATTTCCTGTGTTCAGAATTAATTGTGCCAGCTATTTGTTTGTGTCGCAAAATAGCAATATTTATATGCTGGCTCCACCTATGGTCATCAGTTATTTGGATACCTAGGTATGTGAATGATTTAACTAACTCTAAAGGCCCTCCACTCATCATAATTTTGGACTTAAAGCTACGCTGCGGCTTGAAGCTCATTAGTTTAGTTTTCATAGTATTCACCTCCAGTCCATGTTCCCCACAAAAGTTCTCAAAAATTGTCAGAGCACGCTGTAGTCCACTAGGGGTTTTTGATAAAATTAGCGTGTCATCCGCAAACATTAGTATGGGGATTTTTAGTCCTGCAAGAGAAGGAGCATCAACATTCGCAGTTACCAATCGAGAAACTACCCCGTTTATAAACAATGTAAATAGAGTAGGAGCCATTGAGCACCCTTGTCTGACCCCTTTTTCAACACGGAAATCAGGAGTGACCATCCCGTGACCGCCCCACTGAATTTTTGCATAGTTAGACTCGTGGAGGCGCAGTATCAGGGTTAGTAACTCATCGGAAACCCCCAAGCTATGCAAGACCTGCCACAGTTTTGCACGTGGGACCAGGTCGAATGCAGCCCGCAAGTCGACAAATGCCGCAAACAGGCTACACCCCCCCAGAACCACGGTTTTCCACTGTAATAATTGGAAGCGGAACACTTGATCGATCGTGCTTGTTGCCCTTCTAAAACCTGCTTGGAATGGAGATAGAATATTAAAATCCTCAGCCCAGTCGAGAAGCCTATTGACCACCACGCGACCCACGATTTTTTGCACAGTGTCAATAAGGCTAATAGGCCTATAGTTACAGGGCTGAGCTCGGTCCCCCTTCTTATACACGGGGATAATAACTGCACCCCTCCATGAATCAGGGACATCTGCTCCTTGAGCAATTGAGTTTATAAGCAAATGTATATATTTGCACCAGCGTTCACTATCATTTAAGAATATATCAGCGGGTACTCCATCTTGTCCTGGAGCTCGCCCGCGCTTTACTGTACAGATTGCAGACATAATCTCTTTATAGTTAAAGTTGTCATCATCAAAAAACTTCATAGCTGTACTGTCATCAACTGAGACCCGGGTATTAAGAGTGTATTGCGAACTAAAGAATTCAACCCATGCCTCCTGTGAGACGTTATTACTTGGTGACTCTTCAGCTCTCTCAGAACCCCATTTTACAATATTCCAGAATACTCTGGAATCCTTCCTGTCACTGGCCATTTTCAGTTTGCACCAGTGTTGCTCGTCCCAATCCTTCTTAGCTTTAGCAATGCATACTTTATATTCTTTCCTGGCTAGAGAAACAGACACACAGTCTCGCTTCTTGATTGCCCGGCCAAGGTCGAGTCTTGCCTTCCTACAATCAGAGTTATACCATCTAGCATCTTTTCTGGTAGTAACCCCCTTATGTTTATCAGGTCTTAGAAAGTGCGCCTTGATCTTACCAAAGAGGGTATCATGTATTTTGACCACTTCACCCAGATCCTTAGGAGAGGCATTAGCCAGTTCCATAGCTCGAATGGCTTGATCAGTTTCACTGTTAATAATATCAATGGCCTGCTGATTTCTCGCTACAGTGTCCCAACGTAGCCTACGCATATTGTTCTCGGGGATAATGGGCGGAGGGACGAATTCATTCATGCAGCTAGAGTTTGATTCAGCAGGCCACCATTTGTGAGTCACACTTAGGGGGTTATGGTCACTCTCAGATCTTATGATGACTTCCATATCACAAAGGGCAGGCCACAAATGCAAACTGCAGATCACATAGTCAATTCGACTTTTGTGCCTCCCATTGTCGAATGTTGGTGAGCCAATTCTATCCCCAGCTGTTCTCCCGTTCATAGCTCTCAAGCCTTTTTCAAGACACAGTGCATTAATAGCTATAATGTCCTCTGTCCAACGGGAGACTGGTTTCAGTTGTAGTTCAGGGATGCCCCAGAAGGAATCCTCATCAGCACCAGTGAAAGCATCTCCCACAACCAATGGCTCAAACGTCCTATTAAGGTCTCCTGCTATAACAATGTTATTTTTAACGGAGTGCTCCTCGATGAGGTCGGCCAAGGTTAGTAATGTTTCAGATCGACCTTTGGAACTCCTAATATAAATATTGTAAATATCAAGTGACCCTGTTCTGTCATTAGAAATCCTAATAAGCTGGATATCATTGTGTCCAGTAGCTATATTTTTAACTGAGAAATTTATTGCTTGTCGAATCCAGATAGTAAGCCCCCCCATAGGTCTACCTTTCGGACCCTTGACAGCTGACACATAAAAATTCAAATAGCTTAATACAAAGACAGGGTCGCAGGCCCAAGTTTCCTGGAATATACAAATATCAAATTGGGTAACAAAGCCAAGCCAGTCCCCACAATCGAGCTTGGATGTCAGCCCAGCTATATTCCAGCAGAGTAGGTTAGCAACTCCAGACAAACGACCCTGGCGTAATCCAGGAAAAGAATTTAATACACAAGCCTCACCCTCTGGTTGGACAACCAAGTTATTCGACAAATCATTGGTAAGGCAATTAACATTCTGGGTAGATAAGCTATCCGAATTTTGATCCCCATTTGCTAGTGGTACTTGACTTAGATTTATAGAGAGTCAATCACAGGCATCAAGATTGGAAAGGGCTGAAAATCTATTCTCTAGATTTAGACCCCTCTCTAGTTGCTTCACTTCCCTCCGCCCTTTTGTTGGGACAACGTTCCACTTAGTTTTTAGCATTGTTTTATTAGAGACCCTCCCACTACACTGATAGAAAAAGTCTAAAGTGAGTGGAATGATTTCAGTCGATCTCCGCTGCGGAGGTAGAAGGTTGGGTAGAATATTGTCCAAAACCTCTGGGTCAGAAAAATGTAGGATGACGCAGTCACCCATAAACTTCTTTGTACTATTACCTATCCACCTCACCCTTCTAGCCTTTACTATTTCGTCAGCCAATTGGTGCCTACCCCTAGGAGTTATTACCATGTTATTTGTTAACCAATAAAGTGCTTTAGACAATAGGGATGAGGTAGATTCTTCCTGACCAGACTGCAAAAGAGGGACATTGGCTAAAACCAAGACCAATGGAGAGGCCTCAACTATCAACTCTACCGAGCCATTTACAGAATCTGGGGTGGAGGATGCATCTGAGGGAACATCTTTATTCTCTGCACTATCTAAAATGGATATCAAGGGAGCCACCGGAGGAACTGGTAGTGAGGAAGCCCCACCACCCACCAAAGAAGAAGAGGCCTTACTGGACTCAACCATACTAGAAACAGCATCTGGTAGTTTGCCTACTTCAGATAAGGTTTGATTCAGCAAACCCCCAAGGCGATTCACTTCCTTAGTGAGTTTATCAATTCTGCCTAACAGCGGATTAACAATGTCCTTTATCTTAGTGTCTATCATACTCAGTAAGTTCTTAAATTGACCACTAGTAAGAGACATAGAAACGTCATCCAGAGTGACATCTTCTTCCCTTGCGGATTTGCTAGGGGGCGATGCAATCTTTTTGCGGCTTGATCTGAGCCCAAATCGTTTCGGCTGTGGCTGTGGCTTTTTAGCCCCTCTGGTGGATCGTGGAGCGGGCACCGGAGTGGGGGCTTTGTCCTCGGGTAGTTGTTGTTCAGTCTCCATCTCACTCTCGCTGTCTAACTCAATCAGAACCGACCGGTTCATTACAGCGATATCAGCTTGGTCAGATTCACTTACAGGTGGACAGCAGGAGGTAGGTTGCTCCGTGGACTCGGCAAAAGCTGAAGCCGGCGAAGTTGGTGAACCCAGGGCAGACGGTGAACTCAGGCCAAGCGAGGATCTCCTGTCACTATTAATTTTGGCAACTACCTGAAAGATATAGTTGTCCATAGTGTTTTTTGCAGGGGATAACTTTTTACCGGGCATAATTCACTAACAGACAATGCTTTTCGTAAGCACGGGGTGAACAGGTGCTCCAAGAGGCAACAATTCAATAAATAACCCCCAGCTATAACACAGGCTCACCTCCTTGAATCAGGTTTTTTAGCAGAGTAACGGGCCCAACCCAACCTTGTCCAGCCTCGGACGGCCTCAGACGGCCCGCCCTTTGCCCGGGCTTAGCCCGGCGCCTGCCCGCGCGCGTCCCGCGACGCGGGAAGGGATGCCCCTTTTTGTGCGCCTCCTGGCGCGCTCAGCCTCGACGCGACTTCCGTCCAGGTCGCGGAGGCTTCTGGGGCTTGTGGTCCTCAACTCCCCCGCTCGGCGGCAGCACCGGTGGTCAGAGGCTGCAGCGGGGGGAGGAGACCGGCGATGTCAGGGGAGCGCGCTGGGCGCCACAAGCAGGTCCCGCGGTGGTGAGGAAGAGCCCAGCGGACAACAGCAGCGGAGAGCCAGGGAGCTCCGGACAGCAACAGCAGGTAACTATCTCAGGCGATGACTCCGTTTTGATTTAGCGGTTGAAGAAGTCCCTCGTTCTCTTATGGCTTCTTTCTCCCTTTTCTGTTTTGCTCTGGATCAAAGTCTTCCGAGTACTTCGTGACTTTTCTTCATTCTTTTATCAGCGGAAGGAGAGCCCCGGAACCTCACTCATACTTGGAGGCCTCGGTGCTACCGGAAGGCCAGGTCTTCCCTGGACCGGAAACAAGCATCCTGGTACCGGTTTCAGGGTATGTCACCCTTCTTCAGCCAGGCTAGCTTGAATCCAGAGGCACAGTGAGCAAGGGACCCACATCTGGGCATACCCATCTCACTTAGGGCGAAAAGTGTTACAGCATACAAATGATGGACAGAATGCTGATAATGCAAACATTCTCCCCCAGTCAAAAGATCTGGGTTAAATCCATTGTACTTTAGCCCACTACCCCTCCCCAGTTTGGACCCAGCAATATGTAAATTAGTCTTAACCCTGTGCTCAATGGGAACAGTCCAGACTGAACTTCCAGGTCAGGTCTTCCCTGGACCGGAAACAAGCATCCTGGTACTGGTTTCAGGGTATGTCACCCTTCTTCAGCCAGGCTAGCTTGAATCTAGAGGCACAGTGAGCAAGGGACCCACGTCTGGGCATACCCATCCCACTTAGGGCGAAAAGTGTTACAGCATACAAATGATGGACAGAATGCTGACAATGCAAACATTCTCCCCCAGTCAAAAGATATGGGTTAAATCCATTGTTCTTTTGCCCACTACGCCACCCCAGTTTGGACCCAGCCATATGCAAATCAGTCTTGACCCAGTGCCCAATTGGAACGGTCTAGACCGAACAGCCAAGCCAGGTCTTCCCTGGACCGGAAACAAGCATCCTGGTACCGGTTTCAGGGTATGTCACCCTTCTTAAGCCAGGCTAGCTTGAGTCCAGAGGCACAGTGAGCAAGGGAGTCACGTCTGGGCATACCCATCCCACTTAGGGTGAAAAGTGTTACAGCATACAAATGATGGACAGAATGCTGACAATGCAAACATTCTCCCCCAGTCAAAATATCTGGGTTAAATCCAGTGTTCTTTTGCCCACTACGAAACCCCAGTTTGGACCCAGCCATATGCAAATCAGTATTGACCCTGTGCCCAATGGGAACAGTCTAGACCGAACTGCCAGGCCAGGTCTTCCCTGGACCGGAAACAAGCATCCTGGTACCGGTTTCAGGGAATGTCATCCTTCTTCAGCCAGGCTAGCTTGAATCCAGAGGCACAGTGAGCAAGGTATACCCATCCCACTAAGGGAGAAAAGTGTTACAGCATACAAATGGACTGAATGCTGACAATGCAAACATTCTCAGACGTGAGTCCCGTGCTCTCCATGCCACTGGAATCAAGCTATCCTGGCAAAACCGGTCCTAGGATGCTTGTTTCCTGTCCAGGGAGCACTTGGCCTGGCAGTTCGGGCTGGACTGTTCCCATTTGGCGCAGGGTCAAGACTGAGTTGCATATGGCTGGGTCCAAACTGAAATGGCACGGTGAGCAAAAAAATGATGGATTTAGGCCCAGATCTTTGTACTGGGGTGAATATATGACATTGTTCTGCATTCTGTCCATCAATGGTTCTTTTTACAACTACTTGGGAGCACTGGTTATGAATACTAATACTATGTGTGAGTGGATGGGTGAGAAGTGAGTGAATGGTAAAAAAATTAAAAAAATACCTAATGAGTGGAAAAAATAAATGTTAATGTTTTTAAGCTGGTATCGTTAAAAGTGGGGAATGAGATGGAGATACTATGCTTTAATGAGCAGTGTCTCCTGTGTCGACTTGTTTCGAAGCCCTCCCCGACTTCTCATCAGGACCAGAAGAGATCCCTTCTACACTCAAATCAAAACAAACTGTGTATTTACATATAATCCTTACTAAGTGGTGCACATGAATTTAACATGCACAGTATACCATACCCCAGTAGGTATATTGCTGAATGGGTTCTGGAAGAATAAAAATAGAGTTAAAATAACATAACACATCCAAACTGCACCATATGTGGTGTTGACCTGTAAAGAAAAGCGATATATTTCTGTGATATATTTTTCTTATCTTTATCCGTTATAATTGGTAATCAGTGCTGTGTTATGCCGACTAAATGGGACAATACAAAATCATACACACACAAAACAGGAAGTGAGGAACAAACACATTCAGCTGGTAGTGCCATTCTAGGTCACCATCTTGGATTTTCTGACGGTCTAGTGTTTGTACCAATTAGTGCAGTTTTTTGGTGACAAAACTACCAATTATGCTCAGTATTTAAGGACACTGCCCACACTGACTCAATGCTCCACTGAGCCGTGGCGAGGCAGTGTCCTGGTGAGGAGGTAACCTTAATAGTGTAAATACGGCACAGCCGATTTGAAACAGTGAAACGCTGCTCATTCAGGAAGGATCTCAAAACCAACAGTTTTACTTTTTCAATTTCTTTTACTATTGGTTGACTGCAGGTACCCCATCCCTCCCGTTTGTAAGACCCATGGGGCATTATCTGGGCGATATAAGAGTACATGAACAGCCTAAACTTTGGAGGCTTCTTTATCTGTTACTAAACTGTTTTTCGAAGGAGAGATATATTTAATAGATACTCTCAGTTATACTTAACATATGGATACGCACACCACGCGGACCTTACATATAGAGTGTGTGTTTTATGGTTTGTGTGTATGTTTTTGTATTGTCCCATCTCGCTGGCATAACACAGCACTGATTACCAATTATAACACATAAAAATAAGAAAAATATATCACAGAAATATATCACTTTTCTTTACAGGTCAACACCACATATGGTGCAGTTTGGATGTGTTATGTTATTTTAACTCTGTTTTTATTCTTCCAGAACCCATTTAGCAATATATCTACTGGAGTATAGTATACTGTGCATGTTAAATTTATGTGCACCACTTAGTAAGGATTATATGTAAATACACAGTTGTTTTGATTTGAGTGTAGAAGGGATCTCTTCTAGGTCCTGTTGAGAAGCCTGGGGAGGGTTTCGAAACATGTCAACACAGGAGACATTGCTCATTAAAGAATAGTATCTCCATCTCGGTCCCCACTTTTAACTATACCAGCTCAAAGGAACATTAAAATTTATTTTTTCCACTGAGCCAGGTATTTTTTAATTTTTCACCATTTACCATTCACTCACTTCTGACCCTTCCACTCACACTACTACACCACACATAGAATTGTTTTTCATAACCAGTGCTCCACGTAGTCGTAGGTCGTAGCACGTCCGTCCCGCAGCGGGTCAGGAAGACCCTGATGATGAAGCATGCCACCAAGGGTTCTTTTGGTGGGTGAGGGTTATTTAAACAAAGCTGTGTGCTTTTCATCATTGTAGGAGACATAACACAACCCCCCCCCAAAATAAGAAGCAATATGACAACTCTCATTCAACAGTGACATTGTGATCAAGCCAGCAGACAAAGGCGGGGCAATTGTCATACAAACCGCCACTGCTTATGACAACGAATACAGAGGACTGCTTGAAGACCGCAGGAACTATGAAGTTCTACGAGAAGACCCCACAGAATCCATCAGGATTCGGATAGCCATGGTGCAAGAAGCGACAGCACACAACTGGATCTCCAAAAAGGAAGCCAGTTTCCTCACCCAAAAATCACCAAACACCCCTTACATCTACACCATTCCCAAGATCCACAAGGATCTTGCGCAACCTTCAGGCCGCCCCATAGTATCAGGCATTGATTCCATACTAGAACCACTATCAAAGTTTGCGGACGCTTTCCTTCGCCCACTGGTCCAAATAACTGATACATACCTGAAGGATACAAAGGAAGCCCAACAGCTACTCCAGGGAATTGACTTTGACCCTGATGGAGCAGGGGTGAGGAAAAAATGTTTGTGTACCCCCTGTGAAGTTAGACTCGCATAACTATATTCAATCTAATTGTTTGAAGCACGAATAATTAACCAACAAAATTGCACTAAGACATCAATATTACACTGGGTATTAATTGCTATTTGCAAAAGACTAATCAATTAATATTTGTGAATGAGTCATATTAATATAGTGCCATAGTACGAAAACAGCATGTTTGTTTTGCTTCTTTAACCCCTTCGGTGCTCATGACGAGCTGAGCTCGTCATGACCACACCCGTTTCTATTATGGTCCAGCACAGGAGATAAATACCTCAAGCAGCCAAGGTGATAGAGTGTGTATGCCTTATCGTGGAAATAAAAATAAATACGCTTGGTAAGTAATAAAGCTATATGTTATGCTTCGGCTAGGTAATTTGCTAATAGGGAATATTAGAAAGATGGGAGGTTAACAGAAAAAACTATAATTCTAAGTTCTAACGTTTACTGTGTTTGTTTTGGCACTAGTTCTCATTGAGGCCTAAGTGGCATGGGCGCTGTAAATGGCTGGGCTGCTGACGGCAGTATTAGCGTTGTTCTGAAAGAGTGAGCCTCTACGCATGCGCCAGAAAAACAATGGCTAAATCAGCAGAGAGCCTGTTTCACCAAGCGAACGATGTCAAGGTCAGCCTGACCGAAAAAAGTGCACGAGGATGCCAAGACTTGTTTTGCATCTGAGAATATTGGAATGGAAGGCTATGTTTCCATGTTATGAATGACAAAGTATAAACAGAGATGACATGCATGGGAACGGGTGAGAATGACTGTGCATTTTGAAAAAAACGGTTCTGTCAAGGATGAGATGAGGTGATCATAGTCACCCCACTAATGGACCAATCAGAATGAACTGTGGACTCTAAAAGTTTCAATTTTAGTTAGATAGTTAGTGTAAAAGGGTATAAAAGATCTTGTTCGGAAAAGGTAAAAAAGCTTGCTCCTTGGATTTATTTTGCACCACGACATGCTGTCGGTTTGAACTATTTTATGGTGCTAGAGACTTCGAAATATTTTTAATCTTTAACTTTTGGAGCAATGAAGATGACGAATGCAGAGATTTTGTTTTGAGGCGTTGAGAAGAATAGAGAGGCAGATTGATACTTGTGCAACTCTGTTATTTCTCTGTAACAGAGTTAGGTAACATAACATAACAGGTTACCCGTAGGTGTCCTGGCGCTGAATAACAGATGTTTGTTGTTACCCAACTCAATGGTACTCATTTTATCGACCTCAGATGGATGAAAGGCTGAGTGGACCCGCCGGGATTTGAACCTATGACCATGAGGTCGAACACAGGCCCCTGCAGTGACTGCTTTAGTCCACTGAGCCACCAGACCCGGCCAATATGATTTCTAAATTTCATTTTCTTTGAACATGTACTTAATAAATGGTTACATTCTTACTTGTCTGAATAAACTAAAATTCCTTTTCCTAAATGAATAGATAAAGCTTAATTTGAAATTTAAACTCGAGTTGTGGTTTTATTTAATTAAAATGTCTTGACAGAATAAATTGTTAATATTTATGTGGATTACTATGATTAAGCTGGTCTTAATCACCATCAACTAACTTCTACCAGATGATCTATTGACCAACTAGTGGAGTGCCTTGGTGTAGGGTTTTCCAGGTAACGTGTTAGTATATATATAGAATAAAGTTCATGTATATAATATATAGAGTATAAATCTTAGGTACCCACCTAACCAGCAGCTCTACCTTTTTGTCACTGATTCAGGTGTGTGTGTGACTTGCAGTGTTATGGGCCCCACTGATGAGTAAATAGTAGTTGCACCTGGGTTAAGTGAAATGAGTATTAAAGGTTGTTATAGAGACGCGCTTGATCAGATTTTCTTGGTAGCAGAGTTATGGTTTCTAATGGTTAGTTTGGAGATTTATTGATTATCGATATTATACGTTTTAACACTATATGTTGAGTTTGTATTATGTTGTATGTATTCTTCTGGGATGTAGGAAGTTGATCACTCTGTCTGCAGGCAGAGGAAGTGTGGCAAGTGAAGTTGCACATTACATAGTCTGTTTCAAAGTAGTAACATTGTCGTGTGTTACAATTTAGGGACTTTTCCCTATGTAAGTGGTGAATGTATAGCGAAGGCAACCTATAAAATCTTGGCCTTAAGCACAGGAATCGATTGGGTATTCTGACTAAAACTTATCCCTGAGAGAGTAATAGATTTTCCCTTTAGCTTGAGAGAAGCGTTAGGTAGAGGGAAGTACTACTTTATCTGAGAAACAAAAATTCTGTGGTAGAGAAGAGGTAAGCGCTGTCTACTGGAAATACAGAACAATTGTGAGAGTGGACAAAACTATCACTTTGGTTTAGTGAAACAGACAAATGGAAATGTTTTGTGTAGTTACTAACTGATTTAAGCTGTATAAAGTATAAATAAAATGTGCCGATACATTTTGTAAAGGAGGGGTCAGGAGAAGCAGGAGTAGAAGGTGACGTA
Organism: Lissotriton vulgaris; assembly: GCF_964263255.1. Lineage (NCBI taxonomy): Eukaryota > Metazoa > Chordata > Amphibia > Caudata > Salamandridae > Lissotriton > Lissotriton vulgaris. The sequence continues at coordinate 900,842,345 of NC_141695.1, forward strand.
ATATGAGTTGCGCTGGGATTGGTCCACGTGACTGTGACATTCAAAGTTCTGATTGGTGTGTTAGTGTAAAGACGTGCTAGCATTGGTCTGAAAATTGTGTGACAAAGGTCTTCCTGATTGGTGTGTTGGTGTGAGACGCACTGGTATTGGAGAAAAAAAGAGGTACGGTTTGGAAGAAAATAAAAAATTGTGTTTGAGACAGAATTCTTAGAAATTGATTATTATTATGAGGAAGACAGAGAGAAACCTACATGGTTTAAGAAATTTCTCAAAGTGACAAGGAAATAGTGATAAGAGAGGGAAAATTGCTCCCTCCACCGAAAACGCCTGCATCGTATATGATGACAAAATGAGGCTATCATACTTGTATATGGTTGGAGAATTGGGTAAAACAAACTAAAAATGATGCAGTATTGGCATTTCCAGAAACACGTTCATTTAGTTCGGCTGTGTTGAGAAATTTAAGAGAGAAAATGATGAGACTTGAACCGAGACCTAGACCGACTCCGTTTGAGGCTTTAATGGAATGGGAGATGAAATGCTTGCTAGAGAGGAAGAAAGGTTTAGAAGCATGATTAGTAAACGTGGACATTTAAAAGGATATTGGGGATCTACGTATCAGAGTAGAATGAAAAGATGGAGAATGGAAGATATGTGGGATGGAATGTATCCGGTACGAACTGTAGACGAGACAGTAGGAAGAAAATGTACAGAAAAGATAAATAATCAGGTTTAAGAGAAGAGTATGTATGGAATGACTGATACAGAGGATGAGGTGCTGAAAAGCATATTGAATAAAAGACCTCCCCCATATTAATCGACTTTTAGAGAGGTAATAGCAAATGCACCTCCATTAGAGAATAATATGGTAGAAACCCCAAAAAGATATTCGGAAGAAAGACACATTTTTGAAAGATCAGAATGTGTACAGGCTGAAAATGCGAACACATAAGAATTAGAACAAGCATTTGCAATGCAATAGGTCTCGCATTAGGAAGGTTTGAGCAATTGGTCTTTGAAATGACATTTTTTTTTTAAAGTTGTTTTTATTGTTATTTCGTAAAAATAAAACCACAGAAAGCGACAATCCCGCTCCACTTCCCTCGCAGGGGGTACGGTATCGGGTATACAGACATCAGTGAATTTGGCTAGCTAGTAAATCCGGCCCAAGGCCCGCAAGCTACATATCAGGCATAGAGGCACAGTTCAAGTCCGACGCAGGGGCCCAAGGCCTTCAGAGGACTTCAGTTCTGGGGGGAGTACCACCAGTGCGCCGAATAGATGGCATGGCAGTCATAGTCTGCATCCCCTACTCTCCCGTTATTCTACCTTGCGGTTGTCGCCATAACCCTTCCCAATAACCTTGCCCCCCCCCACCCGTTCCCACCCCGCCCCCCAGTGGTGGTAACACACATTCACGCATAGAATCAGTCAATCAGAGCGACTCAGGTCTGGAATAGAAGAAAGCCTCTGAAAGAGGGCGGACAAACCGCAGAAGGCAAGCCGCTGGATAGGAAGCGGACCAGGGGACCCCATCGGAAGGAAAGTTTTTGAAATCACCCCGAAAGATGTCTGCCATTCGTTCCATACTAAGGAGCCTCCATAGCCTAGCATGCCAGAGAGCGAGCGCCGGGGCCTCCTTTTTCTTCCAGGCTGCAGCTAATGTACATAGCCAGAGAATCTTTTTATCAGCTCGTATCTGGTGTTCAAGGTCAGGGTCACGAAGGCCTAGAAGAACATGGTCCAGTGTGTCCTTGATAGGGTAGCCCAAGATTTCTTTGATGTGAGACAGGATTTCCGCCCAGTAAGGACGGATGATCGGGCAATCCCACCATATGTGACGAAAATCGCCCAGCAGCCCACAGCCCCTCCAGCACCTATCCGAAGAGTTCGGAAAAATCCTCTTAAATTTAGATGGGTACATGTACCAATCCATTGTGGTTTTAAGATGGGCCTCCCTAAGATCTAGCGAGTGGTTGTGTTTCGCAATGTCATGCCATAGATGAGACCATTCTTCGTCTGATATGGAGCGGCAGAGGAGGTCCTCTCAGAGGCCCATATACAGTGGCCTAGGAGAAGTAGTGGTAGAGAGTAGGAGGTCGTACAAGAAGGAGATGGTTCCTCGCATGGTGGAAGTTTTTGCAAGAAATGCCTCAAAGGCAGTGCTTCTTGGACATGGGCTGCGACCACTCCACGAGGACCCGAAGCTGTGCCGCCTTGTAATACAAGTGCATATCCGGGAGGCCCACTCCCCTCTTCCTCTGCGGACGTCGAAGGGTGAAGAAAGAGAAGCGAGCTCGACCACCCTGCCAGATGAAGCGAAGCATCATGGATCTGAGGCGGATCTGAGGCGGATCTGAGGCGGCCAAAGAAGTCATTCTCGGGGAGTATGGGCAAGGCCTGGAAAAGGTACAGTAGTTTGGGTAAGAGGGATCCGTGGATCCGTCCCAGCCATGAGATAAACATGGGTTTCCAGCGGGCTAGGTCACTTTGAATCTTCGTCAGGAGTGGGGGGAAGTTGGTGGCAAACAGCTTCCCAATGGTGGGGGTCAGATGGACCCCCAAGTACACTAAGGAGGCGAGGGACCACGGGAGTGGCGACAACGGTCGCAGGCGTTCGACCTCAGCTGAGGTGAGCGTAAGGTTGAGAATATAGGATTTATTTAAGTTGACCTTAAATCCTGCCACCTTCTCCAAATACCCTAGGGCCTCCTGGACATAGGGAAGGGAGTGGACGGGATCCGCCAGGGATACATCATCGTCCGCGAAAAGGGAGATTTTATGCTGTTCCCCCGTGAATGGTAATCCCCGGATATCTGGGTTCTCCCTTACCACCACTGCCAAAGGTTCGATACTTAAGGCAAAGAGCATGGGTGAAAGGGGAAAGCCCTGCCGCGTGCCACAGGAGTGTGGGAAGTAGGCAGAACAATGACCGTTGACCGTGACTCTCGAGCGAGGGCTGCTGTAGTTTGCCCTGAGCATCATGAGAAACTTAGCCGAGAAACCAAAGGCCTCCAAGGTCCGGAACATGAAGTTCCAATCCACACGGTCGAAGGCCTTCTCGGCATCGAGGTCCACTAGGGCCGCCGGGATCCTAAAGCGGGTGGCCTTCTCAATGAGGTGGACCACTCTCCTGGTATGGTCATGCGTCTGACGGCCCTTGATAAACCTGGATTGGTCCGGGTGAATTAGGGCCGGCATTAAATCCTGCAATCTACGTGCCAGAATGGATGAGTAGAGCTTGGCATCCACATTGAGTAGTGCTATAGGCCTATAAGAGGAGCACTCTGCAGGGTCCTTCCCTGGTTTCGGGATGACCGAAATGGCCGCCTCCGCCATGGAACCTGAAGTCAATCCCGTCTCACCCATGGTGTTAAATAAGCGCGCCAAAAATCCACTAATGTCAGAGGTGAAGGTCTGGTAGAACAGCGCGGTGAATCCATCCGGGCCTGGCGCTTTATGCGATTTCAGCTCCTTTATAGCCTCTCTAACCTCTTCCTCCGTAATGGGGGCCGCCAGAAGATCGTTTCACTCCGCGGAAACCTGGGGGAGCGGGTGTTCCTGTAGGTATTCCTCCTGAGCATCTGCGGGTAGATTCTCCCCCGAGGAGAGGGCAGCATAGTAGTCCCCAAAAAGGTTCGCCTTATCCCCGTCTCGGTGTATTAGGGCGCCCGTCGGGTCCCGGACACCTCCTATGTATTCCTTCTCCCTCTTGTCCCTGAGTTGTCGAGCCAGATGTTTCCCAACTTTATTACCCTGGGAGTAGGAGAGGCGCCTTAGCTTCAGCATGGTAAACTCCGCCCGGTTATTATAGCTCTAAGTTTACTCCGAACGGCCGTCAGGGGGCGAAGTGTTACCCTAGAGGGATTCTGTTTGTGCGCTTGTTCAAGTGACATCAATTCCCGTTCTAGGTCCTCTCTTTCGGTTCGTCGTAGTTTATTAAGCGCGGAGTTAAGTGCAATGCACTTACCCCGTATAGTGGCCTTGAAGGCGTCCCACACAGTGCAGATGGAAGAGTCTCCTACCAGATTAAGGTCAAAGAAGTAGCGAACGCTCTTCTGCAATTCCTTACAGTATGTATTGCCCCGAGTTAAGGACGGTGGGAAGTACCACTTGCGGTGGATCGACGTCCCGGGGGACCATGTCAGACACAGCGCCAGAAGACTGTGGTCCGATACCGATAGAGGAAATATGCTGGCCTCTCGGAGATCGCCTCGTAGGGATTGACTCACAAAGATATGATCTAATCGAGAGTAAGAGTGGTGGACATGGGAAAAAAAGGTGTAGTCCCTAGTCTGAGGGTGAAGGGCACGCCACCCGTCCAAAAGGCCCAGGTCCTCCAACAAGTCCTGGGTATCAGCGGCAAATAGGCCGGCATCGGACCGTAGGTGATGGGAACAGTCCAGTTCTCTGTCCCAGACCAAATTAAAGTCCCCCAGAACCACGAGCTCACCCTCCACAAAGTCCCCCACCTCTCACAGAAGATCTCGTAGGAACCCGTTTCGACCCACATTTGGAGCGTAGAGGACCAGGAACGTGCACGCCTTGCCTAGGAGCACTCCCTTGACCATCAGCCATCAACCCTCCTTGTCATTTCGGAACCCCATAGGTTGAAAATGGAGGGTGGAGCGGAACAACAAGGCCACCCCTCTATGTTTCGAAGCGGCAGAGGATCGATAAATTAGGGGAAATTGCTTGTGCTTCAGTCTAGTTTCGTCTTTGCGGGTAAGGTGTGTCTGCTTGATGCCATGCACATCTAAGTGATGGTCTACTATGTAGTTCCAGACCCTCTGACGCTTCTGTGGGGAATTCAGGCCCTTCACGTTCCACGTGCCTATAATCAGGGACATGACAGTCATCCCCCCTCGCCCTATCAGATAAGTCGCAGCAAGCCACACTTGACGAACAAACCGCATGTTCCCCCAAGTCAAACCATTACAATTATTGTCAAGTATCAAAGAGGCGAACGCAGGGGCCAGCCAACACTCCAGATCTCGACTCTCCTTCCCCGTCCCGCCCCTCAGTCCTCCATCGCCAGCCCCGTGTAACCAGATGAGCGCTTCACCACTCTCATCTCCACTCTCGTCCCCCCATACCCTGGAATAGCCTCCGCTATCAGTGTGAGGGTCACTCCGCTGGGGACCATAATAATAACCAAGAGGCCATTGCTCAGGTAGCCACAACCACACTTCAGACTCCAAGTTGAGTTGCACGCAGTCACACCAAACCCGGTGACCACCACTCCCTCCCTCCCCTTCGTTCCCTTTCCCCACCCCCCTACCCTCAAGACCCAAACAACCCCAACTAGAAATAGAAAAAGTAACAAAGGACCCAGGAAGCTTGTCATAGTAGTTATTTCCGAACCACATGGGTCAAGTCCATAGTCAACATTTCTCCATGACCCCTTACCGTGGTGTTCTCCCAGAGAGAACATAATGACCCACAGTACCTGAAGGGGGGGGGGGGGCGGCGCCAAGTCGGTGCCCCTCTCGGGATCAGGCCGCCAAAGAGCTGTGCAATGAGGGAGTCACTGTCGCCAACGCCACCGCGGCGACCGCCGCTCCATGCTCCTGTAGGCCTGTTGTAGGATCCAATCTTGCCGCCGCCGTCGGTCCCCCCACTCTTTACCAGGATGGAGAGCGCCGCCGCCGCCGCGACCGGGGGCTCCCATCTCTCGAGGAGGGAGCAGCGTCGTCCAGGCCAAGGAGGTCTTTTGAAGCCTGTAGGGACCTGATCTGGACCAGCCTGTTCTGCCACCTGAAGATGAGTCTAAATGGGTGGCCCCAGGAGTAGGACACATTCTACTCACGGAGGAAGGCTGTCACCGGCCGAAAGTCACGCCGCTTCTGGAGCGTAGAGGCCGCTAGATCTTGGTACAGCTGGGGTCGATGGCCCCGGAATTGCAGAGTGGCGATCCCCCTAGCCTTCTGCAATATCCTCTCCTTGAGCTGAAAGTCGTGGATGCACACTAGGATGTCCGGGGGCGGGCCCCAGCCCCTCTCGGTAGGCCCACTCTGTGGACCCTGTCCATGCGGATTTCTCGCAGATCTTCCTCATCTAGTATCTGTAGGAAAAGGGCCTCCACGTAGCCCCGTAGGTCTCCGGCCTCCCCCTCGCATGGCACTGCTCGAATGCGGATGTTATTCCGGCGGGAACGGTTCTCCAAATCCTCAGCGTGAGTTTGGAGATCTAGGTTCTGTTCCGTGAGCCTGAGGACATCTTGCTAGAGCTGATGCACATCACCAGCTAGTCCCAGGTCATGCTCTTCGAGCGTCGCTACCCTCTCACCTATGCCGTCCACGTCTCTCCGTACCTCGTGCAGGTCCGAGGCCAGCTGGTTGCGTAGTTCCGAAATATCCTCTTTTATCGCCGCAAAAAGTTCCATCATAAAGGCCTTGGTGGCCGGAGCATCGCTGTCCTTCTGCTTATGGGAGCTTCTGGGACCCGGTGGGGTCGACGACGAGGTCCCCCCTGGCTGGCCATCTTTGCCCGGCTTGTCCTTCTCCTTACGGAGCCTGCCCGCCATTACTCCGCCTCCGGTAGGCCACCCCAGACCAGGTGCACACCGCACCTCACTATGTGCCCCTTTCAGGAGGGGGCGCTCAGGGCAAGAAGTCCACAGACCTTAGCGTCCGGGAGCTCGAGTCCCAGGGAGGTCGCAGTCGCAGGCAGCGGAAGGGGGGCCCGAGAGGACCCTGTCCCACCCTCCGCTCGCCAGTCAGGGATCCAGCCGGGCTCCACCAAGCCTCATGCCCACTTCACTTCTGCATCCAGGGCGTAGTCCTCAGTCGAGCCGCAGTCAGTCTAACCATGTGGCACAACACCGGCCGGGATGTTGTTGGGGTTCCCGGATCTCACCCGTCTTGGCTTCGCCTTGTAGACGTCTTTTATTTGTCCCTCCAAGGCCGGGGTTAGTTGAGCGGTGCTGCCCTCCTATTGATCGGGCACATCTCCGCTAGGCTGAGTCCAAGTAGTCCCAAGGCCGGTGCTCCCGGGCAGGGGGCCCCTCCGCCACACTCCCCGGTCTGCAATAGGCCCCACCACCCGGGATTAGGCAGCAGAAGTAGCCCGAGGCCGGGAGCCACGTGGGGTTCCGATGTCCACCCTCAAGCCGGGAGCCCCCGGCGCGGATTCCCGCATAAGCAGGTCAGAGAGACGGGCGCTAATTCAGGTCGGGCCTACCTGGGCCCAGAAGCCCCGACCTCGCGTGCCTGGGGCGGCAACCAAGTCCGGGCGTTCTCCCGCTGTTCAGTTCCTCCCCGGTGCCGGCGTGCCGCCTCCTCCCCTCTCGGATTTTCACTTGGCTGCACTCGGCGACAGGGCGAGCGCCGTAAGGGCAGGTCCCGGGCTCCCCCGAACACGAAATGCGGTCGACCACCGCACCGGGGAACTCCGCCCGCAGGCTCGCAGGACTCAGGCCGGTTTTGCAAAGGCCGCTCGGCAGTCCGCACCCGCAAGCCTCGTATCCAGCTTCTCAGCGGGCAGCGCGGGACCACCGGGTACCTCGGAAAGACTCTAGGGCAGGGGTACTCTTAGTACGGCCCGCGGGCAAGTGGCGGCCCGGCAAGCCTTCCCTGGCGGCCCGCGGACCCCCGAGACATCATAACTGTGTTTCCCGATTTTTTTTTAAAGTGTCTGCAGCAGCGAGAGAGACTTTTGCTGCTTTGTGGGGGCTGCCAGCCGGGCGATCCTAGGAATGGGCAGAGTAAAGCTGCAGGGGCCTAAGGAGAGGTGAAATACAAAGGCATCATTAACATGCAAATGGTCTTTTAATGACCTGTGAAGTGCTCGGGTGCGGCTGTGTGTGTGTGCGCCCCGGCTGGCGCACAGGCAGGGTGAGGTGACAGAGGGAGTGGGAGGGAAAGGGAGTGGGAGGGGGACGGAGAGGGAGAGAGAGAGTGAGAGGGAGTGAGTGAGTGAGTGAGAGGGAGGGAGGGAGTGAGTGAGTGAGAGGGAGTGAGAGTGAGAGGGAGTGAGGGAGAGGGAGTGAGGGAGAGGGAGTGAGGGAGTGAGTGACTGAGAGGGAGTGAGTGACAGAGGGAGTGAGTGACAGAGTGAGTGAGAGAGAATGAGTAAATGAGTGGGAGTGAGTGAGTGGGAGTGAGTGAGTGGGAGTGAGTGAGTGGGAGTGAGTGGGAGGGAGAGTGTGAGAGGTAGAGAGAGAGGGGTTGAGAGGGAGTGGGAGAGGGAGTGAGTGAGGGAGAGGGAGTGAGTGAGGGAGAGGGAGTTAGTGGGAGTGAGTGAGTAAATGATTCGAGTGAGTGAGAGGGAGTGAGTGAGCGGGAGTGAGTGAGAGGGATGAAGTGAGTGAGAGGGATGAAGTGAGTGAGAGGGATGAAGTGAGTGAGAGGGATGGAGTGGGAGGGAGGGAGTGAGTGGGAGGGAGTGGGAGGGAGTGAGTGAGAGGGAGTGTGTGGGAGAGAGTGAGAGGGAGTGAGTGGGAGGAGTGAGTGAGAGGGAGGGAGTGAAAGGGAGGGAGTGAATGAGAGAGAGTGAGTGAGTGAGAGGGAGGGAGTGAATGAGAGGGAGTGAGAGGGAGGGAGGGAGTGGGAGGGAGGGAGAGAGGGAGGGAGAGAGAGGGAGGGAGGGAGGGAAAGGGAGGGAGTGAGAGAGTGACTGAGAGAGTGAGAGTGAGTGAGAATGAGTGAGAGGGAGTGAGTGAGTGAGTGAGAGGGAGTGAGTGAGAGTGAGAGGGAGTGAGTGAGAGGGAGTGAGTGAGAGAGAATGATTAAATGAGTGGGAGTGAGTGAGTGAGAGGGGGGGAGTGGGAGGGAGAGAGAGAGATGGAGTGAGTGAGAGGGAGGGAGTGAGTGAGAGGGAGGAAGTGAGAGGGAGGGAGAGAGAGAGAGGGAGGGAGGGAGGGAGGGAGGGAGAGGGAGGGAGTGAGAGAGTGACTGAGAGAGTGAGAGTGAGTGAGAATGAGTGAGAGGGAGTGAGTGAGTGAGAGGGAGTGAGTGAGAGTGAGAGGGAGTGAGTGAGAGGGAGTGAGTGAGAGGGAGTGAGTGAACGAGAATGAGTAAATGAGTGGGAGTGAGTGAGTGAGAGGGAGGGAGTGAGTGAGAGGGAGTGAGTGAGAGGGATGGAGTGAGTGAGAGGGATGGAGTGAGTGAGAGGGAGGGATGGAGTGAGTGAGAGGGATGGAGTGAGTGAGAGGGAGGGAGTGAGTGAGAGGGAGTGAGTGAGAGGGAGGGAGTGAGTGGGAGTGAGTGAGTGAGTGGGAGTGAGTGAGTGAGTGAGTGAGAGGGAGGGAGTGAGTGAGAGTGAGTGAGAGTGTGAGGGAGGGAGTGAATGGGAGGGAGTGAGAGGGAGGGAGTGAGCGAGTGAGAGAGAGGGGGAGAGTGAGAGTGAATGAGTGGGAGAGGGAGGGAGAGGGAGTGAGTGAGACGGAGAGGGAGTGAATGAGAGGGAGTGAGTGAGTGAGAGGCAGTGAGAGGGAGGGAGTGAGTGAGTGGGAGGGAGGGAGTGGGAGGGAGGGAGGGAGAGGGAGGGAGGGAGAGAGAGAGAGGGAGTGAGTGAGAGGGAGGGAGTGAATGAGAGGGAGTGAGTTAGAGGGAGTGAGAGGGAGGGAGTGAGAGGGAGGGAAGGAGACGGAGAGGGAGGGAAAGGGTGTGAGACAGAGAGTGAGTGAGAGGGAGGGAAAGGGAGGGGGAGGGAGAGGGAGGGAGTGAGCGAGTGAGAGAGAGGGAGAGAGTGAGAGTGAATGAGTGGGAGAGGGAGGGAGAGGGAGTGAGTGAGACGGAGAGGGAGTGAGACTGACAGGGAGGGAGAGGGAGGGAGATGGAGACAGAGAGGGAGGGAAAGGGAGGGAGTGAGAGGGAGGGAAAGGGAAGGAGACGGAGAGGGAGGGAAAGGGGGTGAGACAGAGAGTGAGTGAGAGGGAGGGAAAGGGAGTGGGACGGAGAGGGAGTGAGTGAGAGAGAGGGAGTGAGAGAGAGGGAGTGAGAGAGAGGGAGTGAGACAGTCGGAGTGAGACAGAGGAAGACATGAGAGAGGGAGGGTGAGAGGGAGAGAGAGCTAGAGAGAGGGAGGGAGACCGAGAGAGATGTGTGTATGCCGGGACGGCTCAGTGGACGAAGGCGTCCGCTGCAGGGACCTATGATCAACCTCATGGTCAGATTTATGTTGTTGCTCTAGCCCCTCCCCCTCCCCCACTGACCCTGCCCCCCCACCGATGCGGCCCTCGGACACAAACCAAACTGTAAATTTGGCCCCCGAGAGAAAGTTTGTGAGTACCCATGCTCTAGGGCTTGGTTACTGCGGGGCCCTGGTCATCAAACCCCCCGAGGGGCAGCTAAAACAAGGCTGTAGATCGCGTGGTGCCGGAGGGACCTGAAAGAGCGTCTCACTCCGTCGCCATCTCGGCCACGCCCCAATGACACATTTTTTATTAATGTGTTGGTTTTGAAAAAAGCTAAATTAATAGCTTTGTCATTTACAATGCCAATACTTTTAACTTTTGCAAATGTGACACCTATAGCATTTGTAATGCAACATGTTTTTTATTTACGTGACTTAGATGTATTGATATTACAAATAACGATGGCTTTTAATTTTTTTAAATAATTAATACTTAAATAAACATTAGTATAATTTATAATTGCAATAGCCTACACTTTTGTAAATAACTTTTGTGAAGATTATGTTCAGTGTATTTTATTGTGACGAAAATCCAAGAAAAGAAGTGAAATATTAACATATTTTTGTGACATTTGTAATAAAGCTTGAAACCTTGAGATTTGAGAGAACATATTTGAACCAGTGATGGAGGGTGGAGTTGGAGGGTGGATGGTGGAGTTGGAGGGTGGAGATGGAGGGTGTAGTTGGAGGGTGGAGGGTGTAGTTGGAGGGTAGAGTTGGAGGGTGGAGGGTGGAGTTGGAGGGTGGAGCTGGAGGGTGGAGTTGGAGTTGGAGGGTGGAGTTGGAGGGTGGAGTTGGAGGATGGAGTTGGAGGGTGGAGTAGGAGTTGGACTCTGCGGCTGCGCTTGTCAAGAGCGACGACATCCCTCTGGGGCAAGATTCGTTTGTTCGAGCCGGTTTTGCATTTTTTGTGCACTAGAACCCCTATACTTACGTATGCCCTTTACTTCATAAATAAATACGAAATATCATGACAAAGGGGTGTGGGCGCAGACAAAGAATGGAAAGCGAGAAAGGAAAATGATGAACAAACAGGAGAACACAGAGTGAAAGGGAAAGAGAACAAGCCTCGCGGGGCAGCAGGGGTGCGATGTCGGGCACCAGTTGAAGCCTGAGCAGAGAAAAGGCAGAGCTGGGAGGGGGGCTGGGCACAAGCAGATGGTCCTGTTTCTGACCTGCGGAGCGCGTGAAGTGGATGCTGGCAAATGGCTTTGATGTTTATGAATGAATGTGAGACTGAGTGAGGGCTGTCGGGGTAAGGTAGGGTGGGAGGCTGCTTAGTGGCAGTTCACTTTCCTCTGTTTTGGTCCGAGTGAAGGAGTCTGGTTAATTTAACGATGCAAGCGCACACAAAAAACAAGTAATTTATTTAATAGGAGCAAATAGGTGCCGTGCTGAAATATGTTTGGTCCGAGTGAAGGAGTCTGGTTAATTTAAAGATGCAAGCGCACAGAAAAAAACAAGTATTCAATTGGAGCAAATAGGTCGCTGTGCTGAAATATGTTTGGTCCGAGTGAAGGAGTCTAGGTAATTTAAAGATGCAAGCGCACAGAAAACACAAGTATTTAATAGGAGGAAATAGGTCGCCGTGCTGAAATATGTTTGGTCCGAGTAAAGGAGTCTGGATAATTTAACGATGCAAGCGCACACAAAAAAAAAGTATTTAATAGGAGCAAATAGGTCGCCGTGCTGAAATATGCTTGGTCCGAGTGAAAGAGTCTGATTAATTTAAAGATACAAGCGCACATAAAAAACAAGTATTTAATAGGAGCAAATAGGTCGCCGTGCTGAAATATGTTCGGTCCGAGTGCGGCGGGCGGGGGAGCGGCAGCCTTTCTTTGAAGTCTGATGCGGCGGGCACACGATAGGCTGGCAGCACTGTAAACAAGTCTTCGGAGGAAGGCTGATTATGCGAAGCGCGTGAAGTGGCAAGCTCTGGCATTGCTTAGAGGGGGGCGGGGGAGAGCATTCCTTTGAAATCTGAAGCTCTCGGCATTGCTGTGGCAGGTCTGCCAAGTCTCATGGCAAATGGCAAGCGCGTGCACGCAGCACATGCACTCTGCATAATCCGCTTGCAAAGCCCGCTTGGTAAGCTTTCCTGATGCACCTCTATATGTCTCGAGCTGCCATGTGCAAGCACATTGGCAGGTCAAGACCTAAAAATCAACAAAAGAATTGGCAGAAACCATCAAAGAATTAACTAAGCATATAGAAGCTGTGACAGTACCTGTAACAATAGGTCCTGTAATACCAGTATATGAAACGCAGAAAAAAGATGAAAATGTATTAGTTGTTTCTTTTAAACTTAAGTGTACAACCAAGCAGTGAAAGGGTTTATCCGGATTTAAATGAAACTAGGAATACTGTTAGAACATCACCACCTAATTTGACAATGAATCAGAGTCCGATATATAATATTCCTATGGGTGCAGAATCAGCAACCCTAACTCCAGAGAAAAGTTTAATTGATTTAGACATAATAAAAACTCCAGTTGGACCGTCATATGAAGAAGTTAATGATTGGTTTAAATTCTTGCAGCAAACGTATACAAAACCAAAGGTTTTAGATGTGGTAAAATTAAAAATAGATATGGAAGAATTAATAATAGGGACTATTGGAACAGAAAAATTAAGGACAAATCAAGATGAGGAGTTGATTTTCATGAGCAAAAGTATAACATGGAGAGCTAAGAATCTTAATAACAGATTGGAAGAGCTTGCAAATGATTTAGGCATAGAATTTGCCAAGATAAAAACACTACATAAGCCATACAGAGTAGATTTTACAGAAAAGGATATTGACAATATGAATACTGCAGGGAGAATAACACAAATAAAATAATTAATTATGGTTCTGCGAAAATGGGGAGATTTTGATCAATGGAGAATTAAATGGATGAAAAAGAAGGAAGGCTCTAATAACAAGAATTTATCAGCATTCCATGTTAGAGAAAAAGAACCAATAATAGCATAAGAATACCCTATGAGAGAAATACCAGGAGGCGGATATGTTCATGTACCATGGAGTAGACAGGATATATTGTCATTCACAAATGATTTTCCCATATTGCGAGAAAAACCAGTAGAATGGTACAGACAAGTAGATAGATTTGTGAAGGTATTTAAAGTGTTATGGGTAGACTTAGATTAATTGTTTAATATAGTTGTACCCACAGATTTGTGAACAGAATGTAAAATCACAGTCGATTGGTCAAAGGAAGAATATCCGAGAGATGCAAAAACTGGTGTTCCGGCTCCAGAAGTTATGAGAAAATATGACCAAGTTATTACCTTCTTGAAAAATAAAATCCCGCCAAAAGAGACTGATTGGCTAAAAATTGATAGAGCTAAGAGCCAAAGGAATCGGTACATGCATATTATGAACGATTGTTGTTAGTTTTCAAACTGTATAGTGGGTATGAGAATCTGAGTGAAAAGGATATGAGTAATTTCGTATATAGCTTTGTGTTTGGATTAAGACCTGAAATAGGTGACATGATTAGGCATTATATGATGTGTTGGCAATATAGTTCGGTAGACAAGGTTCTACAATATGCAAAATATTGTAGTGATGACATAGAAGCTAGACAACGAAAATTAAAAGAAAAAGCAATGTGGGAAGATGTGAAAGTTCGAGTACAGCAAGAAGCGCAAATAATTAATAGTGGGAATCAACCGAAATTAAAAAATAATTTGAATAAAGGGAAGGGACAAATGAACATTTATGAAGCTTAAAAGAAGTGACCATGTCATAATTGCAGAAAAATGGGGCATTGGAAGAACGAGTGTAAATTACCGCTAAGGGTTGATCAAGAAAATAAATCATGGAATCCGCAAGTGCAGAATGAGGTAAATCAGGAAATTCCACCACAGCAGCAGGTAGTCACTCAACCGAATCAGGTGCCATTGCCACCTCTTCCACAGAGTGTTAATCGTCAAAGATACAGTGCAGAGGCAGGATTCTACGAAGGAGAGCAGGTAAAAAGATCACCACGTGCAATTGCTGTTCCACAGTCCTGGTTAAGATTGGATGGAAATGAATCAGATGAGAGTTTCTGACGGTGCCTAGGAGAGGAAATTGAGTGTGTGCTTGGCGCAACTCTGGAGGTAGATCAATCTGGTCCTTTTGTGAATGGTAAAGTGAATGGTGTAAATGTTACCTTTCTAGTGGACACAGGTGCTACCCATTCTACAGTTAGATCAGTAGAAATTCAAAACCTTCCTGTCTCTGGTGAAGTAATCCAAGTTGTAGGTGTGGCAAACAGACAAATTAAAGCTCCATTAACACAACCAGTAGAAGCAGAAATTGGTAACTTTAAAGATATGCATCGTTTTGTAGTATGTGACAGCAGTCATGTAAATCTACTTGGAAGAAACATACTGTGCAAAATGAACTGTGCTAATGATTGTTCTCCAGATGGCATAGCTTTTCAAACAGCAGATGATGATAGTATGTATAAAATGACCATGTCAATAATTGATTCAGAAAGAAGTGAAACTTTTCCAGTGTTTGATAAAGAAAATATCCCAAGTGAATTAAAACAAACAGTTAAAGAAGAGGTGTGGGATTTCACAGGAGAAGAAATAGGGTTAATGAAAGATGTAAATCCTGTAAAAATCATTATAAAAGAAGATGCTGTATATCCAAATATTCCACAATATAAATTGACACCAGAAATAATTGATGGGGTAACTCCAGTGATTAACAAAATGATTGAGCAGGGAATTCTAAAAGAAATTATGAGTTGCCCATGTAATTCACCAATTATAGGACCGAAAAAGCCAAATGGTACCTTTAGAATTGTACAGGATTTGAGAAAGGTAAACAAGATAGTTGTTCCATGTTGTCCAATTGTGCCAAATCCAGCAGTGATATTATATCAGATTCCACATGATGCAGAATGGTATACTGTTATTGATCTATGCAACACATTTTTTATAGTTCCATTACACCCAGATAGTCAACCGATTTTTGCATTTCGGTTTGGAGAGCGTATTTTGGCATGGTGCTGAATTCCTCAAGGGTATACTGAAAGTCCTTCAATATTCAATCAGATGTTAAAAAAGTCATTGGAAAGTTTAAACATGCGAGGAAAATCAGCCTGAGTCCAATATATTGATGACCTGTTGGTGGCATCAAAGACAAAAGAAAATTGTATATCTGATACTATTGAACAGCTGAATCATTTAGCAGAAGGAGGGCATAAAGTGTCCCCATCAAAACTGCAGTTTTGTAAACAAGAAGTACAATATTTAGGTCATAAGATTGCAAAGGGAGTAAGAAAAGTTACCTCATAAAGAATACAAATTATTAGAGGAATGAGTCCACCTAAAACACAAAAACAAGTGAGAATGTTTTTGGGAATTGTTGGTTACTGTCATCAATGGATTAGGGGATTTACACTAATTGCAAAACCATTACAAAGATTGACAAAAAGTGATGTGAAAGATCCTATTGTGTTGAATGAAGAAGAAATGAAAGGGTTTGAAAAATTGAAAAATAGTCTATGGGAAGCACCGGCACAAGGCATGCCTGACTATGAAAAAGAATTTGAACTGTATTGCAGTGATAAAGAAGGATGAGCATTGCCAGTTTTGATTCCGAGACATGGAAGAATGAGAAGACCCATTGCATATTTTTCAGCAGTATTAGATCCAGTAGCAAAAGCATTACCTAGGTGTTTGAAAGCTGTTGCAGTCACAAGTATGAGTCTTGAGCAAAGTGAAGGAATTGTACGGGGTATCCGGACAAGGTTTATGTGCCACATTCTGTGGAGATACTTTTGACCCGTACCAAAACACAATACATGACCAATAGTCGTCTGACCAGGTATGAAAAAATGATTCTGGGTGCAGACAATGTGACAATTGCAAGGTGTGTAAATGTGAATCCTTCAACCTTGTTACCAGATTCTTTGGATGTGGAAGTGAAAGATGAAGTTGATCACAAATGTTTGGATGTGCTTGAGTATTGTACTAAACCAAGACCTGACATTAAAGATGAACCATTGGAAGAATCAGATTATGTTCTGTTTATTGATGGTCCCTGTTTGAGGACAGATGAAGGAACTTTGAGTGCTGCATATGCTGTATGCACAGTAGCAGATGTCATGGAAGCATCTTGTCTGAAAGGGGTACATTCTGCTCAAGTAGATGAATTGATTGCCTTGATTCATGCATGTAAGTTGGGAGAACATGTCCGAATTACCATTGTGACTGATAGTCAATACAGATTTGGGGTGGTACATGATTATGGTCAACTGTGGTCTCAGAGAGGATACATGACATCTTCTGGATCACCTATACGGAATGGGGAATTTGTGAAAATGTTTCTTGAGGCGATACAGCTGCCTAAAAGAATTGCAGTGGTAAAGTGTGCTGCACATAAGAACGGAGGCGATTATGTGACTGAGGGTAATCGCTTTGCGGGTGCCATTGCTCAATATTGTGCCAAAAACAATGCTTCAATCAATCGAGACAGGGGAAAAGAACATGTTACAAGTCCTTTAATGCTTACTAACATTGTTGAAACTTGGCAGGAAGTGAAACAAATTCAGGATGAGGCAAATGATGAAGAAAAAAATAGATGGATAAAATCAGGTTGCAGACAAAGAGAAGAAGATGAAATTTGGGTTTATAAAGATGAAAGACTAGTTATGCCTGATAGCATGATCTCAAATATGGCTCGAATGTACCATGGTCAAGCGCATGTAGGGAAGAGATGCGATGATTAGAATGTTCAAGCAAATTTGGTACAATCCAAAGTTTAGAATAATAGCTGAAAGTTTGTGCCAACGTTGTTTGGTTTGTCAACGATAGAATCCAGGAAAAAAAACTGTTGTGAGTTGGTCCTTTCACACAAATGCAATTGGATTTCATAGAGATGCCTCCGTGCAATAAGTTAAGGTATGTTCTAGTGATCATCTGTCTATTTTCAAGATGGGTTGAGGCTTTCCCCACAAGGCAAAACAATTCAGTAACTGTTGCAAAACTTTTGTAACGTGGATATGGATTTCCAGTAACGTGAGGCACTGGATATTCAACAAAAATTGCATTGCGCCTACAGACCAGAAGCGTCTGGGGTAGTTGAACAAGTGAATGTAACAATTAAAAACAGACTTGGAAAAATGTGTTCAGCAACTGGACTGAAATGGCCTGATGCTTTGCCACTTGTTCTAAACCTTAAGAAGTATTCCAGACAGAAAGACTGATTTAAGTCCACATGAAATACTGATGGGAAGATTGATGAGAAAAGCATTTGTACCTGTCAACAAATTGCTAACAATAAATGATGATATCATACTGGATTACTGCTGAGGACTTTCTGACATGGTTGATTATGTGTTTCACCAGGTTGGAACTGATGCATATACAAAAGAAAATAATCCAACTCATGATTTAAGTCCTGGAGATTGGGTCCGGATAAAAGTACACAGAAGTAGAAACTGCTTGGTTCCAAGGTGGGACAAGCCAGTGCAAGTGATTCTGGTCAGCACAACTGCAGTGAAATGTGCTGGTGTTAAAAGGTGGGTCAGTCATGCAATAAGTGTACCAGAACCTGAGAATCCACAACTACAAAAAGCAGAGTCTAGTTCAGATTCTGATGCGGAAGAAACTGTTGTGAAAAGTACCAGATAAGAAATATCGACCTGTAAGGCGACATCTGGAAATATAGGATACAAGTTCAGCATCAGAAGCAGAGACTGACATAATTGAAATTTCATATCTTGAAGATCAACCTGTAAGTCGATATCAGGAAGAAGGAGAAACCAGTTTGAACATTGAAAAAGAATAAACATGAGCGAATTTTGCGGATCTCGCGTTCGCGAATTTTGCGGATTTGCGGATTCGCAATCCGCAAAATCCGCGAATTCCCGCGAATTTGCGGATTTTTTTTTTTTGTGTTTGCCCGTGTTTCTGCCAGTTCGCGAGGGTTTTGTACACTTTCGCAAATTGCGAACTTACCTGTCGGGTCGCAAGTTTCGCGAACTTGTTGTTTCTACGTGTCCAGCCTGTTTGGGACACTCTTCTTCATCACTGCCACTCTCTGTCACCACTGCCACTCTCTGACTACTCATGCCACCCTCTGGCCCACCCATGCCACCCTCTGTTTCATCACCACACCCTCTGGTTGTCCAGTGTACATTATTTTCGGCAAAGCAAAGCACACCTTCCCTGCCTCAAGTGACCTGAATTAATTTGGGGCTGATTAATGTGTCACAGAATATTTTTTTAGCTGGCACCTGCTTCCTTAGTGCGCCCTGATTAGTGATCTTTTGCACTTGCTAAGTGCTTTCATTGTTGCAAAATTAGTTACAACACCTGCCCTGCCCCAACTGACAATAATGAATTAGGGGCTGATTAATGGATTTTAACTTCCAGCCTGGCTCCTGCTTGTCTCCCTTAGCTGTAATTCAGGACCTTTGTGGCATATGTGTAACTATTCTGAGGTTCAGAGCAGGGTCACATAATAGTTTCAACTGGCAACTGAACTCTGGAGGGGCCCCTCAGGAAGCACTACAGGAAATGGCTACTAATGATGAGCCTGAACTTTTGAACCTGGTAAGTAGTTACTTTCAGTTTTGCTAAGATCGTATTTCTGCAATTTTGCACTTATTCGCGGGGCGCGAACTCACGCGAACAGTGCGAGCAGTGCGAGCAAAATCCGCTGCTCGCGGATTTGCGGATTTTGCGGGAAATTCGCAAATCTCGCGGATTGCGGATTTCCCGAAAATCCGCAAAATCCGCGAGCGGAACGGATTTTCCGCCCATGCCTAAAAAAGAACAGAATAAAACTGGTATAAGAAAAATTTCGAAAAGTCAAGAAGAAAGTTCTGAAAAGAGGAATATTGATCTTGAAACTGGACAAAAGAAAAATACTCACAACGAGGATGAGATTCCAAGTACCAGTTATAAAGAGATTCCTTGCAAAAGAGCTGAATTGACTGAGAAAGAACAAGATTCAGAAACTAAATTTGAAACAATAAAGTTCAAAATACGAGGAAGAAAAGACAAATCTGAGACTGAAAGTGATGGAGAAAGCACTTTAAGAAAAAGTTCAAGAAAGAGAGCGTGGAAAGTAGAAAGAAAAACGATTGAACTAGTGAGTAAAAGGTTCAAGAAAGGAGATGTTTGGCCTACTGAAATTAAAGGACTAAAGTTCAAATTGATAAATGTAATGGAATGCCACAAGATCAAGTAAATAACATTTCTAGCCAAGAAGGTCAAAAAGAGAAAAATAAAGACATTTTGCAAAGCCCAAGATAGTAAGGAGACCAAATCAAAAATATAAGTCACCAGAATGGATTTACATTTCATTATGATATACCAGAAATTGAAAGTAATCAAGAGAATCAAAGTGACTTTGGTGAGTGAGAACAATTAGAGACATTGAAAAGGAAAACATTGATTTCAAAATTAAAGAAAATTAAAGTGGCAAATGGACAGAAGAAGGCCAATTGGAATGAAAGAGAAAATACTTTTTGAATATACATATTTTGAATGGACACATATTTTGTGGGAAAGTGGCAAAGAGACATTGTAAGTGACTAAAAGACATTCAAATAAAACCAAAAAAGCCTACTAATAATGCATCCAAGTGTGGGATAATACGTAGATGGTGTAGAATGTGTTTATTCTGAACTGCTATATTAATGCTTATATGGATTACTTTAGCAATATTGGGCCAGATGTAGGCAATCCAAATTTACTGATTCTAAAATACCGAATTTTACCGATTCAGTATTTTAGAATCGGTAAATGCTATGTAGGTAAAAATTCGGTAAGTATTACCGAATCGGTACGATTCGGTATTTACTGAATCGGTATTTACCGATTCGTAATTTCCATTCATTCCTATTGGCCTGGAGGCCCATAGGAATGAATGGGATTTACCGAATCGATATATACCGATTCGGTAATGGGGGAACACATTCAAGGATGGCAGGGTGTCACACTGACACCATGTTGCACCCCTGAATTGTGCATGTGTGCACATGTGGCAGACATACATGCCCTAAGGGCATGTATGTCTGGCACATGGCACTTTTAGAAATGCACAAAAATGCTTTTCCAAAGGTTTTCGATATTTACCACCAACTTTTAGTTGGTGGTAAATACCGAATCCTTAACTATGCAATACACTCATTTGAGTGCTCCCTACATTGCAGATTCAGTAATTTACCAATTCGGTATTTTAAAGAATCAGTAATTTACCGATTCCTTAAAATACCGATTCGGTAAATTACCGAATCTGTAAAGTGGCCACCTACATCTCAAAAGCCTAATACCGGTCGGTAACGGCCGAAATTCGGTAATTTCGGCCGTTACCGACCGGTATTAGGCTACCTACATCTGGCGCCAAGATTCCATTTCCTTCAAGTTTTGAACATTCACACAAAGATAGAAATGATAACAATAGTAAGAAAATACATGATATAGAATTGGTAGATAAAACAGAATTACATAAAGATAGATCTATTAACGATTTTTCAAAAAAACTTTTTTCTAGATTATTGAAAGAATATGTGGAAACTATGTATGGATGCACAAGACTGCTACGTTTGCATGCAATTGCCTGCATCTGTGTCAGAGGGTGTGACTTATCATCACGTTCCTTTGACGTATGGAATGGCTTGTAGTGTTATAGCTAGTTTGTTTTATCAAATAGGTAAATTAGAACAGCAAATAATGGTAACGGCTAATAAGAGCGCACAGCAAAAAGTCCAGGTATAAGTAATCCAACAATTATATAAACGTGGTGCTCAGGAAGAGATGGGGGGCTGGTTACCACAGCCTCCAAGACAAACCAATGGTCCAAACAGTTTCTGCGTTCCTCCGAGCACTCATTCAATATCAAAAAAAGTCTTTATATAGTTTTCACTATTCCATTTTAATGTCCAATCTTCATTCAAATTCAAATCCAGTTCACATCAATGATAATTCGCAGCCAACACGTGTTTCGTCAAGTCCGTGTAGGACAGATTGACTTCTTCAGGGCTGCAACCCAAATATTTACAATAAGTCATAGTTTATAAAATTCATAATTACAAAACAAAACATATTCTACACTTTCAACGTAAAAAGGAAGATCAATTGAAAATTATTATTCAGCCTTAGCCATAATCTAATATACGGTTGCAAGTATTTACAAACTTAATTTTACAAAAGAAGGAGCATGTATACCGAAATCATGCTCTTCGCATAATGTGGCATAAACCATTTACATTTCAAAGAATAACCGACCCTAATTTTATATGAGTCAAAAGTATAGGGTATAGGGTATAGGGCTGTGGTCACCGATAACACCCATAGGTGCCAGGTTCACAATCCTGTGATAATATAAATCAATAACTCACCTATTTTAAGATAGATGCGTCAGGTTATTGGTGACAACAAGTAGTTTTATCTATTAGATACAGAACTTCGTCCTAGTCCTGTAGTTTGCGTCGTATGTGCCAATTCCTATAAGTAAATCAATAGTGCTATCAATACTAAATATTCACTGCTTGATAGCACCATTAGTGGCAAACATCAGTCTAGTATCATTAAGTATAATATAAATAGACCAATGATTTTAACTCACCAATTTGTGAAGTAATTTTTGAAGTAATTTTCGTGCGCGTTTAAGTGTTTAGATTTCCCCGCAATCCTCTGTTTCAAGTTATGTAATATCCAAGTGAGGGTATAAGTCGTAAAAAGTTCCTAGAGTAAATTAACATCGCTGTCAGTAATATTCGTTGGACGTATGACAGCGTATTGTAATATCCCATAAAGTCTCAACAGTCGGTAAACAAATACGATATGCAGGTCTCACCTTTCACGTTAGTACTGGTGTGTACCCTTGATTACTATCGCTAATAGTTTCTTCAATCGCGAGTGTCCTCAACACGAGTCCGTGTCTAAAGAAAGAAAGGTACACTCATGAAGTCTATAACTTAAAACTTAACTTATGTGGTCCATAGAGCAGCCAAACTGATCCCTGCACTCACCGTTATGTGTGTCCGTAGCGATCCGACTTTAGCGTTCTGCACGGGCGCCATCTTGAAATGTCATTTTATAGTTAACCGCACGGGCGCCATCTTGTAATGTCTTTTTATAGTTGACCACAAACCCCGTGGATATACTATAAAATCAGGGTTTGTCGGCACTCCATCTTTGAATGGGTATATTTAAAGACTATAAATCCATATTCAGGATATTGTCTTATATTAAGATAATGTTAGTGTCGATACCTAATGGGATATTAACGCTGTATATTTGTACGACCTTTCACATATATTTAAATCCAATTCATGATTTATGATTTATTAATGGGCCCTCGTTGTCGTTATTAATCGTTTGTTGCGATTTGCAACAAAAATAGTGAACAAATTAAATGTACATTATCTGCAGAATGCACAAGACACAATGAATTTAAGTTGTCTGCTACTTCCGATATTATCTCACATTTACTACTGTATATCGGACGATGATAATCATGACGAATTATTCGTCTCGAGTACCTTTTATAATATTGGTACTCTTGTATTAATTATTCTCATTTCAACTCACTCCTGAACCTGGAAACCGCAGGGGTCCTCAGGTTAATCACAGCCCTTTCCCTGTTGCCATATTTTCGTTTTTGTCATATTGTCGTGTTCATAGCATAAAAACATTTCAGAGAGGTAGTAGGTTCAATATTAATTAACATTTCATTGTCCTTTGACCTCTAATATCCATATATACAAGTAATAAATATGTGCTTACTCAATACATCGATATACTTTCTCGTTCTGTAGAGTTTTCTGTGTTGGGATGAAACAAAATTGGCACCAAACTTGTTTTCTATAAGTTTCACACTAGTACCTTTCATGTTATTTCAGTTTCCTAGGTAAAACTCAAACTCATGGTCGACATTGAGGCCACATTCCACCGCTTTCAATCTAATCAGCCAAAGTATTTCACGCTTTCTCAATGTTAGCAATCTGTTTCCACCACGAGGATCAGGTTTTATGTGGTCAATCCCATGGTAAGAGAAAACATGTTGGTCCTTATTCTCAAAGTTTTGAACCAGGTGTGATGCAATTGGGTAGCGTGTGTCTCCATTTTTTAGTGCCCTGAAGTGCTCAGCAATTCTATCTTTGAGCCTCCTCTTAGTGCTCCCCACATAAATTTTGCCACACATGCATAGAATCACATATACTACATATGTAGTGTCACAATTTATAAACATACCAATAGTATATTTCCCAGAATTGTTATACTCAAAACACAGTACCTTCCTCATCGCCCATCTACATGAGATGCATCTTCCACATTTGTAAAAGCCTTTAAAACTGTTCAACCAATCAGTTTTATTCGATTTAGTCGGGTAGCTGGGACTCAACATGTTCCTCAGAGTTGTTCCTCTTCTAAATGTCACACTTGGCCTCTCATAAATATAGGGTCTCAAATCATTATCTATACAAAGCAGATGCCAATGTTTGTTCAAAATTGTCAATAATTTCGAGCTGTCCATACCATAATTGGTTATTAGTCTAACCTTCTGGTCGGTTGTTCTGCCAACTTTACTTTGTCTCACCAATGTAGTTTCTCTTTTCACTTTCTTTACTCTTGATACAGCTTTAGTAACCACATTCTGTCTATATCCACGATTGAGAAATCTGGACGACATATCCGCTAGATTGTTCTCAAATTCTCTATCTGATGTACAATTACGTCGAGCCCTAATTAGCTCTCCATAAGGTATGGCTCTTTTTTGATAACTAGGGTGACAGCTCCCTGCGTGCAAAATCAAGTTACAACTCGTAGGTTTTCGGTACATCCGGCTTTTAATCCTTTCTCCCTCCACATACAACTCTACATCCAAAAAAGTAATGCTCTGCCTATCATATGAAGTGGTAAACTTCAGATTATATGTATTATCATTTAGATAATCAAAAAAGCCCTTAAGTCTCTCTACTGTGCCAGTCCATATCAAAAGGCAGTCGTCAATGAATCGACCCCAATAATGTATATATTGGGTCCATTCTGTTCCTTCAGGGCCCCAGATCCGCTCCGCCTCGAACCAGCCCATAAATAGGTTGGCGAAAGACGGAGCAAATCTTGAACCCATGGCTGTCCCAAGACGTTGTCTGTACCACTGTCCATCAAATAAGAAGACATTATTTTCCAGTACTAATTGAGTCATCCGTAATAATATTTGAGTATGGTCAAACATCTCAGCTGGTCTTGCGCCGAGAAAGTGATCCAAAGCATGTATACCCAGATTGTGATCAATGATAGTATACAAGGATACCACGTCCAGTGTAACTAATAACATACCGTCTTCCCATACAATGTCTTCAAGCAAATTCAGGATGTGTTTAGTGTCTTCAATAAAAGACGGTAAATTATACACATATTGTCTCAAAAAACAGTCAATAAACTCGGATAAACGCTCCGTTGGGCCGCCCATGGCGGTCTGTCCCGGCATTTGTGGACCTTAGGGAGAGTGTATAAACAAGGTGATCTGGGTGTACTTAACGTTAGGTAGAGGTATTCATCATAATCAAGCAATGTTTGTTCATACCATAACTTAATCTCACCATTAATTTTAACAATTAGGTCTGGCATCGGATTAGTAGTTAGTTTCTCATAGTACAAAGTCTCATTGAGTTGGGAGTAGATCTCATCATTATGCATGATGCATCTCATGTAGATGGGCGATGAGGAAGGTACTGTGTTTTGAGTATAACAATTCTGGGAAATATACTATTGGTATGTTTATAAATTGTGACACTACATATGTAGTATATGTGATTCTATGCACGTGTGGCAAAATTTATGTGGGGAGCACTAAGAGGAGGCTCAAAGATAGAATTGCTGAGCACTTCAGGGCACTAAAAAATGGAGACACACGCTACCCAATTGCATCACACCTGGTTCAAAACTTTGAGAATAAGGACCAACATGTTTTCTCTTACCATGGGATTGACCACATAAAACCTGATCCTCGTGGTGGAAACAGATTGCTAACATTGAGAAAGCGTGAAGTACTTTGGCTGATTAGTTTGAAAGCGGTGGAATGTGGCCTCAATGTCGACCATGAGTTTGAGTTTTACCTAGGAAACTGAAATAACATGAAAGGTACTAGTGTGAAACTTATAGAAAACAAGTTTGGTGCCAATTTTGTTTCATCCCAACACAGAAAACTCTACAGAACGAGAAAGTATATCGATGTATTGAGTAAGCACATATTTATGACTTGTATATATGGATATTAGAGCTCAAAGGACAATGAAATGTTAATTAATATTGAACCTACTACCTCTCTGAAATGTTTTTATGCTATGAACACGACAATATGACAAAAACGAAAATATGGCAACAGGGAAAGGGCTGTGATTAACCTGAGGACCCCTGCGGTTTCCAGGTTCAGGAGTGAGTTGAAATGAGAACAATTAATACAAGAGTACCAATATTATAAAAGGTACTCGAGACGAATAATTCGTCATGATTATCATCGTCCGATATACAGTAGTAAATGTGAGATAATATCGGAAGTAGCAGACAACTTAAATTCATTGTGTCTTGTGCATTCTGCAGATAATGTACATTTAATTCGTTCACTATTTTTGTTGCAAATCGCAACAAACGATTAATAACGACAACGAGGGCCCATTAATAAATCATAAATCATGAATTGGATTTAAATATATGTGAAAGGTCGTACAAATATACAGCGTTAATATCCCATTAGGTATCGACACTAACATTATCTTAATATAAGACAATATCCTGAATATGGATTTATAGTCTTTAAATATACCCATTCAAAGATGGAGTGCTGACAAACCCTGATTTTATAGTATATCCACGGGGTTTGTGGTCAACTATAAAAAGACATTACAAGATGGCGCCCGTGCGGTTAACTATAAAATGACATTTCAAGATGGCGCCCGTGCAGAACGCTAAAGTCGGATCGCTACGGACACACATAACGGTGAGTGCAGGGATCAGTTTGGCTGCTCTATGGACCACATAAGTTAAGTTTTAAGTTATAGACTTCATGAGTGTACCTTTCTTTCTTTAGACACGGACTCGTGTTGAGGACACTCGCGATTGAAGAAACTATTAGAGATAGTAATCAAGGGTACACACCAGTACTAACGTGAAAGGTGAGACCTGCATATCGTATTTGTTTACCGACTGTTGAGACTTTATGGGATATTACAATACGCTGTCATACGTCCAACGAATATTACTGACAGCGATGTTAATTTACTCTAGGAACTTTTTACGACTTATACCCTTACTTGGATATTACATAACTTGAAACAGAGGATTACGGGGAAATCTAAACACTTAAACGCGCACGAAAATTACTTCAAAAATTACTTCACAAATTGGTGAGTTAAAATCATTGGTCTATTTATATTATACTTAATGATACTAGACTGATGTTTGCCACTAATGGTGCTATCAAGCAGTGAATATTTAGTATTGATAGCACTATTAATTTACTTATAGGAATTGGCACATACGACGCAAACTACAGGACTAGGACGAAGTTCTGTATCTAATAGATAAAACTACTTGTTGTCACCAATAACCTGACGCATCTATCTTAAAATAGGTGAGTTATTGATTTATATTATCACAGGATTGTGAACCTGGCACCTATGGGTGTTATCGGTGACCACAGCCCTATACCCTATACCCTATACTTTTGACTCATATAAAATTAGGGTCGGTTATTCTTTGAAATGTAAATGGTTTATGCCACATTATGCGAAGAGCACGATTTCGGTATACATGCTCCTTCTTTTGTAAAATTAAGTTTGTAAATACTTGCAACCGTATATTAGTTTATGGCTAAGGCTGAATAATAATTTTCAATTGATCTTCCTTTTTACGTTGAAAGTGTAGAATATGTTTTGTTTTGTAATTATGAATTTTGTAAACTATGACTTATTGTAAATATTTGGGTTGCAGCCCTGAAGAAGTCAATCTGTCCTACACGGACTTGACGAAACACGTGTTGGCTGCGAGGTAAATTAGAATATTACTATTCAGATGTTGATGAAATTTTTGCTAAAGTTCCTGTGGTGAATAGAATGAACAAAGTGAAACCTGCTAAATTTTAGGGAGAATTTTTTTTAGAGGTTGATGAATTGACAATTGAATATGTATTTTAAAATAACCTTATATGTAAATTGAAGAAGGCAGAGAAGGTCTTCTTAGAGATGGCAGAATATAGAAGATTAATCTATCAAAGAAAAGCTACTGCAAGTAAATTGAAACCATCCACTTTGAATTTTGATGAAGAACATTTCGTAAAAGGAGATACAAATGCCGCATAGGGAATAGACCTTCCTCAACAGGGAAAATTCTGCATTAGGAGAGACAATACAGCGTATGATAACTATTCTGAGGGAGCAAGTTGTTGCAAAGACACCCAAAGTCTCTGAAGTAAAGAACTGACAGGACCAGATTGTGTCCAGTATGGGTGTTCAGATCAGACCGCTGATCTTGAGCACATGACACTATTATGTCATAGAGGTGAGGAGAGGAAGATACAGGATATAGAAAGTTTGAACATAGTACCCATCCGCCCACTCATCAGTGGAATTTCGTCATCTGGGTTGGTGAAAAGAAAGGTGTCCTTTGGGCTTCTCCTCAGGGAGAGTCTGAGGTAGCCAGATGTTGGACCCTTAAGAACCACATCCAACCAACAGAGGATAGTGTGTGAGTGGAAGGGCAAACAAATTTGCAGTGCTCAGAAAAGAAAAGAAAAGGAAACTAATCCTAGTGATTAAAAATACCTACTTCAATGACATAAGAAAACTTTATTCAGTGTGACCATCAAAGTGGTATCGTTAAAAACAGTATGCTGATAGCATGTAAGGAATTGCTATCTATCACGTATGTTAATCGGTCGACATGTTTCAGCCTATACCGGCTTTCTTCAGGACCTATGATAAGCTACTGCAACATATACTTTTTTTTTTTTTTTTTTTTTTTTTTTTCCAAGACCTTTATTTTGGCAAATTCATAACATTACACAGCCTGTAGCCTACAACCCTGGGGCCAGCTGCGAGAGCGAAAGGCACCGTGAAAGCGTATTGTACATAGATACCAGCAGTCGGGACGGCAGTGTAAAACATACAGTTGGGTCTTGTGACGGTATTTATGTTTTTTGTACAGTAAGGCAACCTAGGTCGCAACTAGCAGACCCAGGTACAACATTAAACTGGAGACCATTACCTCTGAAAGAAAAATAAGATTAGTGCAGTTCACAAAACAACGGGACGCACCCGGACCAGTGCACCCAAGAATAATAACAATCAGTAAAGACACATCACCTTGGCGACATTTCGGGGACCCTTTGATCCTCCTCATCAGCCTGTCCCGTAACTAGAAAGTCAGTTAGAAAACACCAAAAGTCTTTTGGTCTGGACTTCGCTGGCAGGTCCTCCTCATAGGTCCTGAGCCTATCCCTGCAACTGGCCATGTCCCCCAGCCATCTGGCCACAGTTGGTTTCTTGGAGCAATTCCAGCATTGAGCTACTTGTCTCTTGGCCAGCAACAGTGCAATAACACAGAATTTACGTTTAAGGGCCTTAAATTGGGCCGTTATTCCCAGAAGACCCGTTCTTATCGAACACAGCACATCAGAGCCCAGCATGGCGGACAAAGTAGTGAAGACTTCGTGCCAGTAGTTCTGGACTGCTACGCATGACCAGGCCAGGTGTAAGAAGTCCGCCCCCTCCCTCCTGCATCGTTTACACTGGTCGACGTCTGATAAACCATATTTGTGCATGCGAGCCGGGGTATAGTATGCTTGGTGTAGGAATTTGAAGTGTATAATGCGGAGATTGCCATTGGGGGTAAGGATCTGGGTCAGTGCGCATGTCTGCTGCCATTCCTGTTCAGTGAGCGGGTCGTCAAGGACCATGTCCCAACGCCTCTTGGCCTTGGCCGTGGAGTAAGGTAAGTCAGCCTGAGTTGAGGAGTACAGCCGGGACACCATATGGGAGGTGTCAGGGGATGCAATCATGAGTTGTAGGGGAGCTAAAGTGTCTGGTTCCTTTGGGAAGGTGGGGTAGTGTTCCCTTAATGCACGTTTCAGCCTGTAATATGTAAAGATGAAAAGTGGAGTCTTATTCTGTATATACGTCATGTCATCTATTTCGATAAAGTCCCCCTCACTGAATAAATCGCCAACCGTGAATATGCCCACTCGTCGTAGCATAGACATGCCCACCGATTCCCCCGTGACCGATAGAGCCTGGTGATGTGCCAACGGCAGGGAAGGGGCATACAATGGTGTTTTATGCGTCAGTTGACCTAATTTGTTCCATGCTTTAATGGTGGCATCCACCGGATTGATATCTTGGGAGTGAAGAGGCGGGCGCTTGTGCGTGAGTATGGACGTGAGGGGTACTGGCGCTGCATCATCTTTCTCTATTGCTGTGTGCGTGAGGTAGGGGACCTCGTGAAACCAGTAAGTGGCAAATTGAGCTTGCGCGCAAAGGTAATACAATAAAAAGTCCGGGACACTAAAGCCCCCCTTGATATAAGGTAGTGTTAAAGTCTGAAGCTCTATACGCGCCTGTTTACCCGCCCATATGAGCTGTAGTGTGAGCGTTTTAATGCGACGGAATACCTCGGCAGGGGGGGGGATCGGGATGTTATTAAACAGGTACAGGAATTTGGGCAAGACATTCATTTTAACAATCGCAATGCGATCTGCCAGGGACAGAGGGAGTTGTATCCAGCGCCGGATTTTGTCTTCCAACTTGGAAATGACGGTGCCGTAGTTCTCCCTAATCACCACCTCCGGGTCTCTATGAAACATGACCCCCAAATAGCGTACAGGGTCCGTTTGCCAGACCAGCGGGTAGTCCGTGTGGACAGGTTCAGCCATATCAGTCAATGGGATAACGTAGGATTTTGTCCAGTTAATGGAAAGCCCGGAGTGACCCTCGAACTTCACATATTCCCTTAGTAGTGGATTTAGATTAGTAGCTGGATCTCGCACATACAAGAGCATGTCATCTGCGTACAATGATATGTGTAGAGGTCTATCAGTAAAACGCAGTGCCGAGGACTTGTATCCCTGTCTGATGCGACAAGCAAGTGGTTCGAGGGCGAGGGCAAATAAAAGGGGGGACAGGGGGCAGCCCTGTCTCGTACCACGCCCTATAGGGAAACCATCGGATATGTAGCCATTCACTCGCACTCTAGCACCAGGGTTGGTGTAAAGTAATTTCACCCACTGCACAAACCTTTTAGGAAAGCCCATTCTGTGCAATATGGTGATGAGATAGCTCCATTCGACTGAATCGAACGCCTTTGCGGCGTCCAACATGATAGCCAAGGCCTTCGTGGAAGGCTGCAGGTAGTGGGATAACGCGAATAGTGTCCTCGTATTGTGCGTTGTGGAGCGAGTGGGAATAAACCCTGATTGGTCAGGCAGCACCAGGTTAGTCATTAGGGGGGTGAGTCTGACAGCTAGGATTTTGGCAAGGATTTTAGAGTCGGCGTTTATGAGCGACAGGGGTCTGTAGGAATCGCAGAGTTCGGGGTCTTTGTGCGGTTTTAACAATGTGATGATCACAGCTTCCCTGAGAGTAGGTGGCAGTTCTCCCTGCTCGAATGCCGCGCCGAACATCGCCACCAGATGTGGGGCCAGAATGTCCACGTAGCGTTTGTAAAACTCATTTGTGTAGCCATCTGGCCCGGGGGATTTGTTATTGGGTAAAGATTTAATTATGTCCGTGACCTCCTCGACTGTAACTGGGGCGGCCAGGTGCTCCCTCTGAGAGTTTGACAGCCAGGCTATGGCCACGTCTTCTAGATAGCTGAATATTTCATCAGGGGAGGCTATAGCACGAGAAGTGTAGAGTGCGCTATATGCGTCAACGAAACATGACAGTATGTCAGAGGCCTGTGTCTTACAGTCCCCGTCAGCGGACCGAACTCGTAGGACAGTATTGCGCTTTCCGCCCCCGCAGATTTTAGAAGCCAGGATTCCCCCAGGTCTTCCGCCCTCCCCAAAAGCCCTGGCAGAGTAGCGCTTGTCTAAGTATTTGATTTCATCCTCCACATAAGCGCTATGTTCTGTGTGCAACTGACGTAGTTCTCTTAATAAGGAGATGTCTTGCGAGGTTTCGAAAGCCTTTTCCAGTTCCCTCATTCGCTTTTCTCGCTTATTGATCTGGTGTCGTATATCTCTTAGTATACCCACTGTAGTGCTGATACAAACCCCCCGAATCGTGGCCTTAAAAGCTTCCCAGAGTAAGCAAGGGTCATCCGATGACGGTTCATTCAGCTGGAAATAGTCCACGATGGCCGCGTGTATAGTGTGATCATACTTTGAGTCAGTCAAAGCTCGAGAGTTGAATCTCCATTGGAAGGGGGGTGGAGCATAGGTCGGGATAGTTATGGAAAGCAGGACAGGGTTGTGGTCGGAAAGTGTTCTGGGTAAAACCCGTGTATCCGTGGTCCAAAGTGCGATGTCAGCCGAGGTGAGCCAGTGATCTAGGCGCGACCAACTGCTGTGTACCGGTGATATGTGTGTTGCACCAGCGGTGACTGGGAACTTATGTCTCCAGATGTCCGTGAGAGCCAGATCGCGCATTAAGTGATGCAGCTGCAGCCTAGCTTGTTTGTGCGGTTCGTGTGAGTTTGGCGACCTATCTAGATCATCATCCAAAGCTATATTCCAGTCCCCCCCACAAATGATGTGTGCATCCCGAAAATTTTGAAGTCGGCCCCACAGATCCCGAAAGAATTCTGGTGCGTCCACGTTAGGTCCATATACATTTAGTATTGCGACCTTTTGGCCGCGCAGTATGCCGTTTACAATTGTGAATCTACCCTCGGGATCACTAGTCGTCCCCAAATGCTCAAAATTCGTACCTTTCCGTATTAGGGTAATCACTCCTCTGGAATAGGACGAGTAGTGTGATGTGTAAGAAGATTCGGCCCATCGAGCACCTAGGGTCAGTTTTGAGTTAGGAGCGATGTGGGTCTCCTGTATCAATGCGATATCAACCCCCCACCTTGTCAAGTAAGAGAATATCTGTCTAATCTTTTTTGGCTGTGAGAACCCCCTGACATTCCAAGTGAGAAGGCACAAGTGTGTTCTGTGTCTACTAGAGTTCACAGTAGCCATAACCCCGTGTTAGCATCGTAAACAGTGTCGAAGACAAACATCGTAACAGTGTGTATTTCAAGAGGCACTGGCCGCGCCGGTCCATGTAATAGAAGCACACAAGTGACAACATAGGATCATAATTGTGATGCAGAGCAATCGGTCTCAATTCAAAAACAAAACACCCCGTCCACCCACCCCCACCCACTTCAGCACCCCAAACCTGCCGAAGCCATCTTCCCCAGGAACACCCACCCCAAATACAAAGAGGACAAAATAAGTTCCCCATCCCAAGCAACTTTGCGGGGAACACCCTTTTGGAGGACCGCAGGGGGCACAACTCAACACCCGAATGTACGGGCGTGGACGTCTCTAATGCATCTGGATTGGTGCCAATAACACTGCGTTTACCTATCTACATGTCACCCATTCTCCAGTCACACTGGGCCGCAACCATGCACAACCTCCCCATCTCCTAGCCCCCCCCCCCCGCGACCTCGTAATTAATTGCGGCCAGGCCGCGCAGCAAGGGACCTGGCTAGTCAACAGAGTACAGGCGAACTGGGCGTCTACTACTACAGTGCAAGTGTAACATCACTGACCCTATTGATAGAGTCAACTGCAACAGACCAAAAGTAGTGTTAAGTGACCCAACGCCTGATAAGTACACCCATATGGGGTCTAAAGTCTCAAGCGCCATGCAGTGGAACACGACCTCCTGAGAGAGGGGGTAGGCACAGACCAGCCCATGGCATAGGTCGGGGGGGGGGATCCACCCCGCAAAACTAGGCAGATGAATGGGAGGAGCAGCATAGATAGGGAACAGCCAGCAAAGTAATAACAGCATGTTTGGGACCATGCAACATAGCCTATCAATGACAGGGCAGCCGGGAGGCAGCGTGATCAGGAATGAAAACATTGGCAAGCATTTAGCCGTCTCCCATATGACCGGCGAAAAGCAATACAGTAAGAGCGTGGAAAATTGAACGGCCATCATACGCACTTCTGCAACTTTACACAATTAGAAGACCTGGCAACATAGAATAAGGCACAAGAAGGAGCTGATAAGGCTATAGGGATATCGTCAATAAGAACATTATACAAAGTACCACGGAAGAAGCAGAGCTCGGAGTAAAGTTATTGTCAGGAGCCAGCTTCGCAACAAAGTCTATCGCACGTGGGTGCAATGACGTGGCAAGAGAGTGAAAGTCAATAGGAAAATAACGGCGATGATGGACACCCCCCTACTGAGTGGTAGGTAGGGAGTGCCCAGTAGGGATTAAGTGTTGTGATACATTACCATCTCAGTCAGAGTCCGCATTTTGGTCCTCTCGGGATGTCTTGGTCGTCTTTTTCCTGGCGTTTTCGATAAACTCCATTGCTGCTTTAGGGTTCGACAAAATGACAGGTTTCCCTTCCCATGTTACCCTGAGTCTGGCCGGATACAACATGGCGTAGACGATGTTCAACTCCCGTAATTTCGCTTTTGCTGAAGCAAATTCCTTCCGAGCCTGCTGAACAGCGATTGTGTGATCTGGGTAAAATTCCAGCTTGTTTCCCTGGTGCGTTATTTGCCCCTTTTCACGCGCCAGACGAAGGATGGTGTCTCTGTCGCGATAGTTTAAAATGCGCGCGACAATGGGTCTGGGAGTCACACCTGGGGGAGGCCGCGGCGCGAGGGATCTGTGAGCTCTTTCAACAATGAAGACCGCAGACAGAGCCTCTGCTCCGAATAGATCCTTACATAGTTGTTCAACGTAGAGTTCCATGCGCCCAGTGTTGGTCGATTCCGGAACTCCCGTGATGCGCACATTATTGCGCCGAGAACGCGCTTCCAACTCTTCTTCCTTGGCACGGATCACTTCGAGGACCCTGTCCATTCCATTGCATTTCGCTGTGGTGGTTCTGGATTCGTCCTCAACCTCTGAAATCCGCGCCTCGGCCGCATCAAGCCGTTCCCCATGTTTATCGAGCTTGTCCGCCATGCCATCCATTCTGCACGTCAGATGGTCGAGCTTGCCATTGATATCTTGCAGGTTCGATTGTATGGCAAGAAGAATCTTCTCCATGTTGTTGCTTGCAGAAGCTTCAGAGTGACCTCCACCCTCCGCCATGGCATCTGCGTTTTTAGTGGGCTTTTTGGATTCAAAGCTCAACTTCGGTTGTTGCCTATCGGGTCTCACCATCATACCTCGCGAGGCGAGCTGGGCTTTGGTGGTCTGCCTCGTGGATCTCGGTAGTGCAGTGGGCGACCCCGTCTTGGCCGTGAATGTTCTCGTTGGTTGTGGCCGAGGGGGGTGACCTCGGATGCCCAGCGTTTGTGGTGGCCCACCTGTTCCCCTCCGGTCGTCGCCGATGACCGTGGCCAGTGAGTTACTCCCACGGAGTCTCGAGGTGGGGGAAGGATGGCTTAGCGGGGATTCCCGGTCGCGTTGGAAATGCAATGTTTGCAGTGTTAGGGCTCACGTAACAATAGAGGCACTCTGTTTTGCCAGGCACTGTGGTGATGAGCAGTGTCAGTCTTATGAGTGTGACCTCAGTCAGACCTCCCCAGAGCGTCGCCTCTTGCCTGCCGCCATCAAAGAGCCCCCCACTGGTCGAGGGCATTCCTCATAGTGCACCCTTTTGTTTCCTTTTATTTTTCCCCCCTGTTGTCTTTATTTTCGCGCCCAACCGTGGTATGCCGTCTCTTCAGCAGGGGTCCCCGGGCAGTGCGATCTCTGCGAGGCGGGCGCGCCTCTATAAAAGACAGTTTCGCGCCTCTGGCGCCTCAGCAATGGGATCCCTCCTCCGGGCAGCGAGGGACAATCACGCTGGGTGTAGCGCTCACCCCTAATATCAGCGCCGACAGGCCAGAGGGGCGAAGGGCGACTCACCGCTCCTCAGCGCCGCAGGGACAGCAGCAACTCTCCGACTTCTATGCTCCCGGACGGAGCTAGCCGATTCTCATCGGTCTGGGCGCCGCCATCTTGTCGCCTTCAGGTCCCGAGGGGCACAGAGTCAGGGATTAATCCACGCCTCACCTCTACCGCTCGGCGCCGCCGTGGGGATGCATTCCGCCATATATTTTAGACCCCTCCACTCCGCTTGACTGCAATGTCACTGCGACCTCGGCCAGGGTCTCGGATAGTCAGATTATCGGATGGCCGCCATCCTCATCGGTGCTCGCACCCGCGAGAAAATCAGCATATCTCACGTTGTCGGCCCGCTGACCGAAAGCAGCTCACCACATTCGAAGCGCTATGTGTTCCGCTCCATAAATCAGTGGTTGTTGGGCATGTTCGGTCGGATCAGCAGTGTGTTTATTCGATGGATGTCGGACGTCCGGCGGAGCTGTGGTTTCACACAGCCATTCCGCTGTGCGCCCCCTAGCGCCTCCTCTACTGCAACATATACTTATCGTGAGTTGGGACTTGAATATGAGCAATCTCCAACACATGAAAGTGTATCTCCTCCTGTGCATGAAAATGTGGGAAACAAAAAAACACAGTGTTAAATACATAAGGACTATGTGGTGTTTATCTCAACCTCTTGAAATGCAAAGAAAACATAGTCTTAACTCACCCAAATTGTAGTGAGAGAAAACCTCACCTCGCCTGGCAACAGCTCAGGTTGGAAGGAGGCCACGCACTAAAAAGATAAGTGCGAAGATAGGAATTAATAATGCAGTAACTAAATATGTCCTGCATTGTGTTTTTAGACTTTTACAAACAGTGACACCAAAGGGCATAAGGAGGCGGCTGGATTAAGAGACTGATGTGAAATTCATCTCTAAGATTTGCAGTAAACCCAGTACTATTTCAAGGTTGTGCTCCCAGTGGAGTTAATCAAAGAGGGCCAAAAACCGCCCTGCTACATTGTTAGCGTTAAGTTCAATCAAAGGGAGTTAAATCAAAGGGAGTTAGAGTCTTAATGTTTAGAGCCTTCCCAGAAAGAAGCGCAACATGGAGCGCTGAAAAACTCACCTCTCCGTCGTTACCTCGGGTAGAATCCTGAGCCGAGGGGGAGGTGACTAGCTCGATGAGAATAGCTGTAGATAACAGCCGGTGGCGGACCTGAGAGGGAACTCTCAGTGTGTGCGCTGTTATAGGTTGTGAGAAGGCAACCAATGGTAGCGATGCAAGCCGAGCCTGCAAGAGCGCGGACCTTTTTGGCGCGTTCTCATTGGTTGGAACTTCAACCAATGCCAGCGGATGAAGGCTTAAGTATGGAACTTTACAAAATGTGTACCGCTAATTTTCTTATCAGTCATTCATGGTGCTCGCAAATCTATTTGAGAGAGCAACCTCATCTGAGGACTGAAGACAGAACATTCGCATGGAAAACGTGGGTCGCCCAATGGCTCTGAATGTCTCAGGAAATTATCTAACAGAGCTTTGGCACAAGGTGCGTGATTGGTGAGCTTACAACCAATCCCGCTCTGTTTGGTAAAATTGCCC
The DNA here is from genome assembly GCF_964263255.1 of Lissotriton vulgaris. Classification (NCBI taxonomy): domain Eukaryota; kingdom Metazoa; phylum Chordata; class Amphibia; order Caudata; family Salamandridae; genus Lissotriton; species Lissotriton vulgaris. Next base: position 900,879,044 of record NC_141695.1, read on the forward strand.
GAATGAGCTATGGCACAAGGTGCGTGATTGGTGAGCTTGTAACCAATGTCGCACTGTTTGGTAAATATACAAAGAGTTTGTTTTGTTTACTTTATCGTAATGCCAATGTGATATGTTCCAGATCAGGTCTGCTTTAAAAATAGCTCAACGGTTGCAGAGAAGTAATGGAAAACAAATCAATGCCGATCTGTACTCCGTGTTTACATCGAGTGGTGTGTAAAAAAGGGGGGAGTTGTCATGTATAACAGGTCGTATCTGAGTGTAAACAGAATGAATAGACAGATCGACCGGTGAATTGCAACCGAGTCGTGTGTACCCAAGGGAAGGCAGTATGTCGAAGGTTTTTCTACTTCTATGTGCGATCCCTAGGTTGCGGCTGCGTGTAACAGTAATATTGGGCGAGGTTACATTTGCATGGTGCCAATTCCAAATGGGAAATCAATTCTATGGGCCAAAGAGAACGGGCCTAGATACTGAAAACCCCCCTGGAAAAATCCTGTGTGGGACCAATCAGGTGGAGATAGTGTGCACCCATGTCTAAAATGTTGGCCCCAGATGACCAACAAACCAAGGTAAACTGTAAACATAATGATGTTAAGATGGATGCTCACAGTTGCATCCAGGGTATGTCATCGTTTAGCCCTTGTGTGTCGCTTCGCAGTTTGTAGACCCACCTTTGCTCTTTTCTCAGAAGGAACAATGAAATGTCTGTGATGTGACTGGGTATGTGTGGTTGTTCCAAGATTAACCACCTCAGTTCATCAGGATGATGTTTTTTCTCCAGAAAGTGTGAGGTAAGGCGGGTAGCCTGTTTTGTGCGTCTGATTGTGCTTTTGTGCTCTTGGATGCGCAGTTTGATTTTTCTTGCTGTCATCCCTATGTACCTTAAGCCACAAGGACAGGTGATTTGATAGATGACTCTGTCACTATTACAGTTTGTGTGACGTTTCAGTTTCCAGGGTATAGCGGTGCCAATATCGACTTCCAGGATTTTACTGGTTTGGGCACACACTGAGCAGTTGCCACAAGGATAATGGCCCTGCACTGGAGGAAGATTCCACAGGTTAGGAGTGGATTCTGCAATTTCATCACGAGGTCTTGTGTGTACAAGAGCATCTCTAAGATTTGCCCCTCTCTTGAAAAAGAACAGTGGTAAAGAAATGTGTTCACCAGAGCTGTTTAGAATACGCCATTTCTGTCTAATTATTTTCTGTATTTTAGACGAAGAGGTGTTGTATGTGGTGACACAAACTATTCTGTCGAGGGGCGGTTTTGCAACTGGTGGTTCAAGTAGGGCCTCCCGATGATTATTGGCAGCACGTTTGAAAGACTTGCGAACCAAAGATTTAGGATATCGCCGCATTCTCAATTTGCTGGTGAGATCCTTCGCTTTTGCACGGAAGTCTACAGTGTCAGAGCAGTTCCTCCGGACCCTGAGGAACTGGCCAGTTCCTCAGGGTCCGGAGGAACTGCTCTGACACTGTAGACTTCCGTGCAAAAGCGAAGGATCTCACCAGCAAATTGAGAATGCGGCGATATCCTAAATCTTTGGTTCGCAAGTCTTTCAAACGTGCTGCCAATAATCATCGGGAGGCCCTACTTGAACCACCAGTTGCAAAACCGCCCCTCGACAGAATAGTTTGTGTCACCACATACAACACCTCTTCGTCTTCTAAATAGCTCTGGTGAACACATTTCTTTACCACTGTTCTCTTTCAAGAGAGGGGCAAATCTTAGAGATGCTCTTGTACACACAAGACCTCGTGATGAAATTGCAGAATCCACTCCTAACCTGTGGAATCTTCCTCCAGTGCAGGGCCATTATCCTTGTGGCAACTGCTCAGTGTGTGCCCAAACCAGTAAAATCCTGGAAGTCGATATTGGCACCGCTATACCCTGGAAACTGAAACGTCACACAACCTGTAATAGTGACAGAGTCATCTATCAAATCACCTGTCCTTGTGGCTTAAGGTACATAGGGATGACAGCAAGAAAAATCAAACTGCGCATCCAAGAGCACAAAAGCACAATCAGACGCACAAAACAGGCTACCCGCCTTACCTCACACTTTCTGGAGAAAAAACATCATCCTGATGAACTGAGGTGGTTAATCTTGGAACAACCACACATACCCAGTCACATCACAGACATTTCATTGTTCCTTCTGAGAAAAGAGCAAAGGTGGGTCTACAAACTGCGAAGCGACACACAAGGGCTAAACGATGACATACCCTGGATGCAACTGTGAGCATCCATCTTAACATCATTATGTTTACAGTTTACCTTGGTTTGTTGGTCATCTGGGGCCAACATTTTAGACATGGGTGCACACTATCTCCACCTGATTGGTCCCACACAGGATTTTTCCAGGGGGGTTTTCAGTATCTAGGCCCGTTCTCTTTGGCCCATAGAATTGATTTCCCATTTGGAATTGGCACCATGCAAATGTAACCTCGCCCAATATTACTGTTACACGCAGCCGCAACCTAGGGATCGCACATAGAAGTAGAAAAACCTTCGACATACTGCCTTCCCTTGGGTACACACGACTCGGTTGCAATTCACCGGTCGATCTGTCTATTCATTCTGTTTACACTCAGATACGACCTGTTATACATGACAACTCCCCCCTTTTTTACACACCACTCGATGTAAACACGGAGTACAGATCGGCATTAATTTGTTTTCCATTACTTCTCTGCAACCGCTGAGCTATTTTTAAAGCAGACCTGATCTGGAACATATCACATTGGCATTACGATAAAGTAAACAAAACAAACTCTTTGTATATTTACCAAACAGTGGGACATTGGTTACAAGCTCACCAATCACGCACCTTGTGCCATAGCTCATTCAGGCAATTTTACCAAACAGAGCGGGATTGGTTGTAAGCTCACCAATCACGCACCTTGTGCCAAAGCTCTGTTAGATAATTTCCTGAGACATTCAGAGCCATTGGGCGACCCACGTTTTCCATGCGAATGTTCTGTCTTCAGTCCTCAGATGAGGTTGCTCTCTCAAATAGATTTGCGAGCACCATGAATGACTGATAAGAAAATTAACGGTACACATTTTGTAAAGTTCCATACTAAAGCCTTCATCCGCTGGCATTGGTTGAAGTTCCAACCAATGAGAACGCGCCAAAAAGGTCCGCGCTCTTGCAGGCTCGGCTTGCATCGCTACCATTGGTTGCCTTCTCACAACCTATACCAGCGCACACACTGAGAGTTCCCTCTCAGGTCCGCCACCGGCTGTTATCTACAGCTATTCTCATCGAGCTAGTCACCTCCCCCTCGGCTCAGGATTCTACCCGAGGTAACGACGGAGAGGTGAGTTTTTCAGCGCTCCATGTTGCGCTTCTTTCTGGGAAGGCTCTAAACATTAAGACTCTAACTCCCTTTGATTTAACTCCCTTTGATTGAACTTAACGCTAACAATGTAGCAGGGCGGTTTTTGGCCCTCTTTGATTAACTCCACTGGGAGCACAACCTTGAAATAGTACTGGGTTTACTGCAAATCTTAGAGATGAATTTCACATCAGTCTCTTAATCCAGCCGCCTCCTTATGCCCTTTGGTGTCACTGTTTGTAAAAGTCTAAAAACACAATGCAGGACATATTTAGTTACTGCATTATTAATTCCTATCTTCGCACTTATCTTTTTAGTGCGTGGCCTCCTTCCAACCTGAGCTGTTGCCAGGCGAGGTGAGGGTTTCTCTCCCTACAATTTGGGTGAGTTAAGACTATGTTTTCTTTGCATTTCAAGAGGTTGAGATAAACACCACATAGTCCTTATGTATTTAACACTGTGTTTTTTTGTTTCCCACATTTTCATGCACAGGAGGAGATACACTTTCATGTGTTGGAGATTGCTCATATTCAAGTCCCAACTCACGATAAGTATATGTTGCAGTAGCTTATCATAGGTCCTGAAGAAAGCCGGTATAGGCTGAAACATGTCGACCGATTAACATACGTGATAGATAGCAATTCCTTACATGCTATCAGCATACTGTTTTTAACGATACCACTTTGATGGTCACACTGAATAAAGTTTTCTTATGTCATTAAAGTAGGTATTTTTAATCACTAGGATTAGTTTCCTTTTCTTTTCTTTTCTGAGCACTGCAAATTTGTTTGCTCTTCCACTCACACACTATCCTCTGTTGGTTGGATGTGGTTCTTAAGGGTCCAACATCTGGCTACCTCAGACTCTCCCTGAGGAGAAGCCCAAAGGACACCTTTCTTTTCACCAACCCAGATGACGAAATTCCACTGATGAGTGGGCGGATGGGTACTATGTTCAAACTTTCTATATCCTGTATCTTCCTCTCCTCACCTCTATGCTCTGTTGAAACCCCAGACCTCCCGAGGCTTCGCCGGGAGCAACAACGCTGCCGAGGCGCGGCGCAACGATCTTTTTAAACAAGTGCTTGGACACTTTTTACTTACCCTGCTCCTGATTCAGGGGCTGCGCTGAGGACACCGCGCACCCCCCTATCTTCTTGGGACTTCCTGGTAGCCGCCTCCAGAGCGCCCCACGCTGAGCGTTCCCTCCCCCTCTGACGGGCAGGTCACGAGGGCGGGGACGGGCGTGTGCTACATCTTGGGCTGCTCTCTGGTTGGCGGGGCAGCTCCTCTGTCCCTCCCCCCCTGGCAATTTCTTCCTGCCGGGCTAGTCCCGCGTAGCTCTGTTGAAACCCCAGACCTCCCGAGGCTTCGCCGGGAGCAACAACGCTGCCGAGGCGCGGCGCAACGATCTTTTTAAACAAGTGCTTGGACACTTTTTACTTATCCTGCTCCTGCTTCAGGGGCTGCGCTGAGGACACCGCGCACCCCCCTATCTTCTTGGGACTTCCTGGTAGCCGCCTCCAGAGCGCCCCACGCTGAGCGTTCCCTCCCCCTCTGACGGGCAGGTCACGAGGGCGGGGACGGGCGTGTGCTACATCTTGGGCTGCTCTCTGGTTGGCGGGGCAGCTCCTCTGTCCCTCCCCCCCTGGCAATTTCTTCCTGCCGGGCTAGTCCCGCGTAGCTCTGTTGAAACCCCAGACCTCCCGAGGCTTCGCCGGGAGCAACAACGCTGCCGAGGCGCGGCGCAACGATCTTTTTAAACAAGTGCTTGGACACTTTTTACTTACCCTGCTCCTGCTTCAGGGGCTGCGCTGAGGACACCGCGCACCCCCCTATCTTCTTGGGACTTCCTGGTAGCCGCCTCCAGAGCGCCCCACGCTGAGCGTTCCCTCCCCCTCTGACGGGCAGGTCACGAGGGCGGGGACGGGCGTGTGCTACATCTTGGGCTGCTCTCTGGTTGGCGGGGCAGCTCCTCTGTCCCTCCACCCCCTGCCACGCCCTGCTACTTCCGGTCTCCTACTTATGGCACTAATATCCCAGCCGCGCAGCGGACGAGCGCAGCGGGCGCGACGAAGGCGCGCCGAAGTTGCGCCTAAGTTAAGCCCGTCTGCGCCCGTCCGCGACGGGCCGGGACCAGGGGCCACACCCCCTGCTTCCTTGTTGTCATACACGCCTGCTCAACTCCTCTCCTACACCATTGATGTGCCTCTTCCCCACACCCTCATGCAGCATCTTGTTGCTTTAGATATCTATGTCCCCCGCTCAGACCGTGTTGTGTCTCCTCACCCAATTTTTCCCCCCCCTACGCCAGACATCGATTCCCTCCCCATTGGACCCTCATCTCCCCCTCACACTGCTTCTGCTTATCTCCTCAACACTCGTTCGGCAGGCAAACACCAACTTGACCTGTTCAATCTTCTTACTACAGACTCCCCTGATTTTCTGTTCCTAACGGAAACATGGTTTTCGGAGGCTTCCCTCCCCGACATTCTTGCCATCCTTCCCCATTCTTATTATGTCCTCCGGGCCGACCGCCCCACGGACAAAGTCGGGGGGGGTGTTGCTATGATTGTCCGATCCACTATTCAATTCCAGCTTCTCCCCCAAGCACCCATCGCTGGAGTGGACTTCCTGGTCGCTCGCTCTTCCAATCTGCCGGCACCTCTCACCGTTGTCCTTGTCTACCGCCCTCCCCTGAACATGCCCCTGTTCGTGGCTTCCCTGCAGGAACTTCTCGCCACGCTGGTGGTTAATAACTCCTCTGTCCTTTTGCTTGGGGACTTTAACTACTGGCCTGGCGATCCCAGGGAGGACTCAGCATCTAAGGACTTCACGGCCACTCTCCTCTGTCTCAACCTTAAGTCCCACGTCCTGGTTCCCACCCATAAATTCGGACACATCCTGGACCAAGTCTGGTCATCCCAGGACATAGTCTCCCCCCCCAGTATCCTCCCATGTACCTGGTCTGACCATTCCCTCATCTCTTTCTCTATCACTACTGGCTCCCCTCACAAGCCCCTTCGCCCCAAGAATGTTCTTTCCCGAAGCTGGAATCGTGTTGACTTGGCCTCTCTCTCTCATTCCCTTGCTTCTTCTCCCCCAGACCTCACTGGTATTCCCCTTGACTCACAGGCCGCTGCAGTTGGTAACTGGCTCTCTTCTGCATGTGACTTAGTAGCTCCCCTCAAGCTAGTCAAATCCATCCGCCCTCATGAGGCTCACCGTTGGTTTAGCTCGGAGCTCAAGACTCTTAAACTGGAGCTTAGACGCTCAGAGCGCCTTTGGCGCCGCAGCTACTGCCCTGACCATAAGGCCAAATACAAAACCCTTCTTAAAGAGTACAAGCAGGCCATTTTGGCCACTAAGACCAAGTACTTCTCTGAACAAGTGGCGCTCTCGGCCAACAAAGCTAAAGAAATTTTTTCTTTGGTAAACAACTTGGCCACCTCTGATCGTGCTTGCCCTCACTTCACTCCCTCCCAGGCCCTCTGCTCTTCTCTTAACAACTTCTTTATTGAGAAGATTGTAAAAATCAAATCTAACATCTTGGGCACTCCTTTTACTCCACCTCACTCTGCTTCCCCTGCGCCTAAATCCTCCTTCTCTTCTTTTCCCCCCCTCCCTTTGGACTCTTTCCTAGCTCTGCTCACCAAAATCAAGTCTGGTTCCCCCACTGACTGTGCCCCTGCCCGTATTCTTAAAACCCTCTTTTCTTCCTGTCCTGATACCCCTCTCTCCTTTCTTAATGCCTCTCTTTCCACTGGTTTGGTCCCTTCTTCATTCAAATCTGCTATTGTCTCCCCCATTCTTAAAAAGCCTGGTCTCGACTCTTCTCTTCCCTCTAACTTCAGACCTATCTCTCTTCTTCCTTATCTTGCTAAAATTCTTGAATCTTACGTTACTTCCTGTCTTTCTGTTTATGTTGAGCAGAACCAGCTTCTGGCTTCTCACCAAGCTGGCTTCCGTTCGGGTCATTCGACCGAAACCGTGGTGTTGGCCGTCCTCGACGAGCTTAAGGCCAAGGCCGACGTCAACTCCCCTCAAGCTTTGATCCTCCTCGACTTGTCCGCTGCGTTTGACACGGTCGACCATAACATTCTTCTGGACCGTGTCAGCGCAGCGGGCATACGAGGTTCTGCCTTCTCCTGGATCACCTCTTTCCTGACAGGGCGTTCTCAAGCCGTTCACCTTCCCGGCTTCTCTGCTTCTCCCCTCCCGGTGCCCTGTGGGGTCCCCCAAGGTTCCTCTCTCTCCCCCCTTCTCTTCAACCTCTATATTCACCCTCTTATTTCTTCCCTTCTTGAGCTGGGGGTCTCTGTGTATAACTACGCTGACGACCTCCAGCTCGTCTTTGATCTTTCCTCTTCTTCTCACTCTCTATCCTTTTTTCACTCCACCATGGTCTTTATCTCTGGGTGGATGAGCGCCAATCACCTCAAGCTCAACCCAGATAAGACTGAGCTTGTCCTGATTGGTGGCTCATCCAGTCCCTGGTCCCCTGCTTTCTGGCCTCCCATCCTTGGCCCCCCTCCCACCCCGTTCCCTCTGTTAAAACTCTGGGCATCAAGGTCAGACAGGACCTGTCCATGCATGGCCAGGTCAGTGCCGTGGTGTCCTCCTGTTTTCTTTCCCTCCGAATGATCCGGAAAATTTCTCGTTTCTTTTCTCTTGACTCCCTTAAAATCATTATTTCTGCCCTTATCACTTCCCGCCTTGATTATGGCAATAGCTTGTTCGCTGGCATCCCTGCCTATGAAACCCGCCGCTTACAAGCTATCCAGAATCAGGCCGCCCGTCTCATCTTTCACTTGCCCAAAACCCATCACATCACTCCCGTCCTCAAATCCCTTCACTGGTTGCCCATCTTGCAGAGATCTCTGTTTAAACTAGGGTGCCTTGTTTATCGGGCCCTTGATCACTCTGCACCGGCTTTCATCAATTCTTTGATTTCCCGTCATACCCCTGCCCGCACTCTCCGCTCATCATCTTCTGCCCTCCTCACTGTTCCCCGCTTTCACAAATCTCGCACTGGTGGAACCCGTTTTTCTGTTCTTGCTCCCCGGTTCTGGAACTCTCTTCCTCTTTCTATGCGTTCGATTCCTATTTTTTCTCATTTCCGTAAAGCGCTGAAAACTTTTCTGTTTGCCCTGGCCTACCCCTGCTAAACCTCCTGGCCCTGTCTGTTCGGTTCTTCAGAGCTCCCAGCGCCAGGAAGCCGTTTGGCCATCGTGCGCTCTACAAATATTTTTCATTCATTCATTCATTCGTTCATTCATTCATTCATGACATAATAGTGTCATGTGCTCAAGATCAACGGTCTGATCTGAACACCCATACTGGACACAATCTGGTCCTGTCAGTTCTTTACTTCAGAGACTTTGAGTACCTTTCTTGTTGTTTGTATTAGTAGTTGGGGGACAAGGTACTCTCATTGTCTATAAACTAACTCCCCTAGGACCCCCCAATACTCTGTTGTATTTTTGTTGCAAAGACACCTACAGAATCATTGGGGGATGGAGATTTAAAGGAGGAAAAGATCCTGTATTTCCAGGGTTGTATTTCATATGTGGGAACAAAGCTTATTATAGATTGCCTGACCATTGGTATGGTACATGTTATGTAGGTTTGATCTTTCCAATTTTTTTTCATGTAGACAGAGGTACTAATGGAGTTCATGAAATAGGTAAACCATTAACACGTAGGAGAAGAGAAAGTTTTCTATAAATTGTAGGTGATATTTTTGGTGCACTGATACCAGCAGTGGGTATATCTTTCAATGCAAACAAAATTCGAAAATTGTCAACGATAGTAGATCATTTATCAACAAGAACAGCAGGAGGATTTTTAATGGTAAATACCGAAATGGTTGCTATGAGAGCTATGGTAATGCAAAATAGACTTGCTCTTGATATTTTATTGGCAAAAGAAGGAGGAGTCTGTGGCATATTGAAAGTGCAACATTGTTGTACTTATATTCCTGACAAAAGTCAGAATATACAAAGGGATATTAAAAATATTACTTATTTGCATAACAAAATTATCCCACTGGAGGTTGATGGTGTTCTAGAGAAACTTGGCAAGAGTAATGTAAAGAAGTGGTTTACTGAAATGAGTAGTTCATAAATTGGGAAAAATACTAATACCAGCAACAATAATAGTAATTATAGCAATAATGATAAGATTAGGGTGTATCTGTGTTAGAAGGAAAGGAGCTGAGAGAAAACTAAAAAGAAATAAAGAAAAGAGAATTAAAATCAATTTGAAATGGGTGAAATTGAACTTGATGAATTAAATAATACAATGATTGAGGACTCAAGAAGTCAGATTATAAGAGATACTATGGAATGCAGCTGCTGGCGGGCGGGGCAAGAGCGTGGCAGGTGGTGTGAGCCCCGTGTGTCCTGGGACCAGTCGTCCTTTGCTGCCGGTGTGCCCCACAGAGTCCTCGCTGCGAAGCGTCTCTCCATGCCTATGCACTAACCTGTCCAAACACATTATGCTGCACTTTCCATTTTTGGGGGATTTATGTGCTATATACAAGAAAAGTTCTTATGCCCCTTATGAGATCTAGAAAGAAACGGTCTTGCACACAAGCATATTGTTTTTTACGCACTCTGACCGATTATGAATCCTGCTGCTGCGTAGCTGTGTTTCTTTGGACTACTGTATCCTCTTGGAAAACAATGTTAAAGGATTTACTTTTTTATTAGGATTTATCTATTTTAATGTTTATGAAATATGAGTATTTGCCCTCTTTTGCATAGTGTTTGTATTATATTGTGTGCCTTTACAGCTAATTTATAGTCCAATAAAGATAAAATTGATTGATTGAACCTATTGCATTTGAGTTCTGAGGTCACAATACCTCCAGCCAGAGCCAAAAGCCCAGGAAAAAGACAGGCAGGTCAGGGAGATTAATTAAGGGTTCCGTTTAAAAAAACAGAAACAAAACTGGCTTGCTTTTTTCTCGCTGTACAGTGACAAGCAGAAATTAGATATTTATAGCAGCATTTTTATTTTTTGGTTTACTTATGTATTTATAGAAAAGTTAGAATCTGACTGCATGTTTTTACACATTCTAAGCTCCTGTGCCTTTAAAAAAACTGACTTGAATTCAACCGGTTCTAATATCTTTTTGTCTAAAATTGAAAAAGCCTGAAACATGTTCTTAAAAGAACATTCAGGTGAGAGGGTTGTGTGGTGATAAAATCACCAAAGGGGGGAGTTGATGGAGCAGGGGTGAGACAAAAATGTTTGTGTACCCCCTGTGAAGTTAGACTTGCATAACTATAATCAATCTAATCGTTGCATGAATAATTAACCAACAAAATTGCACTAAGACATCAATATTACATGTGGCTATTCTTTGCTATTTGCAAAAGCCAAATCAATTAATAATTGTGAATGAGTCATATTAATATAGTGCCATAGTATGAAAACAGCATGTTTGTCTTGCTTCTATAGAGTGTGTATGTCTTATTGTGGCAAGAAAAATAAATAGGCTTGGTAAGTAAAAAAGCTATTTGTTGTGCTTTTGCTAGGTAATTTGCTAATAGGGGATATTAGAAAGATGGGAGGTTAGCAGAAAAAAATGATTATTCTAAGTTCTAACGTTTACTGTGTTTGTTTTCGCACTAGTTCTCATTGAGGCCTATGTGGCTTGGGCGCTGTAAATGGATCCCGACGGCAGTATTAGCGTTGGTCTGAAAGAGTGAGCCTCTACGCATGCGCCAGAAAAACAATGGCTAAATCAGCAGAGAGCCTGGTTCACCAAGCAAACAATGTCAGGGTCATCCTGACCTAAAAGTGCAGGAGGATGCCAAGAGTTGTTTTGCATCTGACAATATCGGAACGGAAGGCTATGTTTCCATGTTATGAATGACAAAGTATAAACGGAGACAACATTTATGGGAACGGGTGGGAATGACTGTGCATTTTGGAAAACCGGTTCTGTCAATGATGAGATGAGGCGATCATAGTCACCCCACTAATGGACCAATCAGAATGAACTGTGGACCCTTAAAGTTTCAATTTTAGTTAGATAGTTAGTGAAAAAGGATATAAAAGATCTTTTTCGGCAAGGGTAAAAAAGCTTTCTCCTTGGATTTATTCTGCACCACGACATGCTGTTGGTTTGAACTATTTATGGTGCTAGAGACTTTGAAATATTTTTGGACTTTAACTTTTGGAGCAATGAAGATGACCGAATGCAGAGATTTTGTTTTGAGGCATTGAGAAGAATAGAGAGGCAGATTGAGACTTGTGCAACTCTGTTATTTCTCTGTAACAGAGTTAGGTAGTATGATTTTTAAATTTAATTTAATTTTAACATGTACTAAATAAATGGTGAAATTCTTACTTGTCTGAATAAACTAAAATTCTGTTTCCTAAATAATTAGATAAAACTTAATTTGAAATTTAAACTGGAGTTGTGGTTTTATTTAAGTAAAATGTCATGACAGAATAAATTGTTAATGTTTATGTGGATTACTATGATTAAGCTGGTCTTAATCTCCATCAACTAACGTCTTTTTTTTTTAATTAAAAGACCTTTATTCTTCATATAGCATGGTACGCATCATATATCTCACAGTTCCTCGCACAATCGGACATAGCAATATTGTTAAGCGACATAGTATGAATACGTTGGACACAGCCATTTAGCCGGCATCCCGGGGGCCCGGCGGCGTACAGTACAGCAGATATGTAAAGCTAATAGCGGCTAGTCATAACATTGCAGGAGTAGGATTAGCACTGTATGTGGTTAAGTTCTCATGTCACTTCTAACTTACATATGCCTTGGCAGTGCTTGTGAGTCGCATGTCCGTGGTCGTATCTACTTGTGTATCTAAAATCTTTTGAGTAGAAAAGGGCAATAAACAAACTACCCCAACCAACCCTCGCCCTCCCCCAAGCGCCAGCAACCATGCGTCTAGTGATGTGCCTAAGATGTGCTATCGGTCAGTACATACCGATCTACCTACGGAACTCTACTGTGGCGACCCCAATCCGGGTCCTATGCTAATCGGGAGCAACGCTACGGGAGCTATCACTGGGTTACCCTCGTCCCCACCCAAGACCAACGTTTACTGTTCCTCCTGTTCCTCTGGGGATTCCGGGGGGTCCAGTACCCCAGCACTATCCAGGTCTTCCACCTCGCTTTGTTGTATGTATGCCTGATATAAACCCCAGAAATTTTTGGGCCTGCTTCTGGGCGGTAGTAGCTCACTGTAGTGTTCGGACTGCGTGCAACAATAAAGTAAGTCGCCAGCCCATCTCTTCTTTGTGGGAAGCGGGCCCCGCATCCAGCATATGACCACCACTCTTCTGGCTATCAGTAGGGCCATATCCACGAGGCGCCGCTGGGATAACGGAAGTGGTTTCGAGAAGCCTAGGAGCGCGAGGTCCCATCAACTAACTTCTACTAGATGATCTATTGACCAAATAGTGGAGTGCCTTGGTGTAGGGTTTTCCAGGTAACATGTTAATATATATATATATATATATAAAATAAAGTTAATGTATATAATGTATAGAGTGTAAATCCCAGGTACCCCGCATTTTTGTCACTGATTCAGGTGTAATATGTGTGTGTGTGTGTGTGTGTGTGTGACTTGCAGTGTTATGGGCCCCACTGAAGAGTAAATAGTAGTTGCACCTGGGTTAAGTGAAATGAGTATGAGAGGTTGGTATAGAGCCGCGCTGGATCAACCCCAACAGACACCTCCTGATGGGACTGGACGTGGAGAGTCTGTATACCAGTCTCCCACATGATGAGACACTAACTATCATTGAGGAGGTACTTTTCACCACTGTTTGTGGATACCACACACCACGTAACATGGTTATGGAATGTGTGTTACTGGCACTTACAAAAAACTTTTTTGCTTACGAGAATACCATCTACCTACAGAAGCACGGGACCAGCATGGGGAGCACCTTTGCTCCCAGTATAGCTGGCCTGTATGTCTACCACCTAGAAGTGAAGAAGATCCTACACCCCAGTAACCCGTTTGTCAACAACATAAAAACATCGAAACATTACATAGACGATGTGTTGGTTATATAGGAAGGATACATTTCAACTGAAAACTTTATGACCTGGTTGAGCCAACCAAAACATCTATCTGAAATTCACCAGCACTACCTCACGGACCAACTTGGTCTTCCTGGATTTGAATATCTACCCAGATGAGGACACTTTGAAGACTACCACTCACTTTACAGTTACAGCAAAGAACTGTCTACTGTTATATAAGAGCTTCCATCCCGCCACCTTCGGGACAATCACCCATATGGACAGTTCCTCTGCTTGCTAAGGAACTGTACAGAGATTAAAGACTTCAAGAGGCAGACTACTGATCTACAAGAGAAACTAAAGAAACACAACCACCCTACACAAATCATTGACAGACCCATGAAGAGGGCATGTAACAACAATAGGGAAGCCCTACTGGAACCGAGAGTACCTAAGGACCCAGAAGAGAGACCTATATGTGTCACTACTTACAATACCAACTCCAATCAAGTGACAAAAATTATAAACAAACATTGGAGACTCCTGGCATGCGGAAACCTCAACCTTCCCAAACCGATGTTTGCACACAAAAGGGGAAGAAGCCTGAGGGACATGCTAGTCCACACAAGACCACGACACACCTTAGCTATTGAGGCAGAAAATATCCTCCTACCACCAGTGAAGAGCCCTTATCCTTGTAGTAATTGCAGCACTTACCATCTGACGAAGAAAAGCAAAAGTATAAAATTCAGGAATGGTACGGAAGGGGAGCAGAGGAGAGTTACGAACTGAAACAGCAAGAATGTGGTTTATATCATCACTTGCCCGTGCGGAATGGAATATGTCGGAATGACAACTAGACCTGTCAAGACACACATAGGAGAGCACAGGAGCAAAGTACGTTGCAAAAGAAGCACTACGAAAATGGCCACCCAGTACATGACAGCCCAACACACAATGGAAGACCTACAGTGGACCATTATTGAACAACTGAACAGTGAACATGGTCTTCTCGAGAAGGAACAGCGGTGGGTGTTCCACCTGGGGACACACAGTACAGGTCTGAATGACGACATTCCCTGGGACAATTTAGCTGATTTGTATCTCCCTGTGGCTTTTGTACTATCTCTGGGAAGAGAAAACTACTGAAAATACACTACACAGAAGCTCTTGAAACGACTGGGCAGAACCCTCATGTTGTCAACCTTTTGTTAAGCACTTGGGGCCAGCAGAAAAACACCCTTGAAATAATGTGGCCTGTACATTACCCTGTGGAATTTAATGTCCTGCCACACGTTTTTCCACTCCTATTCACTTTTGCCATTTTGAGCTCACCCTTCTGTAGAGAGGTGTCATTACCACTAAATGTCCTCTACATAAAAATCTTTTTTTGATCAACTTTTTGTTGTGCATATTATGAAACATGAAAAAAACACTTCGGAGTAACCCGCATGTCTGGCTTCACACTCCCTTGGTACAATGTCTGCCATAAACGCAATTACATGTACCATTAGTAAATACTTGCCCAGACCAGGTTTACTTTATTTTTAATATTATTATTTTGTCATTATTCGTCTGGTCCACATTTTACGCTCGGATAGTTTAAAGAGTTAGGAAGAGGTAATGTCCTTTAGTTAGCAGACTAGTCTTTTTTGCTGCTAGGGCTATACAACAGGCACCCTTGAGCAACAGGAAGTGAGGAACAAGCATCCTCGAGCAACAGGAAGTGAGAAACAAACACATTCATCCAGAGGTGCCATTCTAGGTCACCATCTTAGATTTTCTGACAGTCTAGTGTTTGTACCAATTAGTGCAGTTTTTTGGAGGCAAAACTACCAATTAAGCACAGAATTTAAGGACACTGCCCACACTAGCTCAATGTTCCATGGAGCCGCTGCAAGGCAGTGTCCTGGTGAGGAGGTAACCTTGATATTGTAAGTACGGCATAGCCGATTTGCAACAGTGAAACGCTGCTCAATTAGAAAGGATCTCAAAACCAACAGTTTTTCTTTTTCAATTTCTTTTAACAGTGTGTGACTATAGGTACCCCCTCCCACCTGTTTTGAAGGCGCATAGGGCATTATCTGGCGAGAATGTATGACGGTACTATGACATACACTACCACGCAGTAGGTTACAACGCAGACGTTACATCGTCCCACGTTGTTACCACGCATGGCTTTACATTGCAAGTCGATTCTACGACTTGCACTAGATGGCGCGCTGGACTTAGGAATAGTATAAATTACTATTCCTACTCCAGTTAGCGCAACAGTACGGAATGTGTTGGATTTAAAATCCAACACATTCCTTGGTGTTGCGCGCCATCTAGCGCAAGTCGTAGAAACGACTCGTGATGTAATGCCATGCATGGTAACAACGTGGATGATGTAACGTCCGCATTGTTACCTACCCGCGTGGTATTGACAGCGTTATAAACGCTGTTTCCCTCTGGCGATATAAGAGTATGTGAACAGCCTATACTTTAGAGGCTTATTTATCTGTCACTAAACTGTTTTTTGAAGGACAGATATATTTAACAGATACTCTCAGTTATACTTATCATATGGATATGCACACCAAGCGGTCCTTAGATTTAGAGTGTGTGTTTTATGTTTTGTGTGTGTATGTTTTTGTATTGTCTCATCTCGCCGGCATCACACAGCACTGATTACTAATTATAACGGATAAAGATAAGAAAAATATATCACAGAAATATATCACTTTTCTTTACAGGTCAACACCACATATGGTGCAGTTTGGATGTGTTATGATATTTTAACTCTGTTTTTATTCTGCCAGAACCCATTTAGCAATATACCTACAGAGATATAGTATACAGTGCATGTTAAATTTATGTGAATCACTTAGTAAGGATTATATGTAAATACACAGTTGTTTTGATTTGAGTGTAACAGGGATCTCTTCTAGGTCCTGATAAGAAGCCAGGGGAGGGCTTCGAAACATGTCGACACAAGAGACACTGCTCATTAAAGCATAGTATCTCCATCTCATTCCCCACTTTTAACAATACCAGTTCAAAGGAACATTAACATTAATTTTTTCCACAGAGAAAGGTATTTTTTCATTTTTCCCCATTCACTCACTTCTGACCCTTCCACTCACACTCCTACACCACACATAGTATTGTTTTTCATAACTAATGCTCCCACGTAGTCGTAGTTGAAGCACGCCTCGTCCCGCAGCAGGGCGGGAAGACCCCCGATGATGAAGCATGCCACCAAGGGTCCTTTTAGTGGGTGAGGGGTATTTAAACAAAGCTGTGTGCTTTACACCATTGTAGGAGACACACGTAGTCTGGAGAAACACTTCTTTACTTTCCCATTAGGGTGGATCCCTTTTTTTTTGGACAATATAACTCGAGGAGGACGTATCCACCTTCTTGTGTTACTTTGCCATTCCAAGACAGTCAAATCATCACCCTGCCAGCGCTCTACGCTCTGCCTCATCCCTCCAAGGAGGAGAGGCTCCATGGCACGGATCCCCAAAAAACACTGAGATTTTACATCAATCGTACCAGAGGGCACGAGGTGAACAGTCAGCTCTTTGTGGAATTTGTTGGTGTGAAAAACGGCAAGGCTGTGCAGAGAAGGACCATCTCACGCTGGATCGTACTCTACATCAAGATCTTCTACACACTGGCCACAAATAAGCCTTCGGAAGGACTGCAAGCTCATTCCAACAGGCCAAAGCTGCTACCACTGCGTTGCCATGCAGACTTCCTGTTCCAGACATCTGTCAGGCAGATATGTGGGTATGTATTCACAAACCATTACTGACTGGACAGCCTGTTTTGCTGAGAGAGGCATTTCGCTCGCTCAGTCCCACAAGACTTTTTTGGTTCAAGACAATTCACAGACCCATCTACGAATAGGTATTGTTCTGGTATCTATTCAAAAGGTGAAGAATCTGTCTCTATCAGACGAACAAGTTATTTACCTTTGGTAATGATCTTTCTGGTAGACTCCATCAAACTGCAGATTCCTCACCTACCCTCCTATCCATCCTGTTATTTCAATTAGGCTCCATCCATGAAAAAGATCCCAAGTGTAGGAATCTGCACACTGATTAAAGCCTATTTGCTGTTGACACTCTGGGTCTGGGGGTGCGTGCACAGCTTCAAAGTACAAGTTACTTACCTTTGGTAATGATGTATCTGGTAGAGACGATTCTAGCCACAGATTCCTTAACGTAGAATTATCCCCGGTAAACTTTCTTGCCCAGCATCTCTGCGCTCTGGGGGGGGGGGGGGGTTTGGCTGTACCACGAGACTCCGCCCCAACGTCCAACGTCCTCCGTGCCGTCAGTGAGGTTACATAAGCCACATAAGCCCCACCCTGGCGCGCTGATGTCAGTTTGCTTCGGAAAATCTTTCCGCACCACAACGCGGAGCCATCACAACAAAACTGAGGAGAGCATGGGAACAGTGTGCAATAAAACCAGAGACAAAATAGAAAGAAATAAAAGGTGAGAAACACCACCAGGCACCAATGCACCAGAAGGTGACAACAGCATGCCAGAGCAGTAAAGGAGCAGAGCGCCACTCTGAGAAATAACTTGTGCAAGCCAAGGCGAAAGCACCAGGTAGCAGTAAAGCACCAAAGCACCAAAAGGCCAGAGCAGCGAAACCATAGCAAGAAAAGCTCAAAACACCACTCTGTGGAACCACCTGGCAAACCAAGGCGAAAGCCATCCTGGAGGCACAAGCATGTGAGATAGCTGTGAAAGAAAGAAAGAGAGAGAGACAAGGGGAAGGGCCACAAGCCCAGAACAGAGTCCGCAGGGGCATGGAACAAAAGAGTGCCATCAAAGGGAAGGTCCACCAGCCGTTCACTAACGTTCTCTAGGAACACACTACCCCGTAGCCAGACATGTCGACGAAGGGCCACACAAGAAGCCACAATACGACCAAGCACCTTCGAAATGTCCAGAGCAGAGCGAAGAATAAATGCCGCCAGCTCCCGGCCATCTAACACATGGTGCCGCAGATCAACACAGGCACCCTCCTGAGAGGTGGCAGACATAAGGGACTCCGCCGAATCCCACAAGCAAGAAGTGGCACTAGCCAATACACAAAGAGTGTTAAGGGCCTGCAAGGCAGCACTGGTGGAGTCAAAGATATTCCGCCCCCAGAAATCCAACCAGTGGGCCTCCCGTGACGGGGAGACAACACCGATGACAGGGAGGGAAAGGCAGTCTATAAAAGAGGACCCCTGGTTGAAGGGTGGAGGGAAAGACAGACAGGATCATGCGGCACAGGACGTGGCAGTGAAGAAGTCATTGGGGCACCGGGTCCCCCGTGGCGGGCCATCCCCAAGCCCCCAAAAGAGAAGTGTAGAGCGAACCCCCGAAGGGAAGAAGCAGCTGCCGACCACCAGAA
Source organism: Lissotriton vulgaris (assembly GCF_964263255.1). Taxonomy (NCBI): domain Eukaryota; kingdom Metazoa; phylum Chordata; class Amphibia; order Caudata; family Salamandridae; genus Lissotriton; species Lissotriton vulgaris. The sequence goes on from NC_141695.1 coordinate 900,897,811, forward strand.
CCCTGATGGAGGGCCTCCAGAAGATGATCCGTGGGGAAATGGGCAGCTGGATCGCCCATGCGCAAGTTTCCTGCAGCTGTGGAAACAGTCCGAGGGAAGGCAGCACCCGCCTCCGTAGGGCCCCACGGTGGAGAAAGCAGTTCCTCTGTGGGCGACGGCTAAGGCGGCCATCCCCCAGTCCAACGAGAGGAAGGAAAGGCCAAGTCCAGAAAGGGGGAAGGGGAACCAAGGAATGGGGAGTCTGGGGTGCCTCCGGTGAAGACAGTGGCCTTGGGGACGGTGAAGAGCTGTCCTTAGAAGACACCGGGGAAAAAGCCACGACGCGGCGACCCGTTTCTGGAGAAGATGAAACTAACAACCGCCGAACCTCTGGAGAAGAGGGGGCGTCCGAAGACGAATCAACAACCCGATGCCAGAACAACATCTGCCACAACGTGTGGCGCAGGAGACCGAGGCTGGGACGGAGGCGGGGAGGCTAAGGAATGGCGCGGAAAAGGCGCCGACTTGACCTCCGCCGAGCCAGCCGCCGGCGTGGAGGGACGAGGGGGGCTCGGGGACACGCCCCGACCCCTACCCTGCCCCTGAGACGCAGCCAGGCCCAGCATCCGCCAGCGCCTGAGCGGCGCCACCTCGACCTCGGACAAAGCCGCCGCCTGCCCAGAGGACCGAGGGGAACTTGAGGACACGCCCGAGCCCGACAACCTCCTGCGACACCATGGGACCCCAATGGGAGTTTGAGGCGAGGCAGAGGTGCCATGGTCCGAAGGAGGGAACCCCAAAGGGTCGCACCCTGACGGCACTACATCCTCCGAACCTGGAGCCGCAGATGTCCCTGCACGCGGCAAGGGATCCGCAGACATCCCAGGAGGGGAAGGAGAAGGAGGAGAATCCAACGAGGCCTGCATAGGCCTCCATCTGGGCTCTAGTCGGGTGGCGACGCGCGGGGCCACAACAACCGCGCAGAACCCATGCCCCCAACAGGCCGTGGACCAGCCCTGGGGGACAAACTGCAACACTTACCAACAGGTGAGCGACGCTCTTGAGGCCTGGGAGAAGGACGATGTCGGAGACGGAGGCGGCGGTTCTTGAAGCCGTTGGCGGGGGATGACGCCGACCTGGACATGCGTGCCAAAAGGAGTTTCATCCGGCGCTCCCGCCGGGACTTTGGTTTCATTTGCTGACACGCCTCACAGTCTGTGGAGTCGTGGTGCTCCCCCAAACACCACATGCAGATGGGGTAAGGATCAGTCGCCGACATCTGGCGCCCGCAAGACGAGCACATCTTGAAGCCCGAAGGCATTGGCACACTGTTACCAAGAAAAACGCTAAAAAGCGGAAAAAGAGGCCTGAAACAGGCCAGGAACACGATCCGGTTCCGCGTTGCATGTGGAAAAGAAGTAAACTGACCTCAGCGCTCCGGGGTGGGGCTTATGTGACCTCGCTGACGTCACGCCCGCGTAGGACGTCTGGGTGGAGTTGCGTGGTACCGCCCCGCCCCCCCGGCGGGCAGAGTTGCTGGGCAAGAAAGTTTTCCGGGTCCAGTCTCATGCCTTGCGTTAAGGAATCTGCGGCTAGTAGTCTCTATCAGATAGCAACTGACGTCAGCACGCTTGAGTGATGCCTACATTGGCCCTTCATGTCCTCTCCAGAGTGGAACGGCGTCAATGTGAGCCACATGGTGCAACCTACCAGTGTACAGAGGTACTGCTGAAAAGTGTCCACATCCAGTCTGAAGCTTGTGGAATATTCAAAAGGCAAGGAATCTGCAGTTAGAGTCTCTACCAGAAAGCGCATTACCGAAGGTAAATAACTTGTTTAAGGTGAAGAAGTGGAAGTACCTTTCAGCATAAGGCCATTTAAAACACTACTTCTTGGTGCAGTGAACTGGGTGGTATGTGAGCCTACCATAGACAATTAAGACAGACTGGGATTTCTTTCTTTCTTTAATTAAGGAGGTATCTGATCAGGAGTTCAATATTATCACCATGGTATTGTGCCTGCCTGATATGTCCCTTTGCTTGCAATCTGTTTCAAGGGATTCTTACAGCAATTGAAGACGTTGATAGTTTTTATTTTAAATTGTAGTTTGTTAAACAATTTTTTATATTTCTGCATTGTCACATTCCCCATAAGATTCAGCTGAGTTGAATGGACATACGTAGGTAGGTCTTTTTTCAATGAGCTCTTGCCTATGGGATCACAGGCATCAGCAGAATATAGGCAGAAATCCCACCAAGCGGACCATATGAAATGTATATAGTGGTCCTTTCAGTTGGCTAAAAACGATACGTAATATGTGTCTGCTAGTCAGTCATGTGCAATGCAATTGGCCTTTGTTTAGAAGATGGGAGACTCTCAGGGCTCTTTTCTTGCTGGAGTCTTTTTCGGATTATATGGTTTTTATTATTTTGCAATAGGTCTTTGTGGCTTATTATTCAGCCCTACTGCTGGGAGCCGTCCATTTTCCATTTCTACCAGTCACTTGCTTAGTTACTATCTGATGGCACCTTTGAAGGCTTTTCCAAAGGATTCATGACATCACGGCTGTTACTGGTCGCCACTTACATCTAAATATGTTGCACTGCTTATTATGTTTACATTGTTAGGAATCCGATTATTTCGGGAATTTGCAAGGGCAATCGTCAAATCTCGCTTCTGAAGAGCTGACTCAAATGACACCATCCTCTAAACGAGGCACACATGCAGATGCCCCTGCCAGCTGGGCTGTGAAGACTGCAGACACTGCCTGAATAAAGAAAACTGATTGCAGTCGTCTGGATCCCGTGGTCCAGTGGGAAATAACAACGATCGAAAAATGTGCAAGTGATCAGTTTGGAGCAGTGACTGTCTGGCAAGCATGGCCACTGCACCAGCCAATCCCACCAAGGAGACTCCGATCAGGGGGACTTGTAGATTGTTCCTCATTCTTCCTATCTGCTCCCATCTTGCTGGGCCAACAACTACCACGAGGTGGACCTTGAGGCTATCTGGAGATAACCTGGATTTTATAAAGATTTTCTAAGTGTAGAAAGTCCAATTCAGGTGGCATCCTTCAAGCCTTAAATAAGAGACGTCTGAATCCCTTTTGGTGTGTCTGGGTTCCCCAGCTTTGGGAACCACTTACTCTATCCGGAAAGGATCCCTGAAATTCCTACAAAATAATTTGCTGAATAATTGCTATCGTCTGTGCTTGACCACTGCTTTCTGAAAGCAACTCATTCACAAGGGCACCAAAATATTTTGGCCATAATCTGACACTTATACGGTTCAGGAACATCTAAGTGTTTCAGGGGCTCATGAAAAAGTAATCTGCTAATACCCACTTTGCAGCCAATGGTTATGAAGTCCTACAACTTACTTGTGCATTGGGCATAAGTCTCACTTCTAAGAGATGAATTTCACTCATTTGGTGCGAGTTTCATTTCTCAAGCTCACTACTTACTTGCAACTCACACTTTTTGGAACATAACCTCAAACGCTTGATGCAAATCCCACAAATTAAGGCACAGTCTTACTCTTTTGGTGCAGGTCTTGCAGCTTGAAGAATACCGTTGGTCATTTGATGGAAGTCATGCATATTGGTTCACAAACTCTTTCACAGGGGCGCAACATTCATGTCAAGTGAACACATTGTCACTCAGTGGGTGTGAGAGCATGAGAATGCAGGATCTGTTTATAATTTTTTTTTCTAACATCCCTTTCAAGATTCTCAGTCACAACATATGGTTGAGAAGCTACTTGGAACAGGCAGCTATGAAAAATGAAATGAAGTGACAAGTGGAAGAGTAAATAGTCACAATAGCATGTAAGAGGCCACATCAGGTTGCATTTATGAACAGCCGCAGTCACCAATGTTTTCTTTTAATTGTCCTGAAATTACTGGAAAATTTCACATCACCCCTCGTGGCTTTATGACAAAATAAATTGACAAGGAAGCTTTAAAATGGGGGGTTTTAACAATGTTTTTTGTAATTGTATTTCTGTATAGAGTAGTTCCCTCCTTGAAGAGTTTTCACTCGTTTCAAGTCAAAGCAGTTTATTATGCTCACCACATCACCAGTCTCCACTGTGGGGGATGTTAAACTTTCTAATATTATCCCAAATGTTTTGGATGTGTTACGTAGTTACACACTGTTAATTGAGCTACAGCTTTTCCTGCTGTCTTACAGCTTTCTTCTACCAGTCTATATTAGGTTTGATCTTCATTTGGCCTCTGAATGCTCATGTGGCACCCCTCAGCCTTGTTGTTCCGGCTCTTGGGATTGGTTTACATACTCCCTCCCTAGATCTGGTCTGCTGCTAGTCTTGGGCTGCTACTACGCCTGCCCTTGCTGACTACCGACCGTCTAGCCTGTTGATGCTAGGTTTGACTTGATGCTAAGCCAGCTGTCCTTGGCCTCTCTGCCCCACAGTACGGTGTTTACAAACTCAGCTGGAGTGGACAACATATCTCCCACCCAGACTATCATACTGGTCCCTGTTTTGAGTGACTGGCCTGCAATCAAACAAGGACCCCTGAGGTGGATTGCCCAAAAGCAGATTGAATTAAGAGACGAGCCTTCTGTCCAACTTTCAAATACTTCTGGTACTAATATCAGGTAAACCCGAATGCCTACCTTTAAACCTAGCTTCAGTACAGGGTATATGATAGCACCGGGTGAAGGTCTCAGATGTTTTGGTGCCTTTTGGACTTGTTTTTAAGTTGACTTGAGTACACATCTGATTCATCTGGCACTTTGTTACTGGGTTCCATTTTAAAATATACTTGAAAAAAATGAACAATTCCGAGACTCAAGGCAAGCATACAATACAGGGTTGAAATTAACATGCCTTGCCTCATGCGCACACATTCTAGTACATATTGTATAATTGCGGTATTGCATTCTGCTACTTTGTAAACTTGGCAAAGTCAGGTGCTTAGCTTAAAACATTATCTAATACTTATTTCACCTCCAGATAGGCTGTATGGCATGCACTTGAGTACAGGTGTACACACGTTTCAACAAACGTCAGCATTGTGCATGAAGCCTCTAGAACATGGAACTCACTCCCCCTTGGTATAAAAACAGCACCCAGCCTCCTTTCTTTTAGGAAAGCGGTACAAACCTGGTTATTCATGATGTAGTGCATCATTTTACCCTCTATTGATATCTGCGTTATTTCTGCTACAGCGCTTAGATGCCTCAGGGTAGTAATGCGCTTTATACATTCAAATAACATAACATAACATCTTATGGCCATAGGTTTATATTAATACTATCAACAATGTCCCTTACTTTTCCAATTAACTCCATACGAGTACCTCTGACCTTCCTCAATGCAAACCCAGCCCACTATGCTTCTCATTAGCAGCCCCTTTCTATTTATTTAAATACACCTTGTTGCTTGTTGGGAAACCTCATGCCCACACCGCTAATATTATTGAATAAGCTACGACACTAGAGCCATCTTATCGCTGCCATTGGGAGAGACCTACGGCATGGCGTTCTGCAGGTTATCTTCATAAAGGCACCGTGCTGGCAAAATCTCTGTCTCTTATTTTCTTTTTAGAACTCGCCTAGCGTTGCAGCGCATGTGTTGCTCGCTCTGCGAGATCTATTGTTGTCGAGGCGATTTCAAAAGTGGAGTGGAAGCACCGCCCATGCTTTTGATTGGCGCATATCACGCTTTATGCTAAACGCTCGTTTTCTATTTGAAGTGAGGCATGTTTGTTCCCTCCCTGTCTCCTTTTCGGGTCCCCATCTGGACTGGATCGTGCACTTGCGGAGTGACACGGTCTCCTACATTAGTCGTGTGGGTCCTTTTTTTTTTTTTTATTAAACTGAAAGCATGATGGCGACAGCTTGATTTAGTTTGTAAGCCTACTTTTCTTTAATGGGTTTCTGCTCGCTTTCACTTTTAAACACGGCATGCTTTCCATCAATCCTCTAGTTACTTCCCAGCAGAGAAGGGTTAGAAGGTTTGTACTGGTATGCGAGAGCTGATGTGGGGAGAAGTTGTCAGAGGGCGAGTGCTGGCGCGAGGAAGAAGACTGGGGTGTTGGGTTACCGGTGATTAATCAAACACATGGGGGCTGAGTAGGGACACCGGGGTATACTCTTTGTTGATGAGCTCGGACTGGAGACATCATGCAAAGCAGCGCCCCGTCATGGTTTCAGCACGGACTGCGGCCTCCATTCAGTCAACAGTTAATGCAGGGACTAGATTTTATGGCTGTTTACATTATTCTATTTTATATTCGGCAGGGCTTTCAAAGATGATCTATGGAGAGTTTATGTGTGCTGTGTATACAGAATAAACTGTAACTAAACACACAGAACTAGACAGGGAGTGGGCAGGGAGCCTAGGCTGAGAGAAAAGGGGCGGAGACTGCAACAGTAGCGAGAGGAAAAGCTGAAAGGAGTGTGTGAAGTGCACACACCAAGGACTAGCCTCTATGCTGGGGCTGTGAACCACGACCACATTGCTAGCAGCGTAGGGTGGCTCAGTGAGCTGAACACTTGCGACTGACAAAGGTTCTGCTCTGGAAGTCATGAGACCGAAAAGAACCGGGCACACTTAGATCTTCCTCTTTCTGTAAATTCAGTACTATAAACTGCTTAATATTTTTTGCCGTGTTTTTTTGTGCCCGTGGAGTAGTTCAAAAACGTCTCCTTTAATCTGACAGCAGAAGGCAATAAATCTCCGTCCAAATCAGAAAGCAATTATTATTACCCGACTCGTCCTGATGGTAGAGATGAGAATCCAATCTCATTGGACCTCCGCGTGTTTAGATTATCAAATCTTTTAGCAAGCAAGCACACAAACTCTGTCTGCTCACAGAAAATGAATAGCTCGAGAAACGACATAACCACACTTTCAAGGCCCGCAACAGCTCTCCATCATCTCACATTCGCAATCACCCCCAAACAATAGTCTTTGCGGGTGACGTAACTTTCGGTCCACCTGAACTGAGTAGGAGTCATGCTTTCCGATCAGCTCCCATTTTTGTAGACTAATTGATTAAATAGAAGCGAAAACAAAGGCATCCAGGGCAAAGGAAATTCTCATGGGGAAAGATCCAACATCTGAATGTCTGATTGGTGCAGTAAATAACGTGTTTGCTTGGAAGCACCTTCAACAGGTTTTCTTTCCTATTATGCATTGCATTCTGGTACATGTAGTTCTCTCAACATCAAAATCCATGAGGGGAAATCACAAGAAAAGTGCAGTGTAAAATAATTGCTGCTTTGCCCAATAGTATTTGAATCTGCAAAGCACATAGGCCCTAGTAGCCTTTTCAGCATTACACTTTTGTATAGAAATATAATGATTTCAACAACAATTGCATAGCCCTTTGTCAATATATTTACATAGCTCTACCTTTATCCACATCCTTGGTCTGGAACTGGGTCTAAAATTACATTTCTAATACAACTGAAACAGCCTTACCGCAAACATATATCAAACAAGCATTTGCAATGCAATAGGTCTCACATTTGCGAGAGTTTGAGCTGTTGGCATTATAAATTATAATGCCTTTTATTTATGTGGTTTGAAAACACACTTTGAACTATAGTTGTTGCTTACAAGCAAGGCTGGCAGTAAAAAAGGTGAAGTTACTTCCAGCCTTGTTTCTCCTAAGCAACGACTATAAGTACAAAGTGCGTGTTTACGCACTGCTTGCAGGTTTTAAAAACACATAAAAAAAGCATTGTCATTTAAAATGTCAGTAGCTCAAACTCTCGCAAATGCCAGACCTATTGCATTGCAAATGCTTGTTGAAGAAGTCAGTAAAAGACTCTGCAGAAACAGGTCAAGCAAGTAGACCGTTGTAACAAAGGTGTATGTGCATATGGATGAGGTAATAGCGCCACCTGCTGTCTTTATGTGAACTTGCCTTCAGACTTCCTTTTACCACAGCTAAGTATACTTGGCTGAAATTACGCGGGTGCAGAGAAGATATAGCTTTTACCTAGGGTTAAGAATCATGGTGTTAAGTCCACGATAAACCGTATGCTTGTTTGTGTTGTACATGCAAATTTCACAGGTATAACTGATTTAAAGCTCCTAGTGGCTAAGAGAATGTCACAAGACTCAAAACCGAGAAGCTTGTAAGACTGATAAGTAGTAGATTAAGTACCTGTAGTTTTTGAAAAACGCAGACGAGAATCCTCGTGGGGTCTTTCATCCTGCAGGGGTCAATACAATGAATAATACCGACACGGGCAATAACACTGGTCACGGCGCCACACTCCGTGCCCTCATTTCATGTTGCACAGTACTAGCGGGATGCAAAGTACACGCCTGGAAACAAAAATACCGCGCAGTAAAACCTTGCTAATTCTGTGCAATTATGATTGAGTTAAACCCCACGAACTGGAGAATAACGGAGGACCTGGTTTTACAGGGTGTAAAACCACACCCGAAATTCAAAATTGCATGCTGTTTAAGCCTCAGAGCAGGTGGTAAATGTGTGCCAAGGTGTAGGTGGTTGGCAAGGCGGAAGGAGGTGCTATTAGGGCAGGGATAAAATGTGCTCTGGCAGATGAGGAGCATTACACGCAACCCCCGTGCAGAAACCAAAACTTGAGAGGGACAGAGAGTTAGCTATGTCCTACACCCGGAAAAATGGGGTTCAGGAACACGGTCCACTTGTCATCGGGTGGAGTGGAATTCCATGCATTAATTCCGCTCCATCCAACTTTTAATGAAGGTCGTAGGGTTGGGCAAACCCGCAACTGCATACAGAGAGCAGAGGCAAAGACTAGGCATGTCTCAAAGAGACAAAGCATGAGCCGAGCCCTCAAAAGATTTCGCTTGTAAATACCGCAGCAAATGGCACGTTAAAATACGATAAATACTCTTTAAAATGTAAAAATGTTTTTTCTTGAATCTTGAATGTTTGTTTTCCACTGTGGGGCAAAATCCCCGTAGTTGCTGAGGGTTCACTTAAGTCTTCATAACTTTTTTCACAAAAGGCATCCATGCCTAATGTGCTTATTTTTCCCCCACCTGTTGAGTATTTTTAAGGTACCCAGAGTTTGCAGATTCCCTTGAGTGAACCGAGACAATAGCCAAATATAGCAACATTTGTTTTTTGGGGGGGGGGGGGGTAAATTGTGAAAAAAACTGCAGTGGAAAAAGGTGTTTTTTTCCTAAAAATTGCATCAACTGAAGGTTTGCTGTTATACAATCACCATCATCCCAGATTTCAGAAACTGTAGTGCGAGAATGTGCAAGGAAAGGAGACGCTGCAATGCTTTCAGCAGTACAATGGAGGGAGAGCGCTGGGGTCATTCCCGCACGTAGAGCCCTCCGTGTGAAATGGCCGCCGACGCTCACAGAATACCTCTGGCTGTCACGTGGTTTTAAGCACTAAAACGCTACACCACATTTCTCCCCCCTTTACTAACGCCTTAACAACATGAACTGTAACCTATACAGTGGTGCCAAGGAAGTACGGTTCCAAGGCACTGATATCATGACACATTTCAATAATTTGTGACCTGGAGGGGAAAGTGGAAGGGTGGGAGAAGGAAATGGGAAGGAGGAGTGCACACATACACAGGAGTTACATATCATATTCTCTGTATCTTTTTGGTAGCACTACTGCCCTGCCTGTGCGGGTGCGTGTAGTGGGTACTTGTGTCGCGTGTGTCTCCTTCGTACGTGCTCTGGTTTCCCCTGTACTCTTTTGCTGGTCGCTATTTGGAGCTGTGGGGTTTTGTTGCATAGTGTCTGCTTCGCGGACCTTGTGGCCTAAGCTGTTGTGTGGTCTCGGGACTCCTCTGTTCTTGTGTGTTGCTACTTTCGCCTTCATTATCTCTTGCTGTGCTGTTTCTCTGTGTGTCTATCTCTGGTCCGTCCTCCTTGTTATCCGACTCCCAACTGGTTGTCCCTGTGTTAGTTGTGGAGTGTTCCTTGGTCTATTCTATCACTATTGCACTCGACCATCCTGCTGTGGGACCATATTTTGCCATCACTTAATAAGGCAGATCTCAAGTAGGTTTCTTTGACTTGCAAAGGTTCGCTGAACTTGCTTTCACCTTTCCTACGTAGTTGAGCCAGCTTCACTCGGACCCATTCCCCTTTTTCCAAAAAGACTTCTTTCACGCTGTGCTTTTTGTTGTAGTGGTCCGTGTACATTTTCTGGGCCTTCTCCAAATTGCTACAGACCACTGCTGGCGACCACTTACTCTGTAGTGTGAGGTTCAGCCACACTGTGTTGTCTCGTGTGAACGGGTCCCTGCCACGTAGAATCTTAAACGGACTGTATCCCATCGTTGAGGGAGTGATGCGGTAAGCCCATACAGTCTGTCTAATGTCTGTCTCCCAGTTCTTCCCTGCACTGATGGCTGCTTGAACGGACCCCATGATCACACGGTTGAACCTTTCCGCGAGGCCATTCCCAGCCGGGTGGTACACTGGGGTATGTCTGATCACAATGCCATTCCATTTCGTGAATGCAGTCCATTTTTCTGATGTGAACTGAGGGCCATTGTCACATATGATGGTTTTGGGAATTCCCTCTCTCAAGAATGTGGTTGTGAGGAAGGCTACGATCCTGTCCGTGTCAGCTTTTTCACACAGTTCCACTTCTGGCCACTTTGAGTATGGATCCATTAACACAATGGCATACTTGGGTACACCTCACAAGTCGAGAATGGGACCCAGAACATCAACCAATAACTCTTCCCATAGGCTGGTGGGAGTGGTGAACTTCCCCATAAGTGGTTGTAGCATGGACTGTACTGCTCGCAGGCCCTCACATGCTTCTCCACATGGCTGTCGATTGCGGGCCACCAATAAGAGTGTTTGACTAGACTCTTTTTCTTCACTATTCCTAAATGGCCTTCATGCAGGATCGTGAATAGTCATACCACTAATTGTTGCAGAGGAATCACTTTGTCCCCTCTTAAGTGGAATATGACATTCTCACTAATGTACAGTTCCTCCGGCACTACCAAGAATTTCTGGAGGTCAGTATCCAAATGCCTCTTCTCTAGCCACCCCTGCGTGACAAACTTTTTCACGCTCTCAAGGTGGAGGTTTGTCTTGTACGCTGCCTTCCATTCTTGTGTGCTTATGACTTCTTCCTGATCATTTGTGAACGCAATTGGGTACTCGTCCCACTCTGTGTGTGCCGGCGCTCCTTCCATTGTGGCCGATCTGCTGAGGTAGTCTGCCACTTTATTCTTGTTACCTGATAAGTATTCAATATCATATACATAGTCCAACAATCTGAGGGACATTTTGGCAATGCGTGGTGTGGCGCTGGCATGGCCGCTGGATGTAAGAACTTTAACCAGCGGCTTGTGGTCCGTCCGGATGAGGAACTTGGAAACCCTGAGAAATTGTCGGATTTTTTCCATTGCTCAAACAGCCGCCAGCATCTCCTTCTCTATGATGCTGAACTTCTTCTCATTGGGGGCGAGGGAGCGGGACGCGAAACTCACAGTGGTTACAACACCTTCAGTGGACATTTGCGACATGACGGCTTCCAGACCCTTGTCACTGGCATCCGTGGTGAGAATGGCGACGGCTGATTGGTTGAATCCGTGTAGAGCACAGCTTTCCAAACTTTCCACGTCGGTGACACACCTTTTCGACAATCTTCATCTTGTGACACGGTAATGCAAGCGAGCCGGTCTCTGCACATTACTCAGGTTAGACCGCTTTTCGAGGACACGCCCCCTTCTGAGCCCCTTTAAAGGCGCTGACTACGAATGCCTGGGCAGATAGACTGATACTCCTGAGGCGGAAAGCCGGGAGCACGATTCTTGTGTGTTTTAAAATTTGAGTGTCACATTATTCTCTGTATTTTTAATCACTTCACCCTCTGCTCCCTTCAAAGCTGTAGCTTGCAGACTTTCACTCGCCCAGACTACGCCGCGCAGCGGATTTAGCGTTGCTACGGTTGCTAGTACCGGGACACTCTTGGCGCCATTTCCGGCGCTTGCCGTGACCACGCCCCTTTTCGAGGCCACGCCCCCTTCTGAGCCCCTTTAAAGGCGCTGACTACGAACGCCTGGGCAGATAGACTGATACTCCTGAGGCGGAAAGCCGGGAGCACGATTCTTGTGTGTTTTAAAATTTGAGTGTCACATTATTCTCTGTATTTTTAATCACTTCACCCTCTGCTCCCTTCAAAGCTGTAGCTTGCAGACTTTCACTCGCCCAGACTACGCCGTGCAGCGGATTTAGCGTTGCTACGGTTGCTAGTACCGGGACACTCTTGGCGCCATTTCCGGCGCTTGCCGTGACCACGCCCCTTTTCGAGGCCACGCCCCCCTCCCTCCCAGCCCCCTCCCACAGATCCATAAATCATGTGCAGATTTCGGACGCGCAGCGGACGAGCACAGCGGGAGCGCCTAAGGCAAGCCCGTCTGCGCCCGTCCGCACCTCGGCAGCGCCCAGCGCCAGCTATGCTGCATGTCTTGCCCCCACTGACCTGAAAACTCCCCCCTCTGGCCCCCCTTACTCCAGAGAGATGCTCCTACAACTTGGTAAGTTGCACGCTGACAAAGGAACCCTCACTCTGCTTGACACGGCTCTACCTCGAGCTGACTTCCTGGATAACAAACTGTTGAAATGTGGACTTCTGAATGTTAGGTCCCTGCCCAAACACAGCACTGAAATCCAACTTCTCATTGAATCTCACGAACTTGACATCCTTTTTATGACCGAAACATGGACACGCCCTGACTGCATGGTCGACCCGGGTTTCACCTGTCCTCCTGGGTTCAAATTCTTACATACCCCCAGACCTAATGGTAGAGGAGGGGGGGTTGGTGTGATTTTCACTGCAGCCTGTAACATTAAGTCTTGTGCTCTAGACTCGATCGAAGGAACTGAACTTCTAGGACTATCTATTCAGACTCAGTCCGGATACATTGTTATCGGGATTGTCTGCTATCGTCCACCGGGTGCGTTCAGCCTTCAACATCAACAGGCGCTATGTAACTTTGTAACTAATTTTGCACTTTCGCATCACAAACTGTTCATTCTGGGTGACTTCAATCTGTGGCAGAACGGCTTCCTCGACTCCAGTCTACGCAACCTCCTCAAATCCTGCGAAAGCCTTGGACTCTTCCTGCTGGTCACAGGACCTACCCACAGGGGTGGACACCTCTTAGATCTACTGCTCGCAGGTCCCCAGTTAATAACAATGGGAGAAATCCTAGCCATGGACTGGACAGACCATTCACTCATCAAGTTCTTCTTAGACCTTAAGAGTGACTACTCCAAAGCTCCTGGGCCGCCCAATAAAACCAAGTGCAGAGACTGGAAAGCCCTTACTCGTCTGCACTTCACAGGGGAAGTGTTTCACTTACATCAACTCTTTGACGAGAATAAACCTATTGATGACAACTACTCCTCTCTTTGCTCAAAGATTACCACTATCCTTGACGTTCATGCCCCTCTAAAAACCCGCAAATGCAGGAGCGTCAACTCTGCGCCCTGGTTTAATGACAGCCTAAAAGACCTGAAGCAAAACTGTAAACAGGCTGAGAGAAAGTGGAGACGAAACTACGCTGAAACCACCAAAGATCTTTGGAAAAATAAAGTGCGGGAATACAAGAACTCAATTAAAAAATCCAAAGCTGACTACTACTCCTCTATGATCTGCAATTCCCCTAACAGCTCTAGAAATATCTTCAATATATTGAATAGTATCACCAACCCGGAATGTGCCAAAAACACCATTATCCCATCTCAAGATCTTTGTGACAATCTTGCTGCGTTTTTTCAAAAATAAAATTGATCTCATCATTAAGGACCTTGATGCCTCCCCGGACTCCACCCATCACCCTGATCTCAATCCGAGCTCTCCCGTGAACCAGCCAGTAGCGCCACCACTGGCCTCTAATGACCTCCTACTTGAGTTCCCTCCTATCTCGTACGAGGCCTTCGTTAAATTAGCCAGCAAGATCTCCTCTGGGTCACTTTTAGACCCTGTCCCTCACAAAGTTTGGAAAGAATTTGGGCTGGAACTCCTCCCCTCACTGCACGCCATCTGTAATCAATCTCTCGCAACCGTAACAGTTCCTGCTCAGTGGAAGCGGGCATTAGTTTCCCCTCTGCTAAAAAAACCCTCTCTTGACCCAGACTGTTCTAAAAACTACCGTCCCATATCGCTGCTGCCCTTCCCAGCCAAAATTGTTGAAAGCTGGGTTAGTAACACTCTCTCTACCCATCTGGAACGACATCAGCTCCTTGATGCTGATCAATTTGGCTTCAGGCCCACTCACGGAACTGAGACCGCCTTGATCACAGCGATGGACGAACTTCAGAGGCGTGCAGACAGAAGACAGGCAGCGTTCCTTATCCTGCTTGACATGTCTGCCGCCTTTGACACCGTGAATCATGATATCCTGCTGAAACGACTGTCGGAGGCAGGAATAAGAGGCTCGGCATTACAATGGTTCCACTCGTTCCTCCAGGATAGACAACAAGCGGTATCCATCCCCCCTTTTCAGTCGGCGTTCACTCTGGTCCCAAATGGGGTCCCCCAGGGCTCAGCAATCAGTCCTATTCTCTTTAATCTTTATCTAAGACCTCTGATCACGCTTATCAAAAGCTATAACATCAAAACCATCAACTACGCTGACGATACGCAGTTGATACTCTCCCTGGAGGGAGAAGACTCCATCTCTATTGAGACTTTTCACAACTGTCTACGTGACACCTCTCATTGACTAAAAATCAACTCCCTCCAATTCAACGCGGGGAAAACGGAAGTACTTTTCAGCACTAGTACTAAGATTCCTCGACCCTTCCCAGACAATTTCTGGCCACCTGAATCTGGGACCACTGTGCGCCCAGTAGCCACGATCCGCAACCTCGGGGTCATGCTGAATCAGGACCGCAGTATGGAGACGCACATCCAAAAGACTTCAGCATGTTGCTTCGCTATCCTCCGCTCCCTAAGGAAGATATTGCCTCTCCTCCCTACTCTTGCACGGGCCCAAGTTGTATGCTGTACCATACTTAGTCGTCTTGACTATTGCAACGCCTTGCTGCTGGAATCCCCTGGGTGCTTGCTGGACAGACTCCAAAGAGTCCAGTCTGCCGCGGCAAAACTGGCATTGGGGCTTCCCAGAAGAGCAAGTGCAACCTCCTCACTGAGCAAACTCCACTGGCTTCCGGTGAGGCAGAGGGTCCAATTTAAAGCCCTCTGTATAGTGTTTAGAGCATTACATGCAATAGGCCCTGCCTCCCTCCAATCCAAATTTGCGTGGTATACCCCAGCCAGGCAGCTTCGCTCTTCTGAAGCCAAGCTGGCACTGGTTCCTAAAATTCAAAAGGGTCAGATCCGGAGGCAGATCCTTCAACGTGGCAGCTGCCAAGCTTTGGAACTCGCTCCCACCAGACATTAGACACATTTCTGAATTTCTACCCTTTAGGAAAAGAATCAAAACCTGGCTTTTCCCCAAGACTTCTGTCCACTAACTTCTTGCCCCCTCTGCTCTCCGACCTTTTCCCCACCCCATTAGTCTCAGTCAGCGCCAGGAGGCCTGCCATGGTGACAGCGTGCTCTACAAATGATTTAAATAAATAAAATAAATTCTCAGAGCAGCGTGCCAAAAGGCACATTATCCTTACTTCACTGTGCCTTGCTATCCATCTCTCTCCCACCTCTCCCATCTCTCTCTCCTCTCCCTCTCTCCCTCCTCTCCCTCCCCCTCCTCTCAGTCTCCCTCCTCTTCCTCCTCTACCTCTGTCACCTCTCCCTCTGTCTCCTCTCCCTCTCTCTTCTCTCTTCTCTCTGTCTCCCTCTCTCCCTCCTCTTCCTCTCCCTCCTCTCTGTCTCACTACTCTCCCTCCTCTCCGTCTCTGCCCGTCTCACTCCTCTCCCTCCTCTCCTTCTCTCCCCTCTCCGTCTCCCCTCCCTAACTCTCCTCTGCATCTCCCTCTCACTCCGCTCCCTCTCCCTCCCTTGTTCCTCTCCCTCTCTCCCTCTCCCTTTCCATCTCCTCTCACTCCTCTCCCTCTGTCTCCTCTCCCTCCCTTTTCTCCCTCCCTCGCTCCTCTCCCTCTCACTCCTGTCCCTCTCCGTCTCCCTCCTCTCCCCCTCCGTCTCCCTCTCACTCCTCTTCCTCTCCCTCCTCTCTCTCCTCTCCCCTCTCCCTCTGTTTTCCCCCTCTCCCTCCTCTCCTCTTCCTCTCCCTCTTCTCCCTCTGTCTCCTCTCCCTCTCCCTCCTCTCCCTCTTCTCCCTCTCCCTCACACTCCTCTTCCCTCCCTCTGTCTCCTCCTCCTCTCCCTTTCTCCCTCTTCTCCCTTTCTCCACCCTCTCCCTTTCTCCCTCCTCTCCCTCTCTCCCTTCCTTTCCCTTCCTCTCCCTTCCTCTCCCCCTTTCCCTCTCTCTCCCTCTCCGTCTCCCTCTCACTCCTCTTCCTCCTCTCCCTCTTTGTCTCCCTCTCCCCCTCTTCCTTTCCCTCCTCTTCCTCTCCCTCCTCTTCCTCTCTCCCCCTCCTCTCCCTCTCCCTGCAGTCTCTCTCTCTCTCACCCTCTCTTTCTCTCTCTCTCTCTCTCTCTCTCTCTCCCCCTCTCTCCATCCTTCAGTATCTCTCTCTCTGTCCCTCCCCTCTCTCTCGCTCGCTCGCTCTCTCCCTCTATATCACTCCCTCTATCTCTGCCCCCCCATATCTCTGTGGCACCCTTTCGTCGTTACCCTTCTAATGCAACAACTGAGAACTAAAATCAACAAAATAGACAAATACAATGATGTAATGTTTATAAAAAAAATGCGGAGGTCGTAAGATAAAACGCCCATGGACCTGAGGCTGCTAACACCTGAGTTTTCGAAGTAACAAGATGCAGCGCCTGACCGGTATGCGTCTGGTGCGAATGGGGCTTGCGACGGATGGACTGTGTAGACGTGGTTGTGGTATGGATGGTACTTTTCTTCATGTCTTGTGGGAATGCCCGGTTGTCTCGGCCTTCTGGTCCAGGGTGCATGATGTGATGGGACGTGTTACTGGAGTCCCTCTTCTTCCTGAGGCACGGCGTTGCCTACTCAATGTGTGGGAGCCTACGGATTGTACGGCTTCCCAGACATTCTGGGTCACTCTGGGTAACATGGTTGCTAAGAGGGACATAGCTCAGCTCTGGGGCTCCACCAGGCCACCAAGGCTCAGTGCCTGAAAAAGACAACATGGACTGGTGCATGTTTTGAGAGAAGACGGTGTACGAGGCACGGGTCGCCCTAAAAAGTGGTCCAGGGTTTGGGCGCAATGGAACGCGTACCGTGGTGATATCTGTTCCCCTCCACTTGATTATGACGATACTATCCCCTCCTCCCCATGATTGGCGTTCCCTTTTTATTTCCTATGTTACTCGTATCCTATACTCCCTTCATGATCACCCCCCCAAGTTAGCCTCGCTCCTGTGTATATATACTCCTTCCCTTCCCCCCCCCCTCCTGTGAACCTTGCCAGTATAATGCCATGTGTTTGTTTTTGTTGTTTTTACTTCGACAAAACTATAAAATTAAACCTTCGCTATCTTTTGATTATTGTATTGTGCACCACATCATATCAGACGCTCAGTGGCCACCTCTATTGCGTATTGTCTTTCTTTATTTTTTTTTAATATCTGTCATAGCGGCCGGCCCGATGGGGTTGTAGGCAGACGCTGTGTATCGTGCATTTGATAAATAAAGGTTAAAAAAAAAACAAGATGCAGCGCCTTGAACCAGTGCGCCAAGAAGAGACTCATTCCGCAACTGCTCGGAATCTGCCACTGCCAGGTGTCCGACAAGGTCAAGGAGCAGGAATCATGTTCGCAGCAGCCGGTGCCCCTGGATAAGGCTTGTGCTTGGCAGGTGAGATTGGTGACTGCTGGGTCCAGGGTGGAGGG
This sequence comes from Lissotriton vulgaris, assembly GCF_964263255.1. Classification (NCBI taxonomy): domain Eukaryota; kingdom Metazoa; phylum Chordata; class Amphibia; order Caudata; family Salamandridae; genus Lissotriton; species Lissotriton vulgaris. The sequence goes on from NC_141695.1 coordinate 900,915,656, forward strand.
AGGCGCTACAGAGCATATTAACAGCAGCAGACACCCCGAGCGCAGAGGAGCAACTAGACCCACATTTCAGGGGGGGCTGAAACATTAAGCAGTAGATAGAGTGGCGCTGCAGGGGCTCTTAGAAGGGGTGAAACATCAACAAAGCCTCTTTAACATGCACACAGTCTTTTAATGACCTTTGAAATGCTCTTGCGGCTGTTTGTGCGCCCGGGAGCTGTCTGAGCCCAGGCTGCCACACACGAGGGGGGGGGGGGGGGGTCATTATCAGGTGACACACCCACAGAGTGGAGGCGACACAGTACTGTGTCGCGGCACACACTTTGGAAAGCTCTGGTGTAGAGGCACGGCATCCCAAATGTCATTTTTGATTTGTAGGAATTCCCCATTGGAGTCAGCCGACCAGCTGAAGGCATTTTTGTCTTTAAGTAACTGACGCAGGTGGTGTGTCTTGGTGGCAAAGTTTTTCACAAATTTGCTGTAGAATTCGGCCAATCCTAGGAATGAACGAACGTCTTCCTTTTTCTGAGGAGTGGGCGCAAACTTGATTGCCTTGACTTTGGCTTTCTAGGGGGAGATTCCTTTATCGCTTATTTCATGGCCCAAGTATGCATTTTTCCCACTCTGCCGTAAGACCGTTCTGTGACAGAATCCGTAGTACCGTAGTGAGTTTCTCATCATGGTCTTGTCTGGTTGTCCCCATGATCAGAATATCATCCTGGAAGTATTGCACTCCACTGATGTCTTTGAATAACCTGTGCATACGTTTCTGAAACAAGGCTGCAACGGACGCTAGGCCAAATGGCATCCGCTGGAACCTGTAGCATCTAAATGGTGTGATGAAAGATGTTAGTTTCCTACTTAAGGGGTGCAGTGACATTTGGTGATACACTGCTGTGAGGTCAATGGTTGAAAACCATTTGATTGCCTTGGTCTGAGCCACCATTTCGTTAATTTTGGGCAGCGGAAATTTGTCCACTATGATGTTTTTGTTCAGTTCCCTGAGGTCAATGCAGAGGCACACATTCCCATTGGGATTGCGTGCAACCACCAAGGGCGCCAACCATTTAGCACTCTCAACGAGCTTGATCACACCATTGTCTTCCAGGCACTGCAGTTCTGTCTGCACTGCCTCCCTGCAATTGAACGGGATGTTCCGTACTTTGTGGCATACTGGTGTGGCCCCTTCCTCAAGGCAAATTCTGTGCGTAAATTTGGTGAGCTTGCCTATGGTGCCTCCGAAGACAGATGGAAAGTCTTCTTTCAGTGTTCCGCCATCTGGCGTATGTGGATTATCTGTCATGAGAACTTGGGTTGCACCCCCAGGATTAAGTTGAATCCCTAATGCCCCTTGGTCTGCCCATCCCAAAACAGAGGGTCCCTTTTCCGCTGTGTACAGTTTGCCAACTGAGGTCCGTCCCTTGATCTCAAAGCGGAGTGGGCGGAAGCCTACCATGGGAATCTTCTCTCCCATGAAGGTGACAGGATGGACATCAGTGGGGTGTAGGTGAGTGCCTAAGATGCGCATGAAATCCCTCTCCCAAATGATGCGTTGAATGATGGGGTAGGGGGACCCTGAGTCTGCCACCATGGAAACCTGTATAACCCCTATGGACAACAAGCAAAAGGGTTTCTTAGTACTGTAGCAATCGATACCCAGAATCTGTTCATCCATGCATAGAATACTGTCCTCATCTGCTTTTCCTTCCACCCCTTCAGAGTCAGAATCCTGCATAACACATTTGACAGAGGTGTTGCTAGGTTTACGTCTACACACTTTCCCAAAAAGAACATTTAACACGAAATGCTGGACACCGTTATCATTGGCAACGTGTGCTTGACTGCCACACCTGTAGCAACTAGTCTTGTGGTCACTAGGTGCTTTGTGGGGTCCCACTACTTTTGACATGGGCTTCCTGTTGTACTTCGCCTCAACCTGGGGTGGAGGTAAGGCATTGTGGGCTTTGGTGTCAGTCACTTTGCATACTGTGGCCTTGCTGTCTCTGTCCTTTTTCGCAGCAGCTGCACATCTTTTTGACAGTTCCGCTTTCTTCACCATGGCAATGATCTCGTTGAGGGGGGCATCTCCACTAACCCACAACTTCTCCTGTATATTTGTGTTGACTGTGTGCATAATGATCTGGTCACGTACCAGATCATCGTGGAGGTGGCCAAATTTGCACGTGACCACTAACCGCTTCAGCGCAGCTACGTAATCTTCCACAGATTCAGTGTCCGTTTGTTTTCGTTGGAAGAAATTATAGCGGTCTACGGCAGTGCAGAAGACTGGTTGGTAGTGACTGTCTAAATCTTCCAACGCATGTTGAAATACATCCTTATCACTGGGGGATCTAGTCTTTTTCACCATATTCTCATATACCCAAAGACCCTCCGGCTCCACATTGCGCAAAAGGATTTTCTTTCTGAGTTTGCTGGAAAATACCTTTTCCCCTTCGTCTTCTAGAGCAGACAAATAGTCCAGGAAATAACCCTTCCAGTCCACTTCATGACTGGCTCCCCCGGTTTCGGCAGGAAGGGGAATGGATTGGTGCGAGAAAATGTCTGCGCACACATGCAGACTGGTTGATGGGGCCAGGGTCCGCAGGGTGTGTACCAGTAGGTACAGGGTGGTGGCTACCCGGATTAATGGACCCAACGCACCCAGTGCACGTGACCATCGATAATGTGTGCTCCTAACGCTTCAGCTCCAGGGGCCGGTGTATGATTGGCAGGAACGCTTCACTCCTCAACCCTGTCTATGCCCATTGGGTGCTCTGGGGATTAGCAAGGCGTGGATGCAGGCTCGGGTGATCCCTGTAGGCAATCAGCTCCCGGGACTACACCCCAGGATAATCAGCAGGTGTAGTTGTGGGACTGCCAGGTATGGCAACTAGCGGGGATGGAAGGTCCCTAGTTCTGAAGCACTCCTTGAACGGCAGGTAAGCACCATCTGGCACTTACTGTGCAGGAGCAGGTCTTCGAAGGCCCGACTTGCAGGGCTGCAGGGCTCTTGAGTCTCAGTGCACAGCTCACTGTCTGATGGCCGCCTCCAAGCTGTGAGCGCCCTAAATCGCCGTTGGTGGCGCCTTGTGTGCTCAGGATCCCTCTGCTACGCTCTCCCTCTGATCCAGGATCTCCACGCCGAGCGCGGTAGCTCAATCACGAGTGCGCGCGGGTCAGCGCTGCAGGGGGCGCGACTCGAGCACCAGCCTTGTCGCCAATACGTAGTGCGAGGATGTGCCAGGAAAAGAGACGCTGCAATGCTTTCAGCAGTAAATACTTTTTTACAATGGAGGGAGAGCACCGGGGTCACTCCTGCACGTAGAGCCCTCCGTGCAAAATGGCCGCCAACGCTCCCAGAATGCCTCTGGCCGTCACGTGGTGTTAAGCACTAGAACGCTAAACCACAGGAACAAGCAAAGTTATTAAAAATATTTTTTTACCACTTTTTGTGTTTTTCTAACTAGTAGTAGATTTTTTGTATTTTTGTGGTTACTAGCTACTTGCAGTTCGTGGTGCCAACAAGTGTGAAACCCCTGGGAGAACCCAGAAAGTCAAACAGTTCTGAAAAGTGGACATATTTTGGCAAGAGATCATTTGAGCAGATTAATAATAGTTTTCCACAAAAACTAATAACTGAAATAAGAAATAATAAGAAATATAATTAGGCCACAAAATTTTCAGGTGTAATTTTTTGCTCGGCGCCCTTTCGGCAAAAGTCATATACCGTTATATTTGTCATACCCTTCTAATTGTAGGAGGGTATAGTCTTTGTTAGCTGTCCAAAAAAACTTAATACCCAGAATCAATAGGTGACCAGCAGCTTAAATGATTTTCATAGTGCATCTCCCATGCAGCAATCCGAATGGGAAAATCTAATGAATGGAAAATGGGTATGAAGTTAACCTATGCATTTTTAAAATGTGCTTAAGATACTGAGTTTAGGAACAGTGGTAATTTATATATTTTTGAATTTGATTATACCCTTACTATCGCGATTCTGAGGACATTTTGCAAAATGTTTTCTGTCTTATACACTGAGGGGCCCATTCCGATCTGGGTCAGAAAGCTCACCGACCGAGCCGGATCCGGAGTGTTTTTCAACCGAGCCGGACTCCTGTAGTCCGACCGAGCGAGCACGATGCGACCGCATGCTGCCGGACTTGGTTCGGTCGGACTCCCATCGAAGTCAATGAGAGCCGGTCGTACGACGCGTAAATGGGCTCCCGTTGACTGAATGGGTACATCCCGCACAAGGGCGCCCCCTACAGTGGGTACGCGTCGGTGCCATCCACACCGTACCCCCTGTGTCTGAGTCGTAAGGCTGCGGGTGACAGGAGGTCCGACGTGGACCCCCAACAGCAGCTTCCTGGACATTTTGCGAGCCGGAAACTTCAGCTCGATCTGGCTGTCCGACGCATGCATCGTACTGGCTCGGTCGAAATTCGCCTCCATTGCATCTTGAGTAGGAGATGCTCTAGTTTTTTGCAGTCTGGGCGGGGTTTGTTGAACTCCCTTACCTTTAAAATGAACACTTTAGCTTAAACACATAGCGGAAGGTCGCCACAGGAGCACCAAAGCAAATCGGTCTGCGCCTGTCTGTGACCGGAACGCGACGTGCATCAGCCATGCTGCTCTTTTTCTTTTTGAAGAGAAGGTAAGAATAGTGTACAGTAAAGAGGGGCTTTAGTCTTTTAAGTAGCCAAGATGTGTTAAGCATGGAAGCAAACAAAGAAATGTATTGGAAATGTTTAAGTGTTAAAATTGTGGCTTTAAACTTCAGCCTGTGGGGGGAAACTGCATATTAAGAGGATTCTGGCTCAGAGAGGCCGAATTCAAAACTCAAGGCCTGTCTAACAAGTGTAAGATCTTTGGCCAAACATAAACTTGAGATCTGAAGTTATTAAATGACAATGTGTGGGATATTGTTTTCCTCACAGAAACTTAGTTAAGTAAGAGTTCAGGGTCAGATATTGCAATAGCCATTGTGGAAGATTACACCATCTCTCATTTGGAATGAAACATGGTCCGAGTGGATAACTGCAATAATACATTGTCCCAAATTTGGTTGTATGATGTTACAACGCCTGCTTTTATCCCGCATACCATTACAACGCAAGTTTTTACAACGAGTTGCTGCTGGGTGTGCGCTGGTGTTTAGAATAGTATAATTTACAATCCCAACCCCAGTCTGTGCACACCTTATGCCCCCTACAGCAAATCATTTTGTTGTCATGGCATTCAGGGTAAAAGCATGCATTGTAAAAAATACCTTGTAAAGGTTGTTTCCAACCAGATTTCAATGCTTTATAAAAACAAATATGTGAGTCTAGAGCTGGCTGAGACTTAATTTCTGACAATTTTTCTATGTCAGGAGCTTTGTCACTAATCATATTCTTAGCACACAACAAGCCTAGGATCCAGAGTTGGCAAGTAATCTGTTAAATATTAACGTCTTGAGAAACGTCCTAAAACTAAGCAAGGAGGCTTCCACACATAATGAACGAGATAAGAAATCCTAAGCTTTGGCTGTCACAGCAGCGAAAGCCTGGTCTCTAAAAGTGAGGTTCCGTGACAATTGTAAATGGTGTTTTCGACTCGCACGAATATGGTCGAGTCTAGTATCTATGAACCGCAAATGGCGAGTTTAGTAAGTGTGCGCAGTTTCGCTGTGCTAACTTAAACCGTTCGTTTGTTATGTGGGTTTTTCATCTGTACCCACGGGTTCCATCTTAGATACGGCATCCATTTTGTCTCTTGCCCTCAAGTAGCCAGCGAACGGACGCTGTCCGCTTCGCGACCCTGGGACTCCCAAGATATGGCGGAAGACACATGTCCTTTGTAAGTGCCTTTATGACAAGGGGGATGCTACTGTAAGGCAGATGGCGCCGCTCGAGGCTCATCTTGCCGCACGGGCTTATTGTCTCAGCCGTGCATCTCATTAGGCACGTCCCTTTGATGCCTGTATCTCGTGCTTCTCGACACTCCCCTTTTACACCCTTTCCGATCTCCCCACTGTCTCCGTCTTCCTCTACACCTGTCTTCGTTCTTATTTCGATCTACTTTACTGCTGATTGGAATTTGCTAATGGTGGGAAGATGGGTTTTTACAGTTGGGAACCGCCAAATGTTTCCGCACTTATGTTCCGGACCTTATGTGTTTCAAAGTGACCAAAGCGACCCCTCTGAGAGCGACTTGTGGGAACCAGGTTGTAAACTATTGTGTCTCATATGGGTAAAAGTTGTATAAAAGGAGCGATCCACAAATACAATTTGAAGCAGTCTCCCCGAACTACACTCGATGTACTTCCTGTGACTTCTGTGTTCCCTGCAGTAAATAAACCTTGACTCTTTGACGCCGAAGGAAGTGTCCCGTGTCTCTGTGACTTGTACGCCGGAGCAGGTTACCCACGAAGGTTTCAGGTGTTGTGCCCTGGCACCGCTGGGTCCAAAAGAACCCAGTCCTTCAGTTGGCGCCCAACGTGGGGCTGCATCAGTGGTACCGGTCCAAGCCCGACGATCGTGAGGAACTTCGTGTGAAATCTCCGAGGGAAGGTGCACCCCGCTTCATCGATCCTGTTGTCGAAATAAGTGGCCCGAAGACTTTTCCCGCGAAGATTCCCGCCTCCTAACGGCTGCGACGGACTGCTGCCCTGACTGTAGACCTGTTTTGGCGCCTGGCGTAGACCTTGGTATAGCGAGACGATTGACGGGCCTTCCTGAGGACGCCATTGATCTTTGAGTTAAGTATTTGTGGGTCGCTCCCAGAGTTCTTGGTTGTAGACACTTTAGCGAGTGTCTTTGTTGTAAACACTTTAGCGAGTGTTTTTGTTGTAGACACCTTAGCGGGTGTCTTTGTTGTACACGCTGTGTGAGTGTTTTTGTCGGTGACACTTTGCTAGCGTACTTTGTTGTTGTTGTATTTGTTTGACGACTGCAGCCGCCAAAGACCGAGGGTTTTGTTCTTTGCTGGGACTTGGTAAATCCCGAAATCCCGTAACCCTTGAAGTTTGTGAAACTCGGCTAGTGTGCAAGATGCCTGGTCGCAGTACTTTGTTCAGTTGCTTTAGACCTTGTGGTGCGGATTCCCTGCTGGAGGACTCGTGTCCGATACCTCCGGTTGGAACTCCTACTTATGATTTATATAGCAAACATGGGCTAGGCCCGATTGCTTTTAACGATTATTGGATAAAATATACAAAGAAAGACGGCGATCTTCGTTGGCCACCTCACGGTAGCTTCGAAGCGTCGATCTTAGATAATTTGGAAATAAAGTTGTTCGAACGTAAATCAAGGCCGGCCATGTTTGATGCCTTTCGGTTGTGGCGCAAAGAAGCCCGACAGAAAGAAATCAGACAAAATAAACGTAGTGAGCGAGATAATGTTGCTACTATAGTGAAGAAAGCTGAGCAGTTTCAGCGTGATAAGGAGGATAAGGATAAGGAAGTGTTTGAGAGATTACAGCGTATGTCCATAGACAAATGCTATCCTGTTTTGCCTACGGAGTCGGATAAGAAGGAAGAGGCAGTTGAGGATTCTTTAATGTCTTATCTTATGAAGTCGCCACCTCCGTACGTCCAGGGTACCGCAGCTCCTGTGGTCCCTGCCGTACCTGTTCTTCCACCTGTTATTCCTCCACCAGTTCCTCAACCTGCACCCGCTCTTCCGACTGTTCCTGCTTCTTTGCCTGGTTCTATTCCTACTGCTCCTCCGCTTCCACATACTCCTGTTCCCGCTACTACTCCTGTGTTGTTAACCCCTGTTGTTGCTAATGTTTCTACTCCTTCTCTTGTTAGTCCTGTGTCTTATTCTTCTCCCTCTACTCGTAATCGTGATTCTCCTATTGCGACAAACTTCTTTCAGTCGCTCGGACCCGTTTTTGGGTCTGCTGGTTTTGATGGTCCTCAGAGACGTAGTCAGCTTCCTGGTAATAGAGAACGTGTTGCGCTATACAATATGGCGATGGGTTGGATGATAAACCCTGTTAGAAATCCACCACGTGTTGTCCTCGAAACGTTTGATCAATTCAACATACCAACTCAGAGGTATGTGTTTGATGAAATGTGCAAGTTCTTACATGATCAGATAGTGGCCTTTGCGCCTGACGAGGTGCTGTCCGCCCTGTCTGAACTTCGGCTTCAGTTTGCAAGTGGACTGATAGTCGACACTAATGTCCGACGCGCTATCGAGCGGTTGCTATCTCTTCGTCCCGCTCCTATTCCTCATGCATTGTTCGTTGAGGACATTGAAAAACAAACCGAGTCTGGCCAATATCCTATGCGTGAAGTTCCGCCAGTTTGGATACCCGCTGATAATACTGATGTTAATAACCCAGTAGCGGCACATTTCCAGAGAGTGTGGATACACCTCCCATGGAAACGATCGGAAGTGCTTCAGGTGAAACAGACTTTGCCCGATCCTCGTAAAAATCCTGCAGGGTATTATAAGGAATTGTCACAGCTCGTAGATGCTACGGTAATGAATCTTGCCGATATCGACATGTTGTTTGGCAATGTCGTACCGCAACCGGTATGGGCGAAGATTCGTCACCAAGATCATGCGAATGAATTAGGTGGTGATTGGAATGCCATTACAGCGGCAGACGCTGGACAAGTGGCTGCTACTAAACCCGATCAGTTGATTGAGCTTCTCCCCCAGCGAATCATTACATTAATGAAAACGCTTATGCCAGCTATGAAGGTAAATTGGGACAAGTTGTCAGCCTGTAAGCAGAAGAAAGATGAGAGTGTATCAGACTTCTTTACGAGGTTTGAGGAAACTTTCGTTGATCATAGTGGACAGGATATGGGTACTGAGGGTGGACAACGGTTGTTTGTAGATAAATTCGTATCGAACTTATTGCCCGACTTGTGCACTAAATTAAAGAATTCAGAAAGTGCGTGGGCTGTTTCTACCTCAGCTCAGATATTGGCTACGGCACAATATTACGAAAATAGAGAAAAAGAGGAAAATGACCGTGCCGATAAAAAAACGAAAGAGCTAAAAACTAAAGTGTTGTTGCAACAAGCATATCCGCCGCGTTCTAATCAGAATGCGCCTCAACAGAATAGATCACAGTCGCAATCGAATCGATCGCAGCCGCGTAATGATTCTTCTTTCCAAAGATCTTCGTTAGGGTACAATCAATGTGCTTATTGTAGACAGGAGGGACACATTAAATTCAATTGTCCTGCTTTAAATGACCGTAGTGGAGGTAATTTGTCTAGAGGAGGTCGTGGTGGTTCACAGAACGCATCACGTGGTAGAGGTCGTGGTGCTCAGAACGACCGTTCTGACCATTCATCAAATCCTAATAACTGTTTCGATCAACGTGGATCATCGCAAGGACGATCTGCGCAGTATAATGTAGACGATTATTACGTCGATCAGGGAACTGACGATAGTAATTACTAGGACAGCCAAAGACAAGGAGAGGGAGTGGTATCAGTTCCGGTTGATCAGAGAGGGCCTTACGTCGCAGTTGCTACATCGGGCGTCGTTGAGCCTTTTCTGTTGGACACTGGTGCAGCGAAAAGTTCTATCATGCATTCGAAACTCCCTGGCGCACCTTTGTCTGGCTTAACAAATGTTTCCGTTGGATTCTCTGGCGCCCCCGTTAGCAATCCAGTTTCGTGCCCTCTGCCCCTTAAAATTGGGCCTCGTGAGCTCGAAGCTCCGTTAATTTTGACCACTGGTTGTGGCGAAAATCTTTTGGGTCTGGATCTGCTTAAACGTTTGTATGCAACTTTGTATTGTTCCCCTGCGGGTGTAAAGCTTACGTTCGGAGAGAGAGTAGTCTCTCCCATGTACTTGTCACTCGATAAGCTTCCACCGGAATTGGATTCTCTTCCTGCGTCTTTGTGGGCGACGGGTCCAAATGATGTGGGCCTACTTGATATCTCCCCTTATGTTGTTCAGTTGCAATCTAATGTGCGATTGCCACGTATTCCCCAATATCGTATCTCCCTTGATGGTGAACGAGCTTTGTTAGCGATCATCTATGATTTGATCGAGAAAGATGTCATTGAAGAAACTCGGGGAAACGTGTGCAATAGTCCTGTACTGCCCATTCTTAAACGTACTGATCCTACCAAACCGCCTGTTTATCGTTTTGTTATCGATTTACGGGAGGTGAATAAAATTGTGGTTCCTCAATTCCCTGTTGTGCCTGACATCACGGCGCTACTGACTCTGATTCCAGCTACTGCTTCATGGTTTTCGGTGATTGATTTGAAAAATGCGTTTTTCAGCATCCCGATTGCCGAAGAGAGTAGGGACCTTTTCGGTTTCTCTCTTGGTGGACGTAGCTTCCGGTTCAAACGCGCTCCTCAGGGCTACTGTGAAAGTCCATCGATTTACAGTCAAGCTTTGAAGGGTCAACTAGATGCGTTTAGGTTGCCGGTTGGTGCGGCTTTAATCCAATACGTCGATGACTTATTGGTGGCTGCCGATACTCAGGACATTTGCAAAATTGCTACAGTGTCGCTGCTGCAACATCTCTGTGAGTTAAATCACAAGGTGTCACCTTCTAAACTCCAATATTGTTGTCAAGAAGTAACCTATCTAGGTCACTTATTGTCAAAGGAGGGAAGGAGATTGACCCCAGAGAGAATTGCAGCGATTGCGCGCATGGCTGTGCCAAAAACCCAAAGAGATGTGCGTGCCTTTCTAGGTATCACGTCGTACTGTAGGCAATGGATTCCTAATTTTTCATTGCTAGCGAAACCATTGGTGGCTCTTACGTGCAAGGATGTTTCGACTCCTTTACCATGGACGGAAGAATGCCAGAAAAGTTTTTCTGAATTACGTGATTCATTGTGTTCGGCTCCTGTGTTAGGTACCCCTGATTACAGTAAGCCGTTCACGTTATATGTTCACGAGAGGGAAGGTTGTGCGTTGAGTGTTTTAACGCAACCTTTTGGTGGTAAGCAACGTCCATGCGCATATTTTTCCTCGACCTTAGACCCAGTAGCTAGAGCATTGCCGAGTTGTTTGAGAGCAACTGCGGCAGCTGCGGTCTCCATCCGACAATCAGCAGGATTGGTCATGGATAATATGCTTACGGTGATGGTTCCGCATGCAGTCGATACTCTGTTGAATCGTACGAAAACTCAGCACTTGACGAGTGCGAGGTTGTCTGGGTACGAATTGACGCTTTTGGCAAGCCACATTCAGATAAAACGTTGTAATGTCCTAAATCCGGCAACTTTGTTACCAGTTAGTGCAGAGTCAGATGAAGTAACAGAACATGACTGTTACTTGCGGACAGAGGAGGAAACAAAAGGTCGTGTGGACCTTAAAAACACCCCATTGGAAGACCCGGATGGCACCCTGTATGTGGATGGGTCATGTTTTAAGTTGCCGAATGGTGATGTGACTACTGCCTATGCTGTGGTGACATTGAATACTGTTGTTGAGACTGCGAGATTGAATCAGAATTCTGCCCAAGCTGCAGAGCTGATTGCTCTTACTAGAGCATGTGTACTAGCAAAAGGTAAACGTGTGAATGTGTACACCGATAGTCAGTATGCTTTCGGTGTAGCGCATAGTTTTGGACGGTTGTGGCGAGAGCGTGGTTTCTTGACGTCGCATGGCACGAAAATACAGCATGGCCAGCTTGTGAACGATCTTTTGGATGCATTGACTTTGCCTGCTCAAGTTGCAATTGTTAAGTGTAGTGCGCATCGTAAAGTGACGGATGATGTTGGTCGTGGTAATACGTTCGCAGACGAGATTGCTAAGGAGACTGCCCGGAACCTTAGCACTCGAATGTATGTGACGAGTTCGGTTAGGTGGCCTACAGAATCAAGTATGTGTGAGAATACCATAGAGAGTGTGAAAGCTATTCAGAATGAGGCCACCGACACTGAAAAAATGAAGTGGAAAGAAAGTACGGGAAGGTTGGATGTGAATGGTTGCTGGATTGATTTGTCGGATCAGAAAAGATGGATGTTGCCTGACGCGTATGTACTGGCCGTTGTGCAAATGGCACATGGGTTAGCACATATTAGCGCGAAAGGTATTTGCAAGTTGCTGGCTGACGTGTGGAAGAATGATGGAATTACTAAGTGTGCTGAACGTTTGGTGAAGAATTGTATGGTGTGTATAATGTACAATCCCGGCAAAGGAACCCCAACTCCTCCTGGCAGTTTTGCTCCTCCTTCGTATCCCTTTGAGGTGATCCAGTTGGACTTCATCCATATGGAGCGATGCAATAACCTAAAATACGTTTTGGTTGTGGTTTGCGCATTCTCCCGATGGATCGAGGCCTATCCCCTCAAAGACAATACTGCTTTGTCTACTGCGAAAATCCTACTGAAGGAATACTTTCCTCGGTACGGAATGCCTAGAGTCGTGTGGTCAGATAACGGAAGTGAATTTGTTGGAAGTGTGATGAAGAGTGTGTGTAAGGGCCTTGGAATTAATCAGAAATTCCATAGCGCCAATCATCCCCAGTCAGCTGGATTGGTTGAAGGGTACAATGGCACCCTTAAACTGAAATTAGCGAAGATTCAAGCTACGACTGGACTTTCGTGGCCTGATGCTTTGCCTCTAGCATTACTGTCAACTAGGGCGACTGTACACTCCCGAATAGGGCTCAGTCCCTATGAAATAGTGTTCGGCCGTCCTGCGAATGTGTGGGGGGTTCCTAGGCCAGGTGTATTCTCTGATCTTGAGTTTCCGATGTTGATTGACTACTTACATGACTTGACTGCTAAACTGAGGTTAATTCATCAACAGGTTTACGACGCCTTGCCGACGCAGACGGAGGGTCCAGGCCACCAGCTCCAGCCCGGGGATTGGGTGGTTGCCCGAAATTTTTCACGCAAAAACAATCTGGACCCCCGCTTTACCGGACCTTACCAGGTGCTCCTGGCCACGAGGACTGCCGTTCGTCTTGAGGGGCGGAAGAATTGGGTACATGCTACCCATTGTAAGCGAGTCCCTATTCCTTTGCCGGCAGACCCGTGGGTAAGGAAAGGCATTGCGTCAACAGAAACAGAAACATTGCCGGCGTTTGTACCTTTTAGCGACGCACAGCTTGTTGAGGAACCCTCAGCGCAGCAGAAAGCCACTGTTGAACATTTGTCAGCAAAAGACTCAAGACCAGACCAACGAATTGATCAGCAGGACGCTGTCTCTTCAACAGATCCTTTGTTCGACGAGCAGACACGTCCCGGGAAACATCGATATTCTTTGAGATCTCATACTAAGGACAAATAAAATTTGCTTGCTTTGCTGAAATTGATAACTGCAATATCCTCGTTTCCCCTGATCAGCTTTGGACAATCGTATCATTGAAAATTGTTTTGTACATATATTGAGTTTTTTTCTCTGTATCTTTTTCCTTCCACAGCTGTGCTAATATACATACATTGTGTATTGAGGGCCGTAGGGCCGCGCGCGTACTTCCTTTTGGACAGTAGGTCTTGACGCTAGGTTAAAGACCGTCGGTTCCTAGGAACTCCTGGGGATTGACTACTGCTGCACAGAACGAAGTGCGTCAAGAAACGTTGCGGACGGTCGTAGGGAAATGGCATTTTCGAAGCTGAATGATTTGGAAAGAGCTCAGGCATATAGAGTCAAGTTGCAGGAACTTAGTCGTACGAAATGTTTTGTATCCCAATTGTTTGTTTTGTTTTTGACTGCTTCTGCATTTTTGGCGGGTGGGGTGTATTACACTATGTCTTACTTTTTACTTGCTACCCCTACTCCTACTCCTTACCCTAACCTTACTTCTACTGCTTCTCCCCATTCTTTTCATATGTTACCAGAACACGAACAGGCTAGACGTGTAGAATTCCGCAACAATTCCTTTATCCAGCTCCTCCATCAGCATCAGTTAGTGGTTAACACTACTAATTGTTGGGTGTGTGGGTTGATGCCACATACTACGGGTAAGGGAATTCCATATCTGGTGTTACCGTATAGTTCCCAAGGGTCAGCTCGAGCATTCCAAACAATGCTTCGAAGCGCACTGGGTTTCCACCCCACTCCAGAACAACGTTCCCCATACTCTGGTCCTACCTCGTATCAGAGGCTGTTATCGATGGCTATAGAGGACATGGAAGACGAGGTCCATGATCCTTTTCTTATTCCTAGAGAAGAGGTACAAGCCTATAGGGTCTTAAGTAGAGGGGAATATAGTATGTTCACTAATGAAAAGCAGCTTAAAAGCTCATCTCCAATATGGGTCGTACCCCACACTGGTAATCTTTGTCTTGTGGGTCGTGGCTCGCAAGCCTCACTTGGAGTAAGTGCTTGCACTGAAAGTTACGTTCTGCCAATGTCCCCGTCCCCTGTGTTTCTGGCTGCCAAGGGTACATACTTTATCTGTCATGATCGTGCATACACATGGTTGCCCGCAGACTTCATGGGCTCATGTTTCGTTGCAAATCTGTTGCCTCCGACGTTTACTGTAGATGCCGATTATCATAAGACTAGAGTTGTACGAGGCGTAATTAGCGAAGAGGATACTGCCGGTCAAGAGGCAGGAGACTTTTTCAAGGGTTTCCTCCCGTTTTGGGGACCTATGGTTAATAGCAGGAACCTAAGACATTTGACTCGAGTGGTAGAATCGACAGCTAATATTACTGCCAGTGCCCTTGGTAATATCACCACAGAACTTCAGGCGGAGAGACTTATGACATTACAAAACCGTATGGTTTTAGATGTTGTCCTAGCAGATCGCGGTGGGGTATGTAAAGTGATCCATTCGAGCTGTTGCATTTTCATTCCAGATAATGCTCCTACTGTCTATCAAGCCATCTCGAAGTTGCACAAGATCTCCGAATCCATACACGTGGATGTAGGGGATTGGACGCTACTCGGTTGGTTTTGGGGCCTGGTGTCGACTTGGGGTTGGAAGATTCTGACGATCATCGGGGTTGTGGTAGTGTTCCTGTTCACGTGTTGCCTTTGTGTGCAGTGTGGTCCTGCCTTATGTGGCCTCTGTGCTACGACGTGTATGAGACAACCATCTGTTACCAAGGGGACACGATCGGACAGAGCTATGCTACAACGACATCTTGATGGTCTGATGAATATCGAGTATGATTCTGACTAGTGCTTGCCTACATGAGGGCAAAAGGAGCGTCTGAGGTTCCGTGACAATTGTAAATGGTGTTTTCGACTCGCACGAATATGGTCGAGTCTAGTATCTATGAACCGCAAATGGCGAGTTTAGTAAGTGTGCGCAGTTTCGCTGTGCTAACTTAAACCGTTCGTTTGTTATGTGGGTTTTTCATCTGTACCCACGGGTTCCATCTTAGATACGGCATCCATTTTGTCTCTTGCCCTCAAGTAGCCAGCGAACGGACGCTGTCCGCTTCGCGACCCTGGGACTCCCAAGATATGGCGGAAGACACATGTCCTTTGTAAGTGCCTTTATGACAAGGGGGATGCTACTGTAAGGCAGATGGCGCCGCTCGAGGCTCATCTTGCCGCACGGGCTTATTGTCTCAGCCGTGCATCTCATTAGGCACGTCCCTTTGATGCCTGTATCTCGTGCTTCTCGACACTCCCCTTTTACACCCTTTCCGATCTCCCCACTGTCTCCGTCTTCCTCTACACCTGTCTTCGTTCTTATTTCGATCTACTTTACTGCTGATTGGAATTTGCTAATGGTGGGAAGATGGGTTTTTACAGTTGGGAACCGCCAAATGTTTCCGCACTTATGTTCCGGACCTTATGTGTTTCAAAGTGACCAAAGCGACCCCTCTGAGAGCGACTTGTGGGAACCAGGTTGTAAACTATTGTGTCTCATATGGGTAAAAGTTGTATAAAAGGAGCGATCCACAAATACAATTTGAAGCAGTCTCCCCGAACTACACTCGATGTACTTCCTGTGACTTCTGTGTTCCCTGCAGTAAATAAACCTTGACTCTTTGACGCCGAAGGAAGTGTCCCGTGTCTCTGTGACTTGTACGCCGGAGCAGGTTACCCACGAAGGTTTCAGGTGTTGTGCCCTGGCACCGCTGGGTCCAAAAGAACCCAGTCCTTCAAAAGTGACGGTTTTAGTCTTGGGTACCTGAATCAGGGCAATATTGGCAGAAAGGAGCACTCAAACCGAGTTGCATGAATTAACCATAAAAGCCAGAAAATCAGGGGCTTTGTAATAGATGACCCATATTGGTGATCACCATTGCTTTGAAGAACAGAGAGCAAGTGTAAAGTGCGCAGGAAGAGAGAAGTGGCCTCAGTTGGACGGACCTATAACCAGGCGCTGAAATATTCTATATCAAATAGAGCTTGTAAATCAGCTTCTCAGAAGGTGCTAGATACATCTGGGGCTGAAACAGGACGTTGAGCACTGACATGTGGAACTGCTGCTTAATGTAAGGCAGAAGTCACCTAAGAGGATTACTTTGCAGAAAGCAGGTGCTGGACACCTTTGACACCTTGGTGTCAAGAGAAAGATCAGCAGAAATATAGACATCCAGATAGAGTACCGCCTTGGAAGGACTACATGATGAGAAGATCAACTTTCATCACATTGAGAGTAAAGAAGATTACAGACACCCACCAGCACATAAGGCAAAGGCAATCGCATAACGATAGAGTGGAACTGATCTCGGGCTCCCATCTGGCTGAATATAACAACCCAATGGTCAACTCTGTTTTGACCCCATACATACACATCCTGTCCCAGGGTAGGCGGAGCAGGAGTCAAGCTCTTTCAATAGGGTTTCCATGCGCTAGACAGAACAGCAAGGAGGGACTTATAACTCCAAATAAGGAAGAGGCCTGAATAGCCCCAAAGGCAAGGTTCATTCTGTCTCGTCCGGCCCTTGAATAGTGTTCACAGCAGCAAGCAAGCTGTTGAGCCCTTCACTGTAGGAATGCAAGTTAGATCTAAGAAGATACAACGTAAATGGCAAACATGTAGCCATATTATAGCAGAAACCAGTTGTGTGACTGATGCAGATTTCTAGTTCTTAATTGATCTGCATCATCTATTGCACAGACCCTCTTGTTCTACAATGTGGCTTCACCTAAAACCTAGGGGAATTGAGTGAAAGCACTGGGAATCTCACCAGTTAATTCACTGAGGGTATGTACACTGCAGTGTAGAAACATGCACAGGGTACATTGTCTCCCTCACTAAGGCTGAAGACTGTTTTGTAATCTAACCAGGTGGCCAAATATCTACTATGTCATCGTAGTACATTACTCATCGGTCCTTGACAGGTGTTAGGTGCTTCATGAACATTGAAGGGCATCAACTGAACCTGGTATAGTCCGCTTTGTGTCAAGAATGCATTCTTCTTTGTATCCTCTATATGGAGTAGTATTTAATAATACTCTTTCGCAAGATCTACTACAAAGCGGTATCAAGCCTTTCCTAGTTTCTCTATTAGGTCATCAATTTGGGCGTCAACTGTTAAAAACATCTTGAGATGGTTTAGGGTCTCCATATTCTTTTTTAATGACTTGTGCAATATGAGGCAGTTTGGAAGAATTTTCATACATTCCTCTCTGCCTTTCTGTGAAGAGGTTGCCCCCTTTATGCCGTCCCTTTTGTCACCTTTATGTCCTGTACCACATAAACGTCCTCCCATTATAGCTAGAACATCTTCATCCAGCATTCTCCTTTCTTTTTGGGAATATAGCTGTCCAAAATTGTGCCATACAACAGGAAGGACAGACTGAGGGTCAGCTGCAGGTAGGTTCTTGTATGAAACTTTATTGATATTCAGTGAAGTACATGCTAACCTGGACGCAACTGCACCCAGAAAACTATTTCCCAATGAACCATTCAGCCTGCTTCAATCATAACTGCAAAGTGCCCTGATGTATGCAGCACCTCAATATTGGAAATCCTCTGTAAGGAGCTTTGTGTACTGGTTTTGACCATAACGTTTTGCAGATTGGACATGCGATGCAAAATTTTGTGATCTGTGGCAACTCATGGCCAATAAAAAGTCGTAAAGCATGTCCTGTTACTTTCTGTGTTAACAGATGAGTCCTGGAAAGACTGCTATGTGTAAAACACCTTCTCAATGGATAAAATGGTATACCAAGCCCTCTTCAATCACAAAGTTAAGTGTTGTAGCTTCTTCCCTAGCCTGAGGACCCACCAATGACTATGCCACACACAGAACTTAGTTTCATATGTATTTATTCATCTGTGTGTAACTGCAAACCCAACATTCTTAAGCAGCCTTAAATGCATTCCGCTCTAATACTTATCTCAGTCAAAAGGGTTCCATCATTTTTAACTTGCAAGACACTACATCTCCTCCTCTGTTAAATGAAAAATATTTTTTTTACAAAATAATTAGATAGTCATATACAATTAAATCTTTTCAATACTTCATTTAGGTGCTTTAATTGTTCAACCTGATCATATTCTCAAAAACTGGGAACTGTTATCACCAATGTCCAGGATCTGCATCAGGGGTGTAGAGGAAACAGTGGTCACTGATCGTTCAGAGCCAGTCTCTCCTTCAACAGTTAGATCCGATGAACGATTAGTTCAAGGCCTAGAATGGGAAGAGTCTCTGGTAATAGACTTCCCAGGGCATTTGGCAACCATTATGTGTCCCCTGGTTGATACCACTTGAAAAGGTTTGGCATTAAATGGAGTATCAGATTTTCTTCTCCACATCTGTCGTTCAAGCACTCGATCTCCTTTCCTAAAGATATTTTCCGCACGTCGTCTTTGGTCAGCATATGTTTTCATCTTTTGTTTGTTCACCAAGTTCTTCTTTTGGTTGCTTTCTCATCTCTCTTTCTCCGATTGGTCCATTAAGGCAATTTGTTTTTCAAATTGAGCTTCTCCAGATTGACACGCTGCACTACTTTTTTTAGCGTACTCATAAACTGCTCAACAAGACCATTGGCCTGCAGCCACAAAGGTGTGCTGTTCTAATGCATTATATTCCAATGCTCCAAGAAATCTTTAAACTTTCAACAATTAAAAGGTGGGTCATTGTCAGACTTCACTATGGCTGGAACACCCCAGGTCGCAAAGTATTTCAATTACTCATTCTTGTCTAGGTGATGAAAGATCTTCAATTAATGGAAATCATGAATACTCGTTCATAAACACAAGCAGGGGTTGTCCATTGTCGAGTGGACTGAAAAAGTCCATGGCTATTCTCTTACAAGCATGCTTTGGGAGTTTTGACATGCTCAAAGCGTGATGAGAAGTTTTTGTAGAAAGGCAGTTGCATAGATGACAGGCCTTTAATTCATTTTCAACCCTATCATTAAAATAAGTAAACCAGGCACAGTGCAGTGTGAGAGAGCTTGTTTTGTGGCAACAATTCCATGATGTCCTTCATGGGCCACTTCAATTGTTTTCTGCCTCAGACTCTCCTGAATCAGAATTCTCGACTCTCGTAGGATAACTCCTTCCTGAGTTATAGATAGTTCATCCTTCAAATTTGTGAATTTTTGATATTCATCATCACTTGTGAGCTGTTGAGCATGTTGGTTCCACAACTGATGTGTAATTATATCCTTCAGCTTTAACATGTCACTATCATGGATCGTAGGTGTGATAATATGGGTTAATGAAATAGGAGCTGGTGTGTTTGATTTTATTATGAAATTGATATAGGCCTCAGCCGTCTTCGAGGGAGTAGCATGACTTTGGAAAAGCTGACTACTCTGGAAAAGTAGTCAGCAGGGTTCTGATCATTTCTTGGACGATGCACAATGGTGTAATTATACTCTTGTAACCGTAGCCCCATGGTTCAATACGAAGAGGCATTTTGGCGTTTGGGTTGCCAAATATACTCGATAAAGCTTGATGATTCATTACTAGTATACAGGAAAACATGGAAATGTTCACAAGCCCATACCACAACTAAGCTTTCTTTTTCAGGTTGTGAGTAAGCAGATTCTGTTTGAAACAAACTTTTAATTGCATATGCCACAATATGCCTTTGAGCATTAGAGTGTCGGCTGTGGTGTGCAAGGAAAGCGCCTAACCTGATTGGGCTAGCGCCAATAACAACCAGAGTACGAAGCTTAGGATTGAAGTATGCCATTTCAGTAGCATGGTCAATGGCTTGTTTCATTCTTTTAAAGCTTTTCTCACATTCCTGTGACCAGTGAAATGAGACATTTTTTTGTCAAGTTTCTCAATGGAGCACTTACAGTGGAAAAGTCTTATAGGTATCCAGAACTGTAACTTGCCATGCCAAGAAATGAGCACACCATAGAAACATCTTGTGGGGTAATCAGCATTTGGCAGCGCTTGTACTTAAGCAGGATTTGGTGTCATACCCCATTAGAAAAGATATGGCCAAAGAATGTTTGCTTTGTCTTATGGCACTCACATACTTGTGTAAGAACTTTATTCTTTTCTTTTTGTGGGGCTCCAAAGACAAATGTATCATCACTGTAATTGAACGTGGTAAACATCCATTACAACGCAGTCATTACACCGTACTGCTATTACAACGCAATTGTTACAATGCAACTGTCTTTACAACACATGCCATTACAACGCATGCAATTACAATGCATGTCACTACAACGCATACCATTACAACGCATGCCTTTTACAATGCATTATAGGGTACGTAATGGAGATTTTTTAGCTTTAGGCTGGGTGTGGGTTTGGGGGGTAGATGGGAATAGTACTTTTTACCCCTACACTTTCCCTACTATTGCACTCACTGGAGTGGGAATAGTAATTGTTAGCCCCTACACTATCCAAATCTTACCCTACTGCTGCACTTACTGGAGTGGGAATAGTAAATTTTACCCCTACACTATCCAACACTTACCCTACTGTTGGCCTAAAAGTATTATGCGTTGTAATGGTATGTGTTGTAATGGTATGCGTTGTAATGGAAGTTTTTAAAAATGCATTGCAATGGCATGCGTTGTAAAATCATGTGATGTAATGGTAGGTGTGATGTAAAAACTGCGTTGTAAAAGCATGCGTTGTAATTGTTTGCGTTGTACCATCATATATTCATTTAATGCATTCATGATAGGCTGCATGATACATCGAATGACATCTTGAAACAGTTGGGCAGTGGATGACACACCAAAACCTAATCTTTTGTATTGAAACGGACCAACATGGGTTAAAAAAAGGTTGCAATGTACCTGCAACTTTCTTTTGCGTTATCATGTAAGCAATATGTGGAACTGGATGTCGTTCTCGTTCCATTGCCTTGTTTGCTTAATGCATTTCAATGCATAAGCGTACAGCTCCTTCACTGTCCTACCACTATGAAAGAAACCCATGAAATTGGACCAGTTGAACGTTCAATAATGTCATGCTTAAGCAATGCTTCAAGTTTTTTTTCAACGGCTTCTTGAAAATGAAATGCAATGTGTCTTCGTCTCTGAACAACAGGACAGAAATTCGCTTTAATATGCAACTTTACTTTCATAGGCCTACGTTTTCCCAAACCATGAAATAACGAAGGTAACTGACTTACTATTTCGTGGTGAGCATTCATGTTGCAATTCACGGAAATGAGTCCCATGTCAGCGGCTGAGCTGAAATTGAGTAGGCCAGCACTTGAAGCCGTGTCTGAAAGCGAATGAATAGGCACTTGCATCTTCATTTTATTGTCCTTCACTGTCGCTACAAATGAACCTTGACTTTTCAAGGGTTTCGATGCAGACCAAGTGTCTACTTTGGTTTTCGATGGCATAAGTTGCATCAATGGAGATAATTCATTGTAGTTCTCCTCCGGCGTAATGTTTATCGATGCACTACTGTCTATAACGAAAGGTATCGAACAACCATTTACTTTTAGTGTAATCTTTGTAAAATGTTTTCTTCATAAGCATCCAAACCAACATGCGCCTGCTTTTCTGAGGTAAGCATCGACATGGCACAATAATGCTCATCACTTACACTTGAAACTGATACAGAAGAACTGTTTGACGGTGGTTTAGATGACGATTCACTTTTGTTCAATGTTGATTTGTTTCAATTGATGTTGCCGCTTGGCCTGTGTGTGTGCATTGAACTTTTCTTCTGGAACGTTCTGGAGCCATTTTGCCTTCATGCTGTGATGCACTTGGTTTTTAATTTGCTTTGTAAATTGTCAGAAAATGGTGCTCCTTCCCACAGCCTTTACATGTCTGTCCAAAAGTGGGAAATGTAACTTTATGTTGAAATAAAAACCCACATCTGAAACACAACTTCTTTTTACGTGTAGTCATCACTTTGTGTCCTTCAGTCTTTTGTTTTAGCTTACTTCCACACTCATGTAGGATTCATTCTGGGCACCTCCAGCCTCCGTGTCAGCAGCTTGCCTTTCAACATGCTCTTCAGCTCTGGCAGCCTTTAACACTCCCTCCAGACTAAGGCCCAGATGTACGACCGCGTGAATTTGCGACTTGCAATTTGCGCCAAATTGCAATTTGAGAGTAGCAAAAAGCATTGAAATACCCAACCTGTCCCCAATTTGCGAGTCGCAAATGACTCGCGTTGCAATTTAGCGAGGGGGCAAATTGAGACTCCCTAAGCGCACGAAGATAGCTTTCGCAGTGGAATAGCCAGTTTAGCATGCGCAAATAGTGTACGCGGCAGAAAAGGGCATTTTGCATGAGCAAATATAGACCGCAATGGAAAAAAAAGCAAAATAAACTACCTGGGAGAGCAGAAGGACCCCTAAACAGAAAGTGGTGTCCCTGGAGAATCCTGAACAAAATTGACAGCACATTCTAAGATAATGGATTCCAGTGGAGCCAGTGCTTAATTTGTGCCGGTGCTTAGCACCAGCACTTATTTCTTAGGGCCGGGTCTACACACATGATATTTGCTCAACAAGTTCACAGTCTCCCTGGGGAAGCGCTGACATCGCACGGTAAATCCATGTCTGCCTGGGTTGAGTGTTGCCAGATTGGACTGGATTTGTGTGTGAATTATTTACATTTGTACGCTGTGGCCACCCGCCTTTTCATGTGGCACACGGATGGCATGCACACACCGCCAGAAACTGTCTGGGTGAGGTCCCTGCCACATAACTAACAGCAATCATAGTAGCGCTCATGTGCTGCCAATGACTGCTTGAAAATAAATAGCCCACCCCCTCCCTCCTTGGCCTTGACAAGTCAAAGTGTTTCCTCCCGAGTTAGTCAGACCAATAAAGATCAGTGTCCATACTTCCGCCTGCCTCAGCATACTGCGCAGCTGCAGTGCTAGTCAATCAAGTGAAGATCAAGCAGCATGTCACGCTGCAGCCAGCATGAGGCCTACAATTAAAACCAAAAGGTACTAAGGCAGTACGTAAGTAAATGATTTCATTGTTGTTAACATGCGCTACTGTGAAGTAAATAACCCTTGTATAATGGCTGAAGTACATCATGTGCCCAGAAATGTGCAACCTTTCATTTCTTGCGCTTGTTTTTATGTAAAGGTAGCGTATTGTAGTTAACAGTTAAATGGTTTACCCAGCAACAGTTCTCACGTTAAAATGTTCCCCAAACTATTCTCGTGGCTCATTCACCAGGTCTGAATTTAGGAATGGTGGGCAGCTTGGCTGATCACAAACATCTGATCAAATCAACCTGAGTTCATGTCTCCTGCTGGTCGGTGCATATTCTGCGCTCAGATGTAGAGAACTTCAAGAAATGCAGCTACGACCACCATCAACTCTCCCCTGTCTAAGGAAGCTCGGAGACATTGGGGACATGCTGGCCAAGTCAACCCCTGGCTCTGCGCCCCTCCTCCCGGTACAGGAACTTTCAATTCACCTTCAGCCTCAAGGAGCTACAAGGAGTGGGACTGTGGGGAGTACAAGCCAGTACTACTGGGCACTGAGGGATACACACTGGAGGTGGTGCACTTGGTACTAATCCAAAGCAGCCCATACCTAGAATGCTTCAACCACCTGCCCCTGGTGGTTTCCATGTGGCCTCGCTCCCGGACAGAGGACCTGATATGGCAGCCGCTGTTCACCACAGACCTCTACACCTAGTTCATCGACCCCTCCACGGGCCACCCGAGGAAGTATCCACTGTACTCAGAGTCACAGCAGATGTATGACTCCTCCAGGTAGAACATCGTGGTCTTCGCCTCCCACCTGCCCGGCGGTTGCACCTTGAACCTGGAAAGGAGCACCCTCCTGGGAAACGTGGTCACATGAGAGACAGCGAGAGGTCTGTGCGGAGACAGGAGCCGCGTCCTGTGAGAGACACCCCAGAAACAAATGTATTCCCAAAGAGCAATCAGAACATATCATCCATGAAGAAAGAGGAAAAGCCTCATTTTGATTGCCATGATCCCCGTTTTCATAGATTTTTTTTATCAACCAATAAACAGACAGTCTCCCTGCAAAGGCGATTCTTCGCCCTCCTTTTACCACTGTGAGCTGCCACTGAAGGCAGCGCTCTCTCCGATAAACTTACAAGAACTGACAGCAAACTTCTTATTTGTGGCCGGTGTGAAATTACCCCGACCCAGCATACTGGGTCACTGCTTTCACAATGCCATCACCCACTGTGCACAGAGGCATGGGTGAGGCAATCATACAGGAAAATACGTGGTTCATGTATAGGGGATTTGGATGGCTCCTTGTAACTTGAGACAGGACTCTTGCCATAGACGTTAACATCCCATTTTCATTGCATTCTGGGATCTGTAGATCTGACTTTAGTTATACCCATTGTGCTTTACTTACACAGTTTGCTAAAATTAAAGAACAAGACCGATTAGCCTTTCCCTAATGACATAAAGCCTTCAAGCAAATACACAACTGCATCCCTTTAGATTAATTTTTAACGACACCAGTAAAGTATCTTGATTTCCCTGGATGACGTGGGGGTGATTTTTTCCTGCGATTAAGGTAAACCATCAATTGGTCTGGCCAGCAACTTTTGCTCAACATAAAACCAGTTACCAGAGCACACCACTTGCGAGCATCATTGTTTACTTTTAACCAGAAATCCACCAGAGCAAAGAGGGCATCAACTTTCTTCACAAAAATGTTATTGTCAAAACAATAAATATCTCTCCGCCTCCATTCCTGTGTATCTGCCCCTTCTTTACGTTGCCTGTCCATCCACTCTTGTCTATATGTCTTTCTTTGCTGGCTCAACTTTCCCCAACTTTTAGGTCTCGTGGCGCTAACCGCGCGAAGCGCGGTCTCGCCAGACACCTATTGTTAGCGACTCTGCTTTCCAGGAGACAAGACTGGCCACGCGCATGTGAAAGAGTCAGAATTGAGCGGGCCACGCGCACGCGCGTTCCATTGAGCAGGTTATGGTTTCCTTCCAATGCGTGCTTAGAGAGACAGTGCTTTCACTTTGTTTAAGTTTCGTTTTTACTGCTGTCCAGATGGCTCTGGGAGTGCGCGGTTAGAGCAACAGTGTTGCCAGCTTTCATTTTCTTTAAGTTTCGTTCTTACTGCTGTTGCCAGCTTTCATTTTCTTTAAGTTTCGTTCTTACTGCTGTCCAGATGGCTCTGGGAGTTTTGTGCACACATGAACACGCGCTCGATTGTCTAGGTGGCAGCGTGTACTTAAAAGCAAGTGGCGCCTTGCTGTCGGTAGTAAATGTAAATATTCATTGGTTTTTAGGGTGCTGTGAAGTGTCAGCTTAACACCATAAGAGGGTTTCACAGCATGTGAGAGGATGCTATTTGTTTACATGGCGCCGCCTGTTTACTTCTTTTTTTTTTATTGCGTGCTCTATTTGAGTAAATTGTAATTTCGCGGCTTTGACTCGAAGCATTTCGATGCATTTGTAAAGGTACATTGTGTTATAAGCTGAAAATATTCGGCTTTTAGGGTTCTTTACTCCATCAGTGATGCATTTCGATACCTGCCAGGACGTACACAACATGAGTGTTCTGTACTCCGTTAGTGCTGCATTTTGATACCTTCCACAACGTACAGGACATGAGGGTTTTGTACTCCGTTAGTGATTCATTTCGATACCTTCCACGACGTACAGGACATGAGGGTTTTGTACTCCGTTAGTGATTCATTTCGATACCTCCCATGACGTACAGGTGCCCGCTATTGTGGCACTATAAGAATTAGGCTTTTTGCGACGGTAATTGAAAGTGACGTGATTTAAGTATGTCCAATTGCTTCTGAGTTTTGCACACACTTGAACACTCGCTCCAATACAATTAATGCCATTGTCTAGCTGTCCAGATGGGTCTGTATAAGGAAAGGCAGGACAGAAATGCTGTACATTTCCGCCAGCAGTAATGCATTTCCATATTTTCCACGACGTACACGACATGATACCTGCCACGACGTACAGGGGCCCGCTAACCTGCCACTCACTATGTGTCATGCCTTTTTAAAATGGGCTTTTTAGACATGGCTCCATTGTCTAGTTGTCTAGATGGATGGGTCTGTTTAAGGACAGGCAGGCCGGTAGTGATGCATTTCGATACCTGCCACAACGACAGGCAGGACAGAAATGGTGTACATTTGCGCCTTTGTAGGTTTCTGTATTCTGGGAGAGAAATCACAAGGCCACTATGTGTCTTGCCTTTTTACAATGGGCTTTTAGCGACGGCTCCATATGGTTCTGATGAACGCGTGCTCCGATACAACTATCGGTGGGGAAGCATAACATTAAAGACAAACAACTAAAGACAGGCATGACAGCAAGGTATAAGCAGGAGGCAGTGGCATAACTAACTAAGAGGGGTGGAGGGGGGTGTTGCCAGGATACAGGCACAAGCAGAAAGCAGGGAACATGACCACCGTAGGAGAGAAATCCCAAGGCCACTATGTGTCTTGCTTTTTTAAAATGGGCTTTTAACGACGACTCCATTCTCTAGGTGGCTTATAAAAGCTGCGTGTATTTAAAAGCAAGTGGTGCCTTGCTGGCGATAGGATAAAATGGGCTTTTTCGACACGGCTCCATTGTCTAGCTGTCCAGATGGATCTGTATAAGGATAGGCATGATAGAAATGCTGTACATTTGCGCCTTTGTAGCGTTCTGTAATCTGTTAAATTAGGCTTTTTGCGACAGCAATTCAAAGTGACGCGATTTAAGTTTGTCCAGATGGTTCTGAGTTTTTCACACACTTGAACACGCAATGTAATACAACTAACGATGGAGAAGCATAACATTAAAGACAAACAACTAAAGACAGGCAGAGCAGGAATGTATAAGCTTTTTTTTTCTTATCCAGCTTTCAGTTTAAGTTTCGTTCTTACTGCTGTCCAGATGGCTTTCTAGGAGACCAGACCTGTCCACGCGCATCTGCCAGGATCGGATCGGAGCAGGTGGCGTGCACAACCACGTGCTCCGATTCCGGCAGGCTGGTCACAGACACACCCACACAGAGACGCACACACACACACAGGCACACACGCAGACACATACACATGCGCACATACACGCACGCATACAGAGACACACCACCCCCGCCGCACACACACAAGAGCGCGCGCACACACACAAGCGCGCGCACACACACGAGCGCACACACACACACCAGCGCACAGAGACACCCCCCCTCCCCCGCCGCCACTCCCCACTTCAACTAAGCCCCACTCACCTCACTCCAGACTTCAGCCGCCACCGCAGGCTCTCCCTCAAGCATGGGAGCCCCACGTCACCACTGCTCCTCAGTCCGGGCACTCTGTGGGCGCGGGCTTCCAGCAGAAACGGAAGTCCCGCCCCACGACAGGTTTCGGCAGTGCATGCGCACGTCTATTCCTGCTACCGCTCATTCCGCTCTCTCGCCCTGGGGTCGCATACCTGGTATGGGTTTTACCTTTTTTTTACAATAGTGATTGTTTTTATATTGTTATTGTTATTTATGTAATGCAAATTTGTATAACGCGAACTTTACCCGAAGGTGTTGCTCGTTATTACTGGTTTGGACCCAGAACAGCCTGATGGGGGACATCTTTTTCCGACTGCTGAACACTTTGTACGTTGTGGTCTGAACTCTCTTCACGACCAGTGTGATGCTTCCCGAGGGCTCCTGCTGCGGGGCAACAGGTGGAAGAGAGCCCGTGAGAGTGAAACGGGGTCCGGCCTGTACTGCATGGATCCTCTCCCGAGCTTAGTCCCGAGCTTAGACTTAAACATGCAGCTGAGGCAGCAAAGTCTTTACATTGAGAAACTTCACTGCATTTATCCAGCCAGGTTGCCCCCAGTAAAAAGAAGGAAGCACCGTAACAGCTGTGAGCCCGTGCCTAAGGTGCATCATCAGAGCTGTGTGAATAACAGCAGCTGTGAGCCCGTGCCTAAGGTGCATCAGAGCTGTGTAAATAATAACTGCGTCAGCCCCGTGCGTGAGGTGCATCATCAGAGCTGTGTGAATAATAACAGCTGTGAGTCCGTGCCTAAGGTTCATCAGAGCTCTGTAAATAATAACTGTCAGCCCGTGCGAGAGGTGCATCATCAGAGCTGTGTGAATAATAACAGCTGTGAGCCCGTCCCCAAGGTGCATCAGAACTGTGTGATAACTGCGTCAGCCCCGTGCGGGAGGTGCATCATCAGAGCTGTGTGAATAACAACAGCTGTGAGCACGTGCCTAAGGTGCATCATCAGAGCTGTGTGAATAATAACAGCTGTGAGCCCGTGCCTGAGGTGCATCATCAAAGCTGTGTAAATAATAACTGCGTCAGCCCCATGCGTGAGGTGCATCATCAGAACTGTGTAAATAACAACTGTGAGCCCGTGCGTAAGGTGCATCATCAGAGCTGTGTGAATAATAACAGCTGCGAGCCCATGCGTGAAGTGCACCATCAGAGCTGTGTGAATAAGAACTGCGGCAGCCCCGTGCTTGAGGTGCATCATCCACATTGCTCAGGTCACCCAAGTTCCTGCACTCTCTACCACACTGCTTTCAAAAACAGCATACTCTTGCACACACTCTCACTGCTCACCAATTCAAAGTTTGCTAAAAATGTTATGCACTGCATTGTCATACACAATGCCAATAACTCAAACTTGAATGCTGCGAGACCTATTGCATTGTAAATGCTTGTTTTCAATAGGTGTACTCCATTTCCCTCATTTGAGACCTTTTTTCTCCGATATGCCTCCATCTCTCTTTTGCTTGCACCCTTCATAGCACTCACTCTCTCTTCATTCATCTCATTACCTTGATTTCTTTCTCTTCTTCATGTTTGTCTCTATCTTTCGGGCTCTGTCTTCTCTCTTGTTCTCCATCCCTATTCGCATTCTCTGCTTCCACCTCGTTTTCCTCCACTCATTCTGTGTCCTTTTTTTCATTCCATCCCTTCCTGACACCCTTTAATTCAGTTTCCCTTCCTCCATTTGACTTCATTATTGTTTTGCAGTATATATCTGTGTATCCGCTTACTTTAGTTGTACTTCCAGGGAACCTTTCCACTGCACATGCTGTTAAAGATCTTTCAGCAGCATTACTTCCACAGAAACTCTTGGCCAACCCAGCAGGCAGTGACGTTTTAAGGCATGGGCAAAGTGGGCTCTGGCCGAAGGCCCCAGCCTTTTAGCCCCCCCCCCACCTTATAAAGGCGCCTATGTTCTGCAGAGTCTTGCCCTGATAACCTTGACTTATTTTTAAACAAAATGTTTTAAACACTGTTTTCCTTTTTAATGTGGGTGATATGTGAGTCTATTACAGACACTTTGCAGATACATGCTCTATTTATGTTTCATTTAACATCCATAGAAAGTTTCTTTTAGATCAAACAACAACTTTCAAATGAGAAATGGGAGGACGTCACAGAGATTATTTGCAGCAATATTAGTGCGCTGCTGCTGTGTTAACTATTGAAAACAGAAGTCACTCTCCCTGAATATTAGATGTAAACACATTTAAAATGTGAACAAGTGTGCCTTGGTTACACAACGTGCGTATGACTGAAGCTTGCACTACTGGGCACTCATTGTTCACAAAATATGCATTTGTGAAATATTTGAAGCACTGGGCAAATATCAGCTGCCCGTATGATGTACATATGCCAGTGGCTTTCACAACTTGACATATATAACAGGCCAACTAAAAAAAAGCCTGCACATGTGAACATTTCTGACTCCGGTAAATAAACTTTTCAGACCTCCATTATATGTGCGGTAATTCCAAAATTGTGCATTAAATGCACTTTTGATTTCATCTTTATCAAATTTTCGTGGGGCAGAGGGAACATCCTATGAAAACCTTACTTGTCTAAGGCTCCTTACTGAAATTCAGATCAGGTATTACATCCGGCTTTCAGTAATGCCAATTGAGGATGTGGTGTGGAGCCAACAGAGTAAGTGGGTGGAGCCGGGGAAGTAGGTGTGGCCTCCTACAAAAACTTGAGCACCTGGACTTAATATTTTACAAATTAAGCACTGAGTTGAGCCCTACTGCAACGGACTTTGGAAGTGTTTTGCACTGGACCCTCACATTTATCGAATAGGGATTGAGGTGCTGAGCTAAGAGTCAGCCGCAGTTTTGGCAAACCAAGATGTCCAGCAAATCCAGTGACCAGGAAGGGAAGGAGCAGCTGAGCAAACTCAAATTCTCAGAGAAAGAACTGGACATATTAGTTGAAGAATGCTGCAACCACAAGCAGCTTTTTGTTACAAGTCTGTTTTATTTTGGAACAAAACCCCTGGGAGGGGCACAAAAACACAGTGTTAAGTCTTCAACCTCTATCCGAGGCTGGCTGCAAAGAATGCGCAACAGAATTTGCTCAGTCAGATTACGTAACACAGCGTATTGCCTACAACCCTGAGGGGCCGGCCGCGTGGCTTAGGAGAAAGTTGTTCAGCGCTGAAAGAACCCCAATTACGAATCAGGGGGAGGAAATAAGAGGGCAACAAGCCCAGCATTTACTAATGACCAAACAGGGGTCAGTGAAAACAGAGAGGAGCTACAGAGGAAAGAGAGAAAAGGAAAATGAAGGGGGGAGTAAGCCAGAGACAGAGGATAGAGGAGTGATCGTGCTAGCAGGCGTGGTGGGCTGGTCCATGGATGGAAAGCGGCACTAGGCAGCGAGGGCCTGCCTCCGGAGGTCAGGTGTTATAGGAGTCGCCTAAGGGAGCAACCTAGTAGGATCTGTAGGGACAATAGCATCCTCAAAGAGATGTAGGGTCCTAAGTCTAGTGGGCATGTGTCGTGCATGCTCCATTGAGCACAAGTAGTGCACCAGGGGCTTCCAAACTGCCTCAAATCGGGTGTGGCGCATCTGGAGTCGCGCCGTATGGAGCTCCATTGCCAAGACGTGCCACAGCCGCACAAACCAGGAGGCTATAGGAGATGCTTCAGTCTTCTTCCAATAGAAGGCTAAGAGTTGCTTGGCAGCACCTAGCATCTGTAGCGTTACAATCCAGTCACTACGGGTTAGGTCCTTAAGGTTTGATGGTCTGACACCCATAGTCGCAGCCATAGCAAACGTCGAGCAGGATCCGCCCATGTGCCCCGCTCCCACCAGCGCAGGAAAAGGAGACCATAGGAAGTTGCCAAAGGGTCCGCTACCCCCACCAAGACAGCAGCCGCCACCCGACCCCACCCCACCACCCGCTAGACCAGAGGAAAGAGAAAGAGAGGAAGGCCAGGGAAGGGAAAGCAAAGAAGATAAGAGGAAGAGAAAGAGAAAGAGAGAGGAAACAGCAGGAGGCCAAACACGCCTCAGATATACCAAGAACAACAAAGGCCAACAGGGCCACATCTGACTACCCCAGTCACCGGGCATCCTCTACCCAAGGGTTTAGACGCACTCAGGAATGTCACTCCCTAAGGGGCAGTAGAGGGGGCACCCACAGGCAGGATAGGAGACCTCAGCCCCGGTGGCCCCGCTGCTCGAACCAGGGTCAGGGGCATCGCGTAACTAAGTGGAGGAGTTGGGCATATCAATGGCCATCGCCTAGCCCCTGAATGCATTGCAATGCGAATAGGGCCCCACTGGCACCAAGCCCATCCCGCAACCAGCTCCAGGGGGTCCGCATGTTGATATGTTGAGGTCAGGAGCAGTGGAGTCTCCAGGCGTAGGCCAGGACAGGGCGTCGTGTGGGCGTAGATCGCCTGTCTCTCAAGGGGACTGGCGCTCCGACTAGCAGCAGCAGCAGCAAAGTGTAGGAGTCTAGGTATCTCATAGGGCGTCTGTGCAGGCAGCAAGCCAAGACAAGATTGCAAAGTGACAGTCAAAGGAGCGCCCCAGCGTGCCGGAGGGAGTCACTGAAGAGTATGCTCCAACACGGCCCAGATCATGGGGTGGGCGGATGAGAGGTCTGGCCATCGCGGTCACCCACCAGGGAGCGGATATGTGCTATGATGTCCTGCTTGGCCTGCGACGCGGTCTTCTCATCTACTGGAGGGGATCGACGATGCCGCCGAACCTGGGTTCAGTCCGGGCGGGCAGGGACTCTCTCCTGTTCACGTGATCTTGAGGGGGCTGTGGGCCGGCGAGTCCGGCATCTTGAGGAATTGCGCTGCCTCTTGGTAGGTCCGGAGGACCCTACGCTTGTCCTCCCAGCGAAAGATAAGCGCAAAGGGGTGGCCCCATTGGTAGGCAATGCTGAGAGCCCTCAACTTCTCAGTTACCGGCCGAAAAGCTCTTCACCCTCTCAGGGTGTTAGGAGCCAGGTCTTAAAATCTGTATTTTGTGGCCTCCGTAGGTGAGGTTAGGCTTGTCCCGGGCCGCTTTCAAGATGGCTTCCTTCTCTGTAAAGTAGTGCACCCGTGTCAGGATGTCTGGGAGGTGACCCGCTCTACCCGCCGGTCCATACACCCGATGGGCACGGTCCAGTATCAGAGGGGAGGCGCTACGTAGGTCAAAATGTCCGTCCCTTCCTCGTCGAGCGGTACACCACGGATTCGGAGGTTGTTCCGGCAGCTCCTGTTCTCAAGATCCTCCTGCTTAATCTGCAGCTCAATATTTTGCTCTTCCAGGGCCGCCACCCTCTGCCACAGCCGTTCCTGGTCCTCCGTACGCGCATCAACTAGCTTCTCCAAGCCGTCCACTCTATCGCCCAGTTCAGTGACCTCCTTGCGCATCTCCTTAACGCATGTTTGGACTTCCGTGCGCAAGGAGCCTATCTCCGTCTTGAGATCAGACATGAAGGAGGCCATAAAGGCTTGAGTCACCGGAGGCGAGTCCGCAGCCATCGACGAGGGGTCTTCAGTTGGCGTCGCCGCTCCAGACTTGCCCCACATAGCCATCACCGACGTGCCTTTGGCCGTTGCCACCGGTTCCTGCTTGCCTCCTTTGGATCTTGTCATCGTCAGGCCGGCAGCTATGAGCTAAGCGTTAGTGTCCCCAGGCGGCAGCAGTCCAGCGACCAGAGCTCCCGTCCACCACAGGCCCAGGTGGTAGGCCCGCCAGAAGCAACCCCCGGACAGTGCGGGCAGAAGACAGGGTCCAGCAGCGCAGAGCGGAGGTCAAGGCGCCGCACCCAGGGCAGAAAGGCAGGAAATCGGGAGACCAGATGCCAGAGCACACACAGTTCAAGAAGGCAAGGCCCCAAGTGGTGCAACACCAGCACCAGCACCGCAATAGGAAGATGCAGCCCGCTCTAGTAGGCCGAGGAAGGGACCTCCCCACGCTCAAGGGCTCAAAGCTAATGGCGCTAACAATCTCTCCGGCCGTTAATTGCACGCCACCAGCCGGGGAGGGCAGGCCACAGGTAGGTGAGGCCCAACTGGAAGGCACACCAACCGGAGGACCAGCACAAGTTCCAGGGGCCCTGGGGCAAGTCGTACCTCCCACGAGGAGGGCTCGCAGAGTCTCACCGCCACCCGCTCCACAGGCCGCTTCTCTAGGTCTCCAGCTGATACAGTCCGCCGGAGTCCCCCGCCTCCTGGGCCAACGGGTGAGTGGTCAGTAGATGGCAAGGGTTCTCCGCGTCCCCTGCCGTAGGGCCGCAGGGTTCCCGCTCTCCCTCGCCGGGTGCAGATTCCAGTGCGTTGGGGGGGGGGGGGGGACTGGGTGCAGGCCAAGGCCCTCCTAGGACACCAGGAGTGAGGGGGCGCCCCTCGCGTGCAGCCGCAGCCCCCGCAGCCCCCAGTGGATGCGCCTCACCTCTGCACTCTTCAGGTCTCCGCAGCCTCGCAGCGACACCACCGCCAGCCGCGTCCCCCACGACAGCCAGGAAGCAAAGATGGCGACTACAGTGGCGCCTCGGGCCTTTCTGCCGCCGTAGCCCTGCGACCCCCGGACAGTCGAGCTCCCAGGGCCTCCGTGCTCTCAAGCCACTCCGCCCGTCACCGGGAGCGGCCGCAGCGACAGAACGGATCCCTGGCAGGCCAGCACCAGGACTCCCCGCCTCCCTAGGCCTCTCCGCCGCTTCCAGGGGGCGCCCGCCTTCAAGTCCGGCGCCCGTCCCAGCCTCTGGCTGCGAGGCTCTCGCCGTCCGGGAACGCCGTCCTCTGCACCAGGCTCCGGTTCTGTAGCGTGGGAGCGGAGCCCATGCCGCCGCGCCGAGCTGCCCAGTGTCACCCCGAAGAGGGAAGGAAGGGTCCGCCACTGGCTCCCCAGCTAAAATGGCGAGCTCGCCTGCCCGCCGGAACCCCGCCGTCACACCACCGCTGCACTGTCAGCTCCCGGGGGTCCGGACACCACTCTCGCAGCGCCCCACTCGACCAGGGATCCCTCTCAGACCTGGGGATGGTGAGTAGCCCTCAAATTCCGCTTAAAATGGCTAATATAGGCAGCGGGGCACCGGAGCTCCGCAGGTTCACAGTCTACTCCATTGCCGCTTAAGCCACGCCCCCACAAGCAGCTTTTTGAGAGGTCATCACATACTGTCCTAGTGTCTGAGAAAAAGAAAATCTGGAGAGAGATTAAGCTGTGCATAAATGCACGAGTGTTGCTGACCAGTCCCTGGATGATATAAAGAAAAGGTGGTACGACCTGCATTCTGGGGCCAAGGAGAGGGTGGCAGCACACCTGCATGAATACAAGGAACAGGAGGAGGCCCATCCAATGTTCCGGAACCTTCAGCAGCAGAGGCAATGGTGGAAAGTAACCTGGAGAGAGAGGCAGTAGTGGGATTTGGGAACATCATCACATCTCAACCACCCCCACCCCCTGGTAAGTGTGAAATGTGTGCTACATTAGTATGTCAACCAAACGCCTGCTCCCCACATGCATGCAACACACCCAGAACCAACTGCATCTACATGCTCCATCCACATCATCCAAAAGTCACAGTTGTTGCATTATGGGAAATGTAGTACGTGACATAAATAGTGAAGTTAGGGACTGACATGAGCTGAAGAACATAGTACCACCCCTGAGATAGTGAACTCCGATTTGATTTATTTCCCCTTTTGTAACAAAGATAGACCTCTGGGAGGACAGCCAAGGGCAGATGATACTGACGCACAGCAGGAGCAGGTCCAGAAGGAGGAAGGGCAGGATGAGGGAACAGCAATTGAGCTAAGTACTTCAAATATCTAGGCAAGTGCTGCATACAGGTCATCACAGGCTCCAGCAACACAGCAGCAAACACCATCCCAGTGCAAACTGGCCACCAGGAACCGGTTTCTGTGTCCGACACCGCAGTAAGGAAGGCAGCTTCAAGCTAGGATGCACACTCCCACCCATGCTGGAGCAGCCACTCATGCGGTGATTGGTGGCCTGGAGCAAGCCATGTTGAAGGTTCAGTGCCTGCAACACAAACAGATTAGACTGATCAATTCCAAGCTGAGCCAGGGATTTCTAAACATTAGACAACAAATGGCTGAAAAACAGTCCCACATTGAGGGAACATTTGATGCCCTTACAGCAGCTATTGGGCAGCTGTGCACTGAGTGGGCTGAGGAGAGAGGGCAGCAGAGGAGAATGGAGCGCAGCCGGGCATACAGTATGGACTCAATGACCGGGGCAATCCGTAGGCTGGGAACAGCAACAACACAGCACACCAAGTCTACCCTGGCTCTGCAGATTGAAATGGGCTACTACAGTGGTGACGGATCACTGACAGAATATCGACAACAGAAATGTCAACCTACAACAATATCGTTGTCAAAAATATCGAATTCCTATCTTCATAAAGGTAAGTACAAAAATATTGTTAAAAAATATTGTTTCAAAATATCGTTGTTAAAAATATAGTTTTTTTTATGTTAAACAAATTATGTAAAACAATTTAAATAATACATATAATAAAAAACCAATTAGAAAATGTTTAAAATTATAAGCAATAAATATAATGTAAAAATAAATGAAACATACATATATATAAAATAGAACATTCAGCTCACGGTTTCCACCAGACTTTCACAGAGGAAAGAAACCACGCACTCCGGGGGTCGTTTTCGGTTAGTTTATTTTACGTTTGCAACAGACGCGTTTCGGCGCTCCGCCTTCCTCAATGTTACAAACATTGATGGCGGGCGCCATGTTTTTAACAGCGTTCACTCGTGATCAGTGGGCGAAACAAACAAGGGACTACAAATCATTACACCATATTGGAAGTTGTTCACAGTGTACGACACATAGTGAGTTAGTGTACAATGTAAGGGCTATCCTGCTTCATTAAGCCCCAGTAAGTGCTGACATTAATTTCAAGCATGTTACTGACAATCGTGATTTAAATAAAAACATTAGTTGCGCAAAATTCATTTTTACGTTTCGAGGTATTTCGCCGTGTATCGGCATAATGATTACAATTTACTGGCAACCCATCAGCCATATTGAAGTGGCATAACATCACACTATTAAATCACTTTGTCGGTAAATTACGAACCATTGTACCCAAACACAACAAGTGACGATTAAAAGACATTTCGCCGTTGATCGGCAAGTCACCCTTGATTCATTCTTTGTTCCGTCCCATTACCAGACCATAATTATCAATATCATTTCATACTTTCAAGATTCACACTGTGGAAGTTCTACAAAAGAGCAAAGTTTAAACGAAAACATAATACTAATGCATGGAATTACAGTTGACTTCTAATTTTCCTTTAAAGACTGCACAAGTTCTTATTCTCCACACGACATTATTATTGCTTTCTAGCACCCAACTTGGAATAATATTTCTCATGTTAGTTTTACAGATATATTGAGCATTACAGATTCATTTATCGCTTTTGGTGTTTTGCTACATTCATACGCATAAACGAGTTAATTGACAATTCTTGGTCCATCATAGATTGTGCATTTCGCAGTAGCAACTACAATTTACTGGCCTATATGGGAAGCCAATTCCTCTCCAGCATTTAAACCATTTGGGTGTTTGGTCATTAAGTCAATAATGTATCGAGACTCCAGTCTCCTCAAACTATGCAGTCTGTCACCACCCCTGGGATTTTCCGGTATATGATCTAGCCCGAAATATTGTAATTGGTGTCTGTTGCTTGAGTGTTTTTGCTGGAAGTGTCGGGCAACAGGATATGACTGGTCATTCTTGTCGATCGCTCTCAAGTGTTCTAAAATTCTCAATTTCAGGGGTTTAATGGTGCTCCCGATGTACATAAGTCCACACGGGCATTTGAGACAGTATACTGCGTAGGATGTGTTGCATGTAAGGTATTTATTGATTGTTTTCAATATCCCAGTGTTCGGAATCTCATAGGTTTTTACCCTCTTACTGTGTGCACAGGCTTTACAATGATGACACGGGTGGAAGCCCTTTAGATCTGTCAAAGTATTGGTTTTCCTTTCAGTTTTCTTTAGATGACTTTGAACTAACATGTCTTTCAGAGATCTTGATTTCCTGAAAGTTACCAAGGGGTACTCTGGGATATCATCCTTGATACAACTGTCAGTCTTTAAAATATGCCAATTTTTTCTGAGCATGCGTTTCAAATAATTTGCTTCCACCGAATAGGGGGTTACCAGCCGGAATTTTCCCTGTTCGTTCTTTTTATCCACGGAAGAACGATCTTTTTCAGTTAGTAGATTCGATCTGTTTAGTGCATTCACCTTTTGTAACGCACTTTGTAGCGTTGGCATTGCATATCCTCTTTTTAAGAATCTACTGATGCATGCTGATGCTGCAATCTTGAAGTCTGAATCTCTGGAGCTATTGCGCCTGAGCAGCTCTCCATAAGGTATACTTTGTATTAACGCCGACGGGTGGTTGCTGGTGGCGTATAATATTGAGTTGCCCGCTGTACTTTTGCGGAAGAGTGCTGTTTCTATGCTGTTGTAGGGACTCGAGCTGAATAAAATAGAACATATATACTTAATATTCATAAATAATTATGTTAACAAATTATGAGTTAAAAACATTAAAAATTATAAATACATATATATATATGCATACAGCAGTAAAATACAAATATATATATATGTAAAATAAAATAAAATATAAAAATATTAAAACTTCATTAAAACTACATTAGACACTCCATTAACTAGTAGGGAAAATGTTGCATAGCGGAGGGAATCAAATTACAATTAACACTCTAGGGAGTGCAACAGTAGGGAAAGTGTGGGATAACAGAGGAGAGTAATTTACTATTCCGACTCCAGCAAGTACAACAGTAGGTAAAGTGTTGGATAGCAAAGGGGAATAATTTACTATTCCCACTCCAGCAAGTACAACAGTAGGGAAAGTGTTGGATAGTGGAAGGAAATAATTTACTATTCCCACTCCAGGGATAGCAAAAGTATGGAAACTGTTGGATAGCGTAGGAGTAGAACTTACTATTACCATCCAGGGAGTGCAACAGTAAGGAAAGTGCTGGATAGCATATGGGTAAAAATTACTATTCCCACTCCAGGGATAGCAACAGTAGGGAAAGTATTGGATAGCGAAGGGGGTGCAATTACTATTCCCACTCCAGCGAGTGCAGCAGTAGGGAAAGTATTGGATTGCGAAGGGGAATAATTTACTGTTCCCACTCCAGCAAGTAAATCAGTAGGGAAAGTGTTGGATAGCAGAGGGGAATAATTTACTATTCCCACTCCAGGGAGTGGAACAGTAGGAAAAGTGTTGGATAACGGAGGGGTAACAATTACTATTCCCACTCCAGCAAGTGCAACAGTAGGGAAAGTGTTGGATAGCGGAGGGGAATAATTTACTATTCCCACTCCAGGGAGTGCAACAGTAGGGAAAGTGTTGGATAGCGGAGGGGATAAATTACTATTCCCACTCCAGTGAGTGCAACAGTAGGAAACGTTTTGGATAGCGTAGGGGTAAAAATTACTATTCCCACTCCAGCGAGTACAACAGTAGCGAGAGTGTTGGATATTGGAGGAGAATAATTTACTATTCCCACTCCAGCAAGTGCAACAGTAGGGAGAGTGTAGGATAGCGGAGGAGAATAAGTTACTATTCCCACTCCAGCAGGCAGGTGCAACAGTAGGGAAAGTGTTGGATAGCGGAGAGGAATAATTTACTATTTCTACTCCAGCAAAATAATTAACATCAACAAACAATTAATTAATTAACAATAATTTACCTCCCTTCATATTCCCCTATTATTTAAACCACCAATGTCGTAAAACATTACACAATTAACATTAAACATTACACAATTAATTAATTAATAACAATTGACAAGCAATTCAAAAACAATTAGTACTAAATTAATTCACACGATTAACACTATAAAACAACTTAAAATAAATGTTATATAATTAAAAAATATGTATTAAATTTAAATTACTTCGCAGCCTACTCCCCTATCATCCCACAACCCGCTCTTAAAAAAATTACACAAATAACTATTATTATTAACCAATTAATAAATAATTAATACATGATTTACCACAATTAA
This sequence comes from Lissotriton vulgaris, assembly GCF_964263255.1. Lineage (NCBI taxonomy): Eukaryota > Metazoa > Chordata > Amphibia > Caudata > Salamandridae > Lissotriton > Lissotriton vulgaris. The sequence goes on from NC_141695.1 coordinate 900,955,212, forward strand.
TATAAAATAAATTAATATTAAATGATAAAAAATATGAATTAGTTCTAATTAAATTACTTCCCACCATATTCCCCTATAAACACACAACCCGCTCCTAAAAAAATACCACGATTAACAAATTTACCAATCATTAATAATTAACTAATTAAAAACTAATTCATAATACATTAATTACCACAATTAACAATATCAAACATTAAATACATATATATTAATTAATGAAAACAACTAATTAATTATAATTAAATTACTTCCCATCCTATTCCCCAATAAACCCACAACCCGCTCCTAAAAAATAACACAATTAACACATTTGCCAATTAATCATTATTAAGTAACAACCAAATAACGAATTAATAATAATTATTACAATTAACAATATAAAATATTAAATACATAAATAATTAATAAAAAAAATCTATTAATTAATTATAATTACATTACTTACCTCTATTCCCCTATAAACCCACAACCTGCTACGGAACTAAAACGGAATAATGTACTTTAAAAAAATGTATTAACTTCTAAAAATTTAGCATATATTAAAAAACAAATACAATACTTACCTTTCACTCAATATTCTTGACAACGATATTCTGACAGTCGATATTTTTGTACTACGATATTTTGCACTCTATATTAGTGCAAGTTGACATTTCAACTCAATATTATGTCTATGACGTTGCAAAAGAGCTGCAACAAATAACAGCTGCAGTGGAGGCATTCCAAACAAACATGATTGCCACAGAGAGAGCAGACAGCGAGGTGTCCAGCCGCAGCAGTGTCTCTACTGCAGAAAGACCGATGCAGCGGCGAAACAGCAGTCGGCAGCCACTAATCCCATGTGCCAGGTCCCCACATGCTGGACGTAGAGGCTAAAGATGATATTTGGCACATATGTGCCTGTTAGCTTATTTTTGGTGGTGCAGTAACCACATAGCATTTATACTTTAATTTGTTTACGTGGCTTGAGATGGACAGGTTGTCCAGCATTGTTTATTGACATGCCCTTCAAATAAAGGGAAATTCAAATTGTTCCATTCACATTTTGTAGCGTCATTTGTTGTGTAGAGTGTCAATGGTTATGACGTACCTTGAAAAATAATGTCTGGCTATGTGGTCCCTGTGCCTTTTCCCCTCTACTGATGCACTTCCCTTGCTTGGCTGTTGGGCTGGTAGGCCAGGTCCTTCATCTCAAGTGTCTGATTCCGACACCTCCACTGGCAAGCCACGGCAGCAGGCAATGTTGTGGAGCATGGCACAGGTTGCCACAATTTTGCCGACTGTCTCATGAGCATAGTGGAAGGCTCCGCCACTCTTGTGGAAACACCGGAATCGTGATTTTAGGATGCCAAATGTGTGCTCAATGACTGACCTGGTGCGTCTATGCGCCCTATTAAATCGCCTTTCATGTGCGTTGCTGGGAGACAGGCAAGGTGTGAGGATCCATGAACGCGGGGCATACGCACTGTCATCTGAAGGGAGATTTATGATGGTGAGACAACATGCAGACAGACATTGAAGTGCAAATACATTTCACTGTGGGCATGAAGATTCAGTATCTAGTAGGTATCCTTCATGAAAGTCACCTCTTTCTAATTTCTGGTATGTGCCACTGTGTCTGAAGATGTAAGGGTCAAGGGAGCATCCAGGATATTTGGCAGCAAAGTCTGTGATGATGTTGCTTGAGTCACATACAACTTGGATGTTGAGGGAATGTGTGCTTTTCCTATTATGGAATATGTATTCTATGCATGAGGGGGGACATATGGACACATGGGTCCCATCTATGCACCCCCCAAGACCTGTGGAAACCTTGCTATTCTATAAAATGTCAGTTTTGTATTTTCAAGTTCCTCATCATTCCTGGGCAGGTAGATTTGTTGATGGATGTGGTGTAGCATGGCATCTAGGAAATTGTTTGAGAAACAGGAAAGCACACTCTGAGACACACCTCCGGCAACTGCAATGACATCTTGGAAGCTACCATTGGCCAATAGGTGGAGGGAGCACAGCACCTGCAAATGTGTGGGGATTGTATTGCTGCGCATTGTTCTGCTTTTCAAATGTGGCTTCAAGTTGTGTATGAGATCAAGGATGACAGTGCTACTCAGTCTGTACTGGTCATACATCTCTTCCTCTGTCTTCTCAAACAATGTTAGACTGATTCCGCCTCCCCTGCTGAGCAGCCAGTATCAGCATCCTCCTCGCGATCACGTACAGGGCAGCCATTGTGGAAAGATTTCAGATGCATTGTGGGCCAGTTTTTATAGGTTGGGCCTGTTTACCACCTGACTCAGATTAGTGTTAAATTGCATGCGCAAATGGGCCAATTTGCACATTTTCGCTAATTGCGAATGGTCTGTACATTGTAATTTGCGACTTGCAAATTGCGAATCGTTATTTTCAGAACGCAAACACTGGTCGCATCTTTTGCGAGTCAGTATTCGTTCTCATCGCAATTTTGAAATTTGCAAGTACCTTTCGTACATTGTGCACAACCAGTTTTGCTTGCGCAAATCGTTTTCTGACAAATTTTGCAGTCGCAAAATGGTTGTACATCTGGCCCTAAGTGTTTCTCTCAGCATTCGCTGTCTGAATGATTCTGACAAACATCCGTCAATACCTCTCAGATACACAGTTTCTTCATCATTAAATTCATTGAACTTACAATGCCTGATGAGTTTGTCAAGTCTCTCCACAAATTCATCAATGGTTTCACCAACTTTTTGGCGTTCTTCGTTAAAGATGTATCGTTCATGATCAACATTTGGCATTGAATTAAACTTGAGATTCAACACTTCTTTAATTTGATGATATGCGACTTCATCAGTTTGCAGTGTTTTCTTCATGACTTCTTTTATGCCATCACCAGCAACATTTTTGGGATACTTGATAATCTTTTTGTTATCGGTCTCTTCAAGTGCATCAATGAAATCATCAAATGCGTCTTTCCAATCAGTCCATCTGACGCCAATATTTTGCTTTTTGGAGGTGTCGAACGGTGGTTCCATGGAAGCTGCAGAGTTATCATTTCTGGGAGTAGTTGAAATTGAGGGTGGAACTCTCTCAGGCTCCCTCGGCGATTCATATTGAACGGTTTGTGTGAGACATTTCCAAGGCTGTGAGATGTGCTGGCCTTGGATCATCCTTGATGACTTTTGAAATTACGGCATAGGTCTTTGCCTCCATTCTCTAAGCATTCCACAGCTCCGAAGATATCTGTGGTCGTTTTGGATTGCCACCAGTTTGGTAAGCAAAAGCCCTGTGCTACCTGGGTTGCGGCACCTGGAGCTGAGGTTGTACCAGCTCACTTTACTCAGGTTCTGGTAAGTAAATAATAGTTTTGTTCTTTGATGTTGCTTTGCATGCACTTTATCTTCACCACTTTCAAACTGTAATGTTATTTCGCAACTTGTCATTATTAATGACTGCTCTTTGAAAACCTGGTTGTATCTGCCTTTAGCGCCAACGCTCCAGATTACATATGACTGTATATTGCATAACAGCGCAGAACCTTTATGTACGATCGGACCAGCAGGATCTTGCTCACCAATGTGTGAATTTCTTTGCAATGCTTTAGTTGTTTTCAACTTCTTTACAGCGGCTGGAGTTACGCTTTGACTTCACATGCGTTAAGCGTTGATTCCATACTTCGACTGCAACACCACAAGTGGCAAGCACAAGCAGTTTGCTTGGACCACTGCAAACTCTCTGGGAAAGCACTGACAATCATCCATTTACTTATCCTCTAACTTGTCGTCAGTTGTAGCTTCTCCCCCAGCCTGGGTACCTGCAAATGACAACACCACACACAGAGCTTAGTTTTACATGTCTTTATTCGTCTGCGTGTAACTGGGAACCCGATTCAGAAAAGGGGGTGGTGATGAACAGAGTGTCTGAATTAAGCAGACCATTCTTACCCAGTCCAAAGATCAGGGCTTGATCCATCACCGTTTTTTAGCTCACTGCACCATCCCAGCTCAGAACCTGGCTACATGCAAATTAGTCTGTTCCTGTCCCAGTGCATGATGGGAACAGGGCAAACCAAACTACCAAGCCAATTCTTATACTGGGAAGGAAACAAGCTTCCGGGGACCGGTTTCTGGCATTTCAGCCGTCGACGGCCCGGCTTGCTTGAATCCTGATGGTGCAATGAGCAAGGGACTCACATCTGAGTATACCCTTCCACGCTTATGGTGGACAAAATGATTCAGAAAAGGGGGTGGTTATGAACAGAGTGTCTGAATTAAGCAGACCACTCTTACCCAGTCCAAAGATCAGGGCTTGATCCATCACCGTTTTTTAGCTCACTGCACCATCCCAGCTCAGAACCTGGCTACATGCAAATTAGTCTGTTCCTGTCCCAGTGCATGATGGGAACAGGGCAAACCAAACTACCAAGCCAATTCTTATACTGGGAAGGAAACAAGCTTCCGGGGACCGATTTCTGGCATTTCAGCCGTCGTCGGCCCGGCTTGCTTGAATCCTGATGGTGCAATGAGCAAGGGACTCACATCTGAGTATACCCTTCCACGCTTATGGTGGACAAAATGATTCAGAAAAGGGGGTGGTGATGAACAGAGTGTCTGAATTAAGCAGACCACTCTTACCCAGTCCAAAGATCAGGGCTTGATCCATCACCGTTTTTTAGCTCACTGCACCATCCCAGCTCAGAACCTGGCTACATGCAAATTAGTCTGTTCCTGTCCCAGTGCATGATGGGAACAGGGCAAACCAAACTACCAAGCCAATTCTTATACTGGGAAGGAACCCAACATTCTAAACCAGCCTTCAAACACTTACGTCACAGTTCTACGGAGTCCCTCAGGAGCCAAAATGGTTCAATCATTTCTAACTTGCAGCACACTACAGGTGTGTTGGCATTTTTGCTATTCCTCTTGGAGGGTGGCATGGGTGAATGCCCAGCTTAGGGTTCCATACTCTTGCGAACGTGCCACAAAGAAGTTTATAGAGCCCACTAAAGAACCAGAAAGGGACACACCTAAGACCAGGGTTTTTTTCCCCTCCATCTATCTCTGTGTGTTTTCTTTTGTTTAAGAAGTGGTGTGTGAAGGACAGTATGGCAGGAAGGCACCTCTGCTTCTGTGGTTTATGGGTGAAACATCTTTCAAGTAGGGATAATTCATACCTAAAACCATTTCATATGATAGATTAGGAATCATGGCTACTCTGAATTCCTTTCTGTTTTGGGGCTCTGGGAGGGAGCAGCCCTTATGGTCATGCAATATCAGATTGTAGAGATGTTGTATAGATGCAGGGGAGTAGGTAGTGGCAAACGCCAGAAAAGTGCAGGTGCAAACACATTTAGGGAACAACAGGCGAGACAAGCCTAAAGTATACAAGTAGAGAAAGGAACCAATAACTGGACAAACACACTGGGGTACCGCTAGGGTTGCACACAGGTGAGAGATAACTTTCCAAAGCAATAGAAAAATGCTACGCCTTTGTGTATATTATTATCAAACATAGTCACTCATCTCATGAAAAGTGAGTAGCATAAATGAGTCAGTCTCTAGACTCTAGTGCAGCAGTTCTTTTTTTTTAATAGCTCTTTATCATTTCTTTTTTAAATTTAGATTGTATATTACAAATCCCCAGCATATTAATTAACATTTATAATATGTATCCAAAACATCCATCATACCCTACATTAGGGACGAAAAAAGCTAATACTTTCAACAATCAAATCAAACATGAATAATCCTATAATCACATGCACAGACACTGCAGTTGGTTAATCATATTCCTTCATAATGAGCCATATCTTCTGGCAAGGGTATACATAGTAGTATCTGGCCCCAGCTGCACTGTTGAGGATGCAGAATTTTTCCATATGGTCTGGTCTTCCCTCTTTTAACACCCTTTTGGACGACATTCCTTCAGGTGGTACAGGGAGCCACAGATAGAAACTTTGCTCTTGCCCCCTCGTTGTGCTCGTTGGACCTCCATGAATGTTCGGCAGCCAAGAAGGTTAGTGATAGGTTTCTGGCTCTGGACTTGATCCTGGCCCGTAGGCAATTGATCATGAGTTGGAAGTCTGGTCGGGGTCCCAATGTCTACCGCTTGTGGCTGGAGTTGACGAGTTGGACAGACTGCGAGAGGGAGGCGATTCTCCGTGAGGGAATTAGGGGGATTAGAAGAGTGCGGATATTGCGTGCATGGGATGCCATTGTGTTCGCTTGCCTGCCAATGGAACGTGCGGGCTGGATTCTTGTAGATGTCTCTTCTGGAAGCTCTGTGTCGAGCTCAGACATTGTTGCATTTACCCCAGCACCGACTGGCTCTCCCTAGTGGCTATTGCCTTTGCTTTTTTTTCCCTCCTTCGGTTATCCGCCTTTAATGATGTGGCCACACCAGGTGCTCCAAACCCCTTCCTTCCTTAATTATACAGGGCTCTTAGGCCTTCTTTGTTCTGGGTAGGGTTGTTAATTAAAACTTTCTTCTTTCTTTTTAGTTAAGTTCCCAATACTTCTTGGGAGATGCTTCGGCAGCCTGGGTGTTTAGCTATATAGTCTTTACTGGGGATAAGGAAAACAGGGATTGTATTGAACAAACAAAAACAAGCATTTGCAATGCAATAGGTCTCGCATTAGGAAAGTTTGAGCTATTGGTATTGTAAATGACAATTTTTTTATTTATGTGTTGGTTTTGAAAATAGCGAAATTAATAGCTTTGTCATTTACAATGCCAATAGTTATAACTTTCGCAAATGTGACACCTATAACATTTGTAATGCAATATGTGTTGTATTTAAATAAAAGTTATTGTAATTTATAATGGCAATAGCTTAAACTTTTGTAAATAACTTTTGTGAAGATTATGTTCAGTGTATTTTATTGTGATGAAATTCCAACAGAAGTGAAATATTAACATATTTTTGTGACATTTGTAATAAAGCTTGAAAGATTGAGAGAACATAGTTGAACCAGTTGTTGTTGAATGGTTGCACAGATTGATGCGGTGGTAGCGCATAGTGATGTTGTGGTGCCCCTGAGTGATGCTGTGGTGATGTGATAGATAGAGTGAGGGAGGGCGATAGATAGATAGAGGGAGGGCAATAGATAGTTCTAGAGGGAGGACGATAGATAGAGTGAGGGAGGGCGATCGATAGAGTGATGGCGTTAGATAGACAGATAGATATAGTGAGGGCGATAGATAGATAGATAGATAGATAGATAGATAGATAGATAGATAGATAGATAGATAGATAGAGTGATGGCGATAGATAGAGTGAGTGCAAAAGTTGTTATGCTATGTTTTGTTGTGTTTTGTTATGATATGCCATGCTTTGTTTTGTTATGCCATGCTGTTTTGTTATGCTATGTTTTGTTGTGTTTTGTTATGCTATGCTGTTTTGTTCTGTTATGCTTTGCTTTGTAATGCTACGCTATGTTTTGTTTTGCTAATCTATGTTTTGTTATGCTAGGTTTTGTTGTGTTTTGTTATGCTATGCTGTTTTGTTATGCTATGCTATGTTGTATTATGCTATGCTTTGCTTTATTTTGTTATGCTATGCTATGTTTTGTTATTCTATGTTTTGTTATGCTATGTTTTGTTATGCTATGTTTAATGTTATTCTATGTTTTGTTTTTGTTATGCTGTGCTTTATTATGCTATGTTTCGTTGTGTTATATTATGTTTTGTTATGCTATGCTATGTTTTGTTGTGTTATGCTATGCTTTGCTTTATTTTGTTATGCTATGCTGTGTTTTGTTATGCTATCCTGTGCTATGTTTTGTTTTGTTATGATATGCCATGCTATGCTTTGTTTTGTTATGCTATGTTTTGTTTTGCTATGCTATGTTTTGTTTTGCTATGCTATGTTTTGCTATTTTGGGGTGTGGTTGTGTGTGTGCGTGGGGGGTTATGTGTGTGTGTGGTTGTGTTTGTGGGTGGGGTTGTGTGTCGGTTGTGTGTGTGGGGGGGGGTTGTGTGTGTGTGAGTGGGGTTGTGGGTGGGGGTTGTGTGTGTGGGGTTGTGTTTGTGTGGTTGTGTTTGTGTGTGGGTATGTGTGTGTGGTTGTGTGTGTGTGGGGTTGTGTGTGTGTGGGGCTGAGTGGGTGTGGGGTTGTGTGGTGGGGGTTGTGTGTGGGGGGGTTGTGTGTTTGGGGTTGTGTGTGTTTGGGGTTGTGTGTGTGTGTGGTTGTGTGTGTGTGTGGTTGTGTGTGTGTGGGTATGTGTGTGGTTGTGTGTGTGTGGTTGTGTGTGTTGGGTTGTGAGTGTGTGGTTGTGTGTGGGGTTTTGCGTGTGTGTGGTTGTGTGTTTGTGGGTGTGGGGGGGGGGTTGTGGGGGGTGTAATGTTGCTTTCTTTTAACAAGCACCTTTTCCTTTAAGTTTCTTGCTTCCCTTCTCGGGGACACTTCATAGAATAAGAATGTTGTATAGTTCTTAGAACAAGAATGTTACTGTATTCTGAGTCAGTTATTACCTTAGGCTGACAGTGGATGAGGCGAATAAATTATACTGAAGAACTGCACTTCGTTTCTACTTAATTTATTTATGAAAACACCACATTTATATTGGCGACGATCCTACCTCGAAGACGCCTCAACACACAGCCTTGCAAGAATCGATTTTCCTCCCCAGCGGCTGATTTAAATGAGAAGGAAGCGTTGTCTTCCCAGCGGCAGATTAAGTGATTAAAGAAGATGTTCATCGACTCAACGGTCCGGTGAGGAGTACAGCGGGAGGATGTTTAGTTATAAGGGGAACTTTGAAAAAGAAAAGGAAAATAATGCGCTCCGCGTTAAAACTACAGTTTAATCTTGCTCGCGCTGCTCGCGTGAAGGTGCGCGACCTCATACGCTGTGCGTTTCAACGAAAGCCTTCCAGCGTTTCAGTGAGGCTTTGTGCGCACGTGCGCATCAGTGACGTTTCGCGCACACGTGCGTTTCAGTGACGTAGGACGCCCTGATTCATCAGCGTTCTCTGCGTTTCACTGGCAGGCTTGGTTGAAAAAGAACGTGTACCACTTAAACATTCTCTTCAACAAAGGAATAAAGCTGTAATTAAAGAAACAAAGAGAAGCATTATTTAAACGTTCTACATTACAATTCCAGAAAAGAACTTTGATTAAAGAAACCCACAATAGGAATAATAGCTCTGTTCCACTTGGTTTTTATTCCTAATATAAAAAAAAAAGGAGAGAATAAAGCAGTATTGAGTCTAAGAAGTTATTTATACATGATAATATATATTAAAAGACTGATATTGGATACAAGAAAAATCACATATTAAAGAAGAATCTTTGTAGGAGACCCAATTTAAGGAACACAGTCTGCATTATAATTAAAAGATTGGTTTATTTTTTTTTTTTTTTTTTTTTTTTAAAAGAGAGAGGAAAATGCAAAATGTAACCCAGCCTGCGTTTTTTTTATAAGTCCTGGTGAACCAAACGTAAAATGGCAGAAATGGAAGAAAATTTTTGCAAATTATGCAAGAGTATGTGGCACAAATTTAAGTGCAGAAAGAAAACACTCATTATTATTGCACTGCCTAGGAGAAGGTCAAGATGTACTAGAACACCTACCAGAACTCACAGCAGCGGAACAGAGGAACTTAAATGAGTATGAAATAGCCATAGAACAGTTAGATCGTCATTACCTCCCAAGGTTGAGCACAATAATGGAAAGATACCATTTTGGACTAAGAGGTCAAAAAAGGGATGAGTCTGTTGAAGACTATGTATCTGCTCTAAGAAAATTGGCTTCTTCATGTAAGTTTGGTCAAACGTTGGAGGAAAGAATAAGAGATCAGTTTGTATTGAAATGTGCTCATGACAGTATTCGTAAAGAACTATGGCTGAAAGATGAACCACCTTTGGAAGAAGTACTTGTAATTGCAAAACAAGTAGAGCACATGACGAAATGTGTAGATGAATTAAAAGGAGAAAAAGAGAAGTTGGTTGAACCAGAGAAGAAAACTGAATCAAAGGTTGAGGAAGTTGTTTGTCAGGTCAAAAAAGAAGACAAGGCAGACAGTGGAAAAAATGACAATGGGACAAATAGATTTAATTCGAATTTTAATATGTCTAACAAATTTTCTTGTTTCAGATGTGGTAACACTGGTCATTTAGCAAATGCTCCAAATTGTCCTGCCTTGAAATCTATTTGCAATGACTGTGGAAGAAGGGGTCATTTTTCAAAATGTTGTAGAACTAAGGGTAACAAAAGAGATAATACTGTTAAGAGATGGTCTCAGCCACAAGTGAAAACGGTGACTTTCCAGATTAGTAGTGGTCCATTGGAACATCCCACACATTTAGTTAAAGTGAATGATGCTATGATAGAGTTCAAATTTGATTCATTTTCTCAGATCACCATGATAGATGAAGATTTACTTCATAAAACTTTTGGTAAAGATGTTAAGTTATTCAAAAGTGATATCTTACCATTAGGTTATGGGAGCAAACCAATAAAAATATTGGGATATTTTATGGCCACTATGGAATTGGGATGCAGAATAATTCCAGGGAAGATTTATGTTACAAATTTTGGGGATGCATTAATTAGCTGGAGAGACCAACGTGATCTAGGGGTTACACTTAATCCAAATGCCTCACCTCAGGTACAAATACTAGAGGTAGAAAATCTGTCTGACATGTTTGCAGAAAAATTTCCATCTGTATTTAAAGATGAGTTAGGTTGTCTAAAAGGTTACAAACATTGCATAAAACTAAAAAAAGATGCTATTCCAATAGTAGCAAAGGTAAGAAGAATTCCACTTGCTGAACAAGAAAAGGTTCAAAAAGAAATTGAAAAGTTAATTGCAAACAACATAATTGAACCAGTAGAAGCAACGGAATGGTTGGCGCCTATTGTAGTAGCAAAGAAGCCAACTGGAGAAATTCGTTTATGTATTGACTTAAGAGCTTTAAATAAGGAGGTGGTGGTAGATAGATTTCCATTACCAAATATAGACGAGATTGTCGGCACGTTGGAGGGTGCAAGGTACTTTACTACCCTAGATTTTGCGTCCGCCTACCATCAGGTAGAATTAGATACCTCTTGCCAAGATTTAACTGCATTTATAACACCCATGGGCACTTTTAAATTCAAAAGAATGCCTTTTGGATTAATATCAGCGGCCTCTGTATTCCAGAGAATCATGACGCATATACTTAAAGGACTCAAAGGAGTAAAATGTTATCAAGATGATCTTTTGATATTTGGGTCCGATATGAAAGAACACAATGAGCGTGTATGTGATGTGCTAAAAAGGTTGTCTGACTCTGGTTTGTCTCTCAAAAAGGAGAAATGTTAATTTGGTTTGGTGGAGGTGAATTATCTTGGTCACTGCATAAGGAGTGAAGGGGTTTTTCCAAAATCAGATTTAGTTGCTTCTATCGATAACATGGCTGAGCCAGTTAGTAGGGATGAATTGTTATCGTTTCTCGGAATGGTAGAATTTTATGGAAAGTTCATTGTACATTTTGCCGATAAGACCAAAAATATGAGAAGACTCACTGGAAAAAGTGTTGGGTTTGACTGGTCGGATGAGTGTAAAAAAGAATTTGAGGGAATAAAAGAAGAATTAAAGAAGGCTCCATGTTTGCAAGCATTTGTCCCTGGTTTACCTACATATGTATTCACTGATGCTAGTGATAAGGGATTAGGAGCTGTTCTAGTTCAAAACAAACATGGTCATGATTCCCTAATTGCCTGTGCATCCAGATGTCTTCGTGGTCCGGAGTTAAACTATTCAGTTATTGAAAAGGAATCTTTAGCTATATTTTGGGCACTTAAGAAATTCAGGAATTTGGTGTGGGGGACTAAATTTATTGTCAAGTCTGATCACAAACCATTAAAAGAAGTTTTTTGTAAAAAGGGTTTAGATTCTATCTCCTCTAGGATTAGAAGATGGATAATATCTTTACAGGAGTTTGACTTTGAGGTACAATACTTACCTGGTATATCGAACAAGGCAGCAGATTGTTTTTCAAGGTTGGTGAGAGGAGATAACATATGTTGTGATGAGGAGTACATTGATGAGGATGACTTTCCAAATGTATGTGAGGTTACTGAGGGTGTAGTAGGAAAAGATGAGTGGAAAGAAGAATTGTTAAAAGATGAAGAGTTGAGTAGAGTTTTAACCTTATTAAAGGATCATAAACGTCTAGACAAACCATGGTCTCTGGTCTCACAGGAGTTGTCCATTTCTGATAGGATGTTAACTCGTGGTTTAAGGCTTATACCTCCTTCTTCTTTGAGAAAAAGGTTATTATTACATGCACACTCTGGTCATTTGGGAATAGTAAAAACCAAGGAGATGATACGTACTCAATTTTGGTGGCCAGGTATGGATTTAGAAATAGAGCGTATGGTCAGAGATTGCGTTGAGTGTTGCGCAAGTGACAAAATTCTAAAAATCAGACAAATGCCAATGGTTTGTAGAGATTTACCCAATCATCCTTGGGATGAATTAGCGATAGACATTTTGGGTCCTCTCACAGGAGTATCTGATACACCTTATCTTATTGTTTTAATTGACTTATATTCTCGTTGGATAGAGGTTTGTGCTGTCAATGACATAACCTCAAGTTCTATTATCAAATTTTTATCTGATGTATTTATGAGGGAGAGTTTTCCGAATAGCTTACTATCGGATAATGGTCCTCAATTTTGTTCTACCACGTTTGATGCTTACCTTAGCAAATGTGGCATAGTGCATAAACGTTCATCCTTATACCATCCGGAAACTAATGGCGCTGTTGAGAGGGTCAACCGTACGATAAAGGAATGTATTCAGTTAGCTAGAGCTAACGGTTTGAATTGGAAAGAAGCTTTAAAGGAAAGAATTCATGCATATCGTTGCTCCCCTCACTTGACCACTGGAAAATCCCCATTTGAACTATTCAAGGGGAGAGTTCCAAATACAATGTGGTGTCCAGGATGGATGAATCTGAAAAAAGGGTTTGTTGACAATTGTGTTGGTGCTTGGAGAGAGAGAGAGATAGAGAAGCAAACTTGTAGAAAAACATACTTTGACAAGGTTAAATGTGTTAAGTTTCATGACGTAAAGGTAGGTGACCTAGTAAAAATAAAGGCACCTGTAGGGAGAAGGTCTTGGTCAAAATACACTAATATCAGACCTGTCATTAAAGTTTTTGGTAATGCAATCAAAACACAAGATGGGAGGATTTGGAACAAAAGTCGTGTGGTGGTTGTTAAGTCAAAAGACATTACTCATACTGTCTGTGATTCTGACTCTGATTTTCTTGGTAATATTAATCCTGCTCCATCCTGTTCCAACTTTTCACCTAATGATCGTGTGAGGAGTCAGAGATTACGTAGTGCTCCTATGTATATGAAAGATTATGTGTAGAAAACGTTCATTCTTTCCTTCTTTCGTTAATTCTTTTTATTTTTCTGTTAACTCAGATTTTTGTGTCATAAGTTGTTGTAAAGAAGGGAGATGTGTAATGTTGCGTTCTTTTAATAAGCACCTTTTCCTTTAAGTTTCTTGCTTCCCTTCTCGGGGACACTTCATAGAATAAGAATGTTGTATAGTTCTTAGAACAAGAATGTTACTGTATTCTGAGTCAGTTATTACCTTAGGCTGACAGTGGATGAGGCGAATAAATTATACTGAAGAACTGCACTTCGTTTCTACTTAATTTATTTATGAAAACACCACAGGGGGGGGGGTTGTGTGTGTGGGAATGTCATGACCCCGCACATAGCAAAAAAAAGGCTGCAGGAAAAAAATCACACTGATCTGCCAAGAACCTCTTATCTTATCCATTGTTTAAAAATCACCCATTACTTTCTGGAAGTCGATGTCAGGAGTGTCTACGCTCCGTGTTAGAAAAAATGTTTGAAATAAAAAATTAATGTGTATTAACCTAAAAAATGTGTAAAACAGGTGAGACATGGCGCACATCGACTCGCTAAAGACAGCTTTCTTTCCAAATGAAGTACTCCCATGTCCTGTGGAAGCCAAATGCAGCCGGGGAAGATTGCTTCATTTTAAAAGGAGAGAGCATGAGGGTCGCTGCGTAAGAGTGCATGTCTACTCTGAGAATTACATGAGCAGCTGAAAGCCGCCAAATACTCATGTGGTGGCACTCATGCAAGAAATTCTGAGAAGTCACAGCCAGCTCATAGGTCACATGGAAAACTAAAGCCTTCTAGTGACTCGTGAAACTGGAACTTTAAAAGGGAATGTCATGACCCCGCACATAGCACAAGCTCTCTGCATTGCTGTGGCGGGTTTGTGGGGTTGTGTGTGGGGGGGTTGTCTGTGTGGGGTTGTGTTTGGGGGGGTTGTCTGTGTGCGTATGTGGTTGGTTGTGTGTGTGTGGGGTTGTGTGTGGGGGGGTTGTGTGTGTGTGTGGGGGAGGTTGTGTGTGTGGGGTTGTGTGTGTGTGTGGGGTTGTGTGTGTGTGGGGAGGTTGTGTGTGTGTGTGGGGGGGGTTGTGAAGGGTCAGGCCTGTGGCTCGGAGAAGGGACTCAGTTTCCCGAGGAAGGGCTACTGCCTGCTCGGCCCAGATGTTACAGTCTGCTCGAGAGTCTCTGGTACCATCAGAGATGGAGATAACATTCGTCCTGGGGGGTTAATACTAGGAGGGCAGAGCGGGGGGGGGAGAGAGGGAGGAGGGAGATCACAAACAGAGTGTGAGAAATTTAAAACAAGCCGCACAGTACTAGATGCTTGACCGCCATTATTTAAGATGTAAATAAAAAATAAAAACAAGTCACTAAGGCTGCATGCAGGGGAGAAACTGTTTCCACTGTAAACAGGTAGGGATCACGATCTCAATGGCAGGCTGACTGGCACCACAAAAACCTATGGGTATAATCAGAAAGGGTGGAGGCGAAGGGGGTGTTTTGCTTCAAAGAAAACCTTAGCACGATTGGATCCGTATGTATACCTTTTTGATTTATTAAAAAAAATAAACAGAAACCTAACACAAGGCGTCTGTGCAGCAGCGCTATGCTAATAAAAGTTACACAGATGCAGTTTTGCTAAAATAAATACTGTGCAACCGGCCAAATCACACACGCTACCTTCTTGATTAGAAAAAAATTTAAACATAATGCGCGGCATCCATGAAGTGGGCGCCGTGCTTATGAAATCTAAGCTACAGGGATGTTGTGTTAAAATGAAAGCCACACGGCCTCCATGCTCACATTAGAACCATGCCTTGGGGAGAGGATGTAGTCTCACAGCCAGACTGCCGACTTTGGAGCTGAGGGGAAGTCATAAAAAAAAAAAGTGGAGCATGCGCCACGATGTGATGGGAGTGCAGCTCTGAGAGTCACAATAGTGCATGTATACACGAGGACCTGTGGCGCACACTGTGTCCTCATGGTGCAAGTCCATGAAGACGTAGAAAGTGAGCCAAGGCTACAACAACACATGAAACCGGACGTAAAAACAGAAGGAAACTAAATTACTAGGATAGCCCCAGAGCAGCGAAAAGTGCCCCAACCTGAGGTGTTGTGGACAAGAACCGAGTGAGGTGGCAGTTAGTCTCTGATATGTACAGCCTCTTTGCGTGGAGTTTAGGGCAGGTCAAAAAGAGCAGTTTTGGCGAGGGGTTGGGAATGTAAGTAGTGCTCGTGTAAATAATGACGTCGGAGCAGCTGCGGCGAGGGTAATGTAGCTGGTGCTGGTGTAAAACGCTCCAATACCTTTGTGTTGATTTCGTGCTTAAAAAACTCCCAAAAACAAATCAACCGAAAAAAAATTGACTGAAGTAAAATGTAATTAAAATCCGACGGGCGGAAATGCTGTCAGTCAGTGGAGGAACCACAGACAGTCTTTTAGTATTAAATCTTTTTATTGAAAAAAGCAGCTCATACAAGAACAAAGATGCGTTGCGGATCAAGGATATGCAATACAACGATAAAGGCATTGGAATGCTATGACAGCTACCATAATACAGCCCCAACGCACCGCAATGCTCTCCCATGTCCGGGAGTACCATAAAGCCGAGCCTGCAACAATGGAGGAAAAACCATACCCTGTCTCCACCCCCCAACCTACCCATCCCCCCCACCCCATTCCAGGCCCGTAATCCCCATACATACAAGCATTACAAACATCCTTCCACACCAAAGCCTCTCAAGATTGGACCTGTGACAGACGAAGCAAACGCAAATACCGGGGGCAAGTCACCTCTCTGAATTCTGTGGCCAACAGGGCCAGGAGGGCTGCCACAATTCTGCATATTTGGAGACTTCCCCAGCTTTGATTAAGGACAGTTTTTTCATGCCGAGCACCGCCCAGAGGCGAAACAACCAGCCTTGGAAGGTGGGGGGGATGTGTGGAGCGCCATAAAGAGAGAACATTCTGAACTGCAGAGCCTAGGGCGATAGCAATCAGCCTCAACCCTACGTGATTTCAACGGATAGGTCAGAGCATTCGGTAGACCCAGCAGGACATAGGCAGGGAACCTTGGGATCTCGGTATCAAAGTGTGTGTCTACCTCGTCTAGAACCAATTTCCAGTAACCTTGGATCTGGGTGCAATCCCTAAACAGGTGCACCAATGTACCCCTTTCACCACAGCCCCGCCAACAGGTAACCACACTCGCTGGGTCCATTTCGTGCAGCCTCTCTGGTGTGTAATACCAGTATGTCACCAGTTTGGTAAAGGTGTCTGTCAATCCCATGTGGTATGCTGAGTGCCGTGCCCGGTAGTAGATGTCCTCCCACTCTTTATTGGTGAGCGCCCGTCCCAGCTCCCTCTCCCAGCGGGCCTTGCTTGGATTATATACCAGGGCATACCGTGCCAGCAGCATGCGATACAGGTCCGAGATGAGAGGTTTATCTGTCTTCCGTGTGATTAACCAGTATTCATAAGGGCTAAGCTTCCGATCCGCCTCAGTTCACACCTGGGTGTTAAGCGCCCAGTGCCGCACTTGCAAATAGTGTAGCCGCTATGTCTCTGGCAGGCCGTATTCCCGCTGTAATTGTTCAAAGGATGCAATCCCTTCTCTCGTGTATAAGTGGCACAGAGATCTGCACCCTGCCGGATGCCACTTGGCGAAGGCCTGTGCATCGCATCCTGGCCCAAAGTCTGGAGCCGCTAGCCCAGGCATTGAGGCTTGATCCGAGGGTACAGGGAATTAAGTTTGGCGCATTCGTGCACACGATAAGCTTATACGCGGATGACATCCTGCTGTCCCTGGGTTCTTCCAGAACCTCAATGCCGGGGTGTGTGGAGATCTTGGAAAGCTTTGCTGGGGCAGCGGGTTATAAGGTTAACTGGGTTGTCTACCAATGGCGTGAGCAGGGAAGGAAATGTGGTCAATTCATGTCTTACGTTAGTCTGGTCCCATGCTTCCATGGATACCCGCGTGATGAGTGAAGCAGGGGGACGATGCCCCTTTGCGGACGAAAGGAACTTCCTGTAGCGTCCGGCCCGCCACGGCCTGGTCCTGGAAGAGCCAGTGTTTCTCTGACTCCCACCTGCTCCATTCCACCAAGGTCCAGAGCTGTACCGCATGGTAGTAGAGCCGCAGATCCGGGAGGCCCAGGCCCCCCTGTTCCGGCGGTAACATGGCCAATCTGAGCTTCATTCTCGGGCGTTTGCCATTCCAAATGAATTGGGCGAGTTCTGACTGTGTCTGCCTGATCCAGCCCTCCGGGGGACATAGTGGAAGAGCCCGAAAGACATAGAGGATCTGTGACAGGATGGTCATTTTATTGGCAGCCACCTTGCCGAGCCAAGATAGAGGAAGATGCCTCCATTTGCCGAGTTCCGCCCGTAGCGTCTGCCGTAACCTGGCATAGTTGATTTGTACCGTGCCAGGCAGAGTGTCCGCCAACTGAATTCCCAAGTATGGGATAGCCTCCGAAGCCCACCGAAAGGGGAAGCAGGTTTGCAAGTGGGTCCGCGTCTGCCCATCTAAGGAAAGGTCTAGTGCCTCCGATTTTGCCATGTTAACCTTAAAACCCGCTGCCCCAGCAAAGCTTTCCAAGATCTCCACACACGCCGGCATTGAGGTTCTGGAAGAACCCAGGGACAGCAGGATGTCATCCGCGTATAAGCTTATCGTGTGCACGAATGCGCCAAACTTAATTCCCTGTACCCTCGGATCAAGCCTCAATGCCTGGGCTAGCGGCTCCATATACAACGTGAACAGCAGAGGCGACAGTGAACACCCCTGCCGCGTCCCCCGTTCGATGTGAGCATCCGTTGACCCTCACCATCGCCGTGGGGAAGGTATAACAATTCAGGACCCAGGTCCTGAACTTCACTCCTAACCCGCCTTTATCAGCACACTCTCAAGGTTCGGCCAGTGGACCCGGTCAAAGGCTTTTTCAGCATCGATTCCGAGCAGCAAGTATTCCCCGCTGGTACGCATTGCTTTCTCGATCAGATGTAAAGCTCTCTTGTCAATCGTTTGGCGTTCTGGGATAAAACCCGACTGGTCCGGGTCTATCTACCCCTGCAGAAGTGGGGCCAGCCGTGGGGCCAATACGCCCGTGTAAATTTTTAGATCAACATTAGGGAGAGATATGGGGCGATGTGCCCGACACTGTGTGCGGTCCTTTCCCGGCTTGGGGATGACCGAAATGGTGGCGTCCAACAAGTCCCGTGGGATCGCACCTGGTTCCTCGAAGGAATTGAATAAAGCTGTCAGCAGTGGCGCTACCTGGGGGCAGAAAGTTTTGTAAAAAAGGGCCGTAAACCCGTCCGGGCCTGGCGCTTTGGCCAACTTAAGGCGTGAGATCGCCGAGATCACTTCTTCGGGTCGAATATTACTGTCTAACTGCTCCGCTTGATCCTTTGACAGGGCCGGGAGGGGAACAGACTCCAAAAAGGCCTCACTGATCGCAGGATCGAGCCTCGCCCCCGCATAGAGGGAAGTATAAAAGTCGCTGAACGCCTTCGCGATGTCACCGTCCTCAGTGATGCGCCTACCGTCCCGTGTGGCAATCTCCTGTACCGTGTGCCGTTGCTGAATTTTCCGAAGCGCGCGACCTAACAGATTCCCGCACCTGTCCCCCCCGGTGTAATATGAGTGCTGTGTCCTTAATGCCGTAAACTCTGCCCTGTCCTGATCTAAGGCCGCCAGTTGTTGTCGTACTTGGCGGAGTTGTCTCCATACCCGAGGCGCTCCGGTCCTCTGGTGCATCTGCTCCAGTTCCCTCGTCCATGACGACAACTCCTCGTGTTTATGCGCTCTCTCTGAATTTTCTGCTGCTGAGATCACTATAAACTCCCCGTGGAGGACCGCTTTAAATGCCGTCCAGTGTGTAGCCAGAGATGTGTCTGTGGTGCGATTACGTGATATAAAATCTTTAAAAGCCCCAGTGATCTTCTCCACATTGTCTGTACGATGTAGCAATGCATCGCGCAATCTCCAGCAGCGTGCGGCTCTAGGCACAGGTGGGAAGGAAAACACCGCCGACAACGGTGCGTGATCAGAGAGTGCCGCAGCCCCATACTCTATCTCTGTTGCCAGCGCTTTGAGTGACCCAGAGGATAGGAAGTAGTCTAACCTTGCGTAAGTTTTGTGGGCATTAGAATAGTAGGAGTAGTCTCGGGCTCCTGGATGAAAGCTGCGCCAAAGATCAACCAGCCCCACCTCCTCCAGCCTGGTCAGCCCCTCCCGTGAAAGAGCGCCCGCCTGTGTGGTGCGTTGCCCCGATCTGTCCAAGTGGGTGTCAAACACTAGATTCAGGTCCCCCCGATTAAAACATGCCTGTCAGGTGCCACCGCTGCCTCAGTGAGTGTCTGGTGGAAGAACTTCTCCTGGCCTTCATTAGGTGTATAAACTGAGCTAACGGTAAAGGAGGAATCTCCTAGAGAGAAGCTGTAGGAGAGCAATCTGCCTCGTATTTCCGCCACTTTCCTCCCAACTCTCCCTCTAAAATGCTGGGCCACCAGGATCGCCACTCCAGCAGACTTACTAGGCCCCGAGGAGAAGTACTGAAGCGGAAAGCATCACGACTTCATCCTAAAGCAGTCCTTGGCTAAAAGATCAGTTTCTTGAAGAAGACAAATGTCGGCCTTCGAATTCTCCAAGAAAGAGAGGACCGCCCGCCTCTTCACCGGGCAATTCATTCGGAGGCGTAGTCAATCAGAAGCCCCGGACTCTTTGTACCTCTGTGTCGGGAAGCGTCTGTTCCCCAGCCCTCGCTCGCCCCATACCACAGCTCATCATTCATACAGACATTCATTAGTGGACCTGGAACCACCCACCCACCTGCCCCAAATAACCCACCCCAAATCACCCACAATTGAACAAGAAACCCCTCCACAACATAATGGATATAGTCAACAATATTGTCCATCATCCAAGGATGTATGGGACGAAAACCAGTCTTGTCCATCATCCACTAATGTAGATGCACAGTAAAGATCAGTATTGGGGGAATGTGTCCGAATCCATCGCCTCCCCTCCCCTCCCGCCGCCGACCCATCTCGCCCCATCCTAGCCCCCCTCAGTAATGCCACAGTGTCGAGAGCAATGTTCACCCACTGTCAGGGTCCGCCAGCTCCATCGCCGCCGTCTCCACTGCCGCTCGTTGACCCTCCTTGATCTCCACTGCGGGAGGACGTTTCGGCCTGCGCCTCCTTCGTTGCTGTTGCCACTGCCCAGTGGTGTCCACCCCAGTCACCCCCCGGGCAGATGGCCCCTCCTCCTCCTTCGGCTCCTTGATGCCCAAAAGACGGCATGCATCCCGGAAAGACCGCAGTTGGCAAACCTTATTGTCCCACTTAAACACCAAGCGGAAGGGGTGGCCTCAACTATATGAGATGTTGCGCCGTCTCAGCTCTGCAATGACCGGTCTGAAGGACCTACGTTTTTCGAGGGTGATGGCCGCCAAATCCTGGTATAACGACGGCGAGTGGTCTCCAAAGGAGATAGTTCCCATCTGTCGGGCCATGTTAAGGATCTCTTCCTTGGTACGGAAATCCTGTACGCAGACTAAAATATCAGCTGGCAGGGCTGAAGCGGCCCTGGGCTGGCCCGCCCGGTGCGCCCTATCAAGGCGGAGTGCCGAGTCCGCTGGCCTACCCAGAATGTGGTTAAAAAGGCCTTGCGTAAAGTGGAAAAGATCCTCCATGTCAGGAGTCTGTTTCACCCCCCGAATCCTGATGTTATGCCATCGAGAGTGGTTCTCTAAATCCTCAACATGGGATTGAAGGTCCACCTGTTGGTCATGTATACGGATGATTTCCTGCTGCAGAGCCTCTATTTCAATGTCGCGCCCCTCGCCTTTGGTCTCCAAATCAGCCACCCTTTCTCCTATGGCGTCTGTGTCGCGGCGAACCTCTCTAACCTTCTCCTGCAGTTCCTTCTTCAGAGCGTGAATGTCCTCTCGTAGACCACTGAAGAGGGATTCTAGAAAAGCCTTGGTCATGGGCTCCTCAGTACTCGCTGTTTCAGAGGTAGGGGTGCCGGTCGCCATTTTGTCAGTACCAGCCCACTGTCCCAACGTAGTGGGGCCTGCCCACTTCCCTGTCGTGTTAGAGGTGAACAGGTCCTCAATGGTCCTATACCCCACCTGAAAGCATAGGGGCCACCGACTGCACAAAGAACCCCTCTGAGAGGCCCACTGGAGTTCCTCCAGGCACCACGCGGGCGGCAGGAAAGCATCAACCCCACCTCCACTCACTCAGCCGAGCCCTCACCGCACCGTCTGGACACGCACCGCAACCACCCAGTCGTCGCTCCAGCCACCAGTCCTGATGCAGGCCGCACCTTCCCGGGGAACGCACCCCTGCCGGCCTCTGCTCGCTATGCCGGGGACCAAACACGTTCCCTCAAGGTGCCCCACAGGGGACGGCCTTTCGCTCAGCTATGCGCCCAACGTGCTGTCCAAAATGGCGGCCGCCAACGCGAACCATTCTGGCCGCCTCCGACCCCCCATCCAGGCCCCGGCACCCGTGGCAGACTCCCCTCTACCTCCAGATGGACTTCCTGTCTGGCCGATACCTCCAATGTCCAGCGGAGAGGGCCAGCGTCGCGCCGCAGTGCCCCGCCGGCTCTCCAAGCCACGTGGCCGTCCAAACACTCAGTGGGTGATCCCCACATCCGCACTCCGCTCCTCACCTCAGTTCGGGGTCCCCTGGAGCCGGTGTGCGGACAGCGGGCCCCCCGCACAAGGCCGCACCTCCTCAGTCACCAGCCAGCACCAGCAACGGCCACTTCCACTGTGGCCGATCCCAATTGGCGGCGGCAGGTCCGCAGTAGCCCCCGGGCGACACCACCCCGGGGGCCTCATCGCAGAGACCGCGCGGGCCAGGCCCACCACCTACGCACCGGCTCTCGCGTAGCAAAGCCCCATCCGAGGCGCTCTCAGGCCGGGCGCGCTCCGCTGTCAACTACGGCCACGCCTCCTAGTCTCTAAACTCCGCCAGGCCAAGCCAGGCCGCTCCCGGGCCGAACCTCTCTCCGCGGCTCCAAGAGCCCCAAATGCTCCGCAATGCTCCTCACCGGCACCAGGCCCGTCAGGATGGCAGGCGCTCTCCAGGGGGGCCCAGATACAGGGGATGAGGTGCTATCAACAACGCTGTGCTAGCGGCCGGAGCTCTGGGAAGCACGTCCGCTCACACCGCCATCTTGGCCACGCCCCCACAGACAGCCTTTTGAAGGTGCCGGCGACGAAGTTCAAGTAAAGCGCTTGCTGCCTTTTCACTTTTCTAAGGTGCCGGTGGGTGAGTTTAAGTAAGTAACAAGCTCTCGGCATTGCTGTGGCGGGGGCGGGGTATCGCATTCCTTTGAAGTCTGATGGGGTGGGAGCCTGTGAAGTGATGCGAGGCACAGAAAAATGGTGGAATGGTGGTGTGTGAGCGGCTTCCTTTCAAGTCTGATGGGGGGGTGGCGGGGGAGCAAATGGCGAGCGTGCGCACGGAGCACATGCACTGTCCATAATACGCATTCAAAAGCCCTCTTGGTAAGCTTTCCTTGAGCACCTCTCTATATCTCTCGCATAGTGATTGCTTACGCAAACGCTAGGCGAGACCTAAAAAAGGGGAGGGGAGAAGAGAAAACGGCCGTCGTCATCGTCCTTCGCCTTGTCTCTGGCTTTTCATCAGCGTTGGGGTGTCTCCTCAGGAGGGAACAGGAAAGAAAAAGACAGGGTCGGGCTGCTGTCTTAACGGTTTAGGATGGGGCTAGTGCTCCCTTCACCAGTGCCCTATCTCCGTGAGGTGCCTAAGTGCAGGTGATATTGGTGAATCAGGGTGGTTTGGCCCGTAAACCCACCCACTAACCCTTAAAAGAAAATAAATGTGTGCTGGGCACTTGCCTGAACCCACAACCCTCCGGGGCCGTGGGAAGGGGCGTCTAAGCCTCCATTTCCCTCATAGGAGCATTGGACTCTTGCATGTTGCTTCCAGAGCGGTTTCTTACGTCGTGGTCTTCCACCTCTCGCAGCAAACCCTTGGGCAGTCCCGGCACCTCCGCTTCCTCTTGAAGCCTGCTGGTATCTCCTTTCTCGTCTTGATTCTCCATCTCTACTTTTTCCACCGTCACCTTATCTCCCAGTCTTCCCATTGTCTGCGTCACATTGATACTAGGAACTTTAACACGCAAGACAGGACAAAGCTAAGGGCCAGATGTAGGTCGCCAAATACCGGTCGGTAACGGCCGAAATTACCGAATTTCGGCCGTTACCAACCAGTATTTGGCATTTGGAATGTAGGTGGCATGATTGTAGGAATCGGTATTTTACCGAATCGGTAACTTAAGGAATCAGTAAATTACCGAATTCTTAACATACCAATTCAGTAAATTACCGAATCCGTAATGTAGGGAGCACTCAAGTTAGTGCTTTTCTGAGTTAAGGATTCGTTATTTACCACCAATCGAAAACCTTAGAAAAAGCTAATTTTTTGCTTTTACAACAGTGCGATGTGGCAGACATACATGTATGTGTGCCACATGTGCACACATGCACGATTCAGGGTGCAACAGGATGTCAATGTGACACCCTGCCACCCTTGAATATGTGCCCCCTATTACCGATTCGGTATTTACTGAATCGGTAATAGTGAATGGCTTCCCATTCATTCCTATGGGTCTCCAGGCCCATAGGAATGAATGGGAATTACCCGAATCGGTAAATACCGATTCTTAATTACCGAATCCTACCGATTCGGTAAAATTTACTGAATAATTATCTACATCCCATTTACCTAATCTTAAATACTGAATCGGTAAAATTCGGTATTTAAGAATAGGTAAATAGAGATTACCTACATATGGCCCTAAGAGGTCAATTCACAAAAACAACAGAAAAGTACAGCTGGAGATTTACGTCTATATCTGAGTGTACCTTTATTATTTTCTAGTTCACAAGGACAAAGTTGATACTAAGAGGCCTCAGTGTACTTTTCTGTTTATTTTCCATCATCAAACATTCCCAGAAGTCAGTCTGGAAAGCGAGGCTGGGAAGATTATGCAGCTGTCTGCAACACCTCAGTCAAGAAGTATGATTTGGTGTCCAATGTTGGCAACTGTAATTCCGGGACCTCGGCCACCTAATGGATAACGGAGAAAAAGGTGGCGACCTCTGGTGGAGTGGAGCCAGCAGGGAACTTCATCTCTCTTCCTGGGAATGTGTCTAAGCCACTGGCATGCTAGAGGGCAAGAAAATCGCAGCGTTAAGTGCTCTCCCTCACTGTTGTCATTCATGACATGAGGGATGGCTTCACATATGTCCAAGAGTTTTGAGTCGGACCCAAAAAGGTAATCCATTTTCATCTAATACCGCTCACTAGAGCCCTTAACCTGCTCTTTATAAATTGTTGCCCTTCTAAGAGATGTTGAGCCTCCCTCCTGGAGCTGTAAATTATTTCCCGCAATTTGGAAGGAGGTTGATTACCTGACTGCCACAAATGCACTGGAGGGGCGAGAAGCTTTGGAGGATGATGTGGCGATGCCGGAGGCAATGGCAGGTATCTTGGAGGTGGTGTAGGCTGTCGCACTTTGCAAAGTTGAGCTGGTGAAAAATCCGGCACCAGCTTCACCTCGGGTATCAGAGACGACTTCAAGGGGCTGAACGGGGAGAGAGCCGCTGACATGAATCATATGGCATACCAAAGGGTCACATGGAGCCCAAATGCACGGCAGATAGATTGCTGCCAGGTGAAACATTTCAACTGTTGAAATAAGGGGGTTAGCCCTATTACTCCACCCGCATCTGGGCAAAGAAACACTGGAAATACGCAAAATGGATGCGGCGGAATAGTAATAATGATGACCCTGTGACTCCACACTTTGGAGAAGCACTTAAAATCAGAAATTGAGTAGAAAGAAATTTAGAGCATAG
Source organism: Lissotriton vulgaris (assembly GCF_964263255.1). Taxonomy (NCBI): domain Eukaryota; kingdom Metazoa; phylum Chordata; class Amphibia; order Caudata; family Salamandridae; genus Lissotriton; species Lissotriton vulgaris. The sequence continues at coordinate 900,980,476 of NC_141695.1, forward strand.
CCTAATGTTTAAAAAGGCCTCATTTATTTTCCCTCGTTTGTGCTTTTGTATATGGGTTATCTTCTTAAATACGGAATGCAAGTGATAATTATTGTGTTTCAACAAATCTTTTGTTGCATCAGTAATAGTAAACAGGGTTATAAGGATTCATCATTGTATAGATATATATATATATATATTGAAGTTTGTGTGTGTATATATTTTGTGTATTGTCCCCTTTAACAACATATATATAGGTCAGTGTAGGCCTGAGGAGGCACAGTGAAGTTCAAGGGTGCCAGGAGGCATTGGAAGCCGGTCAGGTGGTGGCCCTTGGGCCAGATCTGGGCCAATGGTGCCGCTGTCACTGGGCCACATGCGGAGTTGTGACCAACTTTGGTTCTGAGGAAGAATTTCTGTGAGGTTGGGAGCGCTGTGAGGACTACTGACCTCTGGTGGAAGTCTACTGCTGCAGCTTCCTCTTTTTGTGTTTCTGGTGCTACCCCCTTAATACATTTGAAGTGGAGTGGGATCAAGGCTGAGATCTGTGCCAAGCCTGGTGGTAGTCACCAGCCCAAACTACAAACAGCTTGGCCTCCATCTACTTGATCACTTTGGCATGCACACTAAGGCAGGAGTCACGCAACCTTGTGTCATGCTCCGACCCCAGACACCACCAGCAGATGTAATAGGATTCCATAACAGACATATGTCAATCACAATCCCTAAAGGGTTTGAACCCTAGAGAGAGAGATCCCTACCACTGTACAGAATTTCTGCCATGAAAAGCGTGAGGAAAAAGTCTCTCACAGAAGAGCTCCGGATCCGCGTTGAGGAGGTGTGAAAAAGGGAACAGGTGTCAGGACACCAAAGGGCCCCTTTATAGCCCTAGTGATGTCGAGGTGGGGTCATTTTTGGTGCTGACATAGAGCCAGTGCCTCCTACTGGTGTGGAAGAGCTACTGATGGTTTGGATCCAGTCTGGTGCCTGGGACATTCAAAAGGTGAGGAATCTGCAGGTAGAAAGATCAATTAGAAAGGGTTCGCATTAAAGTTTGCCGAAAAATACAGGTGGTGAACGTTCCTAAACTTCTAAGGCAATCGCACCTTGGAACACTAACTTCCCAACCCTTGAGCGGGAATTATGACAGAGCATTTCTGCACTCTTGATGGATAAATCCGCACCAATAATAAAATTTACACCTGACAGGAATCCCTTTGTGAATTCCTCGATGTAGAAAAAGGTAAATTCGATCAGAAACTTAAGACCAAATGTGACTTTGCAACTCAGCTCCAGAATTGCCAAAAAAAGGCACATGAATCCTAGTAACTGTAATAAGAAAGAGACATATACCACAAGATAGACTGGAGATTGCAAGAGCTGATGTCTGATCAATAGGCAGAAAAATAAGGAGAAAAATAAAGGATATAAGGACAGGACTTCAAAGAGTAAGCATATGGGACAGAGGTATCAGAAACAGGGAAATGAGAGAAGGCAAAGTTAAAGGGAAATAGGCAAAGGAAAATAAATGAGAGAGCAAAACACCCATGATGTTGTTTAGGAGCTACAGTAAATGACAGTCTAAATACAGGAAAGAGGAAACCAAAGTGCATGCATGACAATCTGCAATACGTGGAAAGGAAACAGGACACAGACTTTGGCAGAAGCATGGCAGGAATTAGCCAGCAGACAACCAGATTTTCGGTTCATCAACAATGCCTCAAAAAGAAACTTTGAGTAGCAGCAACGTACAAAAAGCTCCAGGTGGCAACAATCCCAGGTTGATGTCACATATCTGGGCTGCACAATAATAGTCCCAAGTGGGCATAATCTCATTCTCTCACAGGGTCTAGAAAAGAAAGACAAGGGCTGACAAAAAGGACTGGTACTATTGAAAGCTTTGCACAGTGCTTGCGGGGTTTTCTTGATATGATACCTGGAAGTTTATTAGCCTATGTCGTCCCGGGAAACAAGTATAGATTTTCCCATATGCCCAAGATTGAAATGGCATACAGACAGAAGATGTACAGGGGTTTGGATGAGTTCTAGTAATGGTTTCCAGGTTGCAGCTTGTCTGTGCACCATGCCCACAGGCCAAGGGAAGGAATTGTCATGCATTTCAGCAGGTCTGAGATGGTCGTAGGTGTATTTGCTTGACAGGGAGAGATCAGTGTCACCATGAACTATGCAATCAGTCTCCGTGTCGCTTCTGGATGTCTGCTTTACCGCTGAGTCAGAACCTGGCTGGATACCAAAGCAATCCTGGCAAACATTTTCACAACAGGCCCACATATTGGGGTCATGGGAGCTTTGATGTTGGGTCATGGCAGCCCATCTAATTCCAGAAGCAGTTCCGTAGCCTGCAGACTTCCGGGAATATGGCAGTGGCTGTCAGGCCCTGCCCAGAGTTGTGTTGTTGGTTTTGTGCTCCCAGTATCGATTGAGGGATGTAACCCCTTCCCTTGCCATTCACTCCTACTAGTTGGACAGTGTATGGCTGGGTGCCTGTGGTGCACAATAGCTTATTGCCTTCCACTTATATCTTTTCCTCTGAGGTTTACGGAGGGTGGGGGGAGACTCCGAGGCCTGTGGCAAAAGAGGACATTAATTCTCTGGCAGTTGGTACCTTCCTCTGCTTCTCTGAAGCATGGTTAGCTCAGAGGTTTTTTACCCTTAGAAGTTCCTTTTTACGTTAGCTGTCGGACTGCAGAGCATTGCATTTTGGAAAAAACGGGGACCCCTACTCATAATATATTCACTACCAGTAGGGACTGAAATAAGCTCATTTTTGGAAAGCAAACAGTAGTGAACACAATTTACAAGCCAAAACCCAGGGAGAACACACACAAATTATTCAATTAAATGTTGTGACATGTAAACAATTGATAAAGACCAGACATGTTATTTGTATACAAAATAGTGTTTATAATTTATTTATATTATTTTCTTCAATTTTGTTGGAAATCTATACTACTATTATAAAGAGAGAACACAAACTATTGGCAAGGTAAACTCGGAAACCACAGCGCCAATCCACACACCCAATACATTCTTGTAATCCTCAGGGTGTGCAGATGGACATAGGCTATAGAAAATTAAAAAAAACGTAAATTTAAAAATATAACTTAAAAAAAAGTAGTGCCCTGAAAGTAGCGCCGGCCGCGACGCTGACGGCCACGACGTAGCGCTGGCCGCAACGTACGTGATGACGAGGAGGAGCAGTGGTGAAGTGAGGAGCTCGGGGAGGAGCGGCGGCTCAGGTAAGGCTCTGGGACACGGGACGGGAGGGAGCTGGTGCCGGTGCGGGAGGTTGGGCCGGAACAACTGCGGTAAGGCTCAGGGTCTGGGGGCAGCATTTCAGGCCTGCGTGCACTCCCGCCCGGGCCCCCGCCCGCCACGACATTGTCCGGGACACAGACAATGTCATGGCGGGCGGGGGCCGGAGCGGGAGTGCACGCTGAAATGCTGCCCCCAGCCCCCTTCTGCCCCAGGCAAAGCTGGGGCGGGCTGCTAGTTTCTTTTATAAAAATAGATATGTTCAATAAAAAGATCAATAACATACATTTTATAATCCAAAAAAGTGTAAAGACAAATCAAAAAACAAGAAGGGGAAAGAAAAGGAAACCACAAATGACTAAGTTGTTGGGTTGGGCTAGTGGAGTTAGCAAAGCGGTGGATGGGAACTCTACGTGCGTTTCGGCTATTGCCTACTTCAGGAGTCCGTCATTTGCAACAGGACATAAAACACAACACTGAAAAACATATAAAAGGGCCATGTCACAATCTGTAATATTGTATTATTGTACAGTTTTCGAAATTCATTGCAATAAACCCTGGGCATAGGTCAAATTTTTATGAAGACGAAAAAAGAAGAAATACCACATTCAATATTCAAATAATAAACAATTTTGATACAAATAGAGCAGCTATATTCTATGAAAAACGTTTAAATTCATTACCGATAGTCAAGTCTGGTATATGCTTCATTGATTCACCAGTCTTTTACTATCTACGAAAAACACAAGATCGACAAAATACAGGTATTGCATGGCTTTAAATTCTATCTGATCGTGCCAATAATATTGAGGATTGTAACCCGATTTTAAAAAGAATAGTAGAGCACTTTTATCCATACTAATGATATATATACCCAACCAATACAGGGACTAGGAGGGTTCCTACATTGTTTGTTACAGCGGGTCCATCGTCTATTGGATTGCCGGTGTGCCCCGTTAAGACTCTAAAGAATCGTATACTATTTTGAAAAAGCCGCCAAAGATCAAGGTACATAGACAAATAGTTATTATAATAACATCACCTTGTGAGCGTCCTAGTTCTGGAAGGGAAGCTATTTATATATTACTTTATCGTCCATACTTAGGCTCTAACCACCCCTTCCTAGCCATCACTAAGGAATAAGCCGCCAACGCAAATAGTTCACGCTAGAAACTGACATCGCGTGCAGCCATATACCGCCAACCAGACAACTGGTAAACAAATCAGCATACTCGTATATTTATATTCTTGCTAAAATGTAGATTCTCTTGAAAAAAGAAAATACATCTATATGTGAACAACTATCCTTTATAGCTTATTCTATGATTTTCCTAAAAATAAGGTCACGGGTGCGTTGTTCCCCCGCTGGAAAGTCTCTTGAATAAATCTACAAAATAACCATAATCAGCTTGCGAGCAAATCACTACCTAAATAACTACAACAGTGATACCTCTGACCTATTTTGATCCCTCTTGAAATTGTCCCTCTAAACGCACCCCTTTATGTGCTATTAAAATGATATGCCTACATAGACGTACTACCTGTTTTTAATTGACGTATTGACCCTGACTTGCAGACTTTCTTGTTTCCTTTTTTACCCTTTTTCCCTACCACCTTTCCTTCTTTTCATCCGCATCTGTTCCCTACTATACCTAATAATGGTAAATGGTTCTCTCTGTTTGCAAATAGTACTAGGATTCAAAGACACCTCTGTTCTGTAATTACAACAAGAATATAATAACCTTGTCTGAACAGCGACTATGTAAATGATGAAAGTAATTCAAATCAAATATATGCATATAGAATCAATGAAGCATATACCAGACTTGACTATCGGTAATGAATTTAAACGTTTTTCATAGAATATAGCTGCTCTATTTGTATCAAAATTGTTTATTATTTGAATGTCAAATGTGGTATTTCTTCTTTTTTTCGTCTTCAAAAAATTAGACCTATGCCCAGGGTTTATTGCAATGAATTTAGAAAACTGTACAATAATACAATTTTACAGATTGTGACATGGCCCTTTTATATGTTTTTCAGTGTTGTGTTTTATGTCCTGTTGCAAATAACGGACTCCTGAAGAAGGCAATAGCCGAAACGCGCGTAGAGCTCCCATCCACCGCTTTGCTAACTCCACTAGCCCAACCCAACAACTTAGTCATTTGTGGTTTCCTTTTCTTTCCCCTTCTTGTTTTTTGATTTGTCTTTACACTTTTTTGTACTATAAAATGTATGTTATTGATCTTTTTATTGAACATATGTATTTTTATAAAAGAAATTTCCAACAAAAATGAAGAAAATAATATAAATAAATTATAAACACTATTTTGTATACAAAAACCATGTCTGGTCTTTATCAATATTGTTTACATGTCACAACATTTAATTGAATAATTTGTGTGTGTTCTCCCTGGGTTTTGGCTTGTAAATTGTGTTCACTACTGTTTTGGACTGCAGAGCATTGGCCACGTTCCATGGCTCAGGAAAAATTGCTTGGAAAATTAGCAAAGGTAAGGCCAGTAAAAAGGTTGTGAAACAGTCTACTGTGCAATGAACAGTGCGCACTGTGGATCAGAAGCACTTCCATTAATACTACACACACCATGCAGCACCAAAGTGATGTTGTATTCTTTTGTGGGGCACAAAGTAAAAACATTGCTAAGGCTCGCCCCCCTTTGCACGGTGTACTCAACGTAGGGCCTTTATTAGGGTTAGAGTGGAAACGAAAATAAACCCTGGCAATATGTTGAAACTACTCTTCATACACTGAGTGAAGCTGAGACTAGAATGTCACCCTGGGACCATGGTTGGGTCATGGTACCCTATCCTGCTCTGAAAGCAACCTCCTGTCTATCTGCCTAATGAGGAAATACCAGAGTGGCAAGTTCGGCCATACTCCTGACCCACACATCTGCTTTCCAATATTTAAATGTACAAGATTCCTAGAATATACAGTAAAACGCACTTCCCATCATCTAACAATCATCACGTCAAACTTTCTCTTCATTTAACTTATCATGCACTGACCTCATTGGGCTATATTTATCAGTCAAAATACTTTATTTCGATCACACAGCTCAACAAAGTAAGAATAATATAAAACAATACACATAATGCAATAAGAGATAAAAGAAAAAGAACAGGCCCGCTGTTATCATAAAACAAGATGCAGTGTTAAAACAGAACAATCCTTTGTATGAGCAAGTCACATTTACAGTAAAAAAAGTCCGAACATAAATTCTACTAATCACATCCCTGTGTTATTTGCTCATGGAATGGGGGTGAAGACCACCCCACAGCTACCACTTTTTGTTGACACTTAGAGCAACTTATCCAGATTGCCGTAAGAAATTTTGCCACGCCAAAGACATGGAGCCTATGTGCATTAGTGCCCAAAATTCGAAAAGCAACATGTGGCTCCTGGTACCTAGATTCTTGCAAAGTGGAATAATCCATTTTTTCCCAAATCTTCTGTACTAATGGCAAAAGAACAAAACATGTACCAATTATTCTTTTACCCCACCAATGATTCTTCTCCCCCACCATATGCAGTGTATTGGTCATCACCCTCTCTCTCAGCAGACCAATTAGAGGTAAAAGATTTAACCAGGAGGATGCTATATCCGAAATGCGGAGATAGTTTAGGCGCCAAATTTCATCTATAGTTACCTCATATCTCATACTTGGTTAAAAATCAATAAAGGACAATGTAAGGCTACCTGTACTCTTGGTCGCTCTATTCATGGCTGCAGCCTCCCAATTTAGATTGTTATTCTTTGCTCTTTTTATATTCGCCAATTCTGCCCAATGGACTTCTTGCCTTGACTTATGCCTGCCTCTTACTGAAATCCCCTCTACTTGCTCAGGCAAATGGAGATGTGTACCACACATACTCTATCACTTTAAGGAAAGAAGGAAGTAGCATGCTGCAATGTCACTGTCAGGTAAAAGAGCACACCAAGCATACAAGGCCCTCGAACTTGTCTCACTCGCTCCACCTAAGCACTTCTGCTGTAACCAGAAGTTCATCTTTGGCATCTCTTGTCTTCCTTGTATTGTCAATCGTATACAGAGGTAAAAGGTGGGGGAATCTGAGGGGTATGATGTGCCCCTACTTTTTTAATTTGGCAAAAACTGTTCTCCCTACTTTATGTTAACCCCTTGCTTGCGGTCGGAATTCCGCTCCTGTGTGGCACATTCCGATCGCGGGTGTGGTCGTGACGGCTCCCGGCCGTCATCAGCACACGAGCACTGTGTGCCATGATGGACGGGAGCCGTCACCAGCATGCAAGAGGTTAAAAGGCAAACCATCCCGAGAGGGTTAATTCCAACATTTGTAATACCACGACTCAAGTGGAAGGGGAGAGAGTCTCTTGTGCTACGAGGGAAACAAGCCTTTTTCGACGCCTCCAACTAGTGATACTTGGGATTCCAAACGGCGCTGATATTCCCAGAGCCACAATGGGGTTCCGTATGTTGGGTTTCATCATTGCAAAGAGGGAAGTGGCACTGTCAGGCAAACAACATATGGCGAAATGGAAGGAAGGAACGAACAAAGACATGGAGGTGGAAAGGGTGGTTTATGAGGATAGAACCTGTCCCAGGTAATTCAGCAAAGTTTGGGGGAAGTGGTGAGCATACCATGGACTGGACGTGGGATCTGTGACTCAGTGTTGGACAAGCTCTCCACATAACACCCCCTGGAAGAGTGTTGAAGAAGAAGACGCTCGTGACAGAGCGGCATGGTGTATTTTCCTTACTGATGGGGTGTTGGACACCCAAAGGAGGGGGGTCAGGTCTACAACGGATGAGATTGTTTGCTTACCCGAATGTACTGTATGCAATAGTATGGGCCATGGGAAATCAATACAAATATATATTTTTTGAAGAAATAAGCCTTTGTTCCTCAGTGTCTGCTGTTTGAAACAAATGTAAATGTGCACTTTGATTAATCTGCAAATCTAAAGTCTGCCTGGGAGCCGGTATTGGCTTTAATTGATGGAGTCGCTTGAAGAGTATTCTGTTTGAGAGGTAATGTAAGCTAATCTGATGTACTGTGGAGCGCATAGTTTTAAGAGACAGTTAGAAAAAATATTTTCTCTAGATACAGTCTGCATATAAATCTGCTCTTAAATTTTGGAAGCACTTTTTTCATCTTAAACCTAAACCTTGACTCCCTGACATAGATATCTGCAGTGATCACATTATTTCACAACATAAAAAATGCATTTATTTTTAACCCCTCCTCACTTTCCTCAAGACTTGCCCAATTATTGAGTTCTAGTCACACAGTCTCAAAGACCTACAAACTACTGCTCCCCTTACCGGGTAAGCAACATTTGAGTAAAGTAGCAAAATGGGAGGCAGAGCTAAACAGCAAAACAATTTCTTTGGACTAGCAGCGAATACATACAATGCCCTTCAAACACAAAATCTCCCCTACTCTTTCACAAACAAAATTGATGATCATAAATAGGACATATTGGACCCCTGCAAGACTATTTAAACTAAATTTACCACAGTCCCCACTATGCTGGATTTGCAACTCCGAAATAGGTGATTTATCACATTTGCTTCTGTTATGTCCTATGCTACAAAATTTCTGGAATCAAATTTTCAAATTCATCACACAGACATTCAACATCTCGCCAGTTAAAGAGCTATCATATATATTAGCAGGATTCTTAAATCCTGACCTGTCGGGGGAGGATGACCGCTTTCTGGTCAACTTAATTCTTACACTAGCGTGTAAAATAGTGCTGTGTAATTGGAAGAGTTTTGGGATAATCTCATTTAAAAAATGGCAAGAGAGGCTAGGTTTCTTAAGAGATGCAGACAATACCGCCTTAAACACCTCCTCTTGGAAGCCCAGACATAGGAAGCTATGGAAAGCGCTTGATTCTACATCTAAAGTCTTTAAACCCCCTGAGTGACAAGTCCCAGAGGCGACTATATTGCGCCTCCTGATGACCCCCATTACTTATAAATCCTACATATTGGGATTAAATCAAGGTTTCCTTTTGAAAGTACCGTTCACCAATTTTAGTCTTATCATTTTGACACAAGCTCTAGCTGCTCTCTTCTTACTCTCACTTCTTTCGTACCACTACTACAACTTTCTGCCTATCTATTCTCACCTCTACCCTTTCACTTTTGTATTTTTTTCTATCTTGACTCGCTCCATGCTAGTAAATGGACTATCAATAACAACTACGACAATATGGTAAAGCGGATCACAACGGAGAAATGCTTACGTCAAGCTAATTGTTCGGCCACTGATCTTCCACGGATTTACCAGTGTGAAATATGCTAATATCTTGAAGAATTGGACACTATGGCTTGATTACTATTGATTATGTACCCCTACTAAGTGGATACTCATTGCATTAATCCGACTACAATGTACCGCCTGAAACAACTTTCACTGTCCTCCAACAATTGTGACATGAATGACTTGATGTACCTCACTTTTTGTACTGTCTTTTATTTATTTTGTTTTTGAAAAAGAAACCAATAAAATTAATTTGAATTAAAAAAAAAGTGCACCTCTCACTGATTAGTTTAACGCGCACTTATTTTTCATTTAAGGTGGGCATTACTTTATTTGTAGTTACTTGAAGGTGAAAGACCAACAAAATTGTTAAAGAATATTCTCTTCTTTTTAGCAAAGCTGCCCTGTCAAATGCCATAAATCAGGGGTTAGACTAGCACATTTTAGTGCTGGTGTCTGCATCACCGCACTAAAATGAATTAATCACACAATTATAGCTCTCCCAACTACCTGATGAGGGTGGCTCTATGAGCTCAGCATTAAGCAAGCGCGCTGATCAGCGATGTGTTTGGAGAACGTGGTCTCACTTGTTGTAATGTTTACTTAGTGGCAGTGTCTCGACTTTGCACTCTGCAGTACCAATATATTTAGAATTGAGGTGCATTCCGAGAGTTGGTCTGTGTGATCCCTCCACGAGTTGCTCCGCTGCTACAATGTGGAACTTTAATAAAATATGTGTGGAAGAAACTTTAATAAAGTTGTTGGCACGAGTTCTACGGTGGACCAAAACTGAGGCAGTGTACTTTATGAAATATTGTTTTGCCCTTAATGCATAAATTAATTCAGATTAGTAAGAAGAGTTGGTGTGAATGGTCTGTGAAGCAGGTGTGCGTGCAAGGAGGTGCTGTATGTCAGGAGTTTTGCAGATGGAAAGAGGAGATGTGTGAAGGGAGTGCATATGGGCAGACGGGATGTTTGAATACAGAGACAGACGTCATAATTCTGTGACATTGTTAGGCACATACAAACTAAGTATGTGGAGGAAAGTTGAGAATCTTTGTGAGGACTGACTGTTTCAGGAGATCTTTACACATATTGTATCACAGGTGACTGCAGGATGGGAGAGGGCAATACAAGTATCTCAGGGTCCTTTCACAATGCACATAATTGCTAAACACGACTTGAGTATTGAGTTGTTTTCTGAAATGTTTCCACTGCTAGTGTTAGAAAAGTGAAGGAGATTACTGACTTAGTACAAGTAACAGGAGTGCTGCAGCTATTTTAAGACCCACTCCAGTTTATTATGTTGTACACCAGAAGCTCATTTCTTACATAAATCTCATGACATAGTCGCATCTGCCTTTTCCGGCTTCTGCTAAAGAGTCACTCAAAGTGTCACACATACAATTCTCTCACACATAAACACACTGCAGAACGAGCAATGTCACACATAAGCAGCTATAGCCATGCTTTTGACCCCCACCCCATTGGACTCATGTTCACAGCCCCCATACTATTTTTTTATGCACTTCAACTGCTGATCCTATCTATATATCTCTTGCGGGCTGGAGTGTGGGCCCTGTCGGAACAGAGGAAGTTAAATTTGCCTGGGTAGCGCCCGCCCTTGTGAAGCCCAACATTGCCCTGAACCCCCCAGCAGGAGGGGTGTCACCCAATAACAAGTTATTCAATCATTTGTTGTTTAATATAGCGCCGACTTCAAAATTGGTGGGGGTGAAGAAAGAAGCATAAGTCAACCATGTGTAAACGGAAGACAAATCAAATATTACGTACAATTCAGCATTTGTTAGAGGAACACGGGAATTCGGTACAGTGATATATCTAGGATCGGTAGTGGAGATCTTCTAGGTCAAGTCCAGTGTATGAGGAAATATAGAAGATTACACTACTAATAGATGCCAATTAACAAGTCTGATCAGGAAGATGGCTTTTGATTATCAGCTTATTCCCACCTCTTTAGAATCATTACAGCAATAAACTGAGGCTCCTGTGGCATACACAGCGTCTGCCGCCGCCTTGATGCTCTAGTGAACGCCGCAGGAATGGATGGTGTGGTGTGTGCATTACCACAATGAATGCTTACTTTCAATAGCATGTGAAAGTAAGTGTGTGGTTTATTTGCATTTTTACTCACCAGATGAGATGTTATTTTAAGCTCAGAATAGAACTGAAGAGGCTCGGTTCCTAAAATATGGTGCTGGCTAAGTACGTGCGCGTGAGAGAGGGAGCACGTAAGAGGCGGATGTGCTTGCAGATTGGCCAACTGAGCCCCTAGAGGGGGCCGAACCACAGTGCGTCACATCCCCCTCTTTCTGGAGGGGAGGGAGCAGGCTCGGGTGCTTTTATAGCCGCTTTGCACTTTTGGTCGACTTTCCAAACCACCCACGAAACCCTCCTCCCTCCCCCAGCCACCGGTACAAGGTCTTGTGAAAAGCAGGGTCAGCGTTCTAACCTTTGGAGCCCATATGCGATTATGCCTCTCAAAATATTTTGCAAAATCAATGCCGCCGCTCAAAGGTGGAGAAGGCATACGCCCAAATCCGAGGACGAGCTTATTTACTATTTTAACTTCAGTCTTTCGAAATTCAGGGAAATGTTTATTTTAATGGGCCCTGCTCAGTGCTGGGATTGGGTGAAGTTACTCCTAAAAAAACAAGCATTTACAATGCAACGGTTTCGCCTTTGCAAAAGTTGGAGCTATTGGCATTGTAAATGACAACATTTTTATTTATGTGTTGGTTTTGAAAACAGATAAATAAATGGTACTGTCATTTACAATGCCAAGAGCTTAATCTCTTAATCTCTTGCAAATGCCACACACAAACACACATACCCACACATATACATACCTACAGAGCCACACGCAGAGCCGCACACACACACAGAGCCACACACACATACACAGAGCCACATACACAGACACACACACAGCCACAGACAGACACACACACACACAGCCACACACACACACTTCATCCACCCGCATTAATATTATTATTTAACGTGACAGGGCTCTGCTGACATTAAACCATATTTATCTGTTGCTGGTAAGTCCATCATTCTCGTGTGCGTGAGTACCTGTGTCATTATATTCAGAGCATCACATCCACAGATCACACCCTTCACTTTATACTGTATATAGATACACTGCATTCAGGTGAATATGTGTGTGTGTGTGTATATATATATATACATTTATGAATACAATGCAGCGAAACTGACCTTAGAAAGAGCCGTCTTCTTCACCACAGATTGAATGTTATAATGATTTTGCACATGTGATATCTTCAAATTGATTTTACCACACAGCAAGAATTTAACTCCTTGCATCCTGGTTTTGGTTAAATATATTTTAATAAAACACCAAACATATAAAAAACATATTCCATTAAAGCGTATTTGCAAATTGGCAGATAATAATAGGCTATTATCGTTGTATAATATGGGAGCGAGTCTTTTTGACTGACTTGAGCCTTTGCCTCTCTAAGAGGCCTGGTCCCATGCCGCACTCAACAATAGTAATAACATATGTATATCCAAAATGTTGCCTCCGTGAAGAAACAACGAGGGACTCAGCAGGCAGTGCTTCAGGTAAGTATGTGTGTATATATATATATATATATATATATATATATATATATATATATATATATATATATATATATATATATTCGATCAAACCTCCTGCACATCAACGTGAAGGAATCACAAGCCGCACCAGCCGGGTAGGTTAACAGGTATTCTTTATTGGGCACAAAGAAGACGCGTTTCGAGCACACAGGCTCTTGGTCACATGATCACCACGGATATAGTTGCTCTTTAAATAACATAACACAACATAAAGTAATGAAAATGAAAGACAGACTCGTTGTTTGCATCACATCGAGCTATCCATTGTGCTTTAAAAAGGGTTATTTAAGTCATGTAAATACATGTAAAGAAAATTCAAGTAAAGCACAATTTTAATATATTTGTGGTTTGCAGCAAAACATTGTACAATTTTTAATACAATTGGTCAGAAATTAAGGGTATAGTACCCGATTAGTTTTATAGCTGGAGGTTTTATGGGAGGGTAGGGGAAATGGAGATGTCAATTGATCATACAGTTTTCAAAAAACGACTGTAATTAAGAAAACATAAGTAAGAAGGTAAGTGAAGTAAGTGAGGCTATGACGGGAATAGGTATCGATGTGATCGAGCATAGGATGACTAGAGTTCAAAGTATATATATATATATATATATGTACGTGCCTTGAGCAATCGAAATGCCTTGACAGTTTTTTACTCGTGTCAATAAGTATTTAAAACTCACTAAGGAGTGCCCTCATATCCCTGTTATGTGAGCGAATGCATATATATATATATATATATATATATATATATATATATATATATATATATATATATATATATATATATATATAGATATCCAACGTACAAGTTGTCCCAACTCAGAAGAACCCACAGGCAGGAAGGCTTAAATCACGCTTTTAATCAGCAGGTTTCAATCACAGGATAAATAAAGGCAAAGTCCTGTTCACATTAAGCCTGACGCGTTTCATGCTCTCACCGAGCATTTCTTCAGAGGCTGGTTCGATGCTGTATGAAGCCTTAAATCACTAGCACCCGCCCTGATGGGCGTTGACTCCCCCAGAGCCTGCTGGTGCTTTGAGTTCAGTATTTAGCGCAAGTGCGCTGCTTCCAGCATTCAGATTCTTTAAAACAAATAACATCCACAGTGTTAAAAGAGACATTTTCCGAATCCACTGGGATGTTATTTGTTTTAAAGAATCTGAATGCTGGAAGCAGCGCACTTGCGCTAAATACTGAACTCAAAGCACCAGCAGGCTCTGGGGGAGTCAACGCCCATCAGGGCGGGTGCTAGTGATTTAAGGCTTCATACAGCATCGAACCAGCCTCTGAAGAAATGCTCGGTGAGAGCATGAAACGCGTCAGGCTTAATGTGAACAGGACTTTGCCTTTATTTATCCTGTGATTGAAACCTGCTGATTAAAAGCGTGATTTAAGCCTTCCTGCCTGTGGGTTCTTCTGAGTTGGGACAACTTGTACGTTGGATATATATATATATATATATATATATATATATATATATATATATATATATATCACATTTTACAAGCTAAAGTGATGTGCCAACTTTACATATCACTTTCATAATTTATATAGTTTTATAAAGTTCGCCCTTTTAAATAGGAACTCATTTGACTATATATATAAATATATATAAACGCTAATAACGTGTCACCAAGAATACCGCACAAAAATAATCTGGGACCTAAAAACAGATAGGTGGCATCTTCTAAGGGAAGTACAGGGGCCCAGCAGCAAATAAGAAAGATAAGAAAGATCCTCAAATTAAATTTCAACAGTCTGACAGAGGACGCACACATTCCCTCTCTGGCTCCTAAGCATAGTGACACCTCGCAAACCCCCCCCCCCACGCCCCCCACCACGTAGACGGAAACCACACATATGCACAGAGACACACTCAGAAACATACATAGGCCCACACAAAATAACATTCACATACACTGACATATACAGCCACGCACGAACATAAAGTCAAACACACAGAGACAAAAACGTACATGGCGAGATCCTGACCCACACAAACAGAAACAAAACGCATGCGCACAGACCAGACAGAAAAGCAAACAAAGAAAGGGCACAACACACAGACTCACTAGCAGGCAGGCATGGGGCAACATAAAATTACAGGGAAAGCTACAGACAGATAAACACACAAAAAACAAACAGCTATGCACTCACAATACACAAACACCGAAACACACAGGCAGGCATGCACGAAATAACAGAAACGTACCAAGAGAGATACAGACAGACAGATATGCACTCACAAAACACAGACACACACAGGCAGGTGGGATAGCAGAAATGTACAGAGAGAGATACAGACAGATACACGCAAGAAACAAACAGCTATGCAATAAAAACAAACACAGAGGCGGGCAGGCACGGGGTAACAGAAACGTACAGAAAAAGATACAGACAGACAGATACACGCACAGAAACAAACAGCTATGCACTCACAAAACACAAACACAGACACACACAGGCAGGCGGGATAACAGAAAAGTACAGTGAGAGATACAGATACACGCAAGAAACAAACAGCCATGCAATAAAAACAAACACAGAGGCGGGCAGGCACGGGGTAACAGAAACTTATAGAAAAAGATACAGACAGATACACGCACAGAATCAAACAGCTATGCACTCACAAGACACACTGGCAGGCAGGATAACAGCTATGCACTCCAAAAATACAGACACACACTGGCAGGCGGGGTAACAGAAACGGACAGAGAAAGATACAGACAGATACATGCACAGAAACAAACAGCTATGCATTAACAAAACACAAACACGCAGGCATACACGGGGTAACAGAAAGGTACAGAGAAAGATACAGACAGATACACGCAAAGACAACAAGCCGCTCTGACGGACCGAACGCTCTGCAACGTACCAGTAGATGCGAGAAGTCAGCGGGCCCCGGCGCCATCTTCGGAGGAATGAAACAAAGCAAACCTTGGCAAAAAAAAAAAAACGCCCACCGCCGCAATGACGTTCACAAAGGGGCAGAAAGGGAAAAAAATCGCCGGAACGCCCACGAATCGCCTCGGACAATGACGGACGCCTCTCTCTTCCAATGGCTAGCCTCCATTTATTGAGCTAGCCAATGGAAAAGAGAGGCGGGACAAAGTCACATACTGTTCTCAAAAGATTTCGCCTGCGCGAACGCTGCTGCGCAGCTGCGCAGCTGACGCCAGGCGAAACCTAAAAACAAGAAGTTAACACGGGGGTAAATATGTTAAGCGAAGGGGTGTAATGGTGTTGTCATTAATATTTAAGCAATCGGGTGGTCTGCCTCCTTAAAGCATTCATTTAAAACACATTAAAAGAAAAAAAAGAAATTAATATTGGATTAATTCTAAATAATACTCTGATTTCAATGATCAAACATTCATGGAGGGTTTCAGGTATTCCAGATATTCTCAGATTAATCTCCAGAGACTTCTCTTGAATTAATTTGCTGAGGCCAATACAATCATTAAGAAAAGTCAAGATAGCCCACGGAACGTCTGCACATAATGCAAAGAATAATGTGAGACATGAAAATCGATTTTTAAATCACCGTCAAATAGTTCCCCGAGTTAATGTGCTTCTTAGTGAAATATCTGTGAGAAATCACTCGTTCACTAGTTCAAAACTCAACCACGCTAAGCATTCCCTCAATCTGATGCACATGAAATGAGATCCACTGCCTCTTTAAGTTATAAGTGACAACTGTGTTTATACTGTGCATCAAGTAAACAGCTTCCATTCATATTATTTAATTCATGTTTAATTATTTCATGTTATCAGTTTGCTGGCTTCTTTTTTACTTCTCTGACCCTTACTGTAACATTTCGGGGCAACTTCTCAAAACAAGGCAATCCCTAATAAAACAAGGAAATTAGGTGTTGCATGTCTCCCCATTGGAGCACTCCACAGTGCACCCGGAAGGACAGAGGCGCTGCTGGGAACCCAGCCCATATATCTCTTGCAGTATGTTCCAATTTGGCATAATAGAGAAAGTGACCCAGTCCCAACCCAAACTTTTCCTGTGCTTCCAGAAGGTGATGAAAGCCTCCCCAGATACAAGTCACCAGCTACTGTGCAGCCTCCCAGCCGCCACTCTTCCATGGACATATCTATGCCGATCACACGGAAGAGTGCCAAATCCCACATGTTGAGCTCCCTGTCAAAGGGGGCTCTATGCAAACCTTCTGACAACAGTCTTCCACACCATTGCTGTCTTTTGCACCAAGTAGGGAACTGGATGTTCGGCGCGAACCCTTCTCATCAATAAACGCACCAGGGTATTTCCACCCAGCATTCCCGTATACAGTGACTTTTCCCAGTTGTTGGAGTCGGTCAATCACCTTGTCGCATTCTGCAGAGTGGCTGTGTAATAATAAACATGTAGGTCTGGGAGGGTAAGTCCCCCATCTTCAATATAGCGTTTAAGAACTGATAACACCACTCTACTGCGCCTCCCCGTCCGCACAAGCTTATTGAGAAGGCTATCCAATTTACGGAAGATATGCGGCCTAAGTGGAAACAGCGAGCTTTGGAATAAATAAAAACACAGAGGAAGGAAGACCATCTTTGCCACCGCTGCCCCACCCATAACTGATCAAGGGATTCTAGTCTAGAAAGCTATAGAGGCTTCCAGCCTCTCCAGTAGATTGTCTACATTCAAGGGTTTAAATGCAACCATAGTGTGAGCAATATTGACGCAGAAGGACTGAAACCCCTTAGTCTCCCATTGGAGGCCCAGATCTAGCAGCTGGGCCAAAGGCGCCCCAATCAAGTTCTCAAGCGGAAACAACAGCCATTCACGGACATTGACATTACGGAGGCTGGACACCAGTCCAAAAGCTGAGAACAAGCACATCAAGACTTTCACTGATTGTTCCCAGGTGTGGACATAAATTAGTGTGCCATCCGCGCAGAGGGAGATAACATGCAAGGTGCCCCTACACGGATTACTCACTGCTCCAGCTCCCCACATAACATTAAGATCAGGGGTCCAATTGCGAGAGCAAATAGCAAGGGTGACAGGGGGCAACCCTGTCTAGTCCCTCTCTTTATGGCTCTGAGAAGTCACCTCCAACTCTAATGCGGACCATGGAGCCAGTTTACAGAAGACACACCCAGCAGCAGAACACAGGCCCCAATCCCAGACCCTTCAGAACTGCCATTACGTAAGCCCACTCTACAATACCACAGGATTTTTTTGATTGGTTTTTAGCCTCGGAGACCAGGGCCAGTTCCTGGTGGTTATCGATGGTCTTGTAGAGCACGAGTAAGCCTTTCTAATTATATGCAATACTGTGCGCCGACATAAAGCTGCATTGATCTTCATGTACTAACTGTTAAATTACCCCTTCCAGTCTAGTCGAAAGCAACTTGCACATAATATTGATGTCTGAATTTAGTATTGTGAGGAGTCTGCGGCGCCCTCTCCTGGTTTCGGCATAAGACACAACTCCCTACTTCATGGTGGGTGGAAAAAGATAGCATTCTAGTGGTTTGAATGCACAACCAGGAAACTTGGGATCAATTCCGGCTTCCTCCTTGACCAAATTGTATGAGCCAAGTCAGTTATCTTACATCACTGTGCCTCCTTTTCCCTTATCATTATGTTTCAGAGCCATTGAAATATGCGAGACCAGGAAGTGTGCTGTAAAAAAGCTCTTGTCTACATTTTGGTAGACTTTAATATTGCTCCACCTATAGTAACAACCTAGGCCACATAAGCTACAGGACAACAGATTTACGCTTGAATCACCAATAGAATGGTCGTTAGGGGGTATGATTGAATGCGCTAATGTCTGGAAATTATCACTGCTAATAAATACCACTCAATTAAGTGCCAAATATGATGCCGGCTGGGCTCTTGTTACGGTCCTTCGAGCGGCGTGGCTCCTGTACAGCGTCACTCCATTAAATGGGCCCCCACACAGTACCACTTTATCAGTCAAGAGCTCCCGACGTAGCACTTCATGATTCAAGGTGAATATTACGTCACTCCTCCAGAAGCATCTCTTTTTTCGTGTCTTTATAACCAATAGGCCTTTCATAAAAGGGGCTTGGGGTCCGTCGCCGGGTTATCATTTTTTTCACACTTTTCACGATTCACGTAAACAACGCAATTGGCTCCATTCATTGCCTTTTAGAAACTGTACGCCAACTGCGTGAATTTAGTTTGTGAATTGGAAGGTGACAACCGCTTCCCCGTCTGTACTTAGAGGTGACAATGCGGAAAGCACTTATATATCTTCGAAAACTGATCATCTTCATCAAGATCATCTACTAGGGTGGGGTGATACTCAGCCTAAATTCACAAAGAACAGCTAAGGAGACAACGTAGGCTAGTGCTGTACTAATTGGAGTCATTAAGTGTCTTGTTCAGCTGTTCCACTACCACCCACTATTCACGTCCTCAGGTGCTCCGAAAGCGCTGCGCATGCCAATGCATGGGGTAGAGGACAGCGCAGCCAGCGTGGCACATGCATACTCACCTGCCCACGAAGTTCTCGAGAACTGAGCTCTTGCCGGCGCTCTTCCCGCCCACCACAGCGATCTGTGGCAGGTCTAGGTGGCAGGACTGGCCCAGGGAACTGAAAGCATCCTGCAGCCTATTCACCAACGGGATCAGCTCCTCCATCCCGCGGTGCCCCATGGCGGCGGCAGCTGAGGCGGCAGGTCCCGCGTGACGTCACAAGCCCCCTGCAAACCCGTGACTTCAACGGACCCTGATGCGCCGGTGTCCCTTTTACTGTCTGTGTTTCTTTAATTCCAGGCCGTCAACTGTTCCGTTCTGCCCCTTCCACTAAGACATCTCCCGTAAAATAAATAAAAAAATTTAAAAAATGCTTACCGGTAGTATGAAGTCCCGGCAACAAAAAACGCCCAGAAAGGCATGACGACAAAAGGGGCGGGACGCCCAGAAAGGCATGATGACAAAAGGGGCGGGACTTAAAAAAAGACACGGAAACGCCCCCGAATCACGTAGTGGCGGGGAAAACAGTGATGGACAACCATGTCTTCCAATGGCTAGCCTCCATTTATGGAGCTAGCCAATTGAAGAGCAGGCGGGTCAAAGCCCCCGTACTGTTCTAACATTAGATTTCGCCTGCGCGAACGCTGCTGCGCAGCGAACGCCAGGCGAAACCTAAAAACGAGAGGTCAAAGTCGGGTGGATCTGAGGGCACGGCGCATCCATACTTTTTAAATTTTAGACAAACACTTCATCTATTTTGTGTGAAAAGACAACCGTTCTGGACGGTTAATTCCGACTGTTGAAATGCTTCAGCTGAAGTGGAAGGTAGGTAGTCTCCTGTGTAGTGAAGCTGAGGGAGGGGCAGCAGCTAAACAAGCCTTCTTGCCAGGGTGCCTGCTGCCCGAATGTGCACAGTTGGCTAATCTACAAATATATAAAGGGTACTTGGAAGCCGGTATTGGCTTTAATGGAATCACATGAAGCTTCCCGATGACACATGTTTATTATTTTCTAAAGGACTTCTCAGAGAGCTACCAGCTATGCTGTCAAGCGTGTACTTTAAAAAGACCATTATAAAAACAAGCATTGGCATAGCCAATAGATCTCGCTTTTGGAACCTTATAAGTATTTAGGTATGCAGCACAATATCCTTGGTACAACAACATCAACTGTTGCATGGCTAAACACTTATAAGGTCCCAAATGCAAGACCTATTGGCTATGCCAATGCTTGTTAGAGTTTAGAGTGGGTATCGCTTTTAGGGTAGCAACGATATTTTTAGGGTGGGTATGGGATTTTGTCTGGCAAGGGTATTTTTAGGGTTGGTATGGGTTTTTGTCTGGCAAGGATATTTTTACGGTTTAGGGTGGGTATGGGTGTTTGGCTGGCAAGGTCATTTTTAGGTTTTATGGTAGGTAAGGTTTTTTGGGTGGCAAGGGGTTTTTAGGGTTTAAAGGTTGTGGGTTAATGGCGTGATATATGTATGTGTGTGTATAACATAGGGTTTACACGTACGTGTTAATTTTCTCCCACGCAACTGCCTTTACAACAAAAATGTAAGTACTTTGCCAGTAAGTATAAACCCATTTTATACATGTGTGTATGTATATATCAAGGTTTATACTCACCTGTAACATACTTACATTTTCGCTTTAATGTTGTGTGGTAAAAACTTTTGTAGTAATGCTATGTGCGGTAAAAACTTTGTGGTAAAGCCATGCACGATAAAGAGCACGTTGTAAAGGCATACGTGGTAATGGCATGCAAGGATCCGGCATAAATCCTTTATCGACCCACCAAGACCATATAAGTACACCGGCACGTTTTAAATAAAGCTGACAGCGTAAGTTACAAATCGGTAACTACAAAAAGTTCCCAATATGGGAAAAAAGGTGACACATAATGCACAATACCTTTTCAAGACAGCACCTAGTGCTGACCAGCCATCTTGGAATGGTATTGTGCATAGTCTGTCATTGCTGTAATGTTTTATGACAGACACATTGCTTCTAAACATGACAGTCATGAGACCTTAAAACAAGTATAGCAAGGTAATATTTGAAGACAGGAAGCAGACTTGTAGATAGTTTAAAGTGGTTTTATTTAATATAAGTATCCTGAGTGAAAAATATGTGGCTCTTCCCTGGCCAGCCAGTCTTCAACTGCCAGGGTCTAGAACCAAGCACAACTACGAGGAATGTGGAAAGCACTGGGCACAGTGCTCCACACTCTATGTTAGACATGGACCATACAAGATTACAACATATCCTCTTCTCTTATAACAACTAAAAGAACAAGAAGGCAGGAAGGGAGGGGAAGGTAGAAAGGAAGGAGATGAGGAGGAGAAAATACCTGCTTGGTAATGAACCAAAATAAAAGTGAAAAACAAAACTACAGGTACCAAAGCATTAATGCAAATACATCAAGTACAAATGTAATCTTTCAAACAACCTGGAGGATGATGACCTCTATAAAGTCTTACCTCCCTTGTTGGTTGACATTTAATAGAAGAAGCAGGAGCATCACCTCCCCTTGCACCACCCTTTGAGAAGTATTGTTACACTGAGAATTGTAAGTGAGGTCATTATCAGACATAGACAAAAAAATGTTGCTAGAATGAACATTATGACAATTTGTTTTAACATTAACATTTGCTGATACAAAGCTAATTTGACTATATATATAAATATATATAAACGCTAATAACGTGTCACCAAGAATACCGCACAAAAATAATCTGGGACCTAAAAACAGATAGGTGGCATCTTCTAAGGGAAGTACAGGGGCCCAGCAGCAAATAAGAAAGATAAGAAAGATCCTCAAATTAAATTTCAACAGTCTGACAGAGGACGCACACATTCCCTCTCTGGCTCCTAAGCATAGTGACACCTCGCAAACCCCCCCCCCCACGCCCCCCACCACGTAGACGGAAACCACACATATGCACAGAGACACACTCAGAAACATACATAGGCCCACACAAAATAACATTCACATACACTGACATATACAGCCACGCACGAACATAAAGTCAAACACACAGAGACAAAAACGTACATGGCGAGATCCTGACCCACACAAACAGAAACAAAACGCATGCGCACAGACCAGACAGAAAAGCAAACAAAGAAAGGGCACAACACACAGACTCACTAGCAGGCAGGCATGGGGCAACATAAAATTACAGGGAAAGCTACAGACAGATAAACACACAAAAAACAAACAGCTATGCACTCACAATACACAAACACCGAAACACACAGGCAGGCATGCACGAAATAACAGAAACGTACCAAGAGAGATACAGACAGACAGATATGCACTCACAAAACACAGACACACACAGGCAGGTGGGATAGCAGAAATGTACAGAGAGAGATACAGACAGATACACGCAAGAAACAAACAGCTATGCAATAAAAACAAACACAGAGGCGGGCAGGCACGGGGTAACAGAAACGTACAGAAAAAGATACAGACAGACAGATACACGCACAGAAACAAACAGCTATGCACTCACAAAACACAAACACAGACACACACAGGCAGGCGGGATAACAGAAAAGTACAGTGAGAGATACAGATACACGCAAGAAACAAACAGCCATGCAATAAAAACAAACACAGAGGCGGGCAGGCACGGGGTAACAGAAACTTATAGAAAAAGATACAGACAGATACACGCACAGAATCAAACAGCTATGCACTCACAAGACACACTGGCAGGCAGGATAACAGCTATGCACTCCAAAAATACAGACACACACTGGCAGGCGGGGTAACAGAAACGGACAGAGAAAGATACAGACAGATACATGCACAGAAACAAACAGCTATGCATTAACAAAACACAAACACGCAGGCATACACGGGGTAACAGAAAGGTACAGAGAAAGATACAGACAGATACACGCAAAGACAACAAGCCGCTCTGACGGACCGAACGCTCTGCAACGTACCAGTAGATGCGAGAAGTCAGCGGGCCCCGGCGCCATCTTCGGAGGAATGAAACAAAGCAAACCTTGGCAAAAAAAAAAAAACGCCCACCGCCGCAATGACGTTCACAAAGGGGCAGAAAGGGAAAAAAATCGCCGGAACGCCCACGAATCGCCTCGGACAATGACGGACGCCTCTCTCTTCCAATGGCTAGCCTCCATTTATTGAGCTAGCCAATGGAAAAGAGAGGCGGGACAAAGTCACATACTGTTCTCAAAAGATTTCGCCTGCGCGAACGCTGCTGCGCAGCTGCGCAGCTGACGCCAGGCGAAACCTAAAAACAAGAAGTTAACACGGGGGTAAATATGTTAAGCGAAGGGGTGTAATGGTGTTGTCATTAATATTTAAGCAATCGGGTGGTCTGCCTCCTTAAAGCATTCATTTAAAACACATTAAAAGAAAAAAAAGAAATTAATATTGGATTAATTCTAAATAATACTCTGATTTCAATGATCAAACATTCATGGAGGGTTTCAGGTATTCCAGATATTCTCAGATTAATCTCCAGAGACTTCTCTTGAATTAATTTGCTGAGGCCAATACAATCATTAAGAAAAGTCAAGATAGCCCACGGAACGTCTGCACATAATGCAAAGAATAATGTGAGACATGAAAATCGATTTTTAAATCACCGTCAAATAGTTCCCCGAGTTAATGTGCTTCTTAGTGAAATATCTGTGAGAAATCACTCGTTCACTAGTTCAAAACTCAACCACGCTAAGCATTCCCTCAATCTGATGCACATGAAATGAGATCCACTGCCTCTTTAAGTTATAAGTGACAACTGTGTTTATACTGTGCATCAAGTAAACAGCTTCCATTCATATTATTTAATTCATGTTTAATTATTTCATGTTATCAGTTTGCTGGCTTCTTTTTTACTTCTCTGACCCTTACTGTAACATTTCGGGGCAACTTCTCAAAACAAGGCAATCCCTAATAAAACAAGGAAATTAGGTGTTGCATGTCTCCCCATTGGAGCACTCCACAGTGCACCCGGAAGGACAGAGGCGCTGCTGGGAACCCAGCCCATATATCTCTTGCAGTATGTTCCAATTTGGCATAATAGAGAAAGTGACCCAGTCCCAACCCAAACTTTTCCTGTGCTTCCAGAAGGTGATGAAAGCCTCCCCAGATACAAGTCACCAGCTACTGTGCAGCCTCCCAGCCGCCACTCTTCCATGGACATATCTATGCCGATCACACGGAAGAGTGCCAAATCCCACATGTTGAGCTCCCTGTCAAAGGGGGCTCTATGCAAACCTTCTGACAACAGTCTTCCACACCATTGCTGTCTTTTGCACCAAGTAGGGAACTGGATGTTCGGCGCGAACCCTTCTCATCAATAAACGCACCAGGGTATTTCCACCCAGCATTCCCGTATACAGTGACTTTTCCCAGTTGTTGGAGTCGGTCAATCACCTTGTCGCATTCTGCAGAGTGGCTGTGTAATAATAAACATGTAGGTCTGGGAGGGTAAGTCCCCCATCTTCAATATAGCGTTTAAGAACTGATAACACCACTCTACTGCGCCTCCCCGTCCGCACAAGCTTATTGAGAAGGCTATCCAATTTACGGAAGATATGCGGCCTAAGTGGAAACAGCGAGCTTTGGAATAAATAAAAACACAGAGGAAGGAAGACCATCTTTGCCACCGCTGCCCCACCCATAACTGATCAAGGGATTCTAGTCTAGAAAGCTATAGAGGCTTCCAGCCTCTCCAGTAGATTGTCTACATTCAAGGGTTTAAATGCAACCATAGTGTGAGCAATATTGACGCAGAAGGACTGAAACCCCTTAGTCTCCCATTGGAGGCCCAGATCTAGCAGCTGGGCCAAAGGCGCCCCAATCAAGTTCTCAAGCGGAAACAACAGCCATTCACGGACATTGACATTACGGAGGCTGGACACCAGTCCAAAAGCTGAGAACAAGCACATCAAGACTTTCACTGATTGTTCCCAGGTGTGGACATAAATTAGTGTGCCATCCGCGCAGAGGGAGATAACATGCAAGGTGCCCCTACACGGATTACTCACTGCTCCAGCTCCCCACATAACATTAAGATCAGGGGTCCAATTGCGAGAGCAAATAGCAAGGGTGACAGGGGGCAACCCTGTCTAGTCCCTCTCTTTATGGCTCTGAGAAGTCACCTCCAACTCTAATGCGGACCATGGAGCCAGTTTACAGAAGACACACCCAGCAGCAGAACACAGGCCCCAATCCCAGACCCTTCAGAACTGCCATTACGTAAGCCCACTCTACAATACCACAGGATTTTTTTGATTGGTTTTTAGCCTCGGAGACCAGGGCCAGTTCCTGGTGGTTATCGATGGTCTTGTAGAGCACGAGTAAGCCTTTCTAATTATATGCAATACTGTGCGCCGACATAAAGCTGCATTGATCTTCATGTACTAACTGTTAAATTACCCCTTCCAGTCTAGTCGAAAGCAACTTGCACATAATATTGATGTCTGAATTTAGTATTGTGAGGAGTCTGCGGCGCCCTCTCCTGGTTTCGGCATAAGACACAACTCCCTACTTCATGGTGGGTGGAAAAAGATAGCATTCTAGTGGTTTGAATGCACAACCAGGAAACTTGGGATCAATTCCGGCTTCCTCCTTGACCAAATTGTATGAGCCAAGTCAGTTATCTTACATCACTGTGCCTCCTTTTCCCTTATCATTATGTTTCAGAGCCATTGAAATATGCGAGACCAGGAAGTGTGCTGTAAAAAAGCTCTTGTCTACATTTTGGTAGACTTTAATATTGCTCCACCTATAGTAACAACCTAGGCCACATAAGCTACAGGACAACAGATTTACGCTTGAATCACCAATAGAATGGTCGTTAGGGGGTATGATTGAATGCGCTAATGTCTGGAAATTATCACTGCTAATAAATACCACTCAATTAAGTGCCAAATATGATGCCGGCTGGGCTCTTGTTACGGTCCTTCGAGCGGCGTGGCTCCTGTACAGCGTCACTCCATTAAATGGGCCCCCACACAGTACCACTTTATCAGTCAAGAGCTCCCGACGTAGCACTTCATGATTCAAGGTGAATATTACGTCACTCCTCCAGAAGCATCTCTTTTTTCGTGTCTTTATAACCAATAGGCCTTTCATAAAAGGGGCTTGGGGTCCGTCGCCGGGTTATCATTTTTTTCACACTTTTCACGATTCACGTAAACAACGCAATTGGCTCCATTCATTGCCTTTTAGAAACTGTACGCCAACTGCGTGAATTTAGTTTGTGAATTGGAAGGTGACAACCGCTTCCCCGTCTGTACTTAGAGGTGACAATGCGGAAAGCACTTATATATCTTCGAAAACTGATCATCTTCATCAAGATCATCTACTAGGGTGGGGTGATACTCAGCCTAAATTCACAAAGAACAGCTAAGGAGACAACGTAGGCTAGTGCTGTACTAATTGGAGTCATTAAGTGTCTTGTTCAGCTGTTCCACTACCACCCACTATTCACGTCCTCAGGTGCTCCGAAAGCGCTGCGCATGCCAATGCATGGGGTAGAGGACAGCGCAGCCAGCGTGGCACATGCATACTCACCTGCCCACGAAGTTCTCGAGAACTGAGCTCTTGCCGGCGCTCTTCCCGCCCACCACAGCGATCTGTGGCAGGTCTAGGTGGCAGGACTGGCCCAGGGAACTGAAAGCATCCTGCAGCCTATTCACCAACGGGATCAGCTCCTCCATCCCGCGGTGCCCCATGGCGGCGGCAGCTGAGGCGGCAGGTCCCGCGTGACGTCACAAGCCCCCTGCAAACCCGTGACTTCAACGGACCCTGATGCGCCGGTGTCCCTTTTACTGTCTGTGTTTCTTTAATTCCAGGCCGTCAACTGTTCCGTTCTGCCCCTTCCACTAAGACATCTCCCGTAAAATAAATAAAAAAATTTAAAAAATGCTTACCGGTAGTATGAAGTCCCGGCAACAAAAAACGCCCAGAAAGGCATGACGACAAAAGGGGCGGGACGCCCAGAAAGGCATGATGACAAAAGGGGCGGGACTTAAAAAAAGACACGGAAACGCCCCCGAATCACGTAGTGGCGGGGAAAACAGTGATGGACAACCATGTCTTCCAATGGCTAGCCTCCATTTATGGAGCTAGCCAATTGAAGAGCAGGCGGGTCAAAGCCCCCGTACTGTTCTAACATTAGATTTCGCCTGCGCGAACGCTGCTGCGCAGCGAACGCCAGGCGAAACCTAAAAACGAGAGGTCAAAGTCGGGTGGATCTGAGGGCACGGCGCATCCATACTTTTTAAATTTTAGACAAACACTTCATCTATTTTGTGTGAAAAGACAACCGTTCTGGACGGTTAATTCCGACTGTTGAAATGCTTCAGCTGAAGTGGAAGGTAGGTAGTCTCCTGTGTAGTGAAGCTGAGGGAGGGGCAGCAGCTAAACAAGCCTTCTTGCCAGGGTGCCTGCTGCCCGAATGTGCACAGTTGGCTAATCTACAAATATATAAAGGGTACTTGGAAGCCGGTATTGGCTTTAATGGAATCACATGAAGCTTCCCGATGACACATGTTTATTATTTTCTAAAGGACTTCTCAGAGAGCTACCAGCTATGCTGTCAAGCGTGTACTTTAAAAAGACCATTATAAAAACAAGCATTGGCATAGCCAATAGATCTCGCTTTTGGAACCTTATAAGTATTTAGGTATGCAGCACAATATCCTTGGTACAACAACATCAACTGTTGCATGGCTAAACACTTATAAGGTCCCAAATGCAAGACCTATTGGCTATGCCAATGCTTGTTAGAGTTTAGAGTGGGTATCGCTTTTAGGGTAGCAACGATATTTTTAGGGTGGGTATGGGATTTTGTCTGGCAAGGGTATTTTTAGGGTTGGTATGGGTTTTTGTCTGGCAAGGATATTTTTACGGTTTAGGGTGGGTATGGGTGTTTGGCTGGCAAGGTCATTTTTAGGTTTTATGGTAGGTAAGGTTTTTTGGGTGGCAAGGGGTTTTTAGGGTTTAAAGGTTGTGGGTTAATGGCGTGATATATGTATGTGTGTGTATAACATAGGGTTTACACGTACGTGTTAATTTTCTCCCACGCAACTGCCTTTACAACAAAAATGTAAGTACTTTGCCAGTAAGTATAAACCCATTTTATACATGTGTGTATGTATATATCAAGGTTTATACTCACCTGTAACATACTTACATTTTCGCTTTAATGTTGTGTGGTAAAAACTTTTGTAGTAATGCTATGTGCGGTAAAAACTTTGTGGTAAAGCCATGCACGATAAAGAGCACGTTGTAAAGGCATACGTGGTAATGGCATGCAAGGATCCGGCATAAATCCTTTATCGACCCACCAAGACCATATAAGTACACCGGCACGTTTTAAATAAAGCTGACAGCGTAAGTTACAAATCGGTAACTACAAAAAGTTCCCAATATGGGAAAAAAGGTGACACATAATGCACAATACCTTTTCAAGACAGCACCTAGTGCTGACCAGCCATCTTGGAATGGTATTGTGCATAGTCTGTCATTGCTGTAATGTTTTATGACAGACACATTGCTTCTAAACATGACAGTCATGAGACCTTAAAACAAGTATAGCAAGGTAATATTTGAAGACAGGAAGCAGACTTGTAGATAGTTTAAAGTGGTTTTATTTAATATAAGTATCCTGAGTGAAAAATATGTGGCTCTTCCCTGGCCAGCCAGTCTTCAACTGCCAGGGTCTAGAACCAAGCACAACTACGAGGAATGTGGAAAGCACTGGGCACAGTGCTCCACACTCTATGTTAGACATGGACCATACAAGATTACAACATATCCTCTTCTCTTATAACAACTAAAAGAACAAGAAGGCAGGAAGGGAGGGGAAGGTAGAAAGGAAGGAGATGAGGAGGAGAAAATACCTGCTTGGTAATGAACCAAAATAAAAGTGAAAAACAAAACTACAGGTACCAAAGCATTAATGCAAATACATCAAGTACAAATGTAATCTTTCAAACAACCTGGAGGATGATGACCTCTATAAAGTCTTACCTCCCTTGTTGGTTGACATTTAATAGAAGAAGCAGGAGCATCACCTCCCCTTGCACCACCCTTTGAGAAGTATTGTTACACTGAGAATTGTAAGTGAGGTCATTATCAGACATAGACAAAAAAATGTTGCTAGAATGAACATTATGACAATTTGTTTTAACATTAACATTTGCTGATACAAAGCTACCCGTCTATAATTCCATTTGTCACCATTGTCTAAGACTACACAATAAGGTAAAGCAAGCTTGACTTTATAGGGTCCTAAACCTTTGGAAAAATAAACACCAGGTCTTCTAGTTCTTATTTTAACCCGGTCACCAGAGCAAATATTTGTTTCCATTTTTTCTTGTTGCTCTCACTTTATTGAACAGAAAAAGAAGCAGAATCAATGGAGGCATAATTCTGTGATACAATGTCCTTAATCCAGGTGGGAACAAGTTTTGTATTGGGAAGTCTTCCACGCATCATTTCAAACAGTGTTTTGTTTGTAACACCATGCACACTAGAGCGATATGCCCAAAGCATTTCTGACAGCATTGAGTCAACATCCTTCCCGCTGGACATAGCCATTTGAATAGTGCCTTTGACTAGACAGTTCGCTCTCTCAACAACACCATTTCCTTGCGGGTTATATAGAGAGGTGCGAGTGTGCTTAATACCAAAAGTAGACAAGAAATTCTTCATCTCAATAATATTCTATTAATCCTAAGAAGGACCTCAGTTTATCCTTATCAGAAGGAATGGGAGCTAAGCGATTGGATTCTAAAAGGTTCTGTTAAGGTTTCACCCCAAGATTTCAAATTTCATACCCCAGGTAATCTATTTTATCAACTAAGAATTTGCACTTGTCACGTCTAAGGGTTAATCCTGACTCTCTGATTTTGAACAAGGCCTCCCAAAGTGTATGATTATGTTGGTCAACAGTGTCTCCAAAGATTAGAATGTCATCTTGGAAGTAGACAATATTTTTAATATCCTTAAAAAGTACATTCATTCTTCTTTGAAATATGCTTGCCGCTGAACAGAGACCATAGGGCATTCTGGTGCATTGATAAATGCCATCCATGGTGATAAAAGCTGTAAGGGGGTTGGATTCCTCATGTAATTTAATCTGGTGATAAGCATTTTTTAAATCCAATTTGGAAACAAATTTACCACCACTCAAAGCCAATAGCAACTCATTAATGTTTGGGAGGGGAAAGGTATCAACTACCACATTTTGATTAAGTGACCTAAGGTCGATGCAGAACCTACATTTTCCATCCGATTTTCTAGTAATAACCACTGGAGAAAGCCACATTGAGCTCTCTACTGGTTCAATTACACCAGAAGCAAGCATTTCTTGCAACATTTCCTTGACAGCTTCTCTAGCTATCAAAGGTGTTCTATGCACTTTATGCTAGATAGGAACAGCATTAGATTTCAAAATTATTTTATGTACATACCATTCAAAACAACCTAACTCATCTTTGAAAACATCTTTTGCTTCCTCTAAGATTTTCTCTAATGATGGACTATCAACCACCAATACTTGAGTAGGTGCTCTGGGATCAATTACGAAGGAAAGATCAAACTGATGCATCCATCCAAGGAGAGGGGGACCATCTGTGGCAACATATACTTAGCCTTCAACTAAATTCAATGGTAGATTTCATATATCCAAGAAGATTTATCGTTTCACCCTGATACCCTCCAGGATTAATGTCTTTAGGTTGTAGAGAAATATTGGACCACAACTTGTCGTAAATGTTTTTGTGAATAATAGTGTACATAGACCCACAGTCAACCATTAATTGTACTAGTTTGCCATTAATTTTAAAGTCAGCTTTAGGTCTATTTCTTCTACCTATATGGTCACCAGGATCATCAATGTTCAAAATCCTGTCGGCCTGTAAAGAAACATCATTAGTATTGCAAGGTAAACATGCATTTTGAGACATAGTATCAGCATTATCCTCTATCATTGCCACTCTTTGTTTGAACGATTTTCAACACATATTTGAGAAATGACCTTTACGTCCACATTTAATACAATTTTTATCAACCGCAGCACAATTACAGTAATCTGCAGTATGAAATGAACTTCCACATGTATAGCACAATCTGAATTGGTGTCTACCTCTTTGAATGAATTTCCCTGATTTTGATATGGCTGCTACATTAGAATCTTCACTAGAGACTACTGAAACATTTTCGGGATTACCTTCTTGTTTTTTACTCAACTCTGGCATACAATATTGTGATTGCTCAACAACTTTTGCTATATCTATTGCATCTTTTAGTGAAGGATTCTTGGCTGCCCAAAGTCGGTCTTGTGTTTTCTTGCATTTACAGTGCACTATTAGTTGATCTCGCACTAATTCATTGGTCATTGCTCCAAATTTGCATTTTAAGGATAGTTCTCGAAGCTTACATACAAAATCGTCAATGGGTTGGTTTTCTTCTTGTCTATGCGTATAGAACTGATAACGGTTCATAACAATATTTATCTCTTTAGCAAATCTAATTTCTAGACTTTTTTTGCTTCCAGATGCACATCTTCAATTGCATTTCCATTAGGTAAAGTGGATATTGGTAAATATTTGAAAATCCGTTGCCCTTCTTTGCCAAGATTATTTAGCAGTAGTGCCTTCTTCTTAGTGGCACTGAATTTCGAGCCATCTATAGCATCAATATAGTTTTCAAACATGGGTAATCAGTCTTCCCATTCAATTAAAAGTGAACCAGGAGAAGCCAAGAAAATGGGAGGTGTTGTTATTGAACTTTGACCATCCTTCTTAATATGATGTTATTTAATAAATGACAGTAAAAATCAAGATTGTAAAAAGAATGTTGAATCTAAAATAAGGCTGATGGAAATGCTCGCAATGCCAGAGTTCTTAAGTACGTTTTATGCTGCTTGTAGATACAGAATGCAGTAATGTGCAGAATGCGCTTTCAAAACAAACACTAAACATAATAAATAGGTGTGTGTATCACTGATGTACACAAAGTTGGAATAAAGACGAGGGAAATACATTTTAAGTACCTTTTTAAAAAAGTTATCAGAAGAAATGCCGATAAAACAGCTCACCGGAATACCTCACGAACAATTGAAAACTCCACTGTGAAATTGAGTAAATAAAATGGCTGCCCACGTAGTTTCTGCGTGCTTTCTATGGGAAGTAGAGCTTGTTATTCAGACATGGCTTGCGTGCTGCAGACACTGTTTTTAGGTCTCGCCTGTCGATGCGCATGCGCATCGAGCAAGCGAGACTATGGGGGCTTATCCACTCTTTATCCACTGCAAGGAATCGTGGCGATTCCTTGCAGTGCCCGTGACTTTTAAGCTCAATGCGCATGCGCATTGAGCTTAAAAGCGCGTGCACGTCCGTCTTGTTTTACCAGCTCCGCCCCCTCCCCTTCCCGCCGTGTCGCATTTCTCCTCCCCCCTCCCCTCTCTTCCCTCCGTCTTGTTTGTTTATTTTACCCGCTCCGCCCCCTCCCCTTCCCGCCGTGTCGCATTTCTCCTCCCCCCTCCCCTCTCTTCCCTCCGTCTTGTTTGTTTATTTTACCCGCTCCGCCCCCTCCCCTGCCCGCCGTGTCGCATTTTTTTTAAAATCCCCACTTCCCCCCTGACGTCACAAACAATAACTTTGCAGACTTTTTGCAGGGCCATCCTCACCTGAAACGTTCCTTTCTCCAACTTTTTTGACAGTTACATGACGCATCGCTGTGAGCTATTCCTGCAGAAGCGCCCACGCTTCATCCTCTCCCTCAGCCATTCCCCAATTATTCGTTATAAGGATCCTAGGAGCTAGCTCTCGCTCCAGTTAACAGTGTGGCATCAGCAGGAATACAACACCTCGTGTATATCCGCACTTGCCACATTAGAACATCTAAAAGAGATTACAAAAGACTTTCAGGTAGGCACAGCACTAGACTTGCTCCAATAAACATGTTTTACGGAGTGAAAAGCAAACCTGCAGATAGATTTTCTTGCATTACCCCCTGGCAGCTGATCGCGGTTAAGCACAGACTAGACCGATGTTTGTCGGAACATCAAATAACCAGTCCCTGCTGTTGCTGAGAGTGTATTTTGGTTTATTAAATCCCGTGAACGTTGAGCACTGCGGGGAATACACTTCACATTATGCAGTACCAGTGTTACGTTCCTCAGCGTATCTTGCTACACAGCTCCTTCTGTTGCACCTACTTTCTGCCCTGGCCCCTCACCCTCTCCTTGAGGTGAGCTCGGCATCACCCTCGCTCATAGCCTCGAATCCATCACCCTGCTTCCAGTATGCACACCCCGAGCACGTCCTCAAAACACATTCCCATTCTGTCCATTCCTATGCATCATTCATTTATCACGCAGACACCTCTCAGATCCGTTTCAAAGCCAAACTGCAACTTTCTTGCACTCTCACTCCTCCTCACTCACCCTCAACCCCTCACTCACCCTCACTCACCCTCAACCCCTCACCCTCAGCATCAACCCCTCACCCTCACTCACCCTCACCCTCACCCTCACTCACCCTCACTCACCCTCACCCTCACTCACCCTCACCCTCACCCTCACTCACCCTCACTCTCACCCTCACTCACCCTCACTCACCCTCACTCTCACTCACCCTCAACCCCTCACCCTCACTCACCCTCAACCCCTCACTCACCCTCACTCACCCTCACCCACCCTCACCCTCACTCACCCTCACTCACCCTCAACCCCTCACCCTCACACAGTGCAATAGGTCTCGGAGCATTTGAGTTAGAGCTTTTAGAAATGTTTATGGCTTTTTTTTTTTTTATTCTTTAGCATTGGCTACAGGAAACAAAAATGCTAAAGATTTACAAAAAAAACCCATAAACAATTCTAAAAGCACTAACTCTAATGCTGCGAGACCTATTGCATTTCCAATGCTTGTTTTTACAGGCGATTGAGCGTACATGGTCTTAGAGGATGACGTACTGTGAGCTCAAGATCGCGCTAGTGGACAGGTCGCTCAAGCAGGCACATGTCAGAGGACCAACGGCTCCTCCACTAGCACCAACGTAAAAAAAAATAATAAGTCTCACCCGGGAAGACGAAAAGTGTGGAGATTGGCAAATTTGATTCAATGTCCCAATTTCGGCTTCCAGGCAGCAATCGGCAAATGAAGGTATTCCTTTTTGATACGCACACATGAATTCCGCCACCTCCACTGCAGGAATGCTGGCCAAATCGTCTCCAATGTTGCAAAGTAATATTTGAAGACAGGAAGCAGACTTGTAGATAGTTTAAAGTTGTTTTATTTAATATAAGTATCCTGAGTGGAAAATACTCGCTCTTCCCTGGCCAGCCATTCTTCAACTGCCAGGGTCTAGAACAAAGCACAATTATGAGGAATGTGGAACGCACTGGGCACAGTGCTCCACACTCAATGTTAGACATGGACCATACAAGAAGATTACAACAAAAAGATAGATAGACTGCTCCATATAATTACAGGATGATCCTCTTCTGTCATGGTAATATTTACTTATTTGTAATTGAAAGCTCGTGCCCACCATGTTTAGGTGACATCCTTTTTTAAAATGTTTGGTCTGACATATTCATGCTATTAGCATAACTCAAGTCCGGTAAGCAGCCGTAATTGGAGTTTTATTGTTACATATATGAATATTTCTTTCCTGCGTACTGAGGAAACAACTGATGCACTGCTACTGGGACCCTGTCTGGAGTCTGTCTCTTGCCTAGGTACATTTATTGAGAGCTTTTGTGCCAACAACGAAGTTTACATGTTTGCCTGAAGGCAGCTTAAAAATACTTAAAATTAAATTTTCCAGGACCATTGTGTCTCAAAGAACTAGATTTTACATAAAGGAATCTTGGATTGCAGAAAGGTTAAAATATGAATTAGTTTGCCTGGTTTATAAACTGTAGTATGCTACCAGTCGCAAGAAGGGCTGCATTTTATAAGCAGCTACAGAATTAGTTGGTGGTGTGCTCCCAACGAGGATGTGCAACGTGCTTTCTTGGTTGCGACCCACAGAGATAGATTTGGTTCCGGAAGAGGAAACGAGACAGCTTCGCTGAGGGAAGACTCCCCACCCAGGGATATTTGCGCTTCCGTCGCCATTTGAAGGATTTTCCCTCTATAGCTGCTGCTGATGCATTATTGAAAAGGGGAATAATTATTATTCATTGATAGGATGGTGTTAGGTATTGTTGCATTTTTTCTATATTGTAATTTGCTGAGCCTGTATTTGGTTAAAATGTGTGATGACTGTGTGATTTTTGCTGTGTATTTTCTTACAAAGAGAACTCATTTTGGAGATGATAAAGTGTGGCTTTCCTGATGCTTAGAGAGCAGACTCACAATTATATATTGCAAGCTGTGGACTTAGAACAATTTACAATTCTATTCAGGGAAGCCCTAAGTCTCACCTCATGCTGCATTACTGACCTCTGCAATTTATTTCAGCCTTAAGCGTATTCCCTTAATATAATGTATTATGATTTGACTGACTTTGAGAATAAGGGTTCTGTAATGAACTTTAATTATTGAATAAACCTTGATGGTTTCTAACTTAGAACTGTTTTCAAAAAGGCTTATATAATTGATTATGCTGTATGATTTGCTGACAATCACATTTACGGTGGGGCCAATTTACTCATATGTTCTTGAGGATAACATCAATCCCTCATACTTTGTAAGTGCTATATCTGTTAGATCATCTGATAAGATAGTGTCAACAGTAGCACTGACATAATGATTTTAGAGGTTTCTTAATTTAAATTTGTCTCAAAAGAGGACATGTGCTTTGCCACCTATGCTCAAATTGTTCCAATGGTTGCATATAGTAGGCACCTATACTTATTTTTAGGGGCAGCGGCTTATTTTTTCTCATCAGACCAGAGCAAAAGAGAGGAATGCATAAAGTGGAGAATGAACAAGAAGAAAGACAGGAAAACAGTGACAAGGGGAGAAAGCAGGAATGAAAAAAACCTGCAACAGTGAGATGAAGAGACAGAAAGTACATGGTGGTGCAAGAAAAAGTATTAGGTGCAATTCCTCATTAGGCTATTTTATCGGGCTTTGCTGTGCCTGACCTTCATGAGAGTGAACGATTGGTCATTGCCTTGTTGCTTGTATGGGATTGTCTTCTGAATTTGTCTTCCTGCTGCAAAATATATGGTGCATCGCTGATGCTGAGGGTGAACTGTTTAATGTTTTATTGTACCTGTTAGCATTGGTATTTGTAAGAGTTGTGTTATGGTACTGAGGAAGAGTTATTTGTCAGCTCTGAAAAAAGAAAAGCAGTCTACCTGCCTGAATTTATGTGAATACCAATCTTGCAAGATGACTATCTCTGGCATGGAACGTGGACTGTGCTGTAAGCTCCTGATCCATCTGAAAACTCCAGGCTTTTATAAAAAAAATGCTTCTCTGCCATTACTTTTCCGGTTGTTCTCTAAAATGTGGATCTTTTTCCCACCAGAGTTTCATCACAGGTTCTCCTTCATTATTTTGAAAGAGCATTGGCAAACTGAATATGTATACTTTTTGTTGCGGGAATTTATGTGAACTGTCATCTGCCCTAAAAGGAAACTCCTATAATTAAGCAATATCTTGGGATATAACATTATGGAGGCTGGTAGTAGGGCTCCTTTGCTAAACAGACCGCATTAGCAGTTAATCTGTTTCCTTAAAGAGTAATTGTTTTAAAATGAGCAATAAGAGCAAATTTGCTTTGTAAGCGGTGAACTTAAAATGCATACACAGCAGAATATTCCATGGTAGGTACTTTTCAAAAAGGGCCAATATTTCCTATATGTGCACACAACTTATCTCTGTGGTGAACTAAACAAAGGGAAACACATGAACACGGAAAGGAGATTGGTGAATGGCTATGTGCCTTAATAAGAAGATAAATGCAAAAACAACAGTTGATGTACAGAATGCAGAACAATGTCATACATTCACCCCAGTACAGAGATCTGGGCCTAACACTACCATTCCATTCCAGTTACAACCCAGCCATATGCAAATCAGTCTTGAACCTGTGCCCCATGAGAACAGTGCAGCCCAAACTGCCAAGCCAGGTCCTCCCTGGACTGGAAACAAGCATCCTAGAACCGGTTTCCAGCTTTCAGCCCTCATCAGCCAGGATAGCTTGATTCCAGTGGCATGGAGAGCACAGGACTCACGTCTGAGTGTACCCGTCCCACTCGGGGTGACAATGCAAAAACAGTTGATGGACAGAATGCAGAAAAATGTCATACATTCACCCCAGTACAGAGATCTGGGCCTAAATCCATTGTTTTTTTGCTCACCATGCCATTCCAGTTTGAACCCAGCCATATGCAAATCAGTCTTGACCCTGTGCCCCATGGAAACAGTCCAGCCCGAACTGCCAAGCCAGGTCCTCCCTGGACTGGAAACCAGCATCCTAGGACCGGTTTCGGGCTTTCAGCCCCCATCAGCCAGGACAGCTTGGGGGCACGATGTACACGCAAATAGAATCAACAAGCGAAAGCACAGCGCGCCCTGTATTTGAGTGGAAGGTTGGAAGCAATGACGAGCGCAGAGCCACCATTTAAAAACAAGCATGAAGGCAGATAATAGGGAAACCACCTGTCTGCCACTTACACAGACCGCCTGTGCATTCTCCCCAATGCTTAACCAATCCGAGCATGCCACAAACAATTCCAACATGCTTGTTGACTGTGGACTCCGACAGTGGTTTAGTCCGAGCCGTCCTCCTTTAATTGGCAGGTACTGTTCAGTTTTGAGCGCATCTGGTTCGGTTGGTGGTATTGCGGGCAGTTAGCCACGTACCGGGCAATGACAGCCTCTCTTGGGCCCTACATGTTACGCTGCTGTCGTCTCCCACCACCACGTTTCTCTGAGGCGAAGCAGGAATGCCTCGGAGAAACGCAAGGTCATTTTGGGATTCGGGGGCGTGTTTTTTGTGCTCTCCCCTTCCCATTGGCTGGAAGGTAAAATTCCAGCCAATGGGAAGAGGAGAGGGCGGGACTTAAAAAAATGACCCAGAAACGCCCACGAATCGCGTCGTGACGGGGAACAGAGTGATTGACAACCATCTCTTCCAATGGCTAGCCTCCATTTATGGAGTTAGCCAATGGAAGAGAGAGGTGGGACAAAGCCCCATACTGTAGATCAAAAGATTTCGCCTGCGCGAGCACTGCTGCGCAGTGCTACGGCCAGGCGAAACCTAAAAACACACACCGGAGCCAGACACCTCACACCCCGAGCAGCGCCACGGAGAAGCGTGCTCGGTTCGGTTTAAAAAAAACAAAAAACGCGAGAAACAAGGGCCCCTCGGAGCCCCAACGGCCCCCGAAGCCAGACACCCCACACCCCGAGAAGCGCCACGGAAAAGCGGGCTCGGGGCGATTTAAATAAAAGAATCGGCAAACGGGCCCTGGAGCTTTGAAGACTCCAGGAACCCCAGCACCCTCAACCCCGAGCAGCGCCATGGAGAAGCGGGCTCGGGGTCATTTTATACAAAAAAAAAAGAAGCAGCACAAGGGGCCCAGGAGCCTTGGAGACCCCAGGACCCCCACCCCCCTCACCCTGAGCAGCGCTATGGAGAAGCGGGCTCTGGGTCATTTAAAAAAAAAAAAAAAGAGGCACAACGAGGCACACGGGCCCCCGGAGCCCCTGAAGGCCCCAGGGCCCCCAGAGCAGCGCCCTGTGCAAGCGGGCTCAGCGTGATTTTTAAAAAAAAGAGGCACAACGAGGCACACAGAGCCCCCTGGACCCCTCCAACTCTCACCCCCCTACAGGATCTCCTGCAAGGATGCAGACCCATACTTCTGACCTGCAAAAACAACGGCTTGGTGAGTACAAAAAAAAAGGCATTATTTTATTTTCATATGTATGCCTTGTTTAATACATGTTTGAGCTCAGCCACACTTAAAGCATTAGTGGACTACATATACAATATTTCTATGTGTTGCAAAGTAGGCTGCTTCCTGCACCTGGACCCTATTAAGGCCCCTGCATTTTGTACCTTAAACATACACCCCTCAAACTCTATGCCAGCCCACCAGCACCGCCTTTATTAACATTAAATGCCTGCACACATAGCTTTAAACTCACTGCATCAACAAAGCCTTTATTCACTTTAAATAAATTTACATTACAAGTCTTTTTAAAAAAAAACTTCATTGTCACCATTATTCACATTAAACACAACACATCGCCGTAAAGATTAACAGTTTACAAACCATACTACATAGTACTATTTAACATTTTCAAAACTACAGATTTGTATACTTTAAATACCACATAAACATACATCATTGCGCCATCCATTATTTACCTTCCTTAAACTGGTGCAGGCGGCTTCAATCTGGGATAAGTTGCTCAGGTCCATTCTTGCCTTAAGTTCCAAGGGTTGGCTCTGTGTCTCCAAGACAATCCACGCCAGTCGCTCCACCCAAAGGTCTTGAAGGGTTTGTTGATGCAGAAATCCACAAGGTGCAGCAAAGCAATCCAGGCCAGTCACTCCCCAAAGGTTTTTTGACTTGGTTGTTGGTGCAGGAAATCCACAAGGTGCAGCAAAGCAATCCAGGCCAGTCACTCCCCAAAGGGTTTTTGACTTGGTTGTTGGTGCAGAAATCCACAAGGTGCAGCAAAGCAATCCACGCCAGTCGCTCCTCAAGGGTTTTTTTGAATGGGTGTTTGGCAGTGTTCCTTAAGGGGCCTTTTTATACTTGTCCAGGGCATGCTAATTAGAGGGGGGGGGGGGGTTTAGAACAATGTCATGGTGGCCTATGTATGGGAACCTTTTTTCTATCCTTGTACAGTATAACCAGTACATCATTTATTACTTTGACAGCTGTTACCAAAACTCAAGGCCTATCCCGGGAAGCGTGGGGTTAGACAATGGGGGGCTTGGGTGGCCATCGCAAAACTCTTCACACCTATGTGACACCTTCTCCTGGGAAGTAGGGAGCCCGGGAACAGGATCTAGCGCCAATCCTAAACCCCACCACCTGTTTTTTTTTTTTAAAGGCCAGAGTTTTTCCTGCCAGACCTGTCAATTTTCCTGCCAGTCTGTCAAGTTTCCTGCCAGCCATGTCAATTTCAGGACCAGCCTGTCAATTTTCCTGCCTGGCATGTCACCTTGGATTCCCTGTGTTTTGCGGTGTGTGAATTACATCCTACCAGCTGTCCCCTGTTTCAGGGTCTTATGGGAAGCTTTGGCTCTACATGCCACCTGTCTTTTCTGCATCTTAAAGCTCCTGGGTGGCTGTGGTTTATATTTTATGATGGGCTTGTATTAGCATATTTTTTGAGAATTGCCAGAGGAAGGTTTGTGAGAACCCTTTACCACTTTGACACCTACACGCCATAGCCTTCCTCCCAGGCCCTGGGGTGGGGGACTCAGTACTGCCCCGCAGCTGTTCAGCCAACAGCTGTCTGCAACCCCAGTTTTAAACATGCCCAGACATTTTCCTCCTACATACACACACTTTTCTACACACTTTTAAACACATACACAATTACCTCATGGTTTGCAGCCAAACCTGTTACTTTTGGGACTAACCCTACATGTCACCCATTTTTAAAAAACCTGAGTGTTTGCGGCCAGCAGTCTGCGCCCAGGCCCTGTCAAATTTAAGGCCAGCAAGTTGCTGCCAGACCTGTCAAATTTAAGGACAGAGTTTGCTGCCAGACCTGTCAAATTTAAAACCAGACCTGTCAAATTTACGGCCAGCCGTTTGCGGCCAGACCTGTCACTTTTCCGGCCAGAGCTTGATGTGAAGGTATCCCTACCTACTACTTATAGTCATGTGTTACACACACTCCAGATACATCTGGTACACACAAAAAAAATGTACACACACAACAGCTACATCACACAAAGATGGGCAAAGGACCTGGTTGCAGCGGACTACCAGTCCAATTTAAAAAGGTGGGAGAGGCCATAAGCGACTCTGTCTGACAGAGTCAAGTAAAAAGCCTAGTCTTGCTACTATACTTGTGTTGCTGCCACTGTCAGTCCTCTGCAGCCCAGTGAGCAGATGGTGGTTACGCACAATAGTAAGGGTGCACCCAAGGTATGCTCCTCCAGATCACAGTGCCACACTCCCTGTTGCAATCTGTGTTACAAAAACTCCTGCAGCGCAAATATGTGTACTGCTCATATATGATTAACATAGGCTTACATAGGCGAATGACTAACATCCATTCAAATGAGTACACATATTGTTTACAGTATGGACACTGACATTTACAGCGCAAGAGT
This sequence comes from Lissotriton vulgaris, assembly GCF_964263255.1. Classification (NCBI taxonomy): domain Eukaryota; kingdom Metazoa; phylum Chordata; class Amphibia; order Caudata; family Salamandridae; genus Lissotriton; species Lissotriton vulgaris. The sequence goes on from NC_141695.1 coordinate 901,022,394, forward strand.
GTGATAGCCAGGAAAAGTTGCTAAGTGGAGAGAAGCTGATATCAAAGCGTTACAAGTGAGAGCAACCACTTCACTTTCAAGCAACCAACCCAATTTCATATATATGGTGTTCCCATTTATAATCGATTTACTGCATGCACCAGCCAGGTCTGAAGTTCAACGAGCCATCATTTGTGAGGCAAGACATACAATTTGTAACTGCAACCCCCACCCCAATAAGTATGTAATCGTGCCGTGGTATATATGATTAATATAGGCGAATGACTAACATCCATTCAGTACACGTATTGTTTACAATATGGAAACTGACATTTCCAGCGCAAGAGTGTGATGCTTTATAGCACAGGAAAAGTCGCCAAGTGAAGTGAAGCTGATATCAAAGCGTTACAAGTGAGAGCAACCACTTCACTTTCAAGCAACCAACACACTTTCATATATATGGTGTTTCCATTTATAATCGATTTACTGCATGCACCAGCCAGGTCTGAAGTTAAACGAGCCATCATTTGTGATGTGAGACATACAATTTGTAACTGCAACCCCAATAAGTATGTAATCGTGGTCAGTCATGGCTCGCAATACTGGGGGGCGAGGGGGAGTCGGGTGGGGGTCGCGCGAGGGAGTTTAAAATAAAAAAACACAACTTACCTGGTCCGTGCCGCCTCTGTTCCTGGTCTGGTCCGGGGTCCTGCGTTGGGGGCTGCTTGCCGCCTTCTGTTCTGCTCTGTCCTGGGCCGGTCCCGCGCCTTCCGATTCTGAACAACAGCCCTGGCCCCTCAGGCTGCGCGGTGTGTCGGGCAGCCAATCCTGGCGCTGCATTAGCAACGCCAGGATTAGCTAGGGCACGGAGACGCTCCGCCCATTCGAGACCGGGGATTGCTGCATGAAGCAACCCTCGGCCTCACGGGTCCCGACTTCCCCCTTTCTCTCCTGGTCCTTAGGAGGTGGCTGTAGTGCGTATGTTCGGGCTGGTCATAAAAATGACCAGCCCAAAATCGAGCATGCGCACTATTGCAGCTGCGCTTTAGTAAGCGCTGCTGTCAGTCACCCTCCTTGCTGCCGCAGCCAGCCCCGCCCCCACGCCCTTTCAGCACCAATGGATTGCACCAATGCCTGCCTGAGCGGAGCAAGTCGCGACTCCCGACGCGAGTACTGTAAACATACAGCTAAGTTTGCTATTTTGCTTGTGTGCGGTGCGGTGCGACTTGGGTCAATGTGGCCATGTGGGGCAACACCCAGTGCCCCAATGGATGCACCGCCACTGGGCTTTGTAGAAGCTGGAATGGGATTTGAAAATGGTGCGGTCCTGCAGGTGGAACCAATAGAGTTCCATCAATGTGGTGGTCATATATCTTCAGCTCCTTATTGAGGCACGCTGTGGCATGTAGAATCATTAAAGAGGGTGAGTTTGGAGTCTGGAATTCCATGAAGCAGGATGATGCCACCAAAGTTCAGTTTGAATCTGTACACGTTTATGTTGTTGCTTATTTCTAGTGAATAGGAGGGTGTCTGTCTTGGTGGGCTCCTGCTGGGGATATGTAACAGGATCTTAATGGTAAATATTACTCTGATCGTGAGTTAACTGAGATCTTTGTACTTGGTATATACATTTATACAATTTATCTCAATATTTAACCATGCTCTTTTTAACAATACTATTGAACAATTCTAGGCACTGCCAACTGCTCTGGCACCTGAGCTTGGGTCTTTTCCCATTCTATAACAACACTGCATCAATAAATACAAATATACAGTAACATTGTAAAAGAAAGGAAATTACAAAAAGATACATGCGCAAATGAAGTTCAACGTAATCAATATGGTCAGGAGGCGTATATTTTACATGTTAATGAAACATGTAATTATAATTTAAGAACACTTAAGTAATATTTTCAGGAATAAAATTACATTTGCCTTTTCAAATTGTAAAAATAAAATATAATTCAGAGAAAACCGTAAAATAATGTGAAAAAGAGATCCTCATTTACTTACCTAAAAAAGGTGCATGACACATTACTTTTTATGCAGACATTGCCTCGCACTGCGCACTGAGCAATTGTGAGATGAGAATAACATGACATTTCAGTCTTCACACTTCTGAGAGAACGTAAAAAAATACACTATATGCTATCTAGTTTATTTCTGCCCAGTGCTTTAAATGGACCGGTACTGTCTGGTACGGAGTACCGGCACTTTTTAATTTTGAGAGGGAGAGTACCGGCACTTCTGAAGAGAAATGCTATACTTTTACTTGGAGAGTACCAGCACTTCTCAGAAACAAGCAGGTACACTGGTATAGAGTACCTGCACTTCTATTTTTCCATTTCAAGCACTGTATTCTGCCCCTACCCCACAACAACCAGAATAACACACCACACTTTTCCTGTGTAGAGCACATCTTATACTTGCTGCTGCTTGCAATTGCAACGTTTTATTAAAAGTTGTTAGCTGTTTCTCCTAGTACATTTTTGTATTAAATGGAAACATTTGCAAATATATTCAAAAAAGAAATATCCGGAGCATGGACTGCAACCCTGCAAGAAAGTGTGAGATTCCCTGTTCTCGTGGGAAGGAAGCTAAAAAAAGTAAAGCCCAGTGCAGAAGTTATCAAACCCTCGATGCATTAAAGGGGATTGTTGTAACATAGTTCGAACAAGGAGGCATCAGGAAGATTGCAGTGTAGCTCATTTCTTGGAATCCAGGATGATCCGAGGCACCTGCCTGTCCTTGGTAAGAAGAATCCAGGAGCTCAAAGTGATGATCTTAAGAGATCATGCACTGAAGACTAGAATTGCTTTTGTGGACGGGTTCCATCTCCAGGAACGTAGCACCAGCGTTTTCGGAGAGATTTCTCATATGTGCCAGCAGTTGGACTCTTGAGGATTTTCCTCCTATTGATCTGCACCTCATCTGCACATGTGAGCCACCTGGAAAAGCATCATGACACATCGACGTGGTGCTAGATACATTTTCTAGTGGGTGTGCTGCCCTTTGCTGAAACCACACACATATCGTAAGAGCTAGAACTGCCAGTGTCAGTGAGTAAAATGGGATCCCTAAGGCTTTCCAGGGAGAGCTTGGGAGGAGAAATGCTTGAAATAAATGTAGCTAAATTGTCCAAATACATTGTTTAAAAAGTTATAAAGATAATTCTGAAGGGAAGCACATCACTGCATCCAACTTATCAATATGTTTAGTGACCCTAAAATGATAGTGTCCTGAAACTCCAAAAATATGAAAATTCCCTTTAGACATATTCAGTGACATGCTGAAAACCTAACTCCAGTTACAAAAGACCAGCAGCCCAGTCACGGTTCTGCCGTGCGCACGTCTGGGGAGACGGACAGCAATACTATAAAGACATGCCTTCCTAAAGCTTGCCCTTGGTAAAATTGAGAAATACTGTGTACATGGTTTACTGAGTTCATGCTTTGTAAGAATTCCATCCCAATATTTTTTTTTTAATAATTACCTTGATTTTATTTCTATGTTCCATTATCTTTGGCAATGTAGACAGGCTGGAAATAGAACTGAATGTTCTATCAGTTGACAAAAAAGAGCTTATTGACAAAGCACAGAGGCACAAGTGCATTTAGATTTTGAAAACTAAAATGGCATAGTTTGCTCGACAGCTCATTACCCGAGTTGTTTTATACCCTTTAGGCTTTGGAAGATTTGGTGCCATTTTAGCCAGCGCTTATGGTTTATTTTCTCACAGTGAGAGGGTGGATGTGGCCGAGTGAGCCTACTATTCATCGAGAGCAGAGCCCCGTGGTTGGGGTGCTACCTTGATGGTATTTTAGTGAAATGGCCTCTATTAGTCAATGTCAGTAAAACAATAGAAACTCATCCTAAATTATTGCTAAAGCAAATACATGCACACGTGAGTGAAAAAGTATAGGGGATTTTACTCAAAATTGTACTCTGGTACCAATTACAGACCATTACAAAAAGAGCAATATGGCAATCATGTCTCACTCTATCACTTCTCATATTCTTTTCATCGCCAGAGCCATGTATCTCTCTGTGATGCACTCAGTTTTCTGGTCGATAGGTAGCTCTCAACTACACCTTACACCAAACAGTGCATTATAGTCTTGCATGATTTAATTATGTCTACACAAAGTAATTTCTTTGAATACTAAAGGGCTTAACCACTCCGTGAAGCGCAAACAAGTATCTGATTATTGCCACACACTGGGAGGTGACCTGGTGTTTCTTTAAGAACTGGCACAAGGAGGTACTATCACAACGGATGGGTGAATGATCCATCCTGCTCCCCGGCATGCTCTAAGAAAAATGTTATGGACACCTTAATATCCAACAATTCATGCCTATCAGGCATTGCCTCAGAGCAGGATGACAGTGACAGATGACTGATCACCCAACTCCAATCTGGAGACACGGAATTATTTGCTGTGTTGTTGTCAGTAAGGAATACAACTTTTCCAGTTTTCCTGCAATCTTAACCCCCGGTGCACAATAGGTTCTGTGGAAATGGTGTCCGTGAATAATATAGTGTATTTATAAAAAGGAGGTAGTGAAGATGAGAAATGATCCAGCACACAAATCAATGTATTTAAGAATCTGTATAATAATAGTCATTGAGCACAAGTCCAAAAAAAAACCGAAAAAAGGTTCAGTAGCAGAGTCTTTGGATGTTTTTTTTGAAGTTTAGTCTTTATTTGATTCTTCACTCATGTAGCCAACGCGTTTCGTCCTCCACGGACTTCTTCAGGGCAAATGGGGTGAACTCTTCTTGATATTGAGTAGATATATGTTCTTCCATCCAGTAAAACGGCAATGTTTATTTAGATTTATTCGTTTATTAGGTGAAAAGACATTTCAATTTCATTAGGTAAGATGATTCGGGTCAGATAGCCCAGTGTAACAGGAATTTGCAGGAGTAGATCAGGCCGGCTCCATCGCGTGGCGTCTTCTCTCTGTATTTGTTCTTTTTGATCTGTTTTAAGAGTATCCCCAAGTCTAATTTCATCACCCTTGCTGTCCGTTTCTGGTGGATTGAATGTGATTTCTAACGGATGAGAGTTAGTCACAAACAAAGCAAAAGGGCCCTCCCCACTGTTTCTATTATCAGAGTCTCATCTCTTGAGTAAGTTGATATCCTATATCTGTTCTCCATGGGAAGTGTTGGGTATTGGCAATTTATAAGTAACCAGAGTGATCTGTGAAACTACTCTATTGGGACCTTGCCACTGGGCCAGTAATTTGTTGTCTGAGGAAGGAAGAGGAACTTGTACTTTCTCTCCAACAGCTATGGTTCTTTCTCGGATGCTCTTATGGTATAGTGTTTTCTGTTTCTCCTGTTCTTTCTCCATGTGGGATGAGGGACCTGTCATCCTCCCACAGGCTTTTTCCTTGAGATTGGTGACATATTGTAAAAGTCCCAAACCCACATACTCCCAGTGGTCTGCTGCCATATCCAGGAGTGTGCGAGGTTATCATCCAAAGACCAGTTCAAAAGGACAGTGTCATGTGGACGACTGGGTATGAGTACCGATAGCATAGAGTACGAGAGGGAGTTTCTTATGTCAGTCCTTTCCTGTTTCCAAACCAACTTACTCAAAGTAGTTTTGCTTGTTCAATTGTATCGTTCCACAAGCCAGTCAATCTGGGGATAATATACAGAATTTCTAATTTGATGAATGCCTAGGATCTTGCAGACCTGGGCCATGAGCTGGGACATAAAAGGTGACCCTTGATCTGCGAGTAGTTCCTTGGGAAAACCTTCTATTGAAAAGAATTTTATCATGGCATTCGCTACTGTCATGGTGGTCATACTTGATAAGGGAATAGCCTCTAGGTATTGCGTTCCATAGTCGACTAAGACCAAGATATATTGGTAAACCCGGGCAGATGATACTAATGGGCCAACCAGGTCCATGTCAATCCTGGAAACGGGAGCATCTCTTATGAGCAAGGGTCGAAGTGGGATTTTCGCCTTACCTGGAGGGTTGATGAATTGACACCTTTAGCAGGCAGTACTAAACATCCATATGTCGGAGAAAACCCGGGCCAATAGAATATCCGTAACAAATACTCTTCGGTTTTGTCGCGACCATAATGACCCTGTCCTGCTTGTCAATGAGCCAAATGTAGGACCTGTTGTCTATAGGGACGGGGTGCCAACTACTGATTCACAACTTTATCTGTGTTTTCTACTCTATGGTACAACAACCCTTTAAAAACATAGAATTAGGGGCCTACCTGACTAGTGTGGTCTGAGATGGCCTGTCCCCAAGCGTGGGTAAGATTGGAGTCTTCCTTTTGTACAGCTCTGAAACTGGGCATAGTTCCCACATTGTCAGCTGTGGTAGAAGAAGCAGGAGAGGGATTAATGTCTCCGGCCAACACATGTAGTCTATTTAATACACATATCTCTCTCTCTCTCTCTCTCTCTCTCTCTCTCTCTATGTGTTACTTTCTTCCGGGACTTACCTCCTTCAATAGTCTCATTGCAAAAGGTGCCTGCCTCCATCACTGGTTCTCTAATGCTTGATATTCCGTGGAGAACAGTAAACAACGGAATTTAGGATAATCTGTACCAATAATCATTTCTTCTACCATGTGAGGGATGGCCGTGTAAGAATTTTGGGTGATCTTTCCATTGGATAGTAACCTCAGCTACTGGACAGGGTTTACTATCCCCGTAAACATAGGTAATCATTACAGTGTTTCCTCCCTTCCATTGGTTAGGTTTTACTTTCTCCTTGCTTATCACAGAATGGCAGCGCCGTGAGTCCACTAGAACCCTGGTTAATTCCCCATTGACTTCAAGGAGTCTCCTGTACTTGCTAGGGTTACCCCCTGCCCACACGACTCTACCCCTGGAAGAGTCTATTTCCGTGGGCTCAGCAGGGGTCTGTTTCTGGGGACAATTGGGGGGTGCAATATGTCCTCACTCTTCACAATGAAAACATTGGGGCCCTTGTAAAAGATCATCAGGATATAAGAAACACGATTTTGGTTTAACAAGAAGTACTGTACAGCCATGCAGTGCACGTTGGGCTGAAAGGGCTTTATCCCCTCCCCCACAACCACCACCTTACTCCCCCTCCCGGTCAGCTGGCTTGTGCTGGGCTGTGACTGCAGGCCGGATTGCTTAGTTGAGCATCTGGCTGCTCCATCATTCCTAACAAGGCAATTTCAGCAGCAAGCGACCGTTTAGTTGCCCTTTCTTTTCAGTTGCTAAGGCCTCACTCCCTTCCGTTATTATTCAAACCAACAATGACAACGTTTAAGTGTTTGGGCTTATATGGGAAAGCTAGTAATTTCAAATCACCCCCACATTCAATAAACGAAACAGCAGAGGTGTGTTCCATGTGCAGCAAAAGACAGGGCGCTAGCCCCATCGCTATTTAATAAAGTGACACTGAAATGGCAGGTGCTGTCTACCAATGAGTTTGCCATCCAAGAAAATGTATATAAAAGCATTTTAGAACAGACACCTTCCTTATGTTTTGTTTTATTTTCAGTGCTTTGAGGTCTTCAAGAACTGGCTACGCTATGTACTTTTAAACTCAACAATAGAAATGTTCCATTCTGACACCTGGGAAAACAAATGTGTTTTGTGTTATTCTAATGCTTCATATCCTGCTTCTGCGGTTTTTGAATACTGGTAATAGCAGATGCCATTATTTAGCAATTTAATGGTATTCCTACCTCAGAAGGATGACCTACCAATCATATCGTTTCAGCAGCAAGCATTTAACTAAATGTTCTATCAAATGTTGTACTTAGTGTATATGTTGAGCATGAGTATATTTGTAGACATTAACATATATGTGTGACTATATGTTCCAGAAATGCGCATTCCATATGGATTATTTGTAAACTGCAGGGTTCTATTTGAATCCCAGTTAGTGCACCCCCTTTCACAACCTTCCATCCTTCTAAGGGTGACAATATGGCTATCACTGACTTGGTTATGGGGCACTTTGTCATTACAGTGCTGCAAATCCTGCCAAAGCAAGCGCTATGAAAAAAGATAGTAAATATTTGTTGAATGAAAAAATAAAGACATTAAGGAAAACGCATACAGATTGCAATGCTTAAAAAATAACGTAGCACTATACAAAGATTTTTACTTTTCCAAAACAATACATATAATTGGGTGGTATGTTGTGCAGCATTATTGATCCCTCTGAATTACTTAACTATTTTCTATGGTCTTACTGAAAAGCACCTTCGCTCATTTACAGCTGCCTTATTTTTGCCACCAGCATGAGCAGTAAAATTTGACACATTGCAGCAGGACGCTGCAAATTTGGGGCTTTTCCTGAGGAAAAGGAAGGCGGAGCAGAGTAATTTTAGCTCCAATTGTCACAGAAACGTAATATACGCATATGCATTTATCATTCATTATGCTCAGTGTGCCCTAGCATCAGTAATGAAAGTGGAGTATTCATCCAACTGTACTTCTGAATTGCTTCATTGTAGAAGTGTTAGAGATTTATAAACATGAGCATATTAATGTTTAAGTTAAGAAGGACATTTTATTTGTTATATATAGTTACATGTATGTTTCAAGTTGTACAATTTTTTTTAATTGCATGTTATATGTAACCCCGCTTTCTTACTTAAGTTACCTTTATATAATTACATTGATTTTTGATTGTTTGTGCATTATATGCATATACATGCTCCCTCTCCCCCCTCCTCCAAAGTCGGCAGCTCTGGTCGTTACACCACATGTTACGTATGTTCACTGATACCAGATGCAGTAGGCGTAGACAGGCATCATTTATCTCAAGATGTAGCCTCCGAAAAAAGCAAAATGTCTTCTCTACCTGTACCTTTAGGATTAGGGCCAAAACACAACCCAACAGAGTAGACCCCCATAGAGTAGTAGTAAACATAAATTGATATGAGACCAATCCCACAGCACCATACCTTTTCACTGAGCCTATTGAGATTCATACAGAGCTAGCTAGGAGGCGCAGGTGGGGCATCATTGGTTGAGGACACTGTTTCTCCCCGAGACTTTCCAGAAAAGTGACTTGGAGATAGCTAAACCACCGCATCAATGCACGAACATGTCCACTCCTGCCTCCATCTGTGGTCCCAGGATGGCCCTTAGTATTTCTGTGACTGCCTTCTTTAATAACAAATGGACTCCAGACATGGAGTTCCAATGTAGGGCACGAGAGAGTGACATTTCATGCACAATAAACCAGTAAGCTTCTCCTTATGTTCACCATGCAATTTTACTGAGTCATGTACATTTTACCCAAGGCCATTTTATTTTACACAAGAAAACACACTTTTTACGGTGTATATTTGCAGTATCCCTTTTTCGCTAACACCGTTGTAACAGCTGGAGTTTACGTAGCTGGGATGAATGTGGGATCCCTTTCTGCACTTGTGAATGTGATTGTGTGTGTGACTGCATACATGTGGGCGTGTGTTGGGTGCACGAGTAAGAGATTTTTGGTGAGGAGCTGTCATGGTACAATGGTGAAGTAAAGTAGCCTAGATAGCTTCCATGATGCTACATCTTGTTCATGCTATACATTCACCCCAGTCTCTTTTCCCCCTTTCTCTGACCTTTCTGCTGCAGGGTGACTGAGCGGATGAGCACTAGAGTCACAGAAGTGCTCCCTTCAGGCAGCTGAGCGGCCCTCAGGCTCCTCCTGGGGAGGAACACCTCGGAAAAGTTAGTTCATGGCTGAATGCTCAGACGTGGGTCCCTTGCTCACTCTGCCACTCTGCCACTGGATTCAAGATAGCCTGGCTGATGAGGGTTATGAACCCGAAACCTGTCCCAGGATGCTTGTTTCTGGTCCAGGGAAGACATGGCTTGGCAGTCCAGGCTGGACTGTTCCCATGAGGCACAGGGTCAGACTGATTTGCATATGGACATGTCTGAACTGGGGTGGTGGAGTGAGCTAAAGAATGATGATGGATTAAACCCAGATCAGTTGACTGAGAGTACGTTTTTGATTTGCTCAAACGCTCTGTCCATCATCCCCTTTGGTATCCCTGTGTTCGCCCTAAGTTGGCAGGGTATGCCCAGACGTGGGTCCCTTGCTCACTCTGCCACTGGATTCAAGATAGCCTGGCTGATGAGGGTTATGAACCCAAAACCGGTCCCAGGATGCTTGTTTCCGGTTCAGGGAAGACATGGCTTGGCAGTTCGGGCTGGGCTGTTCCCATGAGGCACAGGGTCAGACTGATTTGCATATGGACATGTCAGAACTGGGGTGGTGGAGTGAGCTAAAGGATGATGATGGATTAAACCCAGATCAGTTGACTGAGAGTACGTTTTTGATTTGCTCAAACGCTCTGTCCATCATCCCCTTTGGTATCCCTGTGTTCGCCCTAAGTTGGCAGGGTATGCCCAGACGTGGGTTCCTTGCTCACTCTGCCACTGGATTCAAGATAGCCTGGCTGATGAGGGTTATGAACCCGAAACCGGTCCCAGGATGCTTGTTTTCGGTCCAGGGAAGACATGGCTTGGCAGTTCGGTCTGGACTGTTCCCATGAGGCACAGCGTCAGACTGACTTGCATATGGACATGTCTGAACTGGGGTGGTGGAGTGAGCTAAAGAATGATGATGGATTAAACCCAGATCAGTTGATTGGGGTGGGTATTTGATTTGCTCAAACGCTCCTTCCATCATCCCCTTTGGTATCACTTTGTTTGCCCTAAGTTGGCAGGGTATGCCCAGACATGGGTTCCTTGCTCACTCTGCCACTGGATTCAAGATAGACTGGCTGATGAGGGTTATGAACCCAAAACTGGTCCAATGATGCTTGTTTCCGGTCCAGGGAAGACATGGCTTGGCAGTTCGGGCTGGACTGTTCCCATGAGGCACAGGGTCAGACTGATTTGCATATGGACATGTCTGAACTGGGATGGTGAAGTGAGCTAAAGAATGATGATGGATTAAACCCAGATCAGTTGACTGGGGGTGAGTGTTTGATTTGCTCAAACGCTCCGTCCATCATCCCCTTTTGTATTGGGATATGAGAAGAGCTGCAAGAGTACCTACTTCAGGGTAGTCACCTGAAGTGACTAGTTGTGAGAAGAGCAGTCCTGGATTGGAAGGGTCTCCTTCGCTCGAGTTAGAGATGGGCTGTAGAAGAGTCCAGCCACTTAAAAGTGACATTTAAGATCACTCAAAATGCCTTTATCATTGTGGGGAAGGTAGACATGTGAATGTATGGTAGGAGGAGGCAGAGGACACCAGCATCTGGGTCCAGAGATTTCTGCTGAGACAAGTAACACCAACCACTCAGGTCCCCAGAACTCCTATTTTCACAGACAGGTAAGGGCTCCCCAAACTCACAATAGTCTTCCATTTGGCACCTCCTATTTCTCCCTGAGCAGACAAAAGTCTGCCCCGTTAACACAGACAGCTGAGGTCTTCCTGAACTCTCCTAAGTCTTTGTCAGTTGCACAATCTGGTTCCCTTTAAATCACGTGTATCCATGTCTGGCACAGACAGCTGAGGTCACCTTGTACTCACAATTCCCTGTCAGATTGCCACCGTCTGGGTCTCTGTGAACTCACACAACTGACCTCAACTTGCATAGTGGAGAAGTGTGGCTCAATGATTAGAGTGGCAGACCCTGATGCAGAGGTTTAGCCCGAGACCAGGGTTCAATTCCCTGCCTCGGCCGGTCTTGGGCTAAAAAATTCCACGGACCTGATAATTCTCGCCTCGGTGCCTATTCCAATCATGGAGTCCTACTCTGCAACTCTGGGCAATAGCTTGCTTAATCTCCACAACGGCCCCCACAACGCTAAGGATGCCTGGCCTCCACCTTGGGGGTGCCCAGAAGTGGACGCCTCACAGGGAAAGCCAGGATGGGTTCCACAGCGGTATTCATACAAGCGCCTTGAGACCCTTGCGGGTGAGTAGTGCGCTATACAAGTATCAATTTACATATCACAGACTGCCAAGCTCTCCCTGAACTCACCATAATCTGCCTATTTGCCACAGATACCTAGGTCTTCCCGAATTTACTTGCATCATCCTAATTGGCACAGACTGCTTAGGCCTCCCTGACTGCACACCTCTCACCAATTGGCTCACAGATCTCCCTGAATTAACTCCTATTTCCCTGATTGCAGCTTGCTTAGGTCTCTCGGAACTCACATGCTTCTCCCTGATTGTCAGAGAATGCCCAAGTCTCACTAACCTAACATAAGCCCCCAGCTGTTGTACAGAGCTCGGTTCTTCCTGAACTTGCAAGAGTCTGTCCATATGGCACATGCAGTCCAGGTCTTCCTGAACTCAAATTACCATCCCAAATCTCCAGTTCTCCCTAACCTCACACATCTCTCTGATTGAGGCAGGCAGACGTAGTTTCCGGACATTCCTGCTCATACACCAAATAAAGTAATTAACCCCCAAACATCCTAAAATGTAAAACATCAACCTAGTGATTTTTTTATGATCTGGTTCATGGCATGCATTTAGAACCTATTTGTTGTTATTGTTAACATGATTATAAGAATGACAGTTTATCACTTATAAAGCACAATATCAACTTTGAAAGAAATCTAATCAATTCTGTGAATATAACGTTTAAACACGCAAAAAAGGATATGAAGCCTTGCACTATACGCTGCTGCAGAAGGGGTTTCACACATTTGCTAACATCACTGGAACGAACATCAAGTTTTTTCAGAAGCCTTATTATTTTAGTGAAATGATGCTGCAGGTCAACACCCCACTCTAAAAAGTGCTCAAGCTCCAGACTCCAGTGCAGGTTAGCAACTGACACGTTTATGGTCATATCAATATCTTGGCCACAGTCCGATATTGAAGGGTGTGGTCAAGGTTGTGACGTTAAAAAACAATTGCTGTTATTATATTAAAAAATCGCCCTGAATCATGTCCATTAAAATTAGGTTTGCCGCAAAAGTTTCTTCAAAAAATTCGGACTCAGTTCTGAAAGGTTTGGGAAGCACTGATCTAGGGCATCTCGATTGAACTGCTTTTCAATTTAGAGATAATAATATGAGCCATATTTATGAAACTGACCTGGCACTAAATGGGAAGAGCTCCCCCTCTCTCACTTAGCTGCTGCCGCTCGAGCCATTATTCCTAGCTGGGCTACAATAATTAACGCCTCACTCCAGCAGCGATCAATTCCCGACTCTCTGAAGGCCGGGCAAGTCCTCCCCATCTTGAAAAAGCTGTTGTTGGATCCAGCATCCCCTGACAACTTCAGGCCTATCTCCAACATCCCCCTATTACCAAAGTGCTGGAGAAGTGTGTACAACAGCAGCTATATCAACAACTTCCACCTACTCAATGACCTCCAATCCAGGTTTAGACCTGGGCATAGCACTCAAACCACCATGCTCCACATCATTTATGATGCCCTCCAAGCCCTTGAACAAGGCAAAACCTGTCTCCTAATCTCCTAATCCTCCTTAACATATCCTCGGCCTTCCACACGAACAACCATGAAAATTTACCCGAATGCCTTAAACTCAGGATGGGTTTGGATGGCTCTGTGCTAGAATGGTTCAGGTCCTTCCTCCAAAACCGATCACAGAGATTCCTAATTAACAGCAACCTATCTGCTCCCTCTCCAGTCACAGTTGGAGTCCCACAAGGATCAACCCTGTCCCCACCCTCTTCAACCTTTACCATGAACCGCTTACCGAAATACTGCGCACTGCGAATATCTCCTACCATATGTATGCTGACAAAACCAATGTAAGATCAGATATTTGTTAAACCTACTTATGCTGCTTTTTAATATTGGCGGAGCGAGCATAGAACCTAATAAAGTCTTCTTATTTCTGCTCGCTCACCCAATTTTAGATATTTTCACTCACCCCTTTTTTACACACCCTTTCTCACAGCACTGCAAATCAGTCACCCACCAAACGAATTGATGGGTAGTTTGTGACACTCTACCACTGTTTGGCCGCCACTTGGCTCTTGGGAGGTTACACCATCTGACCTTACCGTGTCTGAGCCAGTGACGTACCAATCATTGTGAGCAACAGGAATGCCAAATGATGAAGGGCGGTTCCGTGTGGTGACTGATGGATATCCTGTAAGTGATCACGGGTATCCAACAATTCTTTCTATTTTGGTTAGATGAGTTGACACTGCTCTGTTAGTTTAATGACCCATACATAGACTGGATAGACCCTCTGACACTTTTTTGTTTTTCTACAGTTTAAACTAGCCTGCATTACACACAAGGCTTAATACTCAAACTCCCCCACATATCTTGAAACAGAAACTTGTGGTTTCCGGAGGTAGCAGAAACTCCTGGTTCGCCAGAGACTATTGCTTCAGCCTGCACGTTTTCGGAAATAAAAAACCTACAATCGGGGCTTCACTGGGGCCGCTCCATGATTATGGAACTCTCTCCCTTCCGCCATCAGAAGAATCCCTTCTTTTGCTCGCTTCAAAAAGATGCCAAAACCTTCCTTATGGGCAAATTCCTCCTTTAAATTATGCCTTCAAACGCCTTTGAGACCCTGATCTACTTCCGACTATTGCCTCCCTCGGATTACCCAGTCACCCCACCAAGATACCGGGGGCCTTGTCTTGGATATTTGTAATAGAAAGCATACATACGTGTCCCTCTATCCCTCATGTAACCTGCAATGGGGCCCTGTCCTGAGAAATTGTAACTGTATACTTTACACACCTGCCCTTCTATCCCCCTATGTACCTAGCACACCCCCCTCTCAATCGATTGTTTATTCCTGTGATTCCAAGCCTTTTTGTACATTGCTATGATTCCTGTAAAGCGCTCTGATACCTTAACAGGTCAAGTTCACGCTCTATAATACACAAAATAAATAAATAAATACCTCCAAATAGATTTTCAATCTAGTTTGAATGGGTAGGATGGAAAAATGGGAGGAAGTGGAATAAAATAAGATGCTTTATACTTTTAGAAACAAACCCATTACTTGTACATGCTTTAGTGAAGTGCAGAAAACTGTGGTAGTGCCAGAGATTTGCAAGGTTTTCTTGAGTGGGTGAACTCCAATTACGGTCAGTGAGAGGTAGGATTACTTGTATTGGACGTTTATGGGTGCTTCGCAGACCCTATCGCTTCACTTGAAGGCTAGGTGCAATTTGTATCCGGAATTTACAACCCAACTCTGTTACAATTCACCAATGCAGTTGGTCACCAGTGCCTTTCATGCTACTACCTTTTTGAAAGTTCTGCAACCACAACAGACCTGTTCGTCCTTTGAGTACCATTTTCTTGCAAATGTATTTACTAATACTCCTCTAAAATGCGCAATTTGTTTAGTTTTTACAAATGTTACAGCTCTATGTTAAAGCATTGATGGCAGAAATACCATCCCGCATATATGTTGATTCCATATTGACAATCGCTGTCATGGTAAAGAGCCCTCACAGTCTCTCCTCGAGGAGTTACAGCTCAGTTTGCTCACTCGATGTGTGCAATTTGTACTGAGTATTTATTGCACACCAAGCCACTGTTAGACTTCACTTGCCGCCATTGTTCATGGTTTCCCTTTATGTCAGGCCACACAGACAGTAACAAGATTGAACTAAGGGTAAATGGTTAATAGAGTAAGGGATCCTGGGACATAAGAACAGTCTGGGTTAGAATATTTGGGTACACAGACATTTGTGAGCGGGTTTGAGCACATGGCAGACAGGGTTAGGAGAGGTACTTAAAAAGTCTATGTAAGGAGCTTAACCTCCGGTCAACTGTGAAAGTAGGAGAACATAAGGCACATGGTCAGGCAGTGTGATTATCTCAGTAGTGTCCATCAGCTCCCTGTTCATCCTCCATTTGTTTAATTTGCAGTAATTCGTAGAACTCTTAAGTATCAAAGGCATGTGACCGCTCTTAATTCTGTCGTTGGAAAGTCCAAGAATGGAGTCCTCTTCATCTCATAACTGTGTGGTTTCTCAGAGATGGTGCAAGAAATGTAATCCAAGCCCAGTATGTACCAGATGCTGTACAACTATCCACCTTGAACTGGCGGTCCCTCTTTACCCCACTAAGACATGATGTATTGTTTCACAGTGCATTGCACTGAAGGCATTTGCCTGCCCCTCCGTGAGTGGAGAGTTCATTGGCCAAGCTAAAAGCACATATATTGGTTACCTTGTTATGAAGGTGTGAAGCCTCTCGTAGATAGTGTGTAGTACCAACGTACAGTAGGTGTGAAAACTGGGACAGAGCTATAATAGATGTCTCTGCGTACCATTCCCTTCACAGCATTCTTAGTTCTATGCTTGTTCCATTCCCAGTGTGACCAGTGTGTGATAATAAGTAACAATGTTGACTCCTGTCTTCCTGGCAGACTAGTTCTAATGCAACCCTCACTTTATTTTGTGTCCTATAGAGGATGAACCCGTTCAGCTTCCACAGTCCCACAATATTCCCCTGCTCTGTGGGACTGTTGTGTGTCTTCCCTTATTCCTGCTTTCGTGACCCTTCGAAGCCTATGTATTGACAATATAACCATATTTTTGTTATAGGTTGATAGTTTATCAATATGTCATAGATTCATGCCATGTGATATTTAGAAAGAAACATAGTAGCTTTTGACAAATGTGCAAAGGGAATTCACACGTTTCTATTCACACCCTACATAAGAACATGGGGATCCTTCTTCGGTGCTGAGAAATATTAAATGAAGTCCATGTGTGAGCCTCTTGGATAGAGTGAAGCCTCATGCATTATAGAAGGAGCAGCTGTAACCAACAGTCTGCATAAAGGCTGGTCACTGGCACTTGCTGTCTAGTTCTACTAAGAACATCAATAAAATAGAGATGAATATTGCCTTCCCTTTGGGAAGGCTGCGGACTGTAAAAATACGAACTATGAGCAGGTATGCATGTGTGCCATTTAGAAAGCTCCTGTTTTTGTCAGGCGTTTGGTGCTGTAGATATTAGATAGATTTAGGGGGAAAGGGATTCCGTCATAGATTTTATCCAAAGATTCCCATCTATTATGCTAATATGTTGTCATTTTTCACAGTAATTATATGTACTGCATTTACTGTACTTACCACTATGTTTATATCTGCAATTATGCGCATTCACATATTCTGCACTAAAATAAGACTTTTATATATATGATAAAGCCTTTTAAAAGCATGGTGTGAATTTCTTGTGTTTGCATCCTTTGAGGAATGGTGTTCCAGTAACGCATAACCAAATAACATATATTCCTGGCAGCATCTGCAGGCTTCCATTGTTACTCAGTACACATTATCTTCAAATAACTTCTGGGAAATGCTTGGTCACGGCTTGTCTCTTTCTCCCCCTAAAGCCGGTAAGTAGGTTCAAAACTGCGCCTGCCTAAGGGCCAAGGAAAATCTGTTGGGCTGTATTTACAAGGGTGCTTGTAAAAACGTATCAGGTCCCGGCGCGTTTCAACATTTCAGCAGTACGTTCTTTAGGCTGTTCCTTGGCAAAGAGCTACAATTCATATTTTGACAGTGAGTGCTCAACAAGTCGCCTCCTGCTTGGTTACTGCATCAGATGTCTTACCTGCATCTATTGATAGTTCTCTGTTTGTGGGAGGACAATATCACAATTTAAGCTTTCAAAGGTTTTTATCAACTGTACATCTAAAATGTCACCTGCTTATTTCACACTGCATGATTCCATTCTGCATAGGCTTCTGCTTCCATGCCAGGAGTGAAATCAGGTCTCCTGAGGATAAGGAGTCAGCGGGGAAAGGAACATTGTAAGATCCTGCATAACCTCCATTTTATCCCATTCAACCTGAGTAGCACTCGAGAACAGGGAGGGATACAATCTCCCTCCTCTGTGATCCTTCCGCAGCCGCGACACCCCCTCCCCATTGTGCGTACCTTGCAAACATTTGATCCATGAAGCACAAATGCATCTTACGCTCCAGTCAATCCCATTCTGCCAGGGAGCTGAGCCACTTGATAATATTGTTTGATGTCAGGCCCCACACAATACGCACATCTTCTTCATAGCCCATTCAAGATAATAATGTAGCCTAATCTACAGTTTGTGGAGCAGGTGGAACCTGCTGGGGCAATATTAGAAATAAACACAGGATTCTAGGAAGAGCAGTCATTTCGACAGCTGCTTTTCTCCCAGAACAAGATAACCCTCTCACATGCCAAGACTGTAGATCCTGTTTAGAGGTTTGCAGCAGCATAGCTTGCATGCATCATTTGTTTCCACACAGGAGGCAGCTCAATGCCCAGATTAGGGGTTGAACCTTTCACCCATCGGAAAGGAAACTGTTATCTAAATTTCCTTATCTGCTCTGCGGGGACAGCCATATTTAGGATCCGAGATTCAGTGAGGTTCATTTTGAGGCCTGATACCTTCACTGTCTCTGCTAATCCCTTCTGCACCGCGGTGATAGAAGCCATTGGATCTGTCGTCATTATCATGATATCGTCACATAGTCCTCTAATTTATGTCGCGTGCCCACAGTCTCAAGATACCTGTGAATGCTGCCCATCAATTATTCCGTTGTGAGAGCAAAAAGCACCTGGATAGGAGACAGCTCTAACTTTTTCCACTTACTATCATAAATGGCCCAGATAACATGTATTCACCCTAACAGGGGCCATGGGTTTCCAGTAGCTACCGATGACCCATCTCCTGTCATGATTATAGACACTTTTACACCACTTCCCTGCTATACACTAGAAGAGGACAGAAAGAAGCCTTTTGTAAAATATAGTGTCACGGGAAGAAATAGGCAAAATAATGTTCAGCAGATTAAAAGAGGAGGCATTACTGCATTTAACACATATACACGCCAGCCTACAGTTTGTGGCACAGAACAGACTTCAAAATAATAATTTATTTTTTCAAACCTTAACTTGCTCTCATTCATTTAAATAAACAAGGCAGACTTCAAATAATCGCAGTGTCTGTAGAGCTCTGAAAACAAAACTAATGAGTCATCTTCCAAGGAGGCAAAATCCACAATTTGTCACTTCTACCACTTCCAGTTATTTAAGCAGCTGGGAGACAAGCATTTCTTGCTTTCCAAACACACACAAATTACAGAAGCCTGCTGCCATTGTTTGTGATGTATGTTTTCCTCAAGAAGGTAAAACCATTTAATTTTGCTTAATTGTTTTTCTGATGGGAAGAAAGAATTATGGGCCCGATGTAGGTAAACGCGATTTTCCGAATTCAAAATACCGAGGCGGGCCAAATCGGTATTCTGAAATCGGAAAACGAGATGTAGGGAAAAAAAAGCGAATGAATACCGATTCGGTCGGCATCGGTAATGAGAATCGGTACGTTCCGATTCGGCACGGACCGAATCGGGAAGTACCGAATCGGCTAACAACGATTCGGAAATTACCGAATCGGCTAACACCGAATCGGATAGTCCTGATTCGGCGAACACCGATTCGGTAAAAGCCGATTCGGTAAAATCCGATTCGGCAATCATAGATTCGTAGCCATGAAAACACACCCATGGCGAAAAAGCCTATAGGAATGCATTGAAGAAACCGAATCGGCTTTTACCGAATCGGATAATACCGAATCGGATTTTACCGATTCGGTAATATCCGATTCGGTAAAAGCCGATTCAGCCAATGAGGTGGCTCCCCCTCCCCCACCCAAACAGGGAGTGGCAACCCTGGCAGGTGCAGCTAATTAAGAAGTTTCTGGAGAGCCAGCCTGAGCTCAACACTCACAGTTAGCAGCAGTGGGAGTAGGAGGTTGTCAACTGTACTGAAGAACATGGCAGAGCAGTGCGAAAGCCAGAAGTCCTCCTAGAAGAGGAAGCCGAAGTTCACCACCACCGAGCTTCAGGTGCTGGTCGAGGAGGTGGTGAGGGTGCACCGCCAGCTGTTTGGAAAGCTGTCCCTCAAAGTGCCAGACAGCACCAAGAGGAGGATCTGGGCGGAAATCGCCCAAAAGGTGAATGCTGCGGGTGTCACCCCCAGGTCCGTAGAAGAACTCAAGAAGAGATTCTACGACATCCGCAGCCTCACAAAAAGGAAGATGGCTGAGATACAGAGGCAGGCTGGAGGCACTGGAGGAGGCAGGAACCCGGCGCCACCCCTCACCGAGCTGGAGGAACTGGTCTCCAGCACCATTGAGAGGGAGAGTGTCAGTGGAATTGGGACCCTGGACAGCTCTGCGAGAGCTACAGCTACAGGTAAGAAGCATGCGCATCATGACACACCCTACCAGACACCTCCCCATTAGACACAATGCATAGGCAAACCCCAGCACAGTACTGTCACCAACATACAAGAGACAAGCATCATGGTACATGTAGTCAGCAGAAGTTAGCTAAATATGGCAGTGCAGAATCACAAGACAGGAAACAGTGTGACACAGTGTAAGGAGATGCAAGGACATGTGGAATGCTTTAATTGTACTGACTGTAATACATCGGCACTCAGTTTACAAATGCTTCTTTGTACCTAGGGGCACCATCAGGCGGAACAACATTGACATCAGAGGGAGCAGCACCGTCTGACACTGCACTCGCAGGGCCGAGCACCAGCCAGGCTGGCCAGGAGGAGGAGGAGGACGGAAACACCCTAGGGCTAGGTATGGAGGGAGACCTGGTGATAGACTTCGATGCACTGCACTCCCCACAAATGGCCAGCACACCCCCTTTGCAGTTCTCCCCAGAGAACTCCCCTACAAGGGACACCATTCCGCCTACACCAGCTCCTGCCACAACCATGGCCTTGCCACCTGTAAAACCTGTCCTGGGAGCAGGGGCTCAGGGACCGGACAGCACCACACCCCCACCAGTGGCACCCCAGCCCACTCAGCAGGCCGGAAGCAGCAGTGCCCGGCGCCATACCATCACCACCACTGCTGCACCAGCACGGGAGGGCAGTGTATTCCTGGGCCTCGAGGGACAGATGGTGAAGATTCAGAGGCAACAGGCAAGATCCACGATGGCCTGCCATCGCCAGCTCCTGCAGCACAACCTGCAGATGGGAGAGATGGTAAAGGGATTTCAGGCATTTGTGGAATCGAATAAGGAGGTGGCAGCAGGGTTAGGCAGGCTAACCACTGCCATAACCCAATCATCTAGCAGACAGGAGGAGCATGAGCTGGTGCGCAGGCGGGATGCCCGGGTGCTGAACCGCGCCATGAGCCGCCTTGCTGCGGCGACGGCACAACTGTGCCATCGCAGCGCGAACATGGAATCTAGCCTGAGTCAGCATACGGCAGAGCTCACAAGGGGGATGGCCCGGATCACCACTGCTATGGAGGCCATGATTATTTCGAACACGGCCTCCAATCCTGCCCTGGACCTGGGTGATGCTGGGGACAGCAGCAGCCGCAGCAGCCCGGCCAGCGCTGCGTCTGAGCCACGTAGGAGCACCAGGCGCTCCGCTGATGCTGCTGGGCATTCAGAGGGGGCTGAGGGACACCCCAGTGGGTCTGGCAAGCGGGCAAAGAAATAGCCTTGCAAGGGTGGGTGAGGCAACCTGACCTTGGACTTTTGTTTTTTTCCTATACACCATTTTTTGTTGCACATCAGTGCTGTAACTGTGTTGCAACAGTATTAAAATTTGTTTTTTCCCAACCAACATTTAGCTGTCTTTGCATCTGTACTCACTCAGAAATAGTTCTCAGTAATCTCCTCACGTCTGTATCTGCCATCACTTGGCGTACACACCCCAGCTGGCTGTGTCAGTGGCACAGCTTCGTCGTCGTCATGGTCCTCGTAGTCAGACAACTCCACCTCAGTGCCCTTCTTCACCGCAAGGTTGTGTAACATTGCACATACAGCTATGATCTTGCAGCAGGTGATGGGGGTATACTGCCTTGCACCTCCACTCTTGTGCAGGCATCTGAATCTACTTTTCCAGATGCCAAAGGTCCGTTCGACAACATTCCTTGTGCGTATGTGGGCCCGGTTATACCTCCTTTGGCTGGGTGTGGAGGGGTTGAGGTAGGGGGTGAGTATGAATGGAAGAGAAAGGGGTTACATTACACACATGCATACATGTATTCCACCTAGCTACTATGTGTTATGGGGGTCTGATGATGTGTCTCACCTAGGAGGTATCCTTCACCAAATTCGCCAGCCATCAGCCGTGCATAGATGCCGCTCTGTTGGAAAATATAGGAGTCATGGGTACTCCCTGGAAATTTTGCAACCAGGTCTGTGATGGTGCACTTTGCATTGCAGATCACCTGCACGTTGATGGTGTGTGTAGACTTGCGATTGCGGTATATGTATTCGGTGTCCGCTGGTGGGCAAATCGGAATGTGCGTGCCATCTATGCAACCGATGATTTGGGGAAATTGTGCCATCTGGTAGAAGTCAGCTTTGGTTTGTAGCAGTTCTGCGTGGGTTGCAGGGAAAGAGATGTACTGGTCCATCCTGTGTATCATGGCGTCAAGGAATGTGTGGAAGAACCTTGACAGGCTGCTCTGGCTCACCCCTCCTGCTGCTGCTACTCCACTTTGATAGCTGCCAGACGCTAGCAGGTGTAGGCTGCATAGCACCTGGATGTGCGCAGGGATGGCGTGTGCCCTTGGGGTGTGGTGGTCCAAGAATGGCTTGAGATCCCTGATGAGCTCAAGTATGGTGTCAGAGTCCAGCCTGTATCTCTGTAGTATCTCTGCCTCTGTGAGCATGAACAGGGTTATCCTCTGTCTGTAGACCTGTTCATTTCTTAGCCATTCCCTCTGTCCTTCCTGCTGTAGCCGTAGCCGCCTCGCAATGACATAGAAAGCTGCCATCCTGCAAGTTGCAATGCATTTTGGGCCTATTTATATGGGTTGGAGTTGGTTACCACCTGATTGCAATCCATGGTAAATACCGAGTGAATTCTACCGATTTTGAGCCGATTTCGGTGTTTCTGTGCCTCCCTACATCTCCCCATCTGTCGGAATCGGGGAATTTCCCGATCTGCGATTCATACGATTCGGCATGTTTTCCGATTCGGCTCATGTCCGAATCGGTCTATCTACCGATTCGGTACATGGACCGAATCGGTGATTTTCCGATTCGGTGTCACTAACGATTCGGTACATGGACCGAATCGGTGATTTTCCGATTCGGTGTCACTAACGATTCGGTACATGGACCGAATCGGTGATTTTCCGATTCGGTGTCACTACCGAATCGGTACATGGACCGAATCGGTGAATTTCCGAATCGGTGTCACTAACGATTCGGTACATGGACCGAATCGGTGATTTTCCGATTCGGTGTCACTACCGAATCGGTACATGGACCGAATCGGTGTTTGCATCCGATTCGGTGTTTTTCCGATTCGTTACATATCCGATTTTCGGTATGTACGTATCGGATTCTTTCCCATTCGGTACTCATTCCGATTCGGTTTTCACTCCGATTCTTTATGTTTTTTGTTCCCTACATCTCGATGGCTGTTTACCGATCGGTAAGGGCCAAAAATCGGTATTTTCGGCCGTTACCGATCGGTAACGCCCTACCTACATCGGGCCCTTAGTTCCTAGAACTTTAGAGGAAGCTCAGGAAGGCTATAAGTAACTTTTGTTTATACAGAGCTAAATTATCTCTGAGGCAAGTTGAGGAACATTTCTTTTCTTATTTTGATTCCTTATTTTTTCAAAGACTAACTCTTCCGTACCATTGAACGTTTGTTTTGTTTCTGCTGCCACTGCTGTTGTAATATGTTAGGGTTTATTTTAACATGTTATACATTAATTTCTAAATTAAAAGTTAGAAGCATTCACACAGACTTTACATTTGTTATTTACCTCTTAGCAGCATTATTTAAAATACATCAGATGACAGAGAAACCATTGCTGAGATAGATAAGATATTCTGGCAGGTATTCAAATAAGCTGCAATTACTACAAACTTTTATTTGAATATTTAATCTGACTCTATTTTAGAAAGCTTATAATCTTTTGTGTGTGTATTACAGCATCCAAGGTGGTAGTCCTGTTTGAACCACAATCAGAAGCACATCCGAATCCAATACGCTGCCAGCAAATGTTTTTCTATCCCCTTACCCCTTTCTCCCTGTCCTTTAGTTCATTTGTGTATCTTGAGTGAACTGCTGGAGACTCTGTTAGGAGAGTGAAGGCATTTACGTTTTTCCATGATACTCCTGCGTTGGTGAATCAGGTGAGTACCATGACATCTCCAGAGTCTGCCACGTATGCCAAATTAAGCCACTGTAAAGCCCAGTAAGCACTTGTTGCTTGGTTGAACACCTACTCTGCATGACTGCATCCAACAAGACCATCAGCACCTTATTTATTCTGCTGCGTGCATCATCAGTCAAGTGTAGTCATTTCTTTGTGTTATCACCACATACCCTGCCAAGCATGAAACTGACCTCATCTGGTTCTGTCAGCCCGGGAGTACTCCTCTCAGCCCATTTTCTTTCAGAAGTCATATTTGCCTGTCTTGTCTTTCTCCTGTTTGGAAAGGAATGATACCATGGCGCGTGGCTTTCTTTCACTGGTCCCTTTAGTCTCTGTGATGGAGTTTATCAGGCACGTCAGGAGTGGGGTGAGAAGCCTGGAGAATGCCTTATAAAATGCGAACATGAGCCCATCCAGGCATGGGATTTGTTTGCTTTGAGCTATGAAATAGCTGATATGACCTCTAATATCTGTATTGACTGATCCATGTTCTGCCGCCTTTTTTCCAAGAGTTTTTGCATCGCTAGGCCTGCCAGGTATCTCTCTATGCTTTCTGCCAGGATCCACCCTTCCTCATACAGCTTTTTGTAAAACTCACTGAAAATGAAAGCTATGTTCTAATCCTCACTACATTATTGACCCCCCCCCTGTTTTGATGTGCTGCCACTCTCTCTGCTGCCTTTTTGGCCTGTAATTTACAAGCTAACAAACCCCTGGCCCTGTTACCCCATTGTAGCATTTCGGACTGACCGCAGCAGGACTTGCTCTGACCAGTCCGCATCTTAAACGCTATTCCAAGTGCTGTGAGCTTCCACCAAACTTACGTCGATTGGGTACATTTATGTATACCTTCCATCTCTCTTAGTTATTGGCCTTTCTTCTCTTTCCTCTCCCTGTTCAACCTCACAGAGACTGACATGAAGCACGCCTTCAATGCATACCATAGCATGCTGTTGTCAACACCGTCTTTGTCATTCTCCTCCAGATATTTGTGTACCTCTATTACTACTTATCATTCCAGAGCAGGCTCTCTTGTAGCATCCAGTCACATTCCATCTACTCTGCAAGGTCAAGTCCATCAGTACATCGCCTAAAAGTCATCTATGCCCTATCGCAGAGGCTGAGATCCTCTGGGACACAAAGGTTGCGACCAAAACATTTTCTTCACTTGCGCAAGAGTGATGGGCTACAGAATGATAGGTGAAATCTATATTTTAAGGGTGTTGCATTCACCAGATGTTCTCCAGTCCAACCTTTTTGAGCCACGCTGCCTCCTCCTTTGACATTGTACCCACACTGTTTCTCCTCTGCATGGTTCTATCCCGTACCCCACCATCATTTAATTCTGGTCTCTTCCAGCACAAGTTACCCTGGTGCCAGGGCCTTTATCTTCGCCATTGTCTTTCGAAAATCTTTCCGGCCTGGTGTAGGAGTATATATTGAACTATAGTGTATGGCTCAGAGACCTCCATGATCACCAAAGCTAATGCTCTCCCCACCTTATCATACTCTGCGCGTATAACTTCCCCTATACAATTTCGCCAAGGAGCACTGCTTCCCCTCCATTTTTGCCATTGTACGATGAGAAATATTGCCTGGGAAGCAGCAAACAGATATCGCGTCATAGATTGTCACATATTCAGTATTGCCAGATGTTTCGCTGGGAAATTGAGACCCCTCATGTTTAGGCTTCTGGCCCTAGACAGCAACCATCCAAAAGTATCTGTGTTAAAGACCAGAGTTCCAGCTGTCTTTTCTGAGCCTGCAGTGGATCCTGTTGCTAAGACATTCTCTCCCACCTCTTCACCCAAATAAACCCAAGTTGATTAAACCACGAAACAGAACTTCTGAAAACAACATTGAGGCCACCCATCGCTCCTCCCTCTAGATCTCGAACCGTTTTGTGAGGGCCACTATTTCATTCTCCTAATGACCTTTAACCATAACCTCCTACTTCTGATTTGAGACAATTATTTCTTTAATAGTCTCTTCCCTCGCACCCTACCCAGCGGCGCTATCGAAGCAATCTGGCAGCTGCATCCTATTTGCGTTGTGTGTCTTCAGTCATTCCCAATATCTGGCATCCCTGGTTCTTGCTACTGTGTGGTAGTTGAAGCTCTCTGTCTCTCTCACAGTCTGGCAAAGGCTTTCTGTCTCTACTTTGCCATAAAATCTGCAGTTGGTCCTGGTTTCTGCTATCCTCCATTTCTCTCTTTGCAATTCTGCCGCTGCTCCCATGGCATTTGACACGTTACCATTTGGTATTTTCTCTGTAATGTTCAGTATACCTGTTGCCTCATCATTGATTTGATGCTCTTGTATCCTACAGCTAAAAATATGTAAAAACTGGTGGCCTGACATATGTGACAGAAGAAAGACTGTCACTAGTCAGAATACTTGCCTCTTCTGCAGGGTAACTGTTGATAGGTCTTGAAACAGCATAATTCTGTGGCCTTGAAAATGATGTCTTCCTTTTCGCTTGTTATCTCCACAATCGTCTAATGGTCTTATATCTGATCTTGTGTTTGTACCCTTCTAAGGCTATCCAGAGGGTAGGACCAGGTCTACTGCTTTATGTTTCATCAGCTCTATCAATGTCTGATATTCCAAGCGCAAGGTAGAGCGTAACAAACTCAAAAGCTGTCCTGGATATTGACTTTAACTGCCTGATGCCTAACCTTAGGATGGCCATCAGTGTACCAGTGTACAGTACAGTCCCCTGCCTGACCCCAAGATGGCTTCCATAGTGGTCCCCTATACATTGTTTTACTTCCCTGGGACAACAATTGGACATTGACCAGACTTTGAACCTGTTCCCTAACCTGCCTACACATCAGGACCTGGAACCTGCAGAACTTACCCCAAACTGTTGGGACCTAGCGATTTGGCTGATGCCCGGTGGAGCTACCATATAGCTAAAGAGAAGAAGGGGTTGTGGACTCCCCCTCCCTGCCGTCACCTACCCAGCCGGACCTTGGGCAGATTTTCCCCTCGTCTCTACGTCCTGTCTTCCTCCTACCCCTTTTACCCTATCCCCTTGCCCTTCCTGCTCCATTCACCTTGTCCCATATGTTCTTTAAATGCTTTTCTTGATGCATATGTAACTTTTAACTGATGTAATGTACAACATTATTGTCCCTCATGTAAAGCGCTCTGATTCCATTGGGTCTAGCCAGCGCTATATAATAACTCACTAATTACATTTGTTCCCATTTAATACTCTTTCTCTCTTTGTCTACCTCCCTAGCTCCTATCCACTCTCCCCTGAATCTCTCACCTTGCCTGCTAGTCTGCCTAGCCCCCTGTCCTTTGTGCCCTTTGACTAAGCACTCCTTCTCCCCTTGTTGGGGAAAGATCCAATATTTATACTCTGGAGTCTCAGCGTACCCGCTGAGAGAGTCCACTGCGCCAAAGGTGCCACTCACAGCTGAGGTATGGTATGGCACCTCTTGCCACCCCTCTCCCCTTTTTTGGGGAAGGATCCAGTATGTAGGCCTTGGAGTCTCAGAGACCCCTCTGAGAGAGTCCATTGCGTAAAGGGAGCCTCTCGCAACAGAGATAGGGAAGTGATACCACTTCCCCTGGGATCACAGCTTACTGGACTTTGGACGTTGCATTGGCTCGTCTACCGTTTTGTGTCCCCGTCGCCCTTCCCCTCCTCTTTCCATGCGATGTCCTTCACACTCCCCTCCTCTTTCCCGCCTTCATTACCTGTCTATTTCCCCAGCTTCTTCCCCCTCCCCTGAATCTTTCCGCTTGCCTGCCTTTCCCCTTACATATTTGTGCTTATTATTTATCTTGACCTTACAAGTAACTATGTTGCCATGCTCTAATAACTGTGTAACCTTTGTAATGATGTAACCTGTAACTACGATCTGATGCTCATGTAAAGCGCTCTGATACCTTCTGGTCTAGCCAGCGCTATATAAAACCTTTAAAATAAATAAATAGTGTTCTACATCCTCCCTTCTGCACCCTGTGTATCCTCACATTAGTCTGCCAAGAGAGGTTTTCCAAATCTTAAAATTTTTCCTACAGGATGATGTTCTGCTGTTGTATGGCAACAATTTCTTGCCCGAGGAATTCTTGTTTCTCTGATCTATTACGTCTTGCTTCTTTGAGGGAAAATATCCTCTTCCTTAGCTCATTATTATCTTTCTTGATTTTAAGTATCTTCTGGTGTAATTCATGATTGACAGCTGTGAAGTCCTTGTGGAGCCCTCTGAATAATTCTTCCATGGATTGCTCTGTTTAACAGGTTCTTCTTCTTCCCCTGTGTTCCAGGTCACCTGTGTGTTCTCCTTTGAGACTTCGTGTTCAACCTGCTGGGTCATTTCCTGCTTTTGAGGAAGGGGGTTATCAAAACTTCTTTAATTGAGCTAGCCTTCTGGCCTTTCGCCTTGCAGTCTCTCCTTGACTCTACATGCTGTTCTTGAACCACCATCAATTCGTTCCTCCCTTGGACCCTGTTCATTTGGTTATAACCCTCACAAAAGTGCATTGAGGTGCAGATATGGATCTTCCTCCCGCTCAACTCTGTCCCACTACAACTGGGACTGGGTTGCTTTGTCCCAAAGTTCAGGGTCACTTCAGTTTATGCTGCATGATCACGATGAAAATGTCCAAATCCACAGTAGTTATGGGCTTCACCTGCTTTGCTGTTGGTCTTTGCACAATCAAGCCCTTCTTTTGCCACCTGCTTGTTGTCTTGGCTCCTCGTGGGCGCTCCCCCCTCACTGTCCCAGGGGCCAGAATCACCATTCATTCTCATTGCTATTGCCATTCATGTGCCTCAGGGCTCATTAGGAAACCTTTAGTATGCTGTTGTCCTTGATGCCCATGACGGAACGCCTTTACTCAAGTTTGGTGACTTCTTTCTACTGAGCGCCTGCTTACCTCTGAGGTGCCTCTGTATCCCCATATTTGGCTTCGATCTGCTGATATGCCAGACCTGCAATACTGCTGCTACTGCTTCCTCTTCTGTTCAGTCCTGGCCTTGTGAGGCCCTCAAGAAAGTTCTACAACTCTGGTCACTATAATGTATGTTGCATGTGCGGCACATTTAGCCAGCAATCTGCCACTATCCCTCAAATTGCACCCTCATCCACTATTGCTTTGGCCACTGCTGCTTCATCAGCCCCTCAAACCATTTTAGGTCTGTCCTCAAGGCGAATTCACTAATGAACAGTACTGTAGATCAGTCAGTTGGGCTGAAGGGACAGGAAGCACAGTTCACGAGGCTTCCATCCTGGCCATGCTTCCCCCACGAGGTACTATTAGAAACATGTTGATGCGCGTGGGCAGACTGTGCAAGAAGCTTGACAGACATCAGGAGCAAGGAGCTTAATGCACACGGACAGTGTGAGGAGATTTGGGGGACATCGTTTAAAGTGTGAGGAACTTGAGAAATTGAGAGTCATCTTGGGGAGATTGAGTTACGTCTGCAGTATATGAAGCCTCGGGCCGAAAGGACAGGGACAAGCTAGGAGGCCCTTTGTTCACATGGACACAGTGTGAAGTGATGTGGCCATATGGACATGGACGTAAGGTGAGGACTTTGAATCACAAAGACATGTTAAGGCTAATGCTGCTGTCGATGAATTAAGCATACTACATCAAACTCTCACCCGTCACAAACACTAAAGTCCTAGTGCTTAGGTGAGATTCTGCTGACTCTGAGCGCACAATGAAAAGCATGCTTCATTAATTCTGTATTACAGTGAAGTGATATTACTCATTATTACTGTTATAAATATAAATAGTTTTTTGAAGTGTTGCAGGAAAGTTGGGAGCCTTATGGTTGGAAGGCGAGCCAGGACAGTTCAAGGAAATCCACATCTGGGGCACCTTCCACCGCTCACAGTCTCTGTGCTTGTAAACATCCATACTTCCACTGCTAGATAATACCACGTTTTAGCCACGTTATTTACATTTGTACATTTTGGAGTCGTGGTTTTACTCCAGTGTTTGTTGACCAAACAGAGAAATATGAGGTAAAACTTGTGATACAGTAGAGAGTCAGTAATGTAACTTCTACTACAGCATACTGGGTCGTATATTTCTAACTTAGGTTTCCCCAACTCTTTATAGGAACATTAGCTGGATTTTTCAATATTTTCCTAGATATGTGTTCAGCCTTTCATTTATGTTTCCAGGCTTTGATCTAATTTAGCTGTTCTTGCTAAAGCGGTGGTCTAGTAGTACCTTTTCAGGGGATTGTCCGATCGCCTGATTCTAGTGCCCACCAGAGTATCCAACATAGCACAATTTCAAATGCAAATAATGTTTCTATCTAACAGCTTTGCATCCTCAGATTGCATGCAGAAGCTTCCTCTGTATTGCCATGTAAATTGACCTTGTTGCCTTTCCTTTTGTTTCAAATAAACCTCTGCTTACTTTCCACCCTGTAGTATACTTGTGTTCTGGTTCGGGCAGGACCAGGTTTGGCAGATTGGGCTGGACTGTTCTCATTGAAGCAGGGTCTAGAGTGAATTGCATATAGCTGTGTCCAGCTGAGGTGGTATGGTATGCAAAATAACAATGGACTGGGATGCAACTCCAAGTAATTACTAGTGGCTGAGATTAATTCAAGCATTCCATCCAACACTTTCTTGTGTACTTAATAGTGATGCTGGGCGTGGACAGGTATGCCCAGACGTGGATCTCATGTACACTGTGTCACTGGAGCCAAGCTATACACTGAACACTAAGAAGGATGAAACGGATCTTGGGTTCTTTGTGTTCCGGTTCAGGGAGGAACTGGCCTTGCAGTTAGTTCAGGCTGGACTGTTCCCATTGGAGCAGGGTCAAAACAGATTTGCTATAACTTGTTCTGGGCAACCTAGAGGACAAGGGTGTCTCTCGTGTTTGCAGGACACTGGTTGTAAAAACACTGGATCTCCTTCAATCTATCACAGAAACGTGGGAAATTGGCTTGTGCCCCTTGGAAAATGACTGGATTGAGGCTAAGAAATTTTAACAATTTTCATAGACTATATTACACGCCATCTTGGATGTTCAAAATAGGGAAACGTAGATGACGTCTGCCGTAGATGCCTCTTGCATATGGGCACCTTTTCCATGTAATGTGGGAAAGGACAGTGATCCAGGTGGATTGGTCACAAATACACAATGGCCTTGAAAAGGTCAGTGGAAGGTTATTGGCTGTTGACCTCCAACTCCAACTAGTATTCACAGGTCTAGTAATCGCTGAGAGAGATATAGCAAAATACTGGAGAGCCCCGCCTGCCCCACTTATTGCAGAATGGTATTGAGGCAAAGATATATGTGCTGTGGCTGAGGAGTCAGTATATAAAACCTGAGACTGCCCCACTAAAAATGACAAAATATGGGGAGGGTTGCTGCGTTAATTGTATTCCGAAGGTTGAGAGGCCTAGTCTTGCAAAACTGGACTGAATGATCACGTCTGTGCCACTCAATTTTATGAGTGTTCTTTTGTTTATGTTTTATCCTGTGCAATGTACTGGTAATTCCTCATCTAGGCATTGGGAGGGGATTGTGTTACCTTGATCTTGCTGTTTAAGTACATTGTGTTATTATGTATTGAAATCAATGCAAATAGATTTAAAAAAAGGCTGATTTGCTAAGGTTGCGGATCACCCAAGAGAAGTTGATGATGGTCCTGGTAGCTCTGCTGAGGAGGGTGGCAGTGAGCATTCTTATTCTCCGGACAAGGATGTGGTATGCAACAGGCCAATTCACAGTGTACATCATTGTTAGAAATGGAATCCCCACCTGGCTGAGGGTCGCACCCCAGTCCAGTAGGAACCCCACTCCCACATAAAGGAAGGGAGGGGCCCTTCCCAAAATGACGCCTGCTCCCCTTGGAAGGATGGTAGCTAGGGCAGGCAGGCTTATTCCCTCGTTAGCGTACTAAGCATTTCGGACTGCACTTGGCAGTAGAAGAGACCCACTACAAAATAGACATGACACGGAGTTCTAGTGAAATAGTGGCTCCTTTATATAACTTTCTCAGTAGGCGTACAACCATACTCTCCGCACAGTACCTCAAGACGAGGCCGTGGTTCTATTACCAAAGTTTGTGGCGCACCAGCGGTGCGGCCCGAAGTATGCTTCGTATTCGCGGTTCTGGCCTCAAAGTTCGTGGCGCACCAGCAGTGTGGGCAGGATTACACGGGGTACTCGTGGTTGCGTTCTCACAGTTCGTGGCGCCCTCAGCAGTGCGGGCAGGAGTACGGAACGCACTCTACGTTGCTGCTGGTCAGTTCAGGTGGAGGACAGGCGTGAGCCGTGACAGCCTCAGCAGGGCTTGTGGTGATGGCGCAAGCTTGGAGCCGCGACAGCGTCATCAGGGCTCGGGTGATGGTGAAAGTTTGGAGCTGCGACAGCGTCAACAGGGCTCAGGTGATGGTGAAAGCTTGGAGCCGCGACAGCGTCAGCAGGGCTCAGGTGATGGCGAAGACTTTGGAGCTGCGACAGCGTCAGCAGGGCTCAGGTGATGGTGAAGGCTTGGAGCCGCAACAGCGTCAGCAGGGCTCAGGTGATGGCGAAGACTTTTGAGCCGCGACAGCAGGTCTCAGGTGATGGCGAAGGCTTGGAGCCGCGACAGCGTCAGCAGGGCTCAGATGGAGGCGAAGACTTGGAGCCGCAACAGCGTCAGCAGGGCTCAGGTGGAGGCGAAGACTTAGAGCCGCAACAGCGTCAGCAGGGCCCTTGGTGATGGCGAAGACTTGGAGCTGCGACAGCGTCAGCAGGGCTCAGGGGATGGTGAAGACTTGGAGCCGCGACAGCTTCAGCAGGGCTCAAATGATGGCGAGAACTTGGAGCCGCGACAGCATCAGCAGGGCTCAGATGATGGCGAGAACTTGGAGCCGCGACAGCGTCTGCAGGGCTCAGGTGGAGGTGAGAACCTGGAGCCGCGACAGTGTCAGCAGGGCTCAGATGGAGGTGAAGACTTGGAGCCGCGACAGCGTCAGCAGGGCTCAGATGGAGGTGAAGACTTGGAGCCGTGACAGCGTCTACAGGGCTTAGATGATGGCGAGAACTTGGAGCCGCGACAGCGTCAGCAGGGCTCAGATGATGGCGAGAGGTACACTCATAGTGCCGTAGGAGGGCTCCCGGGGGTACCTCTTCGGAGGTTCCCCTAGCAGATCTGCTTCTCTAGTTCCAGCGTCCTTCTTTTATCCCTGAAAATGTCTTTGGTATCCTTTCATGTAGGCCGGGGGTTTCCCTCCCCTTGGCCCGGTTGGGGGGTGGCTCCCGTCATGGGCCACCTCATACTTTGAAGCAGGAAGGCAGGGTCGTCAGCCGCCCAGCAGGAAGCGGCGTCGGCATTGTGGAGGACAGGACGCAGCCCCGAAACTACTCCTCCCCTCTAATCTAAAGGGCAGACAGCAGATACCAGATGGCGGAGCTTCCCCAGGCCCTGTCACTATCTCTAGATGGAGAATACATATCCTAGCAGCATCGTCCAGCAAGATTGCCTGGAGGACAGTCCCGGCCCAGAAGTCCTATTTCTAGACCTAGGAGGTGGAGAGCACTCTTCCTAAAGAGTGTATTACTTAATTCTGATTTTAGGGATGTCAGTCTCGTATTTTTCATATGTTCCCTGGGTCAGTTAAATAATAAGGGGTATGGATCAAAAAGTTACTACAACGAAGATGGCTGCAAAACACTACGTGGTCATGTCACCCGCGCCTGGGCAGGGCCTACCCTCTACTAACAATACGCCCTGCCCAAGGGTCGACCATAGGGGTGCCGGGTAGGTTGAAAAGGGAGCCCAAGTAGGCCTGAGAAAAGGGTAAATGTGTCATAACGTTCAGGGGTTAGCTTTGGGAGAAGGGCCAGGTCCAACACAACCCCCTTCCAGCCAAGCACAGGGGGGACCAATCACTACCAGGATGGGCTTCCCTGTGGTGGGCGATAGAACATGGGACCTGGCGCACAACAGTCTACTCCAGTCCTAGGCCCCATGTAAGCAGTATTCTCCCTGGGGGACATCATCCGGGGAATACCTAATCCTTGTTTGCATAGAGGGGTATCTCCCCACATCCATAATACACATACAGCTAACACCGGGGCGTGGCCTTTTCCGCTCCCAGCCAAACAAGACAACCAACTAAGGGGCCCAATGGCCGCTATCAGGGGTGAGAGCCAGTCCTCCCACCTGCTAGTCTTCTCTACTGCTGGGGGGGTCAGAGAGTGGGGGGCAGTAGCCCCAGGTGCTGGGCATCTTCTTTCCACTCCCATTCCTGTTTGGTTAGGTATGACCGCCTAGCACCAACCGACCAGCCTTGGGCCCTCATCCAGCTGCCCTTTGGGAGGCGAAGGTGGGCGGTCCCACACTCTTGTTCCTTTTTCTAGGGGGTTCCGTACCCTCCCACCGGGAGAGATGCCCCTCGAACATAATTCACTCATTAGTCCGGTATCTTTCTCCTACAATGAAACCATTAACCTAGGGTCCAAACCCCCATGTCCAACTAGGGGCAGAGGTGAGGCCTCCCTCCCTCTGCACCCCCTTCCAGATGCTGGTACCCTCCCAATCGGAGTGGGACTGCGGGACACTAGAACTACGGGGGCCCTACGTATGGGTGCTCCACATCCCCCTATTCCCGGGGGATCCCCCCCAAGGCCCTCTCCAAATCTTTTGGGACTCAAAAAAATATTTGCTGCTACCGGGTGTTCTCTGAGGACAGGGAACTGGTTTTCTAACAGGGGTTGGCAAGGCTCTGGAACAACAGTACTTAAGCTATGTTCGTCCATATTTACATCGGGTTCTTCTCCTGGGCTACCCTTCACCCCACCAGGTAGGGCTTCTCCTATATCTTCTACACTGCTATCCCGATATTGGCTGGACAGTCCCTGGCCGTTTTTTAACACACTCTCTTCTGGGCTGAACTTACTTTCTGGTACCAGGCGCGTAACCATGGGTGAACCCCTCTCTCGGGGCCCCTCCTCGGGAGTCGGTCGGGTACCCCTATCCCTTGAACCATCAACTCTTGGGTCAGTCCCTGACTCTCTAATATCCTGCGTCCTACAGGAGCTATCTTATTCTCATACTTTCCCTGGGGCATGTGGCGCCCCGCCCTCAAGTGGGGGGACCTACCATCTTGGTGGGTGTACTATATCCCCTGCTCTATTTGCTACAAGACTGCGGCCCTTAATTGGTCTGAGCTTCCCTTCTAGTGCTGTATTGAACGAAAGTCGCTGTGGCCCGCTGGGCTGAATTCGTCCTCGAGTTCAGTGTCTAGGAATAAAATTTTGCGGCCACCAGCTGGGTCATAGTTTACTACAAGGTTCGCACATATGGAGGCATTTCCACTGCCGCCAACTGGGTGGGACTCTTCTTTCAGCTCCGCCCTCGCCAGCGGAACTTGGTCGCTGCTGGCTGAAGCGTACATCCTTTCAACCTCAGCGCGGGAAAAGGGGCCAACAAGGCGGTCTGCTGCTGCATACAAGCTCTCCGCCTCAGCAGTTAAAAATGTGCACTCTGCTTCCCACTCAGCACAAAGAGGGGAACATTCGCTGGCCTCCGCAGCGCGGGGCTCGGTCTCCCGCTCTGCCATGCTCATGGGGGGAGTTACAGAAGTTTTGCTTTGTCGGATGGCGGCCCACCAGGCCTCCTGCCTTTGTCGTTCCCAATCAAGTTCTTCCATCTCTAGTTCATGCGCAATTCTCATCTGCTCTAGTTTCCTCTGAGATTCCTCCTTCAGTACTTGGAGGCGTTTGTCCCTTTCTAAGCTTAGGTTTACCATTGCAATTTGATGTTCCTTGTCTCTCTCTCTGTCCTCCCATTCTGCAGGGGACAGGCCTCTGGCTGGAGGACCACTGATGCTGGGTGGGGAAGAATCCCTCCTCCCCTCTGAGCTCAGGCGCCCATGTAAGTTGTCTGTAAAGTGGTTTTGGAATCCATCTTTCTTACCAGCACCCATGCTAGATGCCATGAACTCGGTGACTCTCCTGGTCAGCGAGTGTTCGCGGTTCCTCATGAACTCAAAAGCTGGCATCTCGAAAAAAAAAGTCTAACAACATCATGCGTGGTAGTTTGGAGTTTGTACTCACTCGGTAATAGTTACTGTTTCCTGGTACATGGAATCCTAAAGGCACTTCCGTCTCTTCGGAGTCGGAAGTTTGTATCCTAACCGCTTCCACCAGTGTTAGAAATGGAATCCCCACCTGGCTGAGGGTCGCACCCCAGTCCAGTAGGAACCCCACTCCCACATAAAGGAAGGGAGGGGGCCTTCCCAAAATGACGCCTGCTCCCCTTGGAAGGATGGTAGCTAGGGCAGGCAGGCTTATTCCCTCGTTAGCGTGCCAAGCATTTCGGACTGCACTTGGCAGTAGAAGAGACCCACTACAAAATAGACATGACACAGAGTTCTAGTGAAATAGTGGCTCCTTTATATAACTTTCTCAGTAGGCGTACAACCATACTCTCTGCACAGTACCTCAAGACGAGGCCGTGGTTCTATTATCAAAGTTCGTGGCGCACCAGCGGTGCAGCCCGAAGTATGCTTCGTACTCGCGGTTCTGGCCTCAAAGTTTGTGGCGCACCAGCAGTGCGGGCAGGAGTACACAGGGTACTCGTGGTTGAGTTCTCACAGTTCGTGGCGCCCTCAGCAGTGCGGGCAGGAGTGCGGAACGCACTCTACGTTGCTGCTGGTCAGTTCAGGTGGAGGACAGGCTTGAGCCGCGACAGCGTCAGCAGGGCTCGGGTGATGGTGAAAGCTTGGAGCCGCGACATTATCAGCAGGGCTCAGGTGATGGTGAAAGCTTGGAGCCGCAACAGCGTCAGCAGGGCTCAGGTGATGGCGAAGACTTTGGAGCCGCAACAGCGTTAGCAGGGCTCAGGTGATGGCGAAGGCTTGGAGCCGCGACAGCGTCAGCAGGGCTCAGATGATGGCGAAGACTTTGGAGCCACAACAGCATCAGCAGGGCTCAGGTGATGGCGAAGACTTTGGAGCCGCAACAGCGTCAGCAGGGCTCAGGTGATGGTGAAGGCTTGGAGCCGCGACAGCGTCAGCCGGGCTCAGATGGAGGCGAAGACTTGGAGCCGGGACAGCGTCAGCAGGGCTTTCTGGTCAAGAATTGGCTTGGTAGTTTAGTCTGCCCTGTTCCCATGATGCACTGGGCCAGGGACAGACTGATTTGCATATAGCCAGGTTCTGAGCTGGGATGGTGCAGTGAGATAAATAACGGTGATGGATCAAGCCCTGATCTTTGGACTGGGTAAGAGTGGTCCTTAATTCAGACACTCCGTTCATCACCACCCCCTTTTCTGAATCATTTTTGGCCACTATAGGTGTGGCAGGGTATACTCAGACATGAGTCCCTTTCTCACTGCACCATCAGGATTCAAGCAAGCCGGGCCGAAGACGGCTGAAATGCCAGAAACCAGTCCCCGGTAGCTTGTCTCCTTTCTGGTCAAGAATTGGCTTGGTAGTTTAGTCTGCCCTGTTCCCATGATGCACTGGGCCAGGGACAGACTGATTTGCATATAGCCAGGTTCTGAGCTGGGATGGTGCAGTGAGATAAATAACGGTGATGGATCAAGCCCTGATCTTTGGACTGGGTAAGAGTGGTCTGCTTAATTCAGACACTCCGTTCATCACCACCCCCTTTTCTGAATCATTTTTGGCCACTATAGGTGTGGCAGGGTATACTCAGACATGAGTCCCTTTCTCACTGCACCATCAGGATTCAAGCAAGCCGGGCCGAAGACGGCTGAAATGCCAGAAACCGGTCCCCGGTAGCTTGTCTCCTTTCTGGTCAAGAATTGGCTTGGTAGTTTAGTCTGCCCTGTTCCCATGATGCACTGGGCCAGGGACAGACTGATTTGCATATAGCCAGGTTCTGAGCTGGGATGGTGCAGTGAGATAAATAACGGTGATGGATCAAGCCCTGATCTTTGGACTGGGTAATAGTGGTCTGCTTAATTCAGACACTCCGTTCATCACCACCCCCTTTTCTGAATCATTTTTGGCCACTATAGGTGTGGCAGGGTATACTCAGACATGAGTCCCTTTCTCACTGCACCATCAGGATTCAAGCAAGCCGGGCCGAAGACGGCTGAAATGCCAGAAACCGGTCCCCGGTAGCTTGTCTCCTTTCTGGTCAAGAATTGGCTTGGTAGTTTAGTCTGCCCTGTTCCCATGATGCACTGGGCCAGGGACAGACTGATTTGCATATAGCCAGGTTCTGAGCTGGGATGGTGCAGTGAGATAAATAACGGTGATGGATCAAGCCCTGATCTTTGGACTGGGTAAGAGTGGTCTGCTTAATTCAGACACTCCGTTCATCACCACCCCCTTTTCTGAATCATTTTTGGCCACTATAGGTGTGGCAGGGTATACTCAGACATGAGTCCCTTTCTCACTGCACCATCAGGATTCAAGCAAGCCGGGCCGAAGACGGCTGAAATGCCAGAAACCGGTCCCCGGTAGCTTGTCTCCTTTCTGGTCAAGAATTGGCTTGGTAGTTTAGTCTCCCCTGTTCCCATGATGCACTGGGCCAGGGACAGACTGATTTGCATATAGCCAGGTTCTGAGCTGGGATGGTGCAGTGAGATAAATAACGGTGATGGATCAAGCCCTGATCTTTGGACTGGGTAAGAGTGGTCTGCTTAATTCAGACACTCCGTTCATCACCACCCCCTTTTCTGAATCATTTTTGGCCACTATAGGTGTGGCAGGGTATACTCAGACATGAGTCCCTTTCTCACTGCACCATCAGGATTCAAGCAAGCCGGGCCGAAGACGGCTGAAATGCCAGAAACCGGTCCCCGGTAGCTTGTCTCCTTTCTGGTCAAGAATTGGCTTGGTAGTTTAGTCTGCCCTGTTCCCATGATGCACTGGGCCAGGGACAGACTGATTTGCAAATAGCCAGGTTCTGAGCTGGGATGGTGCAGTGAGATAAATAACGGTGATGGATCAAGCCCTGATCTTTGGACTGGGTAAGAGTGGTCTGCTTAATTCAGACACTCCGTTCATCACCACCCCCTTTTCTGAATCATTTTTGGCCACTATAGGTGTGGCAGGGTATACTCAGACATGAGTCCCTTTCTCACTGCACCATCAGGATTCAAGCAAGCCGGGCCGAAGACGGCTGAAATGCCAGAAACCGGTCCCCGGTAGCTTGTCTCCTTTCTGGTCAAGAATTGGCTTGGTAGTTTAGTCTGCCCTGTTCCCATGATGCACTGGGCCAGGGACAGACTGATTTGCATATAGCCAGGTTCTGAGCTGGGATGGTGCAGTGAGATAAATAACGGTGATGGATCAAGCCCTGATCTTTGGACTGGGTAAGAGTGGTCTGCTTAATTCAGACACTCCGTTCATCACCACCCCCTTTTCTGAATCCCCTTGGAAGGATGGTAGCTAGGGCAGGCAGGCTTATTCCCTCGTTAGCGTGCCAAGCATTTCGGACTGCACTTGGCAGTAGAAGAGACCCACTACAAAATAGACATGACACAGAGTTCTAGTGAAATAGTGGCTTCTTTATATAACTTTCTCAGTAGGCGTACAACCATACTCACCTGCACAGTACCTCAAGACGAGGCCGTGGTTCTATTATCAAAGTTTGTGGCGCACCAGCGGTGCAGCCCGGAGTATGCTTCGCACTTGCGGTTCTGGCCTCAAAGTTTGTGGCGCACCAGCAGTGCGGGCAGGAGTACACGGGGTACTCGTGGTTGAGTTCTCACAGTTCGTGGCGCCCTCAGCAGTGCGGGCAGGAGTGCGGAACGCACTCTACGTTGCTGCTGGTCAGTTCAGGTGGAGGACAGGCTTGAGCCGCGACAGCGTCAGCAGGGCTCGGGTGATGGTGAAAGCTTGGAGCCGCGACAGCATCAGCAGGGCTCAGGTGATGGTGAAAGCTTGGAGCCACGACAGCGTCAGCAGGGCTCAGGTGATGGCGAAGACTTTGGAGCCGCGACAGCGTTAGCAGGGCTCAGGTGATGGCGAAGGCTTGGAGCCGCGACAGCGTCAGCAGGGCTCAGATGATGGCGAAGACTTTGGAGCCGCGACAGCATCAGCGGGGCTCAGGTGATGGCGAAGACTTTGGAGCCGCAACAGCGTCAGCAGGGCTCAGGTGATGGTGAAGGCTTGGAGCCGCGACAGCGTCAGCGGGGCTCAGATGGAGGCGAAGACTTGGAGCCGGGACAGCGTCATCAGGGCTCAGGTGGAGGCAAAGACTTGGAGCCGCGAGAGCGTCAGCAGGGCTCAGGTGATGGCGAAGGCTTGGAGCCGCGACAGCGTCAGCAGGGCTCAGATGATGGCGAAGACTTTGGAGCCGCGACAGCATCAGCAGGGCGCAGGTGATGGCGAAGGCTTGGAGCCGCGACAGCGTCAGCGGGGCTCAGATGGAGGCGAAGACTTGGAGCCGGGACAGCATCAGCAGGGCTCAGGTGGAGGCGAAGACTTGGAGCCGCGAGAGCGTCAGCAGGGCCCTTGGTGATGGCGAAGACTTGGAGCCGCGACAGCGTCAGCAGGGCTCAGGTGATGGTGAAGACTTGGAGCCGCAACAGCGTCAGCAGGGCTCAGATGATGGTGAGAACTTGGAGCCGCGACAGCGTCAGCAGGGCTCAGATGATGGCGAAGACTTTGGAGCCGCAACAGCATCAGCAGGGCTCAGGTTATGGCGAAGACTTGGAGCCGGGACAGCGTCAGCAGGGCTCAGGTGGAGACGAACACTTGGAGCCGCGAGAAGGTCAGCAGGGCCCTTGGTGATGGCGAAGACTTGGAGCCACGACAGCGTCAGCAGGGCTCAGGTGATGGTGAAGACTTGGAGCCGCGACAGTGTCAGCAGGGCTCAGATGATGGCGAGAACTAGGAGCCGTGACAGCGGCAGCAGGGCTCAGATGATGGCGAGAACTTGGAGCCGCGACAGCGTCTGCAGGGCACAGGTGGAGGTGAGAACTTGGAGCCGCGACAGCGTCAGCAGGGCTCAGATGGAGGTGAAGACTTGGAGCCTCGACAGCGTCAGCAGGGCTCAGATGGAGGTGAAGACTTGGAGCCGCGACAGCGTCTGCAGGGCTTAGATGATGGCGAGAACTTGGAGACGCGACAGCGTCAGCAGGGCTCAGATGATGGCGAGAGGCACACTCGTCGTGCCATAGGAGGGCTCCCGGGGGTACCTCTTCGGAGGTTCCCCTAGCAGATCTGCTTCTCTAGTTCTAGCGTCCTTCTTTTATCCCTGAAAATGTCTTTGATCTCCTTTCATGTAGGCTGGGGGTTTCCCTCCCCTGGGCCCGGTTGGGGGGTGGCTCCCGTCATGGGCCACCTCATCCTTTGAAGCAGGAAGGCAGGGTCGTCAGCCGCCCAGCAGGAAGCAGCGTCGGCATTGTGGAGGACAGGACACAGCCCCCGAAACTACTCCTCCCCTCTAATCTAAAGGGAAGACAGCAGATACCAGATGGCGGAGCTTTCCCAGGCCCTGTCACTATCTCTAGACAGGGAATACACATCCTAGCAGTATCGTCCAGCAAGATTGCCTGGAGGACAGTCCCGGCCCAGAAGTCCTATTTCTAGACCTAGGAGGTGGAGAGCACTCTTCCTAAAGAGTGTATTACGTAATTCTGATTTTAGGGATGTCAGTCTCGTATTTTTCCTATGTTCCCTGGGTCAGATAAATAATAAGGGGTATGATCAAAAAGCTACTAAAACGAAGATGGCTGCAAAACACTACGAGGTCATGTCACCCACGCCTGGGCAGGGCCTACCCTCTACTAACAATGCGCCCTGCCCAAGGGTCGACCATAGGGGTGCCGGGTAGGTTGAAAAGGGAGCCCAAATAGGCCTGAGAAAAGGGTAAATGTGTTGTAGCGTTCAGGGGTTAGCTTTGAGAGAAGGGCCAGATCCAACAATCATCCATCTAAATCTAGAGATTTTTACATGCACTAATTGCTTTCTGTGCAAACTATTTTTTTGTTTTGTTTTTCCTCAAAAAGGGGAAGATGTAGTAATAACATGCACTTGCACGCGCTTTCACGCGAGAGTGATTTTGTCATGGTAATGTAATTGCACGTGCACACACAACTTTGTATTCCTTTATGTACAGTTCCACGTTCAGGACTGCCACTAACGGAGCCTCTTTGAACTGTTTAGTGGTCAGTTGGTGATCCCCTGCCAGTGAGCAGTCATGAATGTGGGCTCCTCATTTCTGAATAAACTCCCCACTTTTCTACTTACTTGCCACGAGTGTCATCATCACACACGCCAACAGATCTCACCACCATTTTTTCCTCCAACCTATGCCTGCTCAGAATCATACACAGTACACAAAATTGCTCAGAATTGGCAAACCCATGCAGTAACCAGCTAAGTGGAATATGGTCATATTAAATACTGTAACGGGCCCTGTAGACCTGTTTAAAGTTGTCAGTATACTGAAAACCTTAAAGTACTCTCCATTCTATCATGCTTCTTAAAAATTCTTCATGCACCACACTGCTAAGCGCTGTGCCCCATAACACGATAACCGTACCTCAGTGGTAGTGGCGCAACACTTCACATATAGGATCAGAACAAAGAAAAACGTCCTTCCAACCAAACCCCACACGGTGTAGCATGCTGCCTTGTAGGCGAGCCCTTCAACACCCTACATAGTGGTCGTAAGTGCTATATAAACGTTGCACTACTGTACAATGTGATTTAGTGCAATATTGTTCTCTAAATCATCGTTGGTGAGAGGATGGCAGAGTTGTGTGGCAGTCCAACTACTGCGCATATCTACCACAACTCAGTTTTTCTAAATGCCACT
Organism: Lissotriton vulgaris; assembly: GCF_964263255.1. Classification (NCBI taxonomy): domain Eukaryota; kingdom Metazoa; phylum Chordata; class Amphibia; order Caudata; family Salamandridae; genus Lissotriton; species Lissotriton vulgaris. The sequence goes on from NC_141695.1 coordinate 901,065,212, forward strand.
GTGGGTAGCATCTTTTTTTTTTACAGACTTTTATATAGCGCGAACTTGACCTGAAACTGGTATCAGAGCACTTTACATAGCACCATTTGCATTACATGAGGACACACATTCACTTTTGTTAGGCATGGGGAGATTAAATGATTTGCTCAGAATCACAGGATGTTCAGCGTCATTGCCGAGACTCGAACCCAGTTCTCCAGATTGGAGGTCGACCGCCCTAGCCTTTAGGCCAACTCCTCATCTTTGCTCGAGGGTTTTGGTTCCTGCCTTGGAGAACCAACACTGACTCGAAATTATAAAAAAAAATAGCAGCTACAGAGAGAGAATTATCTCATTTATGCAAGCAAAAATATGTTGTGTTGACGTTTTTAATTCCTGAGTAATGGGACGAGGGGGTGTGTGTGGACCCGGACAGAAGCGGGTTTGTGCATTTACAGAAGGGACTGTGATCGACTCATGCAGCAGCGTCAGGGAAGGGGCAGAACTGGGCAAGAAAGTGCTTTAAATAGACTGAGGACTTCTTGTTTCCAGGAGGGCGGGCGGGCGGGCGGCGCGCCACCACTTGGAGCGCGCAGGGCCTTCGGAAGGAACAATGCTGTGATCTTTGAAGGGGCTGCACAGCCAAGAGGATTTACAGACGTTTCTACTGAGAGCGAAAGAAAAGATTACATGGTGCAGAGACTTCTACGTAAACAGCTGGAACGATTGGTGGGTAGCGGAAGAGAAGGCTGCTTTGAAATGAGACAGTGGTGGCGCGTCTTTAGCCACTCATGGCGTTTCGGGCCGCGTGCTCTAACAGCGCATTATGTAAGTCTGGGGACTTTTAAAAGGCGTTCGTTACTTGCAAGAAGATGTAGATCTCCACTGTTGATGCAGGGACATTTTACCTATGAGACTGAATACTGCCTCTAAGATATACACGTCTAAAAAAGGCCTGTTCCATCTCTTGGTGAAGTGTTATTACAGTCCCCAAAATACACAATATTGAAGGCCAGCCTCAGAAAACTGTCCAACACCTCTTCCTCCAACACCACCAGACCCACCTACACATGTGATCCCCGTGGTGGCGTCCACTTGGGACTGGTGCTCTTGTAAACATGGCAGGATGTCCGAATGCAGTGGCACGCCTCGATACTGGCCATCTAAAGGTCGGAATACATTCTTCTTGTGCTACAATCCTGACAACGAATAGCAGTAAGGCCAGAACCCACCTAAGGTTAATGCACAAAGCACTCAAAGCTTGGCACCGATCTCATTGCAATCTGATCTGCACGAAATCTCAGATCATTCAACAACAGCTCCCTCACAGCCCACGAGTGCAGGCTTTCCTACAGCAGTGGAGTAGTTTTGTCCAAGGTAGTGGCTCTGAAAGTCACTTACCACCCATGCTGATAATCACACTCCAACAACGTCACATCAGCAACCACGGTAACAATTATGAGTATGCTGTTCTTCATCTGCCATCAGCTGTAGGGTCATTTGTGAATGTGAAACACCAGTGTTCTACTATCTGTCTTTTTTAGATCTACGGTTTCTGGATGTCATAGAGATGGGTACAGAATGCAGTTTAGTATTCTTGTGTTCTAGAAGCCATGGAAGATGACAACCTTTTTGCAAAGCATCCAAGACACATCAGCAAGGCACCTTCATTTCTGTTTCCCCACTATTATGAAAAGGTTTTTATTCAATATTTGTGTTTAAAGGGTGTTGAAGAATGTCTGCCTAATATAGAACGAGAGAGTGGTAGCTCTAAGAAAATTTATGTTCTCCATAGATCTTCCCAATGCATTTGTTCACTTCCTGATTCCTGGGGACATAACAGAAGTTCCTTATATTAGTAATGGTCTTTCGGCTGTTTCGGTTCAGAGTCCTACTTTTTGACCTTACATCAGCCCCTGAGTCTTCACTGATGTGTTATCATCTTTGGTGGCTCATATATAAAAGACCAACAGCCTTTGGCATCCTATGCTGGACAATTGATTGGACCGTTGGATATGGGAGCAGAAGCGTGCCCATGACTAGGTCTCCAATGAGAAGAAATGCCAATAAGTTGTGGAATTCATTTGAACCCTTGTCAATAAAGTAGAAAGCAGATTGCTTTTTCCCTTTTTCATTGACTTCAGAAGCTTCGAGGTCATCTTATAGAGCTTCTATCAGAGGTTGCTTCTCCAGCTTCTCAATTACTTTACATACAGGGGAACATGACAATGTATGTGTACATGGTATCCTGAGTCCTATAAGCCTTGATGCTGTTGATTAGATACGAGTAAGATCAGTAATTTATGGACACCGTAGACTTTGATAATAATACTGGGATGTCACCTTAGCTTTATCTTTTGGAAAGTTGAACTAAATCCCTTGAAGCATTGGGTCAATACATATAGTGCCAGTAAATGGAGATGAGATGTAACCGAGCATGCCTGGGCACCCAAAGCTCTTTCTGGCATATGAGTGAGATACTGGGGCATCTGACATTCTATAGGAACATTAGGAAGTATATATAGGCTCTGGGGCTGAACCTGGGATATAATGAAGATATTGATGAACTAGATCTGTGAGGCTGAACCTGGACACCAGAAAATGTACTTGGCTTATTTACGAGATATTGGAGCATTTGGGTCCGTGTCCCGGGTGTAGGCATATGAGGATGTATAGGGTCTATGCAGGGCTTTAAGTGGGATGAGAAAACTGGGGGGTCTATCAAAGGGGCATGGCCAATGTAATTAAGGATGTGGTTTACAAACACAGGATAAATATCTGTACTTAGCATAGTGTGCCGCTCGACTTGTATTTTGCTGTTTCTGTCATTGCATCCAGATATATGATACAACAAGCAGGCGCGCAACGCCCATTGGACTCAAGGGGCTTCAGCCCGCCCTCCCTCGTGTGTGTCAGCCCAGGATCAGACAGCTTCCCGGGCGCACACACAGCCGCACCTGAGCACTTCACAAGACCTTTTGCTTGTTAATGAGGCTTTGATGTTTTTCACCCCTTCTTAGAGCCCCTGCAGCTCGACTCTGCATTTTGCTTGAAGAATCAGCCCCCCCCACAACATTTTTTTGCTTAGCCCCCCAAAAATAATTTGGCTCTAGTTGCACCTCTGACTATAAGGTACATCATACCCCTGACAATAACTTACATCATACCTACAACAAGGCAGGGCTATTGGCTTTGTCAGTGGTTGTTAGTTGCATAAGATAAATAAGCAGCAACTGTGGCCTGTATATAATATTGAAAAAGCTTCCACTTAAAGCCCTGGTGACACCACAACAATGTTGCTGCTCCTGAGTTTCAAAAAGAGAAGGGAAATCCAGAGAGAATATTACTCTTTAAAGGATTTCCCTCCCCTACAACGCTCACCTGGCATGACGTCATGCCGTAACTTCTCCGCTATTGAGAAGTGAGCAGTGTGAGCATTCGCACATCGATGTGCCTGCTGTCACTCCAGTCCGGAAAAAAAATGGACCGCCTGTGCCAGGCACAGAACAGAGCCTGATAGAGACCAGTTTCGATTCCCCCTTAAAAAAACTGACGGTGCTCAGGCCCGGTGAGACCCGGCCCACTTAAAGACCTGGGTCTATGAAACTGAAAGCGAATCCTTTCCATTTGATGGCATTGCTGTCTGAGTATTTGAGGGTGTACTCTCGCATTTACGGAGTGTACATGACTAAATGTAACATGTTATTCCTGGTATACACTGGTGAAACTGGAGTGTATGCAAAAGCATAGGGGAATTGTGAAACTGTACAAAGACTACATTTGGCATATGATGTGGGTACATGCCACATGAAACACTACACTGCCTGTGTGGTGGAACCTGGTGTCTCCGTGTAGCTATTTAACAAAATACAAATCTGGTATTTGTGGATGAAATAATTGTGTATTCGGACAGTAGCATCCTTTTAATAAATGAAGAGCTGATGTTTAGTGGCAAAATTAACTATACAGAAAAGCTGGCATTTTAGGACAAAACTGTATCCTAGGAAAGAGTCAAGCTAATAACTGAGGACACACATATTGTACTTCCTTATAATGAACAGTTCTTTTTTTGAAAAGCCTTTTTTATTAAGCTGTGTAACGTTAGGGGATCGATTTAATGCTTTTAAGGGTGACCAACTACAAATACAGCATCTACATGTAGAGATCTTTATGATTCTACAAACGTACAAGCCCATTTCCCCCAACAAACCCCGCGCTCACTTCAGAAGACTCTTCAATTATTGAAAAAGTGAACAATTCAATACAGACAGCCAGCAGGCAACTAATATTCATCACCTCGCTGTCAGGTATGTGAGGAATATGAAGAGTCACGGAATACAGCAAAAAGAGAGTGGCTCTACATTATGGAGAATAGGAAAATGGCAGCTAGTTAAATAGGTTAGCGGTCTATTGTTTTGACACCCCAGGATATTATTACTGTTGCTTTAGTTCCTGTTTCCGGGTCAGCACTGCACAACAAGTGCGATACTCAATTGCTCACTGCCTGGCAACTGTGTACTGTGTGCCCTTTCTGTGACTTTCTGCTGCTGCTTAAATTCATTGCCTCAGCCACTGTGGATGAGTAGACCGTAGAAAGAAGGGTGTCTGGCAAAGAGTGTTGTCAGGAAGGTCCTAAAGTGGTTGAAAACCCACGTTTAACAAGAAGATTCTGGAGGCCTACAGAGAGTTGGCAACAGGGCCATGTCAGAGAGCCCCAGTTTCTGCCCCACTTGTCGAGGTCAAGGCCGAAAGGTTCGGAGGATGCCACAAAGGAGGTGTCTCTCCAGTACAGGCCATGCTTGGGAGGGCCACCTTTCAGTTGCCCACGGGAGAGTGACTCCATCAGTCTACCAGGTGAAAGACCTAGGTGGCTGCCACACTAATTTAGTTCTTGACTCAAAGCTGTATTAAAACTAGGGTAGGCCATAGGTGGCAAAAACAGGCCATCTTATTGGCAAAGAAAGAGAAAGGTGGACAGCCACACCCCCTTGCATGTAAAAAGATGGTGTGGGAGACATTATCGGGACCGTCATCATAATCAGCATAACATTTACCGTATACATTGCTCGCTACCAATGGACTTAATGTCAGATGCCTGAAGCTGGTGCGACTTGTGCTTTTCTAAATGAACAATAGTTGGATTAATATCTCTGTGCGTGAGATCGAGAATGTTCATTTTTGACAGAGAAGCCTCTGCAACCCTTGGATTCAATATTCCAAGAGGGAGGAAGAGAAGTCCCCTTTTATCTTAACAATGAGTTATGTATGCATGGTGGTCTGATTAAATGCAGCTGGACAAATGTTAGGTATGCATTTTCATATAGGTGTACGTCCAGAATGTGGTCTAAGAGCGATTCCTTTCACAGAATGGCAGCCATTAAAGTGAAATTCTGGTGTGCTGTATGCGAGCTTTCCTGCTTAAGCTACTGATGAGCATAATACCAGCATTTTGCGTTCTGTTGCAATAATCTCATTTAGAAATAATAGATGCACTGTCCATTAAAGATGTATGGAGAGCGGACAGATGGTTTAATACTGGCCTCAGTTTGGCAATTGATGACAATAACTGCCTATCATAAACAGCACCTGACTGGTCAATGACATGTCAGCATCAAAAGAGATGCTAAAGTTGTTTTAAATTGGAGACTGCATTGATAGGGCAGGAAGGGCCACCCGTCTGTTTCCCAATTTAATTTATTTATTATGATTTAGAATTCCGAAGAATTCCACATAAGATACAAAATAAAACATAATTTCATACATGAAGAGATGTATAACATAAAATTACAACTTCAATTTTAAACTAAAATACATCTAGTTAAAAGTAAACAATTTCTTTTCTTCGTTAGTCTAGGCACTACAGTGGTTGACATCATTTCAAGGCAGATGCTCTTGCAGCTGAAACAGTCTTCTTTTGATAAAACACACTATGGGCTATCATAGTAACCTACTTACGGAAGGCACACAGAAGAGATAATATACGGCTGTAATCCAATATACAAATATCAAACAACTCAAACAGTAAAAAAGCGTCTTTTAGGGAATTAGGGCCCGATGTAGGTGGCCCAATACCGATCGGTAATGGCCGAAAATACCGATTTTCGGCCCTTACTGAGCGGTATCCAGCCATCGGGATGTAGGAGCCTGAAATCCGGCCGAATCGGTATTTTTACCGAATCGGTATAGATACCGATTCGGTAAAAAACCGAAATACACCATATCGGTAAATGAACGAATCGCTAACATACCGAATCGGTAAATATACCGAATCGGACCATTTACCGAATCGGTAGAGTTACCGAATCGGTAAATAGTCCGAATCGGACCATCTACCGATTCGGTATAGTTACCGAATCGGTAAATTACCGAATCGGACAAGCCAAAACTCTGATTGAGATGTAGGGAAGCACAGAAATACTGATTTTGCCTCAAAATCGGTATTTCAAATTCGGTATTTACCATGGATTGGAATCAGGTCGTAACCAACTGCAACCTATAAAATGAGACCCAAAATGCAATGCAACTTGCAGGATGGCGGCATTTCATGTCATTGCAAGGCGGCTACGGCTACAGCAGGAAGGAGAGAGGGAATGGCAAAGAGAGGAGCAGGTCTACAGACAGAGGATCACCCTGTTCATGCTCACAGAGGCAGAGATCCAACAGAGGTACAGGCTGGACTCAGACACCATTCTGGAGCTCATCAGGGATCTAAAACAACTGTTGGACCACCCCACCCCAAGGGCACACGCCATCCCAACGCACGTGCAGGTGCTATGCAGCCCACACCTGCTTGCGTCTGGCAGCTATCAAAGTGCAGTTGCTGCGGTAGGAGGGGTGACCCAGAGCAGCCTGTCAAGGTTTTTCAACAAATTCCTTGACGCCATGATACAGAGGATGGACCAATACATTTCTTTCCCTGCAACCCATGCAGAACTGGTACAAACAAAAGCAGACTTTTACCAGATGGCACGATTTCCCCACATCATCGGCTGCATTGATGGCACGCACATTCCGATTTTCCCCCCTGCTGACACAGAATACATATACCGCAATAGGAAGTCTACGCACACCATCAATGTGCAGGTGATTTGCAATGCTAAGTGCCCCATCACAGACCTGGTAGCAAAATTCCCAGGGAGTACCGACGACTCCTACATTTTCCAAAACAGTGGCATCTATGCACGGCTGACGGCTGGGGAATTTGGTGAAGGATACCTCCTAGGTGAGACACATCATCAGACCACCACAACAAAATGTAGCACTGTGAAGTACATGTATGCATGTGAGTAATGTTACCCCTTTTCCTTCTAGGCAATAGTGCATATGCCCTCCGCTCATTCATACTCACCCCCTACCTCAACCCCTCTACACCCAGCCACAGGAGGTATAACCGGGCCCACAAAAGCACAAGGAATGTAGTAGAACGGACCTTTGGCATCTGGAAAAGCAGGTTCAGATGCTTGCCCAAGAGTGGAGGTGCAAGGCAGTATACCCCCATCACCTGCTGCAAGATCATAGCTGTCTGTGCAATGTTGCACAACCTTGCGGTGAAGAAGGGCACTGAGGTGGAGTTGTCAGACTACGAGGACCATGATGACGACGTTGCTGTGCCACAAACACGACCTGCTGGGGTGTCTACACCAAGTGATGGCAGATACAGACGTGAGGAGATAACAGAAAACTATTTCTGAGTGAGTACAGATGCACAGACAGGTAATGGATGTGAAAACCTTTTTTTATAATGTTGGTACATCGTTACAGCACTGATGTGCAACAAAAGAAATAATTACAGAAAAGGTGGGGAATGGAAATGGGCCGGGTTGCCCCACCCACACTGGCAGTGTCATTTCCTGCTGCGCTTTGCTGACCCACTGGGATGTGGCTCCCCCACACAGCTGTGTTATGGCAGTTGTCATGCGACCCAGTCCTGTTGCAATTTCCCGGTTACTTGCCACAAAATCAACAAATCCCTTTGACATTTCCACCATCTGCAGGTTGTGTTCCCACAATTGGTGCTGGCAAGCCAGGATGGACATGGCCTGCATCCGCTGGATCCGCACCATGCTCCCTTCAAGCCCTTGGAAGACTGTGCCCTCCCGTGCTGGAAAAGCACTGCTGGAAATGCGTGGGCGTCGCCGATTGGTGCTGCCCTGCTGGGTGGCCTGCTGTGCCACAGGTGTCGCAGGTGTGGGTGCTGGTGCCTGACCCGCAGCTCCCTCCATGATGGTCAATGGGGCCACAATAATCCTCCTGGCAGGAGATGTGGCAGGTGCTGGCTGGGACCGTGTGGGTGAGTTCTCTGGTGAAAACTGCAATGGGGGAGATTGTGACAGTAGGGGGGAGTGGGGAAATGAGAGGGAATGTCCTGGGTCATCCTCATTGGCAATGGCACTGCTGTCCTCCTCCTCCTCCTGCAAAGGAACCATGCTGCTTGGCCCTGCCACCGCACTGTCCGCTGTTGCTGGAGCTGTCGCTTGTGGAGCTGCTGCTCCACTGCCTGATGGCACCCCTAGGTATAAAGAAGCATTTGTGAACTGAGTGCAAATGTCTTACAGTCACTACAATAAAAGCATTGCACATGTCATTTTCATTACTCTGAATCTTTTTTTAAGTGCATTGCAGTTTAATGTGCACTGACATTTGTTCCTACATTAGCTGACTACATTTCCCATGATGCATTTCTCATGTATGTTGCTAGCAGTACTGGACTGGCGTTTGGCTGTACATTGAGGCTAAAGGGGAGGTGTCTGGTAGGGTGTGTTATGCTGCGCATGCTTCTTACCTTTTGCTGTGGCTCTGGCTGAGCTGTCCATGTCCCCAACTCCCACCACACTCTCGGTCTCGATCGTTGTGGACACCAGTTCCTCCAGTTCAGTGAGGGGGGCGCGGGGTTCCTGCCTCCACTGGTCAGACCTGCCTGCTTGTGGAGCTCCGCCAATTTCCTCTTGGTGAGGCTCCGAATATCATAAAACCTCTTCTTGAGGTCCTCCAGGCTCCTGGGGGTCACACCAACTGCATTGACCCTCTCACTGATGGCACTCCACAGTTTCCTCTTGGTGGACTCAGGGACTGTGAGGGACAGCCTCCCAAACAGCTGCCTGTGGACCCTCACCACCTCCTCCACCAATACTTGCAGCTCCATGCTGCTGAACTTGACCTTGCGCTTTCTCTCAGCCTTCTGGCTCTCAGAGCTGCTTGCCATTTCCACTGTGTTCACAAATCAGCTACCACTCTCTCTGCTGCTCACTCTGACTGCTCAGCTCTGGCTGCCTCTCCAGAAAGTTCTAATGAGTTGCACCTGCCTGGGTAGCCACTCCCTGCTAGGGTGGGGGAGGGTGGTTCCACCTCATTGGCTGTATTCATTAGTTTCACTTTTACTTGCTTGCCGATTCCGTATTTACCGATTCGGTATTTACTGATTCGGTATTCGCCGAATCGGTAAATACCGATTCGGTATTTACAATGCATTCCTATGGGCCTTTTGGCCCATTGGGTTGTATTGCCATTACCGATTCGGTATCTACCGATTCGGTGACTACCGAATCGGTAAGTATCGAAACACAATACCGATTGTTTCCGATTCGGTATATTACCGATTTTTTTTCTCTACATCTCATTTTCCGATTTCAGAATACCGATTCGGTAAAAATCGGTATTTTAAAATCGGTAAATGACTTTTACCTACATCGGGCCCTTAATCACAATATAATACTAGCAGCAGAACATTTTTATCAAGTGCTTGAAAAAGTGCTAATGCATTAAATATCCTCTCCCGGACATTTTTTACCAATAACTAACTAGCTGCAATGTATCTCGAGAGGTACACGTGGTAAATCATATGGCATAAAAAAGTGCTAGTGCTCAGTGCGATTTTTTAGGAGAGTATAATACTAGCAGCAGGAAATTTTTATAAAGTGCTTGAAAAAGTGCTAATACATTAAATATTCTCTCCAGGACATTTTTTATCAATAAATAACAAGCCGCAATGTATCTCATGACATACACATGGTTAATAATATGTCATAAAAAAGAAAGTGCAAGTGCTCTGTGCGATTTTTTAAAAGACTATTTTCCATCCTCCCCTAGCAGCAGTATAGATGATCTAACAGGCAAATGATATCTACTTAAGGCAACTAACATGTCATACTCAAGTGCATGTGCTCTTTGCGAATATTTAGCAACAGTATAAATTGTTTCACATAATACTATAAAAAACATGCGATCACCTTAAAGTATTACCTTTTTTTAAAAAACATTTAAAAATTCTTTAAAAAACAGGAAATTTTAAAAAACATCAGTTTGGATGGAGGGAACAGGAGAAAATTGCGGGCCTGTTCTGCTGTTGAGATATTATACTTTAAGAAACCATTCCTTAAGTATCTGCATCGTATTGAGTGAAGTGCAGGGCACACAATCAGAATGTGATTCAAATCTTGTATACCGCAATTACATAATTGACAATATCTTTCATTTTTGGGAATACCCTCCCAGGAACCAGTTACAATTCTCAAAGGTAGTAAATTCAATCTTAGTAACAAAATCACTCTACGAACTCCATGATTCCGGTTCCATAAAACATACGGCTGAGGATTTTTAACAATGGAGCTCCCAACAATGCAGTCCATCTTTCCATTCTTTAGGCATAATTTCAGATCTCTTTCACGTGAAATCACATATATAGCTTTTTTAATTATATGCTTTAACGATGTTTTGTCTAAAACTGCTGCCCCTTCAAAATCCAAACCAAAAATGCTTAAAGCCTTTAAATAATTTCTAAAAATTGCACTTTTCCACAACATGTTTACAAATATTTCCCTGTGCAATGCTACCCTTAGTAAGTTGTCCTGCCCATTTATCAGAGCATTACACCACCTTAAGCAGGCAGCCATTGATAACACATATGTTGAGAGAAGGCCAAATTCGAGCCTAAGTGCAGCGATTGCATATTTGGCACCAGATCTTTCCTTCCTCATTCTCAAACTTTGCCCACTCACATTCATCTATTGTTTCGCTTGCATAATTCAGAGTTGGAGGGAACTTTATTTTGTAAACTGCAATGATGTGCGAAAAATGTCTTTTCCCACATTGCAAGTACAAGCGATTAATTGCAGAGGCTTGTGAGATAGCTTTACTTTTGCAGTGGTCCATGTGTCTTTTAGCAGAGCTCCTGTTAGTAAATATTTTTCCTAAGTAAGGATAACATTTTACTACTTCCATTTTTTCATTTCCCAGAAACCATTTCACATTTTTTCTAACCTTACAACCTTGGTAACTAAAAATCTAAACTTTGCTCTTTAAATATTTATTTTAAAAAAATATTCTTCTGTGTACCTAACCAATTCCGCCAATCGTCTATGTAACCCAATAGGAGTTAAGTCCATTATTATTGCATCATCTGCATACAACAAGCAACTTAGTTTTAGGTTACCCACTTGGGGAGGGTCCCCTTTACTCTCTTCTACCCGACTCGGTAGGTCATTAATGTAGATTGAAAAGAGTAAGGGGGCCAGAAGGCACCCCTGCTTCAACCCGTTGTGTGTAGATATTTTCTTTGAGAGGCCTTGAGTTCCCCCTAGCAAGACTTTGTCCATGTTGAGGAGTGGAGTGCAATTATTAATCTTAAAAGGTTCCCTGGGATCCCCATAGTAACCAATTTCCTCCACAGCATCCCCCGATCTACTCTGTCGAACGCTGTGGAGAAATCTATAAATGCTGTATACAACGGGATCCCCCGTCCCACAGGATATTTTTCAATTAGAGTTTGCAGGACTGAAATGTTATCTAGTGTGCCACTATTCTGACGGAACCCCGATTGTTCTAGGGGGATGAAATTATTTCCGAATACCCACTCTTGCAGGTGGCCAAGGATACTCTTTGCAAACAGTTTCCCCGTTGCATCTAAAAGGGAAATTTGCCTAAAACTGGCCAGGGAGTTTTTTTGGGCCCTTCTTATATAACGGGACTATTATACTTCCCTTTCAGGAGTAAGGGATGTCCCTGTTGTTATAACAATGGACAAACAAAGGATGTAAAAATTTTGCCCAATCACCACAGTCCTGTTTTATTATGGCTACAGAGACATCAACCGGCCCCATTGCCCCTGAATATCTTGCCCCCTTAATGGATCCTTCAATTTCCCGCCCTGTTGGTGCATCTACATCATACACCAATACTAAGTTATTAACAACCCCCTCAGACTGATCGCCTAGTTGATTGGGGGCATACAGTTGGGATATATAAATAAACCATTCGGTTTCTGGGATCAACAGGGGCTGTGATTTTTCTCTACCATCACAATACTTAGCTATCAATGCCCAGTACTTTCTAGTATCCCCAGATAGAGCCACTTCCAGTAGGTTGACCCATTTTTCATCTTCAGCGGCCCTCCGGTCAGATGCTATTTTCCTTTTCCGAACCTGTTTTAATCTGTATATCTCTTTCTGTCCTAGTGAGCCAGGATCTCTAAATTGTGCTCTAATCAACCCATTTATCTCCTTATTTAGTTTTTTAATTTCCTGGGAAGTTATTACTATAGGGGAGCCTCCTATACCATGCTTCTTTCTTCCCAATTTTCTAATGCAGCCAAAACTCTTTCGTATCTCTCAACCGGGCTCTCCCGACTTAGCCTAAATGTGATATTCTTAAATACCCTCTGAAAGTTTGGAAGTGACTTATATGACCAACAAGTACGACCGTTGTTTCGAGAGTAAGTTACATTTTCATTCCTCTGATTCCAGAGTTGAGGCTTCTCGATGTTTACAATTAAATGTACCACCAAAATATTATGGTCACTCATCTTAGTGGGGAGCACCTTAAACTGTGTATACGCTCCAAACAATTGAAAACAGACGGCCATATAATCAAGTAGGGAGTGGCCCTATGTCCCATGAAAGGTGTAGGCTGCAGGCCAATCCTCGGGGAATCTGCCGTTTAAAAGTACGAGGTCAAGATTCCTAAGATTTCCTAAGATTTTGCAAAAGGGAAAGGCCACGTTTGTCAGATTTTAGCTGGGCCGGGAATACTGACTCTGGAATAGACCAAACCTCCTCCAAATCCAAATTGGAGAAAGACGAGATAGAGCTGTTACTCAACTTAGCATTAAAGTCCCCTACCATCATTATACGTGCACTTTCTTCCAAATTACTTAAGCTTTGCACGAAAGTGCAAATAGAGTCAACCAGTAGGTTAGACGCCTTCCCTGGGGGTATGTACACATTTACCAAAAACAAAGACATTGCTTGCTCCAAGTTATCTTTTCCTATTTTTAGTTTTGCGCAAATACAGCAATTTGAAGGGTGTATATATATATATAACCCCATGCTATATCACAACTTCGCAAAATGGCAAGACCTCCACTTGCATGCCCCTTTACAGATTTTTTTGCTGTACTGCAGTACACATAAAAATTCTCTAGCTGGAACTCTTCCCTTGCCCACGTCTCCTGGAGACAAATTATCTTGGGGTCTAGGTCTACTAAGGATTTAAGCTTGTAACTTGCTTTACCTAGCCCCGCCATATTCCATGATACAATGTTCCCCAGTTGGCTACCCCCACCCTATGGGCATTGTATTAGATGTTTTTACCCCATTCAAGGTACTTGCAACCCAGCTCCATTTTAACACCTCATCTTCTCCATCTACTCTACGGGCCTCCTGAACCTCCGGAACTAAAAGCTTAATTTCTCTTACGCCCGTTTTCCTTCCTACTGTTATTTCCATGTCCTCAAGTTTTGTATGAGTGTTTACCCCCTCATACTCAGTAAATCCCTTCGCTTGCAGCTGATAAGATGTTCTGAGGCTTTTGGACGGGGCACCTTGAGGAACAGCACTAATAAGGACATCTATTCCTCTTTTTCTGAAGCCGTCAACATTTGCTAAAACGAGTGCAGACACTACCCTCGATGTGAAAGTGGCTTTAGTTACATGGGGTTTGGACCTCCAATCTAAGTGTACCAGTTCAATATCTTAACTGGTAATTAGCTTTAGGTCCTCTATTTCAGATATAGTTCTAAGGAGGTCACTTCTATTCAATATCATTGATTCATCATCGAAGAGAGGACTACAAATTAAAACCTTATTCACTTGCCCAGCATCTATGCCAGTGTACCTAGTAATATTAATATCTTGCAGACCCCTAGGAAAATCACTGTTTAAATTACCCCCTTTATTATTAACTGCCAAAGTCACTCTCCGACAATCCCCCCCACTCTTGCTTAATTCAGAACACATTGAGGGCAAATCAGGCTCACTGGATTCTTGTGCAGCACCTCTGGGTTCTACATTTGGGACTATTACGGAGCTTTTTATGTTGGACAATTTAATTCCTGAACTACAGCCACTGCTAGTACCCCTACTTATCCTCCCTTCATCCTCCCCGTCTTTGTTCAGAGTGGCATTCAACATAAAAATTGGACTATTCGTCTGAAAAACATTTTCCTGCACAAGATTTAAACTCTCATTCGTTTTGGGTTGCACCACAGATATTAAATTCTTTTCATCAAGGGGGGATATGTAACTATTTCCTTTTTCACTTGCAGGTTGAAACCGCAGTTTTCTCAGCTTACGTTTCGGGAACCGGCGCTTTTTCATCTTCTTCTTCCTCCTACGGCCATTTTTGGCATTTACCTTACTCACTGATGAGGCCTCCCCCACAAGTGAACTCTCTAAGATGTTAACTATTTCATCGGGTTGCTGAAGTTTAAGTTCTTTTGCCTTAATCTTATTAAAAATTGGGAAAACACGCACTAAATTTATGTCTGGGGAAACCTTTAAATTTACCCTTTCCCCTGGAGTAGGGACCTTTACACACTCATTAGGGTTGACTTGAAAAGGGCTTAAAATTAAATATCTTTCAGGAGACGTACATTCAAAACCCACATACAGTTCTTTTGGATCCTCCACCGCGTAGTCTATATCAGTGTTATGCATTACATTATGCGTTTGACATGCTTTACTGGGTGCTGGGGAAGCACTTCTCGGACACAATAGGGCTTGTCTATGGTGTTTAAGATCTAAAACCCCTCCCAATATAGGTGTGAGGACTTCCAGAATGTGATCAGAGTTTAAAGTGCTTTTCTCCAGCAGAGCTAAAATTGCGGAGAGGATTTTTTCCAATTTAAAAAAGAAGTCCATTAACCCCTCTGACCCGGCATTCTCATTTACAATCAATGAATTCAAAGAATGTCCTGCCCTTTTATCACCTGCTACTGATATCTCTTCAACTGATAAATCTTGCAAGTCAGTGGCCCAAGATAAATTAGTAGGTGCGCTACTGTACATGATTGACATATGTGTTCGAACACCTATTCGTGACGGATTTACTTCTATATCCGGATATAACTCTAGGTCCAACCCTGGAGTACCAGACTTTTCCATCTGCTTTATCAGTTCAGCATTCTTTTCTAGTTGGGTGGCAATGTCCGTTAAAGTAAAATCCTCTGTTTTCGCCTGCCCGTTGAATAAGCTGGGTTCTATCAGCCGTTCTATCTTAGGTGAGAGATCACTTACTTTTATCGATAGACAATCCGGCACGAACCTCTGAGCTTCTCTTACATTGTCTTTTGCATTATCAAAGAGGGTTACCAGATCTGCTAATGGAGATAATGGGATGACTTCCTTTTTTCCGATGTCCTTGCCCTGAGGAAGACCATCTACCTCGACCCTCGATAGGGCTATTTCCATCTCCATTTCTAAGGTATTACCCTCCCCTTCTGCTTGCCGCATATCAGTTCTTCTTGCTATTAAAGGGGGTACTACACCACATTCACCCCCATTGTTCTGGCGTATAGTTACAACGGGGTAAAGCGCCTCTGGTCTTATAGATTGACTCTCCACCCCATTCTCTGCTATTACTTTAGTGACCCTTGCTTCCTCAATTGAATTCCCCTTTTTTTCTTCTTCATTTTTTAGCCCTATTCCGCGCTTAGAGCTTCTTCCCCCTTTAGAAAACATTGATTTTACTGATGGATAAGCCTTCAAGAGTGTCAGATGATCACCGTTTCTCCGACGACGAATAGTCTTCTGTGGTTTTAGGGAACTTAAGGAACTCTTGTCACTCAAATTACTACTTTCTGGAGTTACTGCCGATTTTGCTTTTAGCTGTGAGCGCAATCGCCTAACTGACATTACCATTGCCTAAGAGATCTAGACACCACTTAGTCTTGGTGTTCCTCCAGTTGTTAATGAGAAGAGGATGGCAGATGGTGACAATGAATAAAATAGGATGGAAGAACAGCTGTGGATGAAATGGATGAAGTGGATGAAGTGGGAGGGTTGACTCCTCCACGGATTCTCACACACCACCTTGCCCAAGGCCTAGGCGATTCAGTTGCGGCCCAACCAGAACCGCACGCCGACCCCCGTCTGGCAACCTGGACTATGGTGGCCGTAGCAGTATCAGCGAATCGGTGGAAAAGGCGAAGGGAATGGCAGGAGCAGAGGCAGAGCACGACGCAGGGCGTCAGGCTCCCCCCCCCTCGCACCCCAGGGACTTCTGATTAGAGGCGAGCAAGTCCAGGAGCCTGCCCACTCGCCTACTCAGCTGCGACTATTCTCCGCTGCTCTCCAACGTCCAATCTGTGACTCAGACCAAAGATGTTGCTGTTAGCTAAAGCCCCAGCCACTTTGATGTTTAAGATTTGATGTTTGGCATCTAATGGTTGCAGTTCGTGGCTCCTACCGCCTTTCCTAAATTTATATTGAGTGACTCCTGGCTCCCGTTGCGGTCAGCTCCCGCTGCGCACGCCCCTCGAGTGCCCAGTCCAAGTAACTGCCAGTGCCTTCGGCAATAACAATGACGGCTCACAGAAGGCCCCCGGTTCCCACTGTCTTCTGGTGTTCTAGTATATACTAGTGTTACACCGCCTTGTGTCCTGACCCCACTGAGAAGCGGCAGAACCCCAGCGGCAGGCACCGGAAACCGAGCCCAGCCCAGCCCAGCCCCGCCCGGAGCACACACAGGATCAGGCAAGACGTCCACGAAGCCAACAGGAGACCAACAGGAGACCAGCAGCGAGAGACCCACAAAGGCGTAACCGGGAACCGGATCGGGTGCGGGCAAAAACTCACAGGAAGAACGCGAGAGGTGGATACGAACAGCTCCTCCTGGCTCCACCTCACTCACCTGCTTGCGCCGCCTCTCAATGTCACACACTCTAAGCCGCAGTAAATAGCGTGGTAGACTCTGCGATAAACTCGGTGACTCGGATACCCAGCTCACTGGTTCCTCCGGATGGGTTCTTCTCCCCCAAAGCTCCGAGCTCCGGGCTCCGAGCAAGCAGCGAGTTACGAGCTGAGAGTTGCGAGCACAACAGCAGCTGCAGCACAGCCCAATCGCTCCGCCTCCGGAAATTGCACGCGTCACTGGCTCTCGTTCTGCTCACTCTGATCCGCCTCTCCCATACACCACTGAAACCTTTGTTTCCTTTAGTGCTGTTGAGTTGGAGGTAGTTAGCACTCATCCAAACTTAGATCTTAATTAACCAGGATTAGCTGAAGAATTTCAATCGGTAATGATTCACACAAAAAATAAACTTTTAAGTAAACCTAGGTATAATTGGCATAAAACGGTTCCCCTACTTAGTTAAAGATATTAAATAGAAGGTACAAATAGATGTTGAAAAGCAGGTGATAATGGAGAACCCTGTGCACTGTTTAAGTTTTTTATTTTTCTATTTTTTTATACTAAACAGAAGCCATTCATTTAAAGAACCTGTAAATACATAGCAAGTTGAAGGTTAACGATTGGGAAAGTGCACTGCGGACTCTATGTCAATGAGCCACTTGAGAGTATAGCAGTTGTTCATCATTGTTAACATATAAGGATAAGCACCTTTAATGGTAAACATTAAGAACTGGGAATTCTGCAATTAGAAGTTTAGTATTTTATTTATAGGTACTCCTTAAGTGATCATATTTTATGTTCCCCCTGTGTGTTTTTTAAGAGAGCTAAACTAATAGAGGCTCTTATATCAAAAAGGAGAAGGTAACATACTGTTGAGGGTTTTACCAATAACAATAAGATGTGGTCTGGGGGTGGGGGGGGCGTGGCCATCCAGTCAACATGGCGGACGTGATCTGCTAGAGCTCCGTCCTTAGACCCCTAGTTCTCCTGAGTATTCTCCTTCAGAGGTGCCTTTTGTGCCCATGCAGTGCGGAGTAGGTCTGGGGAAGCAGTGCAGAGCCCGGGGAGCCCAGAAGATTGCAGCCGGGGCGGCAGAGATTGAAGGTGGACTGAGGTGGCACAGCCTCGCTGCGGAAAGGCGTGAAACTGCCCCGGGGCCCGGCGACCGTTGGAGCGACCTTGTTGCGTGCTTATCTAGGTTCCTGATCGATACTGTGACCTTATGCCCCTATTCGGCTATAAATCCCTTTATTCCCTATATTGGCATAACCGTTCAAGTGCGATTTTCTGAAAAGTCATCTCTGGCCTCACACGAACAGAGCCACATTCCAGCATGACTCTCTGCTACTTCCTTTGCGACCAATTAGTGCAATGACAGAGCAGCAGTCACTATCTGATATTCCTAGATAACACTCCGAGTTCTTCAACAAGATAAAAACTTAGCAAACCTGGAAATCCCCGCTTGCTATGTTTTGATTAGTAATGGAACTCTAATGAGCAACTGATAACTGTCACTTCCTAGTGACATCTTTAATTGACGTCTTATGTCCAGCAAACTTGCGTCAAACCCGGCACCTGTCAGGTATAAATATTACCAACGTTGCCTTAAGCAATGCGAGTTCGTTGCCTGTTGCTGATGCCAGCTGCCTGCATGACCCTGTGTTGGTAAATCTAGCACTCTGTCGCTGCAGCCTGCTATCCTGTGGTGGTGAAGCTGCTGATTACCATTATCGCCGCTACAGCGCGAACTATGGTGCAGTACGCTTAAGGAGCTGAACAGCCGTCCTCTGCGAAGACATCCAGCAGATTCCAGCTGCCCGCGGACGCTGTCCCCCCTCCTTCCTCGACGCGCTGAAGAGAGCCGCTGCCTTTCTCGTGCAGAGAAATCCAGTCCCGGCGCTTCCGGTTTACCCTCGCGGGTGACTGGGATATCGAGAGAGACCCCTGAAGGAGATACCAATCCTCCATCATTCTATTCAGAGGTATGGTGTTGACTAAACCCTTAGACGAGAATTCTTGAAACAAACCTTGGCAAAACCAACTTAACTTAAGCTACTTACTTGCTCCCCTTCTCACGTGTTAGGCTTAGGTCAGGCACACTGGGGTAGGCTTAGTTAGAAGCACCAGTTGAGTATGTTAGCCTAATGTATATATGACTGTATATATGTTTTATTACTTTTAAACCATTGTATGGCTAAGAAACCATATCAATGCTTTTACAGTTCTATTTCGCAATTCTTATCTTACTGTACGTACTTTTTATAATAACAGTTATTGCAATTGTGGCAATACATTTCTCTTGTACGAGAAGAAAGACTGTTCAATAAATGTTAACCTTTATTGATACACGCCCGTCTCTCTATTCTCTACATACCGTGAAAGTAAACTGCACTAGACTGACTGAGTGAAATCTATGTCTATTGTTTCACACGACCCTAGAGATTGACTCTTGATCTGAGGAGCAAAGTTGTCATGTTGCACGGTTGTTGGAAAACTGAATCCCTTCTTGTCTGTGCCAAGGAAGCTGATCACTTCCTATGCAGAGAAGAAAGTTTCCAGTGACCTCTGAGCTAGTTGGTAACACAACCCAATTAAGTTTAGCATAGTCAGTGGAGGCCTGGAATATCCGCAGTTCCACGTCGATACTACTGTTTATGTTATTCCAATGCGCAGGGCCTAGTGGGAAACTAGGAACTACACTACATGGCGCCCAAACGTTTGGTAAGGCGATAAACTAACGCAAGACTTGTAGAGTAACTCAGTCGTGCATATTTCACAGACCCCTTTCTCCCGTAAATACTCCAATAGACGTCTGGAGTGGGTGAAAGGTTAAAATCCGCCCGACCTTATTAGGAAGAGATTCCTATGTAAAGCTCTGGTTTATTCAACGTTGAAGGATACAGTGTTCCAAAATATTGTGCACCTAATCTTTGTCTCCTTGGAGACCTACTCTGCAAAGCCTGCATTTTTAAAATGACAGACAGTGAAGAAGAAAGGGAAGCAGTTAGACTGGCAGCCCAACTAATAGAGGAAGACACGAGTCTCCTAGACACAGACCCGGATGCTATTATCATCCCGGTCCAGTTAAGAAGATCTATAACTTTAAAACTTATAGAACACGGACTGACACCTCAAGGTGGTACAGTAATTTTCGTGATAGAGGCTCACGAGTATCGGCAGACAGAGGTATTGTATTAATGGATAAACTTTCCATCGGTAAACGCTACAACACAAGAGTTTCACTATTACAAAATAGAGAAACCTCCGGAAGAGTACGCTCCTTTCGAGGAGATTGAAATTCCACTTAAATTTCAAGAGCACCTGCTCTGGTTTAATGGCGCCCTAAAACACAATGATCACATTACTAGGCTCGGTCCACTAGGTAGACCAGGAGCCACGTGGCCGGTTCTAGCCAGCTACACACCACATCCTGACATTGCAAGAATGTCTAAGGAAGAGCTGTTAGCACAGCTCAAAACACTAATTAAAATACATAGGCAATTAGTCCAATATGTAATGCGGACTGCAACAGTCCAGCCGGCTGTTAGTACACACCAGCTGACCCCTCATCAGGGGAACACAAATAAAATTACACCACAGAACATACAATCATGTCTTGGTAAAACACCCGTAAAACGGGAACAAATTCCTTTCTGGTTAGCCCAGAAAATCACTCAAATAGAGGCAGTATTTCCTGATACTACCCCTATTGAGAAACACAGAATCTTGACCATCTGCCTTCCTATGGGAATCGCACCACACGTGGAGGACTGCGACACTTGGGGTACAGTCTTTGCTTCCATTTACACAAAAACACAGGGTGTTCCGTCTATGGCGGTAATACCAGAAGTGCTAAAACAGATTCAAAATGAATTCGGTCCAGAGCCCGCTTTAAATCTAGGTATGAAATTACTGAAAGACTTCAAGCAGGTCACAGCTATATTATTAGCCAACGTAAAGGGAGAAGCAGCATCTGTGGCGATCCGCCAGAAGTTGAGGGAAACAGATATAAAAGATCCTGTTGAGCTAGCAAAAATCATAGAAAAATGCTATGAAGAATTAGGTAGAGACAGCTTGGGTGGGAAACCAGTTAAGCCCCAACTGCTCGAAAATCCTGAAAAATTATTTATTAAAAATAATTTAAACACTCCTAAAAAGAGCTGGGATGGAAATAAACAATCCACTCCCAAGGAAAAAGTTTTCCAGTCCAGAGGAAGGTCTCCTCGACGGAGGGAAAGAACTCCGACTCGAGAACGCCAGTCTCCCCAGCGGGAGCCCTCTGAGAAAAGATATAACCTTAGAAATAGGGATAATCTGAAAAAACCTGATAGATATCAAAGTATTGATACACGTCCCTCTCGATCTCTTCCACAGAATTCGGAAAGAAGAGGACGGTCAGACCCAGGAGAGCACACCAAGTCCAAAGACAAGGAACCTGTTCAGAGTAAAAAATCTCAATTTCCTAAAAAGAAGGTAGCCAGTATTAGAGTAATCAACTATGCTGAGAATACTGAGGACACAGTTGAAAAACGGGGAGTGGGCATTGACAATGTTGGACAGTGCAGCAGAAATAAGTATAGCGCGCAAGATCTTGATGAGTCATCTGGAGACAGTGGACACGAATGAATACATTCAGGTTGAAACTGCCGACGCCAGACTTAGCGAGCCCCATAAAATATACGAAATAACATTGCGTATAGAGGGTGATAAGACTAGGAAAATTAAGGGTCTATTTTGGGATAAGCTCTCAAAAGGCTATGATATTCTGTTAGCTGAAAAAGATTGGCCCCCAGAGTTTGTCAGGGAGTGCCCTCGTGGCGAAGAAGTGATTATGCCTGCCTTCTCGAATCACATACCGATTCATAAAAAATATACATATGCAAGGAAATGGGCAGTAGCCCAGGCACCTGCGTTGTATAAAAATCATGTAGGATGGGATGAGGATTCACCGCCTCACAAAATCCAATTAAAAAGTGAACCAACTGCCCAACGGCAGTATCCCATAAAGCAAGAAGCTAAAAAACAAGTCAGGGAGATCTTAGATCAACTTGAATACCAGGGGGTGATTGAAACATGCACCTCTCAAATGAACAATCCTTTGTTTCCTGTCTCCAAGCCAGACAATTCATATCGTCTAGTTTTGGACTACAGACATCTTAATACATGTTGCAAAACTTTTGCAGTACAAAACTCGCATAGTGCAGCCCTAATGAATAATATAGTTAGGAAAAAATATAAAACGACATTAGACATTTCTAATGGTTTCTTTTGTCAAAACATTGCACCGGAAAGCAGATATTTGACCGCTTTCTCCGCATTTGGGTCGCAGAAAAATTCTGTCGACTCCCACAGGGGTTCAAGAACAGCCCAGGACTATTCTCAGCTAGGGTAACAGAGTTACTACAAATCTATGATGATGAAGCATTATCTTACGTAGATGATATTTATCTCACAGATGACGACTTGGGTACTAATTTGAAAAGGGTGAACACCATTATACTTGGGTTCGCAGCAGAGGGTTACAAATTCAACTTTAAAAAGTCCCGAATTGCCCATCTGACTGTACTGTTTTTAGGGTACGAATTATCAAGTGAAGGGAAAAGCTTAGCGGACAACTTCTTAGAGAAGTGCGCTGTACTCCAAGCTCCAAAAACGCTGAAGAATTTACAATCCATACTAGGTTTTCTGAATTTCGGAAGAACTTACATCCTAAATTACGCAGAGAGGGTTAAACCTCTCAACGAACTAATTAAACCTGATTTAAAACAAATCAATTGGACTCAAAAACACACAGAAATTTTGAGATCGCTGCAAACAGACATGTTAGCAAAAACAAAATTAGATACACGTGACAACATACGTGATCTTGTAATCCGAGTCATCCCAGGAAGATGCGGATTCACGTACCTAACCTCTAATGAGGGAGAAAAGGTACCAATTTCAATTAAATCTCACTTGTACACACAAGCAGAAAAAGCATTCAGTCACACAGAAAGAACTGTGAACGCAGTGCAAATCGCATTAGCAAATGAACGAGAACTAGCACACGGCAAACGGATTAATATCCTTACAGCGGAATCCGCCTTCGAGGCGCTATTCAGCCCAGTAAACTTGCCTACAGTTTCACTGGATCCGAAATGGATACAGTGTATAGATTCTCTAGGAGCGGAAGACGTGAAATACTATTTCGCCCCGCAATACGAAGAACTGAATGATTTAGAATATGAAGAAGAATATCCTCTGCCAATCGAAATTCTGCCTCTCCCACAATACGCATGTATAATCTATACAGATAGCTTTGTACAGCATTTCAACGTAGAGAGAAAATCCTACGATGCAGCATGTGCGATTATTAAAGGTCGTTGGCTGTGCGGTAAATTCAGACCGAAAGTGACAAAAACTGAATCTGTAAGAAACTGTTCGGTTCAGAGAACTGAAATCAGATCTTTAAAGATGGCGCTCGAAAATGCAGAACGCGAATTCCCCACACTTATCGTGTGCGATTCTCATTTTTGCGTCAATTCTTACAACAATAAACTGCAGAGTTGGATCGAATACGACTACAAAGATGACACAGGTGCCACAATAAAGCATAAAAAGCTCTGGAACGAGGTAGCTCTTTTACACAAAGAACTACAAAAGACTCACGTGATTCACGCACAGAGTCTTCAACGTGATGGCGTTCACGTTGCAGGGAATTCATTGGCTAATACAGCCACCGCGGAAGCAACTAAACCGGCTTCCGTAGCCACAAAAAAGCGTACAGATAAGTACATAGACGGGGAAACCATGCTGGCAGTAAAAACGACCGTAAAAGGCGACTGTGCAGCACTACCCGTAAACTATCCACTCAATTATGCATACATCATCGATGCAAACTCCGTTCCTTTTGCTCGAATCCCTGGAGTGGGGGACAGAGTAATTCCAAACATGAACAGGAGAATATTTTTAATAGCAGACGTACACATGGGTTTGGGTCCTAGGCACAGAGGGATTAAGGAATCACTGACTGAATTACAATCAGTATTCTGGTGGCCGGGAATGAGTGTAGAACACCAAATATATGCAAACAACTGTGAAAACTGTAATAGGGATCGCAGTAGCGAACCTTGCTACCGGCTACCAATCAGAAAGAGCGTAACGCTGCCTACACCCCACCCTGCGTCCTATTAATAGTTAAAGACGAAACGCACTTAAAAAATGAGGCCTCCAGCGCTCGGCTGACGCTAGAACGGTTATAAAAGATTTGCGAGTCCATATCGGCACATACGCAATTACCACGTTCCATTCTGACCAGGGTCCTGCTTTCAGCTCTCGAGCTTATAAGGAGGCCATGGCCAGCATGGGAATTGGGTTTGGAATATTCTTGTCCGTCATACCACGGAAGGGAATAGTGTGATAGAAAGAAAAAACCGGGGCATAAAGCAATCTATAACAGCGAAGGTATTAGGTTCAGGCGCTGGGTGGGTCAAACATTTAATAAGTGTCCAGACTAGTCTTAACAACATGCCAAGAAATTCTCTAAAAGGTTTCAGCCCATACGAACTATTGTTCGGAATTAGAATGCGCGTTCAGGACCTCGATAGTCAGATGTCAGTGGTATAAGAAGAAACAACGCAGTTTGATGTAAAAGACCGTTTGGCTGTTTTACAGGAACTGAATGAAACAAGAAAATCATTAAGCAACATAAAATTAAAGCAACAGCCAAGTACCACTGACGAGGCACCACCCGCAACAGCCCCAGCAAGGCCTGTCTGGATTCCAAAGATTGGGGATCTAGTCAGAGAAAAGATCGCGGTGAAGAAGGAATTTGGGCCTTCTTACAGAAAAGCAGTACCTGTCTTAGCAGTCACCGGAACAAGATCAGTTGTGCTACCGCCCCTTGCTGGTAAAAAGGAGAACAGAGTCGTGTCTATCGATCTGGTAAAACCACAAGCATGTGGCCTATAATCAACAGTAGGCCCAGTGGACTCCCAAGAAACAACAGAATACCAAAACTTGCAACAATCCAAGAGGTTCAAACTGAAAGACTAATCACATTCGATCAGCCTGCAGTGCACAATGAAGGACTATGCAATAATGCCATGGAACTCGTGCCTCTTGAAACACAGATTGAAACAGTTCGTCATGAAACAACACCAGTCTACAATGATGTGGCATCAGAAAGTGCTACCGAAAGACAGATTGAAAGAACAATCCCATCAATTGACAGAACTGCCTCTGGTTATTTCATCAACTTCGACAACTTCTCTGAAGATCAAAATGAGCCCGAAGTGATGCCAGAAACAAAAAAGTCTTTTAAAGAAAAAGCAACGGAACTCTTTCATCAACTGAAGGAAATCTACCTTATTTCCCCTTGGCTAGAGTTCTGGTTCGGTCTAGGTGTATTTTTCCTCCTGCTTTGGCTCATCATGGTACTGTGTTTGGGAAAATTCATTGAAGGAAAATATATTACAATGGACACAGCAAGTCAGAACATCAACCTAGTCCTGAAACCACACAGATCATCACACGTGAAGAAAAGAGAACTGTCAACAGTAAATGTCACAGCAATTCCAATACCTGGTGGGGTAGTATGGGAGAAAACAGACTATGAGATCTATGGTCCGGTCGAAATCCTGAAGTATCCTCATCAACTAAAGGTTTCCTTAAGTGACTTTGTGACACCTAGTACATTCTCTGATGATTGGGACTTTAACAGTATTAATGACATGATGTCTGATTTAGTAATGTCAGCTAGATTCACAGATCATGATTATTTACAAGGTTCATCTAGTTATGAGCAGTTATTCTGTTATACCCACTATGGGGATCATTACTTGCATAAATCTGCACAGCCTAGAAATGTTTTTATGTATAATCAATGGGAACATTGTTCTACACCACCTAAAAGCAGTTCTAAAGCATTTTTTGAGAAATTCAAATACTTCTCAGGGTTTAACACCAGTGATGCAGAAACGTTTTATTTACAAACTGTTAGATAAAACAGGAATGAAAACAATGCTGGCAAATTCTAAATTGATATATTCAGAAGCATTTTATGACAAAATGATGACATTTGGTTTTGATTATTGGAAAAATAATATTGAAACGAAAACAATTTGGGGTACAAAAGATTGGCAGGTGCAAGGCATAGAAGCACTATTTAGAACCTGCATGATACCAGAACAAATGTTATTTTTAAATGACACAGTACACCAAACATCTTGTCTTGGCCTAGCTAAGAACAAAGACCTTAAAACACCGTCTATTCCAAAGCCAATATCTGAGAATACAACCACAGATATTGAGTTAGACGTGTCACAAATTTTACATTTCAACAGAACACATCCTGATTGGAAAAAGTGGTTAATCTGGCCTACAGACACAAATAGCTGTCAAGATCGATTCCTGAATAAAACACAGGGTTTAAAAATGACCAGATTAGACCCAAGATACTCCCAGAGACAGCATCCAGGGATTATTACAACATACAGTGTAGGGAAACTCTGCCTAGAATGGCTAACTACATCCACACTGGCTGAAATTAAGCAACACTTGTCTTTATTAAAAGATGGTGCTGATTTGCGCGATTTCATTCTTGGACCACGCAAACAGCGTCAAAAGCGTTTCATAGCGACCAGCATCTATGCTGCTTACAACGAGGCTTGGAAAGTAAAGCAAATTGAAACTGCTGAAAAAATACGAGAAATTGATCGTATTAATTTGGAGAAATCACTTTCTGTGGTAGACAATGGGTTAATGACTCTGTCTTCCAGAATATATTCGTTGGACAATATTGTATCCTCTGCCTTTGATGTGATAGACAGAGATTTGCTTATGTTACAACATGGCCAGTCTCAATTACGTTCTATTATAGAATTAGGCTGGACGCTGCAAAATCTTCGTTCAGGCTATGTGCCTTGGCGTTTAATCAACACAACGTCATTATTTTCCAGTTTTAACCTTACTGATAAACAGATCAGTTTGGCACAGAAAGGAGCAAACTATACAATCCTGAGCATCGAAAAACTCGAGAGATTACCATTGACAATATCAGAGAGTCCTGTCATTGAATGGATTATACACGGAATTATCACAATTCCGATAACAACTTTCCGATTTAAAAAGTGCCTTGAATACATACCTGCTGGCCAGTATGAACAATTGGGTAAAGGATATGTAAAATCTATATGGAAATTACCATACACTCATTCTTGCTATAGTGACAGCGACAAAAATGTATTTCTTAGTGGTGAGAACTGTAAACATTCACTAAGCGGTATACTTTTGTGTCAGGGTATTAATTTACACGGAGCATGTGATGGAAATTCAAACAACCTTTCATGCCACCAGCTAGTCACACCTGCAACTCAGATAGAGCCCTTCTTTATGCAACTCGCAAACGGGAGTTACATTCTAAGAACGGATCACAGGTGTTGTGGCCTCGCGCCAGGGAAAAGTTATCTAGTACAAGTAACGTCCATGGTCAAATGTTGTATGCAAGCATTGTTCCCGAGCGGGCCTCCAGACATAGTGACTCCCCTCTGGTCTCGTCTGAATCTCTATTCTATACGAATTGATACATTAAGCAAAATGAAATCTGTACTTTTACAGACAACAGTGCCTATAACGTCATCTAAAGAGACGTATGATCTTCTAGTCGCAAGGACGGCTACTGAAGTCCATGACCTTTTATCAACAAATTGCCCCGTGCATTTCATAGAAATGTTCAGCCAACTCCTTAACATGTCTAGTGCAACAAGCATCCCAGGCATATTTAAGACAGTCTTTACGGGACTGCTAACACCCTTCGAGGCAATTTTGGGAATCTTTCCTAATTTTGTGCACTCCATTTTTGGCGGCATACCATTATTTTTGGGACTCGTCGCAGGGATTCTATTTTTGACCCTCCTGCTACGTTATGGCAAGCCTCGGCTCAGACATAGCTCCCATGGGAATGGAAGAGACAATCCTAGCAATGCGCTACCGGGACAGGATAACTAACGTCCTTGGATTGGCCAGGCTGAGAGATCTAAACATGACCTGGTTCCTTTCATTCAGACCGATATGGCAAAATTGCATTTTACCTGTGCTACGGTGTATGCTTTGCGGCGATGAATGCGTGTTGGACATCTGTCTTTCACTTCCATCAGCAGTACCAATGGACGTCGATACTTTGCTCAGTCCAATAACGGCTCACGCATTGTGTTGTCCCCAGCGGCTACCAATCCTGATGACGGCATTCGTGGAGACTCCTGTACTACAGCCAAGTGGTAACAGTGGAGCGAGTGACAAAAGCAACATCATCCAGGTACAACGTTCTGTGAGCATTGCTGGTCCTGCCTTCGATGACAGCAATCATTCTCACACCTGCCAAGTTACAGCGCTATCTAATTTGGTTGAACTATCACCTGATTTTGTAGACCAATTCTTTGCGAGCCTGTCTGATACGATGTTCTCTCCCATAGAGAAACAATAACTTTTAGAAGCTTTTCCGACACACAGCGTTCCCATGAACTCTGAATTCAGCCTTCAGTTTTGATCAACAAAAACTGCCAGGAGCTTTGGAAATCTATTTTCTTTGAATTGGACAATTTTTCTAATATTGACCTTTTTCTGGCACGAACAATTCTTTGCTTAACGTAAAAACTATTCTTAGAGAACAGAAGCTTCACACTTCTATTTCTAAACACATCTAGAGACATAACTACATAACACCAGCCTCTAGCACACATGTTATTACAATGCATTTTTATGTGATGATTTATCTCGCATTTCTTCTGTCAGAGATACTTCATGTGTAATTCCTTTTGCATAATCGTTCATTGATTTCATATGCAATAATTTTTTGAATGATTACTATGCTTTAAAAAACGTACAGTACCTAAATTCCATGTATTACAAGTACGCCTATTTCGAATGCATTTATGTATTTTGGGGTGGGCAATGTTACACATGCATCTTATTGCTTAGTTTTAGTAATTTTGATGGACATGAAAACGTGGAGTGGGTGTTGCGTGCTTATCTAGGTTCCTGATCGATACTGTGACCTTATGCCCCTATTCGGCTATAAATCCCTTTATTCCCTATATTGGCATAACCGTTCAAGTGCGATTTTCTGAAAAGTCATCTCTGGCCTCACACGAACAGAGCCACATTCCAGCATGACTCTCTGCTACTTCCTTTGCGACCAATTAGTGCAATGACAGAGCAGCAGTCACTATCTGATATTCCTAGATAACACTCCGAGTTCTTCAACAAGATAAAAACTTAGCAAACCTGGAAATCCCCGCTTGCTATGTTTTGATTAGTAATGGAACTCTAATGAGCAACTGATAACTGTCACTTCCTAGTGACATCTTTAATTGACGTCTTATGTCCAGCAAACTTGCGTCAAACCCGGCACCTGTCAGGTATAAATATTACCAACGTTGCCTTAAGCAATGCGAGTTCGTTGCCTGTTGCTGATGCCAGCTGCCTGCATGACCCTGTGTTGGTAAATCTAGCACTCTGTCGCTGCAGCCTGCTATCCTGTGGTGGTGAAGCTGCTGATTACCATTATCGCCGCTACAGCGCGAACTATGGTGCAGTACGCTTAAGGAGCTGAACAGCCGTCCTCTGCGAAGACATCCAGCAGATTCCAGCTGCCCGCGGACGCTGTCCCCCCTCCTTCCTCGACGCGCTGAAGAGAGCCGCTGCCTTTCTCGTGCAGAGAAATCCAGTCCCGGCGCTTCCGGTTTACCCTCGCGGGTGACTGGGATATCGAGAGAGACCCCTGAAGGAGATACCAATCCTCCATCATTCTATTCAGAGGTATGGTGTTGACTAAACCCTTAGACGAGAATTCTTGAAACAAACCTTGGCAAAACCAACTTAACTTAAGCTACTTACTTGCTCCCCTTCTCACGTGTTAGGCTTAGGTCAGGCACACTGGGGTAGGCTTAGTTAGAAGCACCAGTTGAGTATGTTAGCCTAATGTATATATGACTGTATATATGTTTTATTACTTTTAAACCATTGTATGGCTAAGAAACCATATCAATGCTTTTACAGTTCTATTTCGCAATTCTTATCTTACTGTACGTACTTTTTATAATAACAGTTATTGCAATTGTGGCAATACATTTCTCTTGTACGAGAAGAAAGACTGTTCAATAAATGTTAACCTTTATTGATACACACCCGTCTCTCTATTCTCTACATACCGTGAAAGTAAACTGCACTAGACTGACTGAGTGAAATCTATGTCTATTGTTTCACACGACCCTAGAGATTGACTCTTGATCTGAGGAGCAAAGTTGTCATGTTGCACGGTTGTTGGAAAACTGAATCCCTTCTTGTCTGTGCCAAGGAAGCTGATCACTTCCTATGCAGAGAAGAAAGTTTCCAGTGACCTCTGAGCTAGTTGGTAACACAACCCAATTAAGTTTAGCATAGTCAGTGGAGGCCTGGAATATCCGCAGTTCCACGTCGATACTACTGTTTATGTTATTCCAATGCGCAGGGCCTAGTGGGAAACTAGGAACTACACTACAACCTGAGCTGTTACTGGAGCGCTGCTGAGAGGTGCCGGGCACTGCTCTCAGCTCGGGCGCCCTGTGACCCCGGCGGAGAAGTGTCACCCGGAGGATCGGTGGGCTCTGAGACCCAGCGCTGCTGGAAGGAGAGGGCTGGAGCGTGGCCTGGAGTCGAGCAACGAGTTGCGCCTCGGTGCCCCGAGCGAGGCCCACACCCACGGCCTGGGTGGGTTGCAAAGCTAGGTGTGGCGGAGATTTGGGGACCTGCGCCTGTGAGTGAGGCAGCGCTGATGGAAGGCGCGGCAGGCCTCGAGTCACACAAATGCTGACCCCTTTGGAACCTGAAGCTTGTGGAGACCTGCGGGCTCACCTAATCGCGGCGCTGCTGGCCTGCGGTGGAAGCGCGACTGCCGCATAAACGCGGGAGCAGCTGTGTGCCACAACCATTGCACGGTGAGGAGCGGGACCCGGGGCAGACTGGGACGGCCCCATGGAGGCGCTGACATGCAGGAAGGGGTGCCACCTCGCGGCGCTCGGAGCGGCTGTGGCGGTACTTGGAGGCCTTTAGTGGCGGGCCCCAAGATGGAGGTCTGAGGCAGTTCGGGCTGGACTGCTCCCATGAGGCACAGGGTCAGACTGATTTGCATGTGGCCATGTCTGAACTGGGGTGGCAGAGTGGGCTAAAAAACGGTGATGGATTAAACCCAGATCTGTTGACTGGGTGTGAGTGTCTGATTGGTTCAGATGCTCCGTCCATCACCACCCCCTTTTGTACCGCTGTGTTCTCAGCGTTGAGCAGTGGTGGGGAATTAGAGGTTGTGCTGTCCCTGACTAATCGGCCAGTGAGGGGCTTGGCCTGGAACCGAGAATTTGGCCCGCCACGCAGCCGAGCAGAGATCTGTGAGAGTTAAGGACACCGAAGCTGGCAAAGCGGAGACTGTGAGGAGCTACTGGACAGGCAGCTGAGACATTTCGGGGGACTGCCCTTGCATCCTGCCCATGGCTCGGAGGCTGCATGACTACTAAAGTGTTGGGTCGCTGTACTGAGCAGACTGTGGCGACAGAGGTGGCAGCCTGCTGCAGTCGGTGCTGGTAATTGCGTCGTGCAATAGTAGTTCAACAGATTCGTGACTCGCGGGCTGTGAGACTGTGGCCGGACACACTGAGACCTGGGCGCCATCTTAGAACCGGCGCCACTTTCCCGCTATTGCAGCCCGAGCGACCCCTTCCTGCTGCGCGATCTGCACCGCGTGCAGGGGAGGCACCAGGCGTTCGAGACTGCGCTGGGCAAGCTAGATTCTCCTGCCTGAGGCGTTGAGGCCCTGTTGCCCACAGACGCTGGAGAGGAGTGAGTACAGTTTGCTGCTGAGGAGGCATAAGAAAGGAGGCCCCTGAAGCAGGAGACAGGGGTGCACCCCCCTTGAGCTACATGGAGAAGCGGGGCTGCCACCTGCGACACTCACAAAGCTGACAGTGGCCGCTCGGTGACACAACCCCTGCTGGTGACGACGCCTGGCACGGATAGGAAACCTCACCGCTGCTGCCGCCGTTGCAACTGAATTGGTAAGGCGGCTTTTCTCCTAGCCTTTGAGGGGCGGCCTGGTACAGGCCGACTGGTAGCTGGTAACTAGCGTGGATGCCTACTGCGCAACAACTGGCAATGGACAGACTCAGGGACAAGTCCCAGCAAAGGCAGCAGGCGACCGAAGGTCCTGGCTCATCGCACGGGCACCAGAGTGATAACATGGCGTTGTCGGCAGTCCTAGCAGCTAAAATGGACTCTGTGTTAGCAGCAGGGGAGCGTATTGGCAACACTTTGGAGCAAACTAAAGCGTCACTGGAGGCCCGGATCGATAAGGTCACGTCTGACTTTACACTTCTGCATGCTGACCACCGCGAGCCAGTTACCGCGCAACGTCAGTCGCTCCAAGAACTGCAGCCTGTGGTGCAAACACATGCTTCGGCGCTCCAGGATATCATAGACAGAGTGCATGTGCTAGAGGATCGCATCGAGGAAGCGGAAGGGCGCTCCTGGTGCAACAATGTTCGGATGGTTGGCCTGACGGAGGGCGAAGAAGGGAAAGACCCGGAGCGGTATGCTGAGAGCTGGTTGCAGGAAATCTTACCCCCGGGGATGCTGTCCCCGCACTTTGTGGTCGAAAGAGCGCACAGGGTGCCAGCGCAGGAACCCAGACCCTGAGCCCGGCCTCACCCGTTCCTCTTCAAGCTCCTCAATTACCGTGATCGAGATGTGGTGCTTCGCGAGACTAGAAAGCTGGGTGACCTTGCAGTGGGGAATAGTCGTGTGATGCTCTTTCCAGACTACACGGCAGCAGTACAGAGAAGGAGGAACACGTACATGGCTGTGAAGAGGAAGCTGAGGGAACTTGAGCTGCCTTACTCTTTGTTGTTCCCCTCTCGTCTTCACGTGATCTCGAAGGAAGGCGCCCGCTTCCTCGATGCCCCATCGGACATGTGGGACTGGTTGGAAGAGACGGGACAGTGTAAAGGAGCACGACCTACAGGCTCGGAGGACGGTGGGTGCAGGGAGCAGCGCTCGAGGGGATGCAGAAGGAGAGGGGGCCGCCGAAGCGCGGTCCTGGCCCAGTTGCGCCCAGCCCGGAGAAAATGCGACTGGAAAGGCAGGAAGCACTTGAAGCAGTCGCGACCTTGTGAGTGGTGAATGGTGTTGGCCGCTTGGACTCCCAGCTGCACAGCGACCCAGAAACCAGTGGCTCGCCATCCCCATCCATGGTGCTCTCTGAGGACATGAACAGGCCAGTGGTGACACCCCAAACAGCTGACCAGCTTATGTGACTGAACAGTGGACTATGGCGGTCCAATAGGGGTCCCTGCCTCTGAGTACGCTGTTTATTGTATCCTTTCAGTAATACTAATGTGCATGATGTTACACTGTGTCTTATGCCATGTGCGCTCGCGCTGTTATGCGATGGTGTATAGTCAAACGCATGTGGGTGTGTCTACCGGCCTGCACTGGGAAGGCGTTAGGCATGTACCCCGTTCGTGGGCTCCACTGCTGATGACCCGCACTAGCCCTGCGCGTTTCCTTACCCTAGATCCCTCAAGAAACTCTTGAACACCCGGGAGGTCTGTGATAGGGGCGTAAAACAGTTTGGTTGTTGGCAACACACTTACCCAGACAGCCACTGCGTTGGACTAACACTTTCTTTGAGTGGTGGATCTTGTTGAAGTTTGGACGTATGCCCTACTGAGGACTCGCCCTTTTAGTTACAATGTTCTTAATCGTTCTCATGTTTCAGATGCGTAACACTGATATTCACTCCCAGGATGGTATCTATAGGCCCCCCTAGAGGTGTTCCCCTGGCCTTGTGCGGGTGAGACGCGTACAGACACATGACACACACTAATATACTGACCTGGAACATCCGCGGTATGCACACCCCATCAAGGCGATACTGGGGGTGTGGCTTGGGAGCCGATGGGACAGGCTGTGTGAGCGCTGAGCTCCGCACCCGATCCTTGAATTAATCCAGATAGCGGAGTCCCTCCGACCCCCCTGGCAGTACCGAGGATGCTAGGGTTGACCTGCAGCTAAACGGTGCTGTGAATTGCCGGCGGCCGGGCACGGAACGAGTGCTGCGGCTTCTTGACTGAGCCGGGGAGCTGGCTGCCGGACGACACAAGATGGCGCTGAGCCAGTTTGCCTACCCCTGGCCCTGAAGTCGGCGTTGACTGCCGAGATCGGAGGTGGAGTGCCGCTGCCGGGGAGGCGCTGAGGACCGGGGTGCGTAGCCCTGAGGGAGGCTTGTGCTACTGCAGCGGTGCCGCTTTGAAGAGGGATGATCCGGCCTGCGGCGAGCTGATAGCGAGGGCACGGTGGGTGCAGGGGGACCGGAACCAGAGGCTCGATCCTCCGGGGTTGCGAGGGGTGCCGAGGAGCTCTGGAGTTGTGCGGGAGGCGCGGCCTGCCCTGAGGAGTGAGCGGTGCCGTCCCCAACCGAGTGAGGACAGAGATGTGAGCGCTGGACCCTGCCAGGGGGGCTGTGGCGGAGGACCTTGCTGGGGGCAGGAGATCAGCGAGTGCCGGGACTCGCTCCCCTTCACCCCCGCGCACCTATGAGGGCCGAGGATCGGGGACCTGCTTGGTCTGTGGGGCCCTGGTGAGCAGCGGTGGTGCCTGTGACGACTGTGGAGTGGGCCCCTGGACTGCATAGACTGTGTGGTAGAAATCAAGATGGCAGTGCCCCCCCTTTAAAGGGCCTCTGAGTGGCGGTGCAGGGGGTGACCTGGTGGTGCATTGCTGAGCGCCTTGCGCCCTGAAGCGAGGCCGTATAGGGGCGGCTGCTGTATCTGAGTGCTGCGGGAGCGGCTGGATGGACTTGGGGGCCACAGACTGAGTACCACGGCACGGTGACGGGTGGCGAACCTCTGCTTGTTCCCTTGTGCAGGACTGCGGCGAATCATGGGCGTCCCCGCCTGGGGGGAGCACTGGAGGAGCTTCGTGAGGGCGGCAGCGGATTAGGGGAATTGAGGCCCTGAATGGGGGGGACCCTACACGACTACGCGTAGCCCTGCCTGGACATCACACTAAGAACGGGACTTTCTTTAGAGGCGCTCCTGATCACCACTGAGTGCCGCTCTGGGCTGGGAGGAGCGTGGACTGCGGATCACGATTGCTGTTACCCACTCTGGGCTGTTATGGATATTGCGGTAAAGCGGCCGAGCCTGTTGGCCATGTGGGGAGAGGTGGTCCATTCAGGACTACGCAGAGTGAAGGGGGATATCTACTAGAGTCCCCGGGCCCGGGTGCTGACCCTAGGAATAGTTTGGAGGGAATCGAGGGTCTTCGCGACACGGTATCAGAGTGCTCTAATGATTGCAGCCATGGGCAAGCCCCGGGGAAGGAAGGAGGAAGATCCGCCGCCCCCTAACGCCGAATACCCGCCTCAGGAGAATAGGAATGAGCAGGATTTGCCGCAAACTACAGGGCTCCAACTCCAACTGGGTAAAATTCTGGCAGCCATTGCGGACACTCGAGTCGCCCTCCAGCAGGACATTGCGCAGGTGGCGACGGGACTGGGCTTGCTGCGAGCTGACCACTCCAAACTGTCTGATCGGGTGAAACAAACTGAAAATAAGCTTCAGGAGATTGAGCCTGCACAGACTGCACTGTCTGCGATGATGGCGGGTGTTCTGGATCGTCTAACGGTGCTGGAAGGGCGGGCGGAAGACGCGGAAGGCATGAATAGGCGGAACAACATTCGTGTGGTGGGGCTGCCAGAAAAGATTGAAGGGTCGGACATGGTGAGCTACCTGGAAACGTGGCTTGAAACGGTGGTGGCCCTGAGGGGCTGTCGAGCTTCTACACCTTGGAACGGGCTCATCGTGTCCCTGCCAGGCCTCCACAACAGGGGCGCCCTCCGCGGCCAATGGTGGCGCGGCTCTTAAATTTTAGGGACCATCATTTGCTCCTTCGGAGGGCCCGTAGTGATGGCCCCTTCCAGGTTGACACCAGCAGTGTTACTCTCTTCCCAGATTATTTGCTAGACACTCAGCGGCGCCGCATGTCCTTCCAGGCGGTTAAGAAAGAATTGCGTGCAGAAGGGATTCAGTATTCTTTGTTCTTCCCGGCCAAGTTGAGCATCGTGCTGGATGGAAAGGCCTGCATTCATGACACGCCGGAGGAAGCATGGGATTGGCTGGAGTCTTACAGGGCTGGCAAGGATGGCCAAGAAGTGGAGGCACGGGAGTTGGCCGCTGATTCTCAGCCTCGCAGATTGCAACGGCTGCGACGCCGACGGCGGGGGCTACTGAAACTATTGAGCTCACAGACGGCGATGGAGTGCAGGGGAGCACTGGACGCAGTGACAGCGATCTCCGGAGAGCTGCTAAGGACCTCGCCCACGGCTTCGGAACTTGGAAGCGACAAGGTCCACTCGGAGGCAGAGTCCTCTGCATCGGATGATGCACGTTTGCCGCTGGTTACTCCTGGAACAGCGGATGGACTGCTGGATAAGTAGACTTTGTGCTAGTTCTGGGGTTGGAAGTTCTGATATGGCTGAAAGTATTGTGATGATTATTTTTGATGGGGGTTCTAGTGGTGCACTGGATGCGCGGAGGGCTGAGAGTTTGGGTTGGGTTTGACTAGGGTGGGGGAGGCGACAATGTTGGCGGGGGGCTCCGGGGGACTCTGGTGGGGTATTACATTTGTGGGGGACTCTGTGGCGTGAATGGTTGTGATTCTAGCTTATCGTAAGTTGTTCCCTAGGCTCTACCCAACCCCCACCGGATGTTATTAGTTAGCTTGCCTTAGCCTAGCCGAGGCACGTAGTTGGGGCAGTTTGGATGGGATTCACTATGTTGGTGCCTGTTTTGGGGGGAGGGTGATGTAGTGGGTGGGGTGGGAATGTTTGAGGACGGGATTGGTTTGTTTGGGGGACATGGCCTGCTGGCGCAATTAATCGAGAATGTGGAGCTATTAAATGTTTTGCATTTGTATAGTGGGTCCACTAGTGGCAACCAGGGGGGAGGACCGCTTTGTGTGAGTGTTGCGTCAATGTTATGGGTCCGTTACCGGATATGAAATGAGTGACCTGGAATGTTCGGGGATTGCACTCCATGCAGGGTAGGTACAAAGTTCACTCCTATTTGGTGCATAGGGGCGTGCAGGTGGCTTTCCTACAGGAGACTCATTTGACCAAAACAGAGGGGCTAGCGCTGCAGCGTAGATGGCGGGTCAGCTTTATTACACCACTTACTCAGCCTTTGCGCGGGGGATTTGATTTGGATTAGGGCGGGGGTTCCCTTTCAGATGATTGATCAATCGATAGATCCTGCTGGCCGCTATGTTGCGGTTAGAGGCCGTCTTTATGGGCGGGAGGTGACCCTCTGTAGTGTTTGTGCTCCTAATGTAGAACAGGCGTCCTTCCTGGAGACTTTATCATCTGCCCACGCGGATTAATTTACGACACCAGTGCTGATGGGGGGAGACTTTAATTCAGTTATCGCTGTAACCATGCACAGATCCCATACTCCGCTACCCACAGCTCCGATTAATAGACTAGCCAAGGTTCGGGTTCAGTGCAGGATAACTGGGGATTCATTGATATTTGGCGAGCGCAACACCCGGCTGATAGAGATTACTCGTATTACTCGGCCTTGCATGACCTGCATGTGCGGTTGGACGCCAATTTGTGTAGTACCGGCCTAGTATCACTGGCGGTTGGCAGCGAGTACTTATCGCGTACCATATCGGATCATTATCCGTTGTTGGTGAGTTTCTTTTGGGTGGCAGAGCGTCCTAAGGTCCCGACCTGGAGATTGCGTCCAGAGATATTGGAGGATCAGGCCTTTCGCACGGAGTTGGGGGATGGGGTAGAGCACTACTTTGAGGAGAATGCGGGCTCAGCCACGACGACGGCCCTGGAATGGGATGCCTTCAAAGTGGTGGTCCGAGGGATCTGTATTGCCAAGTGGGTGGGAGTAAGGAAGCTGCTACTGCAGGAAGCGGAGGCGAGCGAATTGGCCCTACGAGAAGCAGAGAAAGCTCATTCCGATGGCTCTGGGACGCGCAATGCCGTTCAATCCCGAAAGGAGGCAGTAGCGCTGGTAGTAGAGCGCTTACGGTGCTTCGATCAAAGAGCTTATTTGGCCCGTGCGGATGCGGAATGGAATAAGGTGGGCACATTACTGGCTTGGCTGGCTGACCCCGCCCCTAGATGCATACCTATTTTGGCGTTAGCATCATCCTCGGGACGCTTGGAATACACGCAACTTCACATTAATGACTGATTTCGATCCTATTATGTGAGTCTTTACACCAGCCAATTACAGACTGGTGATGTAGATACTCCGGCGTTTTTGGAGGGCCTGAAGCTGCCTGCAATTGAAGAGGCGGAAGCGGAGGTCCTTGGTGAGGATATTACGTTGGCTGAAATTCGTTGCGCCATTAAGCAATTGGCACGCAACAAAACACCGGGTAGCAATGACTTGCCTATCGAATTCTATTTAACGTATATTGACCTCCTGGCTCCCAGACTTTTGGCGATGTACAAGGAGGCTAGACAAAAGGGGATACTGCCGGCCTCCACTAGAGAGGATACTATTGTTCCTCTCCTTACACCGGGGAAACCCCCAGCTGCGTACAGGCCTCTATCTATGCTTACCACCGACTATAAAATATTGAGCCGAGTGCTGGCCACTAGACTCCTCCCCTTTATGACGCGGTTGGTGCATTCTGATCAAGCCGGCTTTATCCCAACTCGAAATACTCCCAGCATACGTCGGTTGATAGGACTATTGGATGGAGACTGTGGGGTTGAAGGGCAGGCGATGGTCCTTTAGGTTGATATTGCTAAGGCGTTCGACAGCCTGGAGTGGCCATATCTGTTCTCAGTCATGGCAGCCTTTGGACTTGGGGCCGGTTATGTCCGCTGGACTGAGATTTTGTAATCATCGGCGACCTCTAGGGTTCGAGTTGGTAGAGTTGTTTCCTCCTCTTATCAAGTTCAAGTTCAAGTTCAAGTTCAAAAGACCTTTCTTCGAATTTCATAAAATTCATAAAAGTACCACATTAAAACAATTCAATTACATAACAGATCGAAATGACAGAATTCATAATTATTAAAAAATCTTATCCTGTGGGGCGGGGCACTAGTCAGGGCTGCCTGATCTCCCCGCTGTTGTTTGCCCTAGCGATAAAGCCATTGGCAGCTTGTGCTAGGACGGGAAGGGCGTACCGCGGCTTGCGACTTAACAACCAAGCGCAATATATCTCGCTTTATGCGGACGACCTCTTAATGTTTCTGGAAGATGAGAGGGAGGCCCTGGAAGGGGCGCGCTCCCTCCTCGGTCTGCGGGTTAACTGGGCGAAGACTTGTGTGTTCCAGGTGTCCAGAACATGCGCCCCTCCCGCTGTGCCGCCTGATCTGGCGTGGGAGCCTAGGCGCATTCCTTATTTGAGAACGCACTTGTATCATGTTTAGAAGGATCTCCTTGAAGGTAACATCGGTAGAGCGTTGAGAGACCTCAGGGGTAGTATGCGGTTCTGGGGGACCCTACCGCTGTCCGTGGCAGGTCGGGTGGCATTGCTAAAGATGGTGGCACTTCCTCAACTCTTATACTTCTTTCGGACACTACCGATATGGTTACCAGTTGCTCTTTTTTGACAACTCAGTTCCGCTGTGAGTAGCTTTATCTGGGGTACAGGAAGGCGCAGGGTGGCGTTGGATACTTAGATGCGGCCGAGAGCTGAAGGGGGCCTCGCTGTCCCGTATTTCGAATTGTACTACTTGATTGCACAATTCCAATTTTTTTACCCAGGTGGTGGCGTTGGAGTTTCGGGGGCCGGAAAGGTTGACTGCAACGGAAGTACCGTGGCATGTTTTGTCCTTTGTGGTCCTGCAACAGCACCTGCGGACTACCGATTTATCGATGGTGGAGGGGACCTTACGGCATTGTTGGAACCATTTCCATAATAGAATTGGGGTGCAGCGCCCATGCGCTCCCGAGATACCGCTGGGCATGTGTACGCCATTACCGCATGGTGGGGATTGGTCCCCCCTTGCGGAATGGGAGGAGCTGGGCCTGCAGATGGTGGGTGACTGTATGCAGATGGCGAGCTGTTACCCTATAGCACATTGCAGGAGACCTTTAGCCTCCCGCGCTGCCATTTCCTGATACACGCGGCACTAATCACCGCCATACAGAGGCATTGGGGTGCTGGCCTTTCGGAACCGCCAACAAGCGGAGTGTGTCAATATGTAGTTATGGCAGCGGGCACGTATAAGGCTGTTAATTGCCCATATAAACGTATGCTGGGAGAGGGGCTTACGGGAGCAATGGGCGACGGACTTAGATAAAGCAATACCCGACATGGCCTGGTCGCAGATAATTAAAAGGGCATGGAAGAGTACCAGGAATGCTAGGTTCAGCTGATCCAATTTTTCATATTGCATAGGGCATACCTCACGCCAGCTAAAATGAATCAGTATTTCCGGATCGACACCGCGCTATGCCCCCGGTGCAGACTACAGGGCGCGGACTTGAGCCATATGCTGTGGGACTGTCCGCAGTTTGTGAGGAGGTAACCGATTTACTTTGCAGAGTAACTGGGAAACAGATTATTATAGATAAGGGAGCTTGCCTGCTACACTGGTTTCCATACACTAGCAAAAATAAGATATCTAGCCAGTTAATAGACCCAGGATTCCTTCTGGCTAAGAGGGGAATTACATCTCACTGGAAGGCGGCGGTTGGCCCTAGCTACGTTAGATGGAAGACGGCACTGCTTCTGTGGGCGGGCAGCTAGAGTTCGGTTCGATTGCAACAGAATCATAGGTCCCATAGCGATAGGGCGCTGGAGGCGGCGCGGGCATGGGAGGCTTTGGTGATAGAGCTCCGGACTTCAGATTTAGATACTGACTCGGACTCCTTTGGCCTTGGGGACATTAGCATGGGAGATGACTCCCGACTTCCATGGTAGCCGCAGTATTTATTAATTTTATTGATGCGACAGCCTGCACACACCTTGCACACTAGGGTAGCCTTTTATTAGCACTCACTCTTTTAGATAGTAGCACCAGCGGCAGAGGTGGGTGGTTAGGGGTAGTTAGACAAGGAGGGCAGACCCACCTGCGGTGCTGAATAATGACCTAGAGCCCATAATTTCATACGTGATAGAATGCTGAACAAGGGAGCTTGCCGCTACAGCGGCAGGCCTAGAACTGGGGCATTGCAACCTTGACTAAGACTTTGATATTTGCCCTTTTAGATTGTTGGGTCACTGTCGATGTTTATTCTATTATTGAATGTCGGACTCTTTGTATTGATGATGGTTCTACCTCATGTCTGTTTGTATTTTTGAAATAATAAAAAGATTATAAAAAAAAAAAAAATGAAGGCGATACTCAATCTTCTCCTATCTGCAGCGACATGGGGTGGGGATTGCCTTCCTTCAGGAGACACACATGACACAGGTTGAACTTGACAGGCTCCGCAGGCGCTGGAGGGGGCAAATCTATGGCACAAACATCTCTGCGCACGCGCCCGGCACACTAGTATGGGTGAGAGCGGGTGTCCCCTTAATTTGCAACAACGTAAAAGTGGACCAAGAGGGAAGGTACTGCCTGGTGCGGGGGCGGTTGAATGGTCAGGAAGTCCTGTTAGGATCCCTTTATGCCCCGAACACGGACCAGCACTCCTTCCTAGCGAGCTTGAATCAGGTCCTCCACCTATATGCTGGCCTCCCCTGGTTGCTCGGAGGGGACTTCAATATGGTGCTAGACGTGAGCCTGGACCGTTATTTCCCCCCCATCCGTGCTGCAGCGGTGACGTCTAATGCGCAAGCTTTTAGGGACTGGCTCTCACATTGGGAGGTATAGGACCTATGGTGCGTGCAGCACCTCATGGATAGAGTATACTCCTATTACTCCTCAGCTCATGATTTGCATGTCCGGTTAGATCGGATAGTCGGCACCCAGTCGGCACCCAGTCACTGCTCCCACTCCTTGTCGAGTCGGAGTACCTGGGGAGAACACATTCTGATCATAACCCCCTATAGTTCTGAATTAGCTGGGAGGCAGACCACTCGCCTGTGCCTACGTGGAGGCTACAGCCTGCCGCGCTTGAGTATCCCGAGTTTCGCTCTTCGTTGGGCACAGCTATCCTTGCCTACTTTGAGGTTTATGCAGGGTCTGCAAGAAGTGCCACGGTGCAATGGGATGCACACAAAGTAGCCATCCGGGGGCACTGCATGGGGGCCTCGTGGAACATACACAAAACACTATCCACTTCCCTAACGCGCTTGGAAAATGAGCTCCTGCGCTACGAGAGGG
Source organism: Lissotriton vulgaris (assembly GCF_964263255.1). Lineage (NCBI taxonomy): Eukaryota > Metazoa > Chordata > Amphibia > Caudata > Salamandridae > Lissotriton > Lissotriton vulgaris. The sequence goes on from NC_141695.1 coordinate 901,107,627, forward strand.
AGGGAGAAGGGACAGGGGAACACTTGCGCACACTGAGCGACCTGCGCGCTAGGCATGCAGCTCTTACGGAACAGTTGAGATGCCACAACTATGCGGCACACACGGCTAGAACGCTCACCAGGGCGGACAGGGCCGGCCGACTGTTAGCCTGGTTGATACAGAGAGATGGACGTGGTACCCCGATAGAAGCTCTTCGCACAGCGGAGGGGGAGATGGTGTATATGCAGTGCAAAATACATTGTGCCCTGGTTGGTCACTACACGCAGCTGTATAGGGCCCGTGGATTGGCCCCGGACATGTGTTAGAAAGCTTCCTAGATTCTGTCATCTTGCAGGTGGTCTCTGAGGAGCACAAGGGTGCGCTTAACGCCCCCCTCACACTGGAGGAAGTGGGAAACGCGATTTAGGCTCTGGCGACCGGGAAAACTCCTATACTCTAAGGCAAACAGGGAAACCTTTGTGCCCTTAATCCTTCATTTGTATAATACAGCAATAGATGAGGGCTCGCTTCCTCCATCCATGCGGGAGGCATTCCTGGTCTCATTGCCCAAGCCGGATTGAGATCACACAGCCCTGGGTTCATACAGGCCACTGGCAATGCTCAACGTGGACTATAAAACCTTTGCAAGGCTGCTCGCTGAGCGGCTAGCACCGGTGGTCCTGCACCTAATACATTCTGACCAAAATGGGTTTGTGCCGGCGCGGTCCACGTCCTTGAACCTCAGGAGGTACTTTAGAGTGGCAGCCGAGGCAACGAGGGAATGGCCTAGGGCGGTAAGCCTGATGTTTGATCTGAAAAAGGCTTTTGACTGCCTGGAGTGGGGTTATCTATCCGCAGTGCTGTTGCGTTATGAGTTTGACATAGGCTTCCTACAGATGGTCGCCCTCCTTTATAAAAACCCTGTAGTCCGTGTGCGACTGGGTCCCTACATTTCTGAAGCGGTGGCGGTGGGCTGGGGCACCAGGCAAGGATGTCCCCTGTCCCCCTTACTATTCGCGCCGGCTATAGAACCCCTAGCGGCGGCAATGCGGCAGACTTTAGGAGTAGGAATCCCTCCGGGCGATGCAATACATCAGGTATCGCTTTATGCCGACGACCTGCTGGTAATCGTGCGGGACGTGAGTGCATACCGGAACAACTGGCCCAGCTGCTGTGTAAATTCGCAGATGTCTCGGGGCTCCGGGTGAATGTGGGCAAGTCCTGCCTGTATGCGCTCAGCAGTGGGGTAGAAGACCCGGAGTACTGTCTTGGAGGCACGAGAGTCCAATGGAGGGCTGACACCTTTAAATATCTGGGGATCCAGATCTAATGCCAACCAGCTGACCTATTCGATGGAAATTTAGGGCGGGCGGTGGCAACGCTCAGATTTCAGATAGGCTTCTGGTCCAGGCTTCCACTGACAACCACGGGCAAAGTGGCTCTTGCCAAAATGGTCATGCTCCCCCGACTCCTGTACTATTTTGTCAATCTGCCTCTATTCATCCTGGCCTCCTTCTTTTCAACGCTCAATACGGTCCTGCGGGACTTTATATGGGGTACGTCTCTGCACCGAAATTGTTCCTGCAGACGGACAGAGGAGGGCTGGCCACCCCATGCTTATAGCACTACTACCTGGCCGCGCAGATTCTGTGGATTGCCCGTTGGTTGGCAGATAGGGGTAGGGAAGTCACTACTACGGTGGAGCCGCCGTACTCTCTGGGGCGTATCACCAAACTCTTTCACCCGCTGGCGATGCCTGAGAGACCCACACCACAGCTGCTGGCAGTGGCGTATAAATGCTTTCGCAGAGCCCTGTTCCTCACGCGAAAAGTGCTCCCGTACGTGCTTGCTATACACTTGGAGGGTTCTCCAGGTGGTGAGGGGGTTCTCACGCGACCCATGTTGGAGCAGTGGAGGGAGGCAGATGTCCAGACACTGGGTGACCTCTTCAGAGATGGAGCGCTAGTGGTCTATGAGACGCTGGTATCTGAGGGAGGGCTTCCTCCTGGGGGGTTCTTGCTGCATCGTTCCCTCGTAGCGAAGATGGCGGCTAGGTGGGGAGATGTGGCGACGGAGCCTGAATAACACTTAACCATGCAGTACCTCCACGTCATGGGGATGGGCAAAAATTTGGTCCGTTGGTTTGCGGCGTCGCTAAGGATCCACACGGAGACTAGTTTGGCCCCGCTCAGAGGCAAGTGGGAGCAAGATATGGGAAGGGTGCTGTCTGATAAGGAGTGGGAGAGAATTCTTAAAAGCCCAGTACGCATTCCTCGAAATATGCGCTTTCGCCAGGTACAACTCTACGTTGTTCATAGAGCCTACTTCACAACTGAGCTAATCGACAAGTACTTCCACTGTTCCGATGCGTCCTGCCCCAGGTGCGATGAAACGGATGCGGGACTTCTCCACCTTTTGTGGAGCTGTCCGGGACTGGGCACTTACTGGAGTGTAATAAGTGAGCTACTTGGGAAATGCACTGGTCGCACCATTCCCTTTGACTGGCCTGAATACATCTTGCATCACTTCAGGAGACCACCCAAAGATAAGGCGTCTTCCCGCTTCTTAGATCTGGGGATGGTGGTGCGAAGCGCCTCCTTACGAGGCGATGGAAGGTGCGACCTGCCTGGTGTGCAGGCGTGGATTTCTTCTCTTCAGGCATGGGCCCGGGCGGAGTGGATTGCCATACGGAGGGAGGAAATGTTAGGGCTCCGAAAAGAACCCATGGCGGAACGATGGGAGCGCATGCTTACTGCCTTACAGTTACCGGGTGGGGTTGGTGATGCAGGTGCTGCAGCGACTTAGGTGGGTGCTCTTGAGGGTTGGAGCATATCGCGGGCTGTTCTTCTGTCTGGATAATCTGTCAGGTATCTTACTGGCCCTCTGGAGCATGCAGGTTTAAGGTGCAGGCCCAACTGTGGCTTGGGTGCACGTGCACGCGGGGGGGCCGAGGTGGGGTGGGAGGAGGATCAGCATGAATATGTGTCTGTGATTGTGCCGCTGTTGTGTTAGTTTCTTTACGGTTGTTGGATAAATGACATTACTTTGCGCAAGTCCATGTTGGAGGGGTCCACCCAAAACCCTGCTATTGCACAAGGCTCGACGAGTGGATAGTCATGGACTAACCTGGAGGCTGCCCGATTAGGCACTCCACGCCGTAGCCAGCTCTGGGCACTTACCCTTTGCTTATGAGATACCGCTAATGTGACTTTGTGCCTTTAATTTGTACTGATGTAAGGTATATGAATGTTGAACTGACGTGCCCGGATTGCTGTGATGCATTGATTGATATTTGTACTGTACTCTGAAAACTATAAAATGCTGATAAACAGATTTGACAAAAAAAACAATAAGATGTGGTCTGTATTCTTTATACGAAATCTTGCAAAACAGTCTAATATAGGTGAGCTAGAGTTTGATACTTTGTTTTACATTCACTGTTTGTTTAATTGTCAGAAGAGAGTGATGATATTAATTCACATATAAAATGGAAAATGTTCTCTTAGGTTTATGTGGATATATAAAATAAGATTTACAAATATCCACTTGTGTTAGAAGTTTGTCCATATAGACCTGTTGTAAAAGTTAGTTTGTTAACAGATGATTTTATGAGATCTACATCTAGTCGATATGTGCATCTATTTTGACTGATTATAATATATTTTAAGATAGATAACTATGAATGCATTCTAACTAAGATTTATCCTTCAGTTATCATGTTTGTGTTAGAAGAGCTATGTAAATTGATGCCTTCTGTATTTCATTTTTTTTTTTTTTTTAATTTTATTTTTGTTGTTGCTATCACATGGTACAAAATAACGGTTATTCGTTCCTCAGAGCAGCGTCAACATTCAGCTGCCTATAATCAATAGAGCAACTTTTTACATTTTACCCCCCCAACTTTAAACTTGCTACTTCAAGGGTCAAAGTCCACGATCCGGAACAGTAGTCTATTTCAACATTGGTGTGTCTAGAGGCATCTCGCAGCCTTTGAAGCAGTCACTGATAATAACACTCTCGCCTGTATTTACAGTTCCCAGGGCCTTGTGATGTGCGCTGCATCTGATTCCCACTCCTCCCTCCCTCCCACTACTCCAGATCCTCATCATCCCCTGAGCTGTCCCCATCCTCCTCTTCAGGCAGAGGCTCACAAATGTCCCCCCTATAGGTGTTCCAGGGTGTCCAAATTCTGTTCCATTTTCGTGGATTATGTCTCTGTTGATACACTGCCCTCTCTGTCACCATAAGCACGTCCATATTTCTGCACCATTGCGCCAGTGTCGGTGCCTCCAGTGCCCCCCAGTTTTTCGCAATATCACGCTTTGCCAGCATTACGCCAATGACCACCCATCTTTTCGCATGCAGTGACAAGTCTGTTGGGCCCCACACATTTAAGAGACAAACTCTAGGGTCAGGCGTGAACGGGTTCTGGAGGGTCTGGCTGATCGTGCGTGTGACACGCCTCCAGTAGTCCTGTATATTTGGACAGGTCCATATAGTGTGGAACAGTGTACCCTCCTCCCCACAATTCCTCAGGCAATGCGGGTGTTCTGCTCTGTGTATTTTATATAGTGTCGTGCGGGTGTAGTAGACCCTATGTAATACTTTGAATTGGACCAGCCTGAATCGGGTGGAAATACCTGCCTCCCTGGGCGATGCCAGGGCTGCGTTCCAGTCTGCCTCATCCAGGTCCCCTATCTCGTCTTCCCAATATTCCTTCAGCTTCCCAAGGGGATCCGGCAGGTTGTTCAATAGTTTGCGGTAAGTGAGGGAGGTTGCACTTGACTCCATGTAGTCCGTAAGCAATCGGTCCTCTAACGGAGCCGATTCCGGAAGTGTCACACCTGGCTCCAACACCGACATGAGTGCGTGCCTAATTTGTATGTATCTGTATGTTTCGGTCACCTCAAGGTTGTATTGCTCCCTCAGGGTCGCAAAGGAGAGCACGCCCTCTCTTGTCCATAGGTCGCCCACCGTGGAGATCCCAATGTTATCCCATTGATCGAACCCTTTAGAACTGCGCAGGTTACCGAGGGCCTTGGTATCCCATAGTGGCGTGAGTCTAGTGATCACTCCCTCCCATGCCAGCCGTCTTTGAGCTTTGTGTCATATGGCTACTGTGTGTTTGGTAGGCCCTTCCAACTTCCTTACCATTCCTTTGTTGTAGAGTGGGGCCAGAAGGGTGGATGTGCCCAGTTGGTGTCTATCTGCCTTGTATGCGGGTCGTCCTGTGCTGCGTGGACCCACTGGTTGATCACCTTAAGGTGAGCGGCCCAGTAGTACAGTTCAAGGTTGGGGAGGGCTATCCCCCCACTATACCAGTCTCTAGTTAATTTCAACTGTGCAACCCTGGCCGGTTTGTCTCCCCACAGAAGGCCGGACAATTGTGCCGACACGTGGCGGAAGAATGATACGGGGACCATCGCCGGCGTGTTTTCCAGGACATAGAGGAAGCGAGGCAGCGCCATCATCTTAAAGAGCGCTGCCCTACCTAGAAGTGTTAAGGGGAGATTTTTCCAGAGGCGCACGTCTGCCTTCAGTCTGTCCAGCTGGGGCTTAAGATTCAGTTCAAGGAAGGTTGAGTGTTCCCTCGTAATCCGTATCCCTAGGTACTTAAAGGAGATGTGTTCTATGAGCAATTGGCAATCCTCAGGCAAGGCTGGAAGGTCGCCCTGTACCATATAGATTATGGACTTGGACCAGTTAAGTTTATAGCCTGAAGCTGCACCGTGGCTTTCGCACAGTGCCAGTAAGACCGGGATACTGTTCGTGAGGTCCATGAGGTAGACGAGCATATCGTCGGCATACAGGGATACCCTATCTTCCCATCCACCTCCCCACTGTATGCCTTTCAGCAGCTGGGTGGTTCTGATAATCGTGGCCAGGGGTTCTAGCACTAAGGCGAACAGCAGTGGCGAGAGTGGGCATCCTTGTCTCGTGCCCCTTGCCAGCGGAAGCTCCCTTGATACGTGTCCGTTTGCGGTTACCCTTGCCACGGGTTCGGTGCACAGTAGTCTGACCCACGATATGAACGTCGGGCCAATACCCACGTGTTCCAGGACCGCAAAGAGATAGCGCCACTCCACCATGTCAAACGCCATTTTGGCATCTAGTGACAGTACCGCTGCCGGTTCCTCCAACTGCGGGGCTCGGGCTAGTACCCCGTGTAGCCGTCGCAAATTCAGCGCCGTACTCCGGTGTGGCATAAAGCCCGACTGGTCCGGGTGTATCAGGTGCGCCAGATGGGGCAGTAGCCTGGTGGCCAACAGTTTCGCCAGAATTTTACTCTCGGCGTTAAGGAGGGAAATCGGGTGGTATGATCCCCACTCCTCAGGGGGTTTGCCGGGCTTAGGTGTCGCGACAATTGCGGCCGTGCGCTGATCAGGGGGCAATCGCCCCTGTTCCCGACACTCCTGGAACATATCGAGCAATGGCGTGGATAGCGTTTCGGACATGAGTTTGTACCATTCTATCGGCACACCATTGGGGCCCAGCGCTTTCCCCGGGTGTAGTGCTGCTATGGCTATCTGTATTTCTTCCGCCGTCAGCTCGGAGTCAAGCTCGTCCCGTTGGTCTGGTGAGAGAGTGCGGGTCGGCACTCCTATGAGAGAGCTCTCCGCCATTTCCCGTGTGACCTCATATTCAGGGGAGTATACGGAGTGAAAATGGTCTGCCAGGAGTTCCACTATTCGTGCCGGACTGGTTTGTATCTCACCACTAGGGTCCTTCAGTTGCAGTAGGGACCTCTGGCCTCCCCGTGCCTTCTCCAACCACGCCAGGAGCTTCCCTGCTTTATCGCCTATGTCATACACCCTGCTCGTAGTTGCGGACATATTGTCCCTCACTCTGCGGCACAGAAAGTCGGTGTGACGTTGCTGGGCCAGTCGGAGCGCGTGCTGGGTGTCCCCAGTCGGGTTCCCCTCGTGGTCCTGTGTTGCCTTGTCAAGTTGTTCCTCTAGACCTATCAGTTCCTGACGCTGTGTGTGCTTGTGCTGTGAGATCACTGAAATCGCCTGCCCGCGAAGAACCGTCTTGTAGGCCTCCCACAGGATTGTAGGTGACGCCACTGATCCTACGTTTTCGGTGAGGTAAGATCGTGTACTTCTCTCCTAAGGTAACCCGGGTAGATAGGGTAAACTCGTCTACGGGTCCGTTCCTGACTGGACAGAGTCAGTGTCAGCGGGGAGTGATCGGAGACCCCTCGCGGTCTAATCCGAGAGTCAGTGAAAGTGAGGAGACCCCCTCCCAACGTCAGGAAATAGTCAATCCGCGATAGGCTGTCGTGAACTGCCGAGTAGTATGTGTACTGCCGGTCTTCTGGGTGGAACCGCCTCCATATGTCTACTAAACCCTGCGCTTCCATGAAGTCATGTAATTTGGAGGGCCCCGGTGTTTGTGTACGCACTGGGTGGCGATCTAGGGAGTCTTGTGCCACTGCATTAAAATCACCTCCCATTACAAGATCCCCCTCTGGAAGGTCTAACAAAAATTTTCCTAGTTCCGGGAAAGCTATGGTGTGTAGTGCCGGCGGGATGTACACCAAGACCACGTTAAGCGGCTTTCCCTCCCACTGTCCATGTATCGCTGCGAAGCGCCCCTGTGTGTCTACTGCAACTGATTGGGTTATGAACCTGGACGAGCGATGAATTAATATCCCGGTGCCCCGGGACCCCTTCGTGAACTCAGAGTGGACCACCATGCTGTAGCCTTTCCTGTCTAGGGCCTTTGTGGCTGTGCCGGTGAGGTGTGTTTCCTGTAGTAGGACCAGGGCGGGATTCAACCTTTTTATACTTTGCAGGACCAGCCCTCGTTTAATTTTGTCACCCAGACCCCTCACATTCCAGGACATGAGGCTAAACGGGGACGCCTGCCCTACATTAGTGCCCTCCCCCATCATGTTTGGGCGTGCGGACGGAAAATTTGCGCGCGTGGAGGACCAGGAGGTCTGCGTAGTGACCCTGCGTGCTGTATCGTGACACTACCATTCTATGCTCGTGTGCCCCATCGTAGCTATCCTGACCCTGTGTAGAAACTAAGAACCAAAACCCCATCCTACCCCCAACTCCCCCCCTCCCTGCCCCCCTGCTCAACGGACTCAAAACTGCCCGCCCCCCCAACTCAGCAGAGTGCCTGATCCCAACCCATAACATAGTACTTGCTCGCTGGGGTGAAGGCTTCTCCGTGGACAGCGGCCCCCTTCCTCAGCTGCGGAGGCCCTTCTGCCCAGTGTCCAAGGCGGTCTTGCCAGTCTTCGTCTCCATCAGTTCAACCAGACAATAGCAGTGACTCATTGTTCTCCGTTGGCACTGTCCTCATGATGGTCGGCCAAAGGGGAATGTAACTCTGCATCTTCGTCGTTGGCTTGTGAGCCCTGTCGGGAGCCAGCAGTACGGTGTTTGTTCTGTCTGTTGAAGCGACGAGGGAGGCCCGCCGTCCTCCATCCCTCTAGCCAATCCTGCGCCACCTCCGGGAAATCAAAAAACCAAGTTTTGTTGTCAGCCACGACCCGAAGCTTGGCCGGAAAAAGCATTGAGTATGGGATTTCTCTGGCTCTCAGTTCTTTTTTGACTTCAAAAAAGGTCCTCCTCCTCCGTGCAACCTCGGCCGTGTAATCAGGAAAGAATGCCAGTGTCGCATTTTGGATCTTAATGGGGGGCGAGTTCCTTGCCGCCTGTAGGATGGCGTCTCGATCCCTGAAATTGAAGAGCCTCGCTATGATCGGTCTGGGGTTAGCGCCTGTCTTATGGCGTCCCCCCGGTACCCGGTGCGCCCTTTCCACTGTGAAGAAGGCGGAGAGTCCTTTGGGCTTTAGGGTCTCTTTGATTAGGTTCTCCACATACAGGTCCATCGCCCTTGTGTCTTCCGATTCTGGCACACCTATTATACGGATGTTGTTCCGCCTCGAGCGCCCTTCCTGGTCATCGAGCTTGTCGCGCAGTTCCTTATTTTCTTTTGAGATGCGCTCCATACTAATCTGCAGTTCCGACACGTCTTCAACCAAGGATTTGGTCACCACCTCCATATTATTCACCTTCTCTGTCATCTTATGAAAGTCCGCCCTTATAAGTGTGATCTCGGCTGAGATCGACCCCACCGTGGCTTGTACTTGCGTGAGGGCCCGCATGACGTCGTCAATGGTTGCCTTCTTGCCACTGGTCACTTTGGCCGTCTTGCTCGATTGCGGTTTGGCTTCCTGCGAGGGAGAGCCGGGCTTTTCGTACGCAAACCGGTCCAGGCGCGACTGTGCCGCCACGTTTTTAGGCCCCTTGCCGGCCATCTCGGTGTCTCCTGGGCCGACCTAACTTTGTGTAGGCGCTTCACCCCAAGTTCCACTGGGGTCGTTCCACTCTATCCTTCCCCAGACAGCTACCGGGGGTCGTCCCGGGGCCCACGCTGTGTTCAGGGGTTAGGTGTAACCCTTGAGAGGTGTTTTGGTTTCTGCAGCCAGTAACGATAGCAGGTAGGACAGGGTCTCTGTTGTTTGGTGGTGTGAGGCTGCCAGTCGAGTCTCGGACTATTTTGTGTGGCAGGCAACCGATTGATGCCGCCCTGGAAGAACTTCCTCTGCCCCCCTCCAGTTCCACGTGTGCCGCCCCTGTCTCGTGGCCGTCGGATCTACCGCTTGGGTCCCCTGATGTTGATGGGGGGCCCGAGTTATCGCCAGGCAGGTCCTACTGGATTTAAGATGAGTGCCCCGCGCGGACGCTCATCTGCTCTCAGAGCCCACTCCGGGCGGGGGCGTCTTTAGGTCTATCTTGTATTCGGGCTCTCCGCCCCTCAGTGCGCCCTCGGTCGGCGGGGGGGGAGCTGCAGTGTGGTCGATTAGGCAGCGCGGGTCCTCCGCCGCCTGCCCCAGCGCTCTGGCCGCCGCTGCTCAAGATGGCGGTCACAGGTCCCGATGTCGCCGTTCTGAGCGCCGGCCTCCGTCTTCGCCGGGCGTCTGGGTCTGTATCCCCCTCACCTCAGACGGGCCCCCCGCCAGGCATACCGGGCTCCTGAAGTCCGGTGATGGTGGCTGGATGCCTCGGTCTCTTTTTTGCTGTCGCTCTCCGTGGCCGGGCACTTCCGGTAAGTCACTGCCCGAGACGGGCCACTTCCTGCCAGGCCTGCCGCGCACTCTGTTCCCCGGTCCGGATGTCGCACACAGGCCCGCACGGGGCACTGTCAAAACTGTACTTCCCGACCTCGGATTGAGGTCCCGCTGGTCCGATTTGCTGCGGCCTGGTCCTGGGCTTCGTTGCCTTCCCGCCTGGGAAATTCTGACGAAGGATAAATGTACGGATTTGTCTGGGAGCCGCTTCAATCACGGAGCTCTCCCTCTAGGCTGCCCCCCCCCCCCCCTGTATTTCATTTTTTAACAGCACTGAAGAAGCGGTGATCAAAGACGCAGTGAAACAGATGTTGGCTGTTTTGATTCTATGTTTAATAGCCTGTTCTGACAATTGTTATATTTCCTTGGATATATTACTTTTGTTTGCATGGAGAAAGTTGGAATTACTATGACTGGAGTGTGGGAAAAGCTATGGAATTGTCATTATGAATTTTCCTAAGAAAGGCTTCATTTGTCTAGATTTTATAATGAACTTATTTGCTAAATATGTACGATATATTCGTTGTTATATTGTTTAATTGTGTTGCCCAGCTTGAATGATATTCTTTTGAAGCAAGTATTAAATAATATTAGTAAAGGGCAATTGGAATAAATGAGGAAATTTGTATAATGTGGATGTCATATCTTTATCGACGTTCAATATAAGTTGACTCTACGCTGAATGTAACCTATATTGTTTACAGTGGACATTTTTCTTAATATTAAGGTTTTTTAAGGGAACTGTCAATCTTGGTGGGTTTGAGTCTTAGCAGGGCCACTGGTATTTATAGAAACCCCCTTCTTTCTCGTACAATTGCCTTTGATTTATATTTCGGTTTTGTGGAATACAACACCAATGTTGGTGCCTACAGTCCCAAAACCTGCATGTTCCAGTAAATGCTGGGTATTTTCCACCAATATATATGGGCAGGCTTGAGTTACCTATATTCATCACAAAACCTATAATTCTGATAAATGTGGTAACAGTAGTTTCAATAGATATTGTAATTTATTTGTCTGCACTCAATAATGTCCCCAGTCAGTGTGGGTAGGTGTACAAAATGTTGCTAAAGGGTGATGAGAAAAAATCCAAACACTGTATTACAAGCATCTTCCTGAAAATAAAAAGTTTAATGAACGAATGAATGAATGTAACCATATTTGTAAAGTGCATGCAAGTGCCCGAGGTGCTCCTGGCACTAGAGGTCACAGGGGGAAAAAAGGATGGTGGAGCAAAATCAAGGAAGCTGAAAGAGCTAGGTTTTGAGTACTTTGCAATAGGTGTTGAGATCTGGAGTGCTTCTCAGATGTAGCGGAAATTAGTCCATTATTTCACAGATAGATAGGAAAAAGCTCTTCCACCCTGTCTAGCTGGTCATTCTATGGGGTTCTAAAAGCAGAGCAAAGGAAGATCTACGCATTTGCCTGGCATCCAGTGCAGAGAGTTTAGGTGTTTTGGAAGCAGAAGAGTGGTTAGGAGCTTTAAGAAGGAATCAGGCTGCCATAATTTGCACCATCTGCAGTTGGTGAATAAGAGATTGAGGGAGGCATAGATAAAGAACATCACCATAATACAGGTGCGATGTTATCAGTGCCTGGTTCAAAATCTTGCCTGCAGACTCTGGTAAGAGAAGAATAATCTTTCCAATGAGTTTTAATAGAAAGTGCAGGCTGAGCATGCCTTGTTAATATGAGATTTAAAGGTGAGTTAGATGCCAAAAACTGGTACCTAGATTCCTTGCTGTGTCCAAAGGAGTGGAGGAGCCCCTAGAACACAGGACCACCTGCAAGGTGACCAGAATAAGGAGTTTCTGCAAAAGAGCAGTATTTCAGTTTTCTCCCCATTCATTGTTAAGAATGTCTTTTTCATCCACGTTGCCACCCTGCACATACATTCTTAAAAGCTTTCATTGTGGCCTCCATAGCCTCTAAAATAGATACAATTATCTGAGCATCATTTTATCTGCATATGAAGAGATACAGAACCCGAAAAATCATACAGTGTTCACCAGCGGGGTAAATCTATATATTGAACAGTGTAGGGCTTAGTACTGATGCCCGTGGCACACCTCATTGGGTTTATAGACTGATAGAGCAGGAAGGTGAGGATTTGGGTATGGTCTGTTAGAAAATAATCAAACCACCTTATAGCAAGTCTGCAAATGGCAGATTCAGAAAGTCTTATGAGTAGGGTAGAATGACAGATCATTTTGAAGTCTGCCAATAGATCCAGAAGGACAAGTTCAGAGGAGCCGCCCTTGTCCAGAGTTATCCCCATATCGTCTTTAGTGGCAACCAGAGCAGTTTCATTACTATAGCCAGTAATGAAGCCTGAAGTGATGACACTGGTTTATTCAAAGAGTGAATGTTAATATTGTGGGAACAATGTAGAACTGAAATCCTGGCAATATTCAAGTGTGAGGAAGTGCTGGGATAGAAAGCTGGCAGTTGATTTGGGCATGGTGTGACCAAACTGATGAGCAGGTATTGTCTGATCTGATACTTACATTCCTGCTGAATACTGCATCAAGGATGTGGCCTCTGCTACGGGTAGGGACTTGTACCTATTGAGTTAAACCTATGTCAGTAAAGGAAGTGATGAAGTGAGCAGCAAGAACATAAGAATTTATGGTAAGTCATACAATAACTCTCGTAGTACAACTGCAGAAGGCTTCTCAGAACATGCCCCTACCAGGTCAAATAAGTAATTTAAGATGTCCGCCTCCCTTCATAATGAACAGTTTATGAACAAGATCGTTTGTGATGGTAAAGTCAGCATTTAAGCCAATCAGCAGGTATACCCAGTCTATGGATACCTCAGAAGATATAGATGTAAGAATCCTGCCAGCAGCATCCTGCAGAAAACTGCAGCCGATGGTACAATGTCCTTAACTGGCATCCTTTGCCATGCAAACAGTGCTGCATAAATAGGAAATGGATATTTAGACGTAGTAAAATAAAGGTGTTCCCTTAATGCTTCAAGACACTGGTGGTACGCTTTAGCATGGAACTGTCATCAGGGGGTGTGTGTTTGTACTCAGTAGTGGCTGCTGGTTGTCAGAGTCCTGGGCTATAAGAGTGGAGTGTCTGCTATGTACCAGCCAGGTGGGTGAGTAAATGACAAGCCCAGGTGAAGCAGTCAGAGTATCGGACAGTACAGAGAGAGGGAGAGAGAAGGGGGTAATTTTTGAGCAGAGTGTGACAGTCCACGTTGAACACTTCCTTGGCACTCATGGTTTGGCTGGTTGATCCTTTTAGCCACAAACAAAGGGGGGCGGGGGGGGAGGGGGGGGGGTAGAAAAAAAGCCTGCTGATGAGGCTCTGGTCCCTTCTGAGGGGTCTCGGTGAGGACAGGAGCTGCTAATGTGATGCTGTTCCTAAAGCTGGTGTTTTCTTATTTTTCTGCAACTGTGACTAGTTTATCCTCAGAATACAGTGGGACACCTGCTGTTCCTGCCCCTCGACCGCCTGAGACGCCATTGACCTGTCTTTCTCTCCAATACAGCCTGCTTCGAGAGCATCTGCAGTACTGTCGCTCAGCCAGCTCTATGCTGCTGATCTGCTTTAGAGACTGTACAACTTTACATTCTTTTACCACTCCATGCTTGGGAGTCCCATCTTTTTTTTTTTTTTAACCTTTATAATGTAAAGAAAGAGACAGTTACAGACCTACAACCACGGAGGCTGGTCAGTCAAACACAACAACATCAACATCAAAGTACACAGCTCTTCAGCCGACAACCCGGGGGTCTGGCAGCGATATCTCGTGGTCATGTAGAGCAGGTGGTATAACTAGGATCAGTGAAAGGTTTCACATTTTATCTTTTAAATAAATAAAACCACAAACAAAACACAGAAAAGATCGAGGCATTACTGTGTAAAAACTGGCTGTCCCTTATGGCAGTGGGAGACGGGTGAAAGACGTATTACAATATAAGAGAGGAGAAATATCGGGGAGTATAGGGGGGGGGGACCCGGGAGCAAAACAATACAGTGTAGTCAACAAAAACCAAGTGCAGGGAACGCACGGTCAAGGGGGAAGAAGCGGATCCGGAAGGTCGGTGAATGGGGGGGTGCAAATCTCTCCACGGTATGCGTTCCATTGACCCCAGCTCCTACCCCATTTCTTGGGTCTGCCGCAGGAAACATATACAGTTTTCTCTCTGAACATGGACCAGTCCATATTTTCTTTCCACGTTAGGAGCGTTGGCGGCCTTGGGGAACCCCATAACTGGGCTATGTCCCGTTTAGCAACCAGATTACCCAATGTGACCCATTGGGTTTGGGCGACAGTACAGTCATTCGGTTCCCAAACATTCAACAGACAACGTCTGGCCTCAGGCAACAATACAACACCCGTCACTTCACCCATAACCGCACGCACTCGGCGCCAAAACGCCGCCACCTCCGGACATTCCCAGAGGATATGCAAAAAAGTAGCCAGCATACCACATCCGCGCCTACACAATCCATCCACAGAAAAGCCCATATGTATCAGTTGTGGGCCTGTGACATACACCCGATGCAGTATTTTGAGTTGCACCAACCTAAGGCGTGCCGGAAGCGCAACCTCTTTAGGGGAAGATATCGCCGCCTGCCAGTCTTCATCGTCCAGTTCTAACCAGTCACTGGTCCAAGCATTCCGCAGTTGCAGAAGGAGATCCGAGCGATCGTTGATCAGTTTCTTATAAATAAGAGATATAGTGCTGTCGGGGACGTATCCATCAAGTACTCTATCCTCAAGAGGGGAGGACTCCGGGATAATAGTGTCAGCCGGGAAAAACGAGGTAATCGCATGGATGACTTGGAGGTAATGGTAATATTCCCTGTCACTCAGTTTATATTCCCGCTGGAGTTCCTCGAAGGTCTTAACTTTACCCCTGGCCCAGATGTCACCCACCCTGCTGATACCGATGAGATCCCATCTGTCAAAACCCTTCGACGTCCACAGGCCACCTAGTGCTTCCGCGGCGTACAATGGGGTCGATTTCGTCAATTTATCCGTCCATCCCGTGGTGGCGGTTGCGCTTCCCCAGACTCGCACCGCCACTGCAGTAGGCCCGGTGAGGTGCTTCCGGTCGGCTCTAGAATAGAGCGCTCGATTGTAGTCCCCCCCCCCGGGAGTTGCCATCTGTCCATCTCAAACGCGGGGTTCGGGATAGGGCCGTACATAGCGTGGTTCACAGCTCTCAACTGGGAAGCCCAGTAGTAGCGCTTGATGTCAGGCAACGCGATACCTCCATCGTACCATGGCAAGGTCAATTTCGCCAGTGCGATACGTGGTCGCCCACCCCATACCAACCGCCTCTGCAAGCCCTCGATCTCTCGGAAATAGCTGGCAGGTACCAAATCAAGTGTGTTTTGAATGGCATACAAGAAGCGGGGGAGAGACATCATTTTGAACAGGGCCGCCCTTCCCAAGGGGGAGAGTGGCAAGCCACACCACGCCGCGACATCCGACCGAAGCCGGGAGAGCGGAGGCAACAAATTCGGCTCATATCGGGCTTTGGGGTCCAGTGAAATATAGATCCCCAAGTATTTAAAGCCATCCCTAGAAACCGGTATAGGACAATTGCGGGGAAGAAGAGGCTCATCGTCCGTGAGTGGATAAATACAGGACTTGGCCCAGTTAATGACCAAACCGGAATTCCTCCCAAAAGAGCGCCACAAATCAAACAGGACGCCCAGCGACTTACGAGGAGAGGTAAGATACAACAATATATCATCGGCATAGAGTGATATCCGGTCCTCGAAGTCAGGCGACCATCAGATGCCCTTAAGTGATGGTTCCCACCGCAACCATGCAGCCAGGGGCTCATGGGCAAGCGCAAAGAGGAGCGGTGACAAGGGGCACCCCTGTCTCGATTCCCGTCCGAGGGTGAAGGGCTCCGAAGCTCTACCATTAACCACCACCTGTGCCAGCGGCTGCTCATACAAAAGTCTAATCCACCCAATGAATTTAGGGCCGAAACCAAACTTAGCAAGAGCAGCCCACAAATATGGCCACTCAACCGTGTCGAAGGCCATCGAGGCATCAAGAGAAACCAAAATGGCCGGTTCTCGAAGAGACCCCGCCCTTGCTAAGACGCCATGGAGGCAACGTAGATTGACGGTGGGGTATTACGGTGGGGTATAAATCCAGATTCGTCCCGATGGATCAAGTCTGCAATCACCGTAACCAGCCGATTTGCCAGAAGTTTGGCGAGAATTTTGGGCTCATTGTTCAAGAGCGAAATCGGCCGATACGAGGAGCAATGATCACGAGGCTTGCCATCTTTATGGATGACCACAATGGATGCCAATCTCTGATCTCGAGGAAGAGAGCCGAGATCCCGCGATGACAGGAACATCCGACGAAGATACGGCGCCATTTTGTCGGGGCATAGTTTATACAGTTCCACCGGTATCCCATTCGGGCCCGAGGCCTTCCCGGAACGAAGTGAACGGATAGCAAGCGCTACTTCATCAGTGGAGAAATCTGCCTCCATATGCTCCTTATCCGAATCTGACAGGCTAGGAAGGGCGATATCTCGAAGCAATAGATGCGAATCCTCTTCCGGCCTATCAGAGACTGGCGCATAAACCACCTGAAAGTGCTGAGCAAATGCTTGGACTATATCAATCGGGTCCACGACACGCACACCATCCATACGCTCAATAACAGGCACCACCCGGCTCAATCTATCCTTTTTGTCCAACCATGCAATCAACTTTCCCGCCTTATCACCAACATCATACAAACGCCCCTGCTGCTCACGGTACATCTCCTTGGCTGCATCAGTGACCAGCGCCTTATAGTCAGATTGTTTCAAGGCCAGGGAATGCATCACCTCCGGAGTGACCACGGACTCCATCCGACCCTCTAAGTCAGTGATCTCATTTTCCAGATCCACCACCGCGGCATTCTTACACCTCCTTTCGCTGGCAATGAGGGACAAGACCCGACCACGAATCACTGGTTTATAGGCCTCCCACAATGTAACCGGGGAGGAGACTGATCCCTCATTCTCAGCGAAGTAGTAGTCCATACATTTCACTATCTCCGACCTGATCTTAGGGTTACGAAGGTGCCAGGGGTTGATCGGAGCGATACGGCCCTCGGCACCCAATTGCATGTCAACTGTAAGCCAAAGAGGAGAGTGATCAGAAATCCCCCTGGCCAAATGCATAACCTCCAGCACAGAGACCATCTGTGCTGCTGGTATAAGAATATAATCTAATCTCGATAGACTCCCATGTGCACCTGAGTAGAAAGTATATTGGAGCAGACCAGGGTGTAGCTGCCTCCAACAGTCCACTAGCCCGAGCGTATCCAGGAGCTTCCTGAGCCAGAGCTGTGCCGCAGGCAGAGCTCTGGGGGGGCTACGATCCTCATCCCCACTAACTACAGAGTTAAAATCGCCACCCACTACGAGTATGCCATCAGGAAGCCCCAGGATCACATCACTCAAATCTGCAATTGTGGTAGACTGTAGGCCAGGGGGGACATACATAGACAAGATGGAAACCGTTTTCCCTTCCCACCGACCCGTAATAGCCGCATAGCGGCCCCTGTCGTCCAACACTACGTCATATATCTCCAAGGGGAGGGAAGTTCGTACCAAGACCCCCACCCCTCTCGAACCAGATGTGAACCCGGAGTGTGCTACCATACAGTAGCCACGTCTGTTTAGTGCGCGGCATGCATTTCCAACCAAGTGTGTCTCCTGGAGCAAAATCACATCTGGGGCACAGCGTTTCAAATATTGCAATACAATACCCCGCTTTATCCTATCTCCGAGACCGTTAACGTTCCAACTCAGTATCCTAAGCTCACCCCCCCCCCCCATCCCCGCATTGAGCACCCAATCCCCTTCGCCCGGGAATAAGCACACAGAATAAACAACAGCATATAAAGCAGCCTCGAACAAAACAAAAAGGAAAGACCCCTCACCACCCCCAAAGAACCCTGAAAAACCACACCCCCCCACCCTGCACCCCTGCATTAGACCAAAAAGCCACCCCAACTTGCAGTGTGCCTGTCGCCCCATGAAACTAACCTACAAGAAGAGAGAGAAAGCCCCCAGAGGAGGAAGAGGAGGCCCGATTCCCCCCACCCCCAGGTATCCACATTATAAAGCAAGTCTATTAAAAAGCCGCTGCCAGAAGTCCAAAGTAACCAGTTCGCCGCTGCAGACTCACTACTCCTGTTCAGCCAGGTCTCCCCCGGCACCTCCCGAGCTCTCGCCGCTCGTGCGATTTGATGGCAATGTATCAACCAGTCACTGGCCACTTCGGGGCGATCGAAGAAAAACGCCCGCTCCTCATACTCGATCCTCAGTCGGGCAGGAAACTTCAGGCCCATATCTCTAAGCAGTCTCTTCACCTCGGTAAAACCCATGCGTTGTTTCTGCACCGCCTGGGTGAAGTCCGGGTAGAAACTGACCGAAGCATTGTCAAATTTGGTGGGACCAGTGGTTCGTGAAGCTTGCAGGATAGCGTCCCGGTCCCGTAAATTAAAAATCCTGGCGATGATAGGTCTTGGTGCGGCCCCCAGCTTGGGCTTCCCACCGGGAACTCTATGTGCTCGCTCCACGGTAAAAAATGTACTGAGGCCCTTAGGTACAAGATGTTTAAGGACCAGGCCCTCCACCAGAAGGTCCGTGGAGACGTCCGCAGAGTTCTCCGGAACCCCCACGATGCGGACGTTGTTGCACCTGGCCCAGCTCTCGAAATCCTCCAGCCGGCGGGCAAACTGGTCGTTGGAAGCATGGAGAGTGCGAACCTCAGCCTGAAGGTCCGAGACATCCCTGGTCAAGCTCGCAGTTTTAATGTCCAGAGACTTGACCCGTTCATTCGTCTTAACGAGGTCCGCCCTAGTGAGGTTAACCTCGATCGCCACCGTGTCGATCTTTGCAGCGAGAGTTTCATATTGTTGGCCCATAGCCGTCCGAACACTAGTAATGGTTCCCATGATGTCCTTTAGTGTCAGCTCCTCCAATGTAGGAGTACCAGCTCCAGTCCCTTCAAGAGCCTTGCTCGCTCCACCTGGGGACTCTTTCGGGCGAGTGTAGCGCTCTATGGTCTGGGTTTGAATAATACCCCCACGGTGCGTGCCCTTGGTGTTCCGCCTCTCGGCATCTGCCTTGCCCGCCATAGTGGGCGTCGAACTCCCACGGAGTCATTGTGATCTGGTCAAAATGATCCCGCTCTCGATAGACCTCAAGGGCAAGAGGGCTAAGAACCAGAACAACGTAGGATCCGTAGCTGGGACGAGTAGTCGAATGAAGCGACCGTAGTCAACAATGGCCCAAAACGAAACCGAAAGTACCACAGGGGCTGTGGGCGTGTCAAACTGGCCGTTGTTGTTGAGTTGCCACCTGGGTACCTCGGGGACTCAAGTCCGGGGATGGTCTACGATGTAGGCCGCAAAACTTCAGGACGCAGTAAGTCTGGTTCCCGGCGTCCGATTTAAGTTCCGAAAAGGTCCTCAGAATCAGCAGGGCATAGTCAATAAATACCCGTCGTTCAAATCAGGATTTGTGGCAGGATAGATGCGGGAGGCGAAGAGGGTCTCAGGAGACCTGTGCTCACGCGTCCATCTTGGATCCGCGCGAAGCTCCTCCCCCGGGAGTCCCATCTTTATGGTGTGAGCATACAATCATCAAGCTACATTCAATAATCTACTTTGATGTATATAATTACTGCCTGTACATACTGAATGAAGAATAGTGTGTGCAGCCCATCCTGAATATAGTTAATCTGCTCTTCATTCCCATCGCTGGTGTAATACATGTTTGGGGTTTACGCCCTGCAGGCAGTGGTGTTTCTAGCAGGTGATCCAATTTGCTAAAATTTGCTGCCCTGCACACTACTTATTGTGCGCTCTTTCTTCATTTGTCCCACTCTGCTGTACTTCCCTTGTTCTCTAAGTATTAGGCTAACCAATGTCAACCGTAGGACTGCGAGCCCTGGTCATTCAAACGTATCTGAAGGCATATTTGACATTTGTGGAGCTTCAGCAATAAACTTGAGCACATAAAACCCTCCCTAGGCAAACATTCTCCAAGGAGGGCTCTTGCTATTCAACTGATAGCTCAAAGCACCATCTACCTGCAAATCATGGCAACATCTCACTACAGCTTCTTTATAAACATGCAGCCCTACTAAAAATTTATACAGTGAGTGCAGGATGTAGTTTTCTTTTGCATTGATGTAAAAATATTAAAATGATTTTCACACCTTTGCTGTGCATGGTATCATAATGGGGGTAGACTCCAACGCTCTCTTGAACCCCTTGATTGATCGTCTCATCCTAGACACGACTGATGCAGGAAACGTTGGGGATCCTTGCAGTATTCAAACAGTATAATAATAATTCAACTCTCTTTCGCACCGAGGAATTAGAGGAGTAGTTACAGGTTGAATACCTCCGAGACCGTACGCCTCCATCCTTGGAGACAGAAGTACATCTCTTGGAGGAGGACATTTTAGTCGAAGAGTTAGGAGCGGCAATTAACCGATTGCCAGGTCGGAAGTCTCCTGGCGCAGATTGCTTCACTGTGTTTTCTACAATATTTACACCTCCCTCGTAGTTGAGCCCCTCATGAAGGTCTTTAACTACTCTTTAGCGTCCAGGGTGGTGATAGACGCTATGCTGGGCTCCCACCGTATTCCACTTCTGAAACCTAACAAAATCCTGATGCTCTGCATGTCATATAGGCCAATCACTTTCTTAAACTGCGATGTAAAAATATTCATGTTGATACTAGTCACCGCGCTCCAACATATTTGGCCCTGCCATATCTGTACTCAACAGTCGGGCTTCATTAAGAACAGGCAAATAAATGATAATACTAAGTTGGCGGTAACGCTAATGGATGTTGCCGAGCAACAATGCAGAGAAGGCCTTTGACAGTCAGGGCCGGACTGGGAACTCAAAGCAGCCCTGGAAAACTATGCCGGACCAGCCCCCCCTGGAGTGGGAGCAAGTGTGAAGCACTGCTACTTTTGTTACTGGGGGCCGACATTGCAGCACCAATGCAAAACTGAACCCTTGTGACAAAACGCACGTACTTTGAACACGACACTAGGGGATGAATAGGTTTGTGTGGTAGATTTTTAAGTAGCTGAACTTTGAATATTGAGTGGAATATGGGCTTTAATCGACATTCTGTTTTTGCTTCAGCTTAAATTATTACCTGAGAAACAATTGACTTCTGGAATTGGCTCGTATGCGTTCAAAACGAATTACCTTTATGGTGAGTAAACCGTCTGACTCCGGATAGATTACGCCTCTAAGGGAGTGGTTGCCTTTTATAATTGGACACATATTGGAATGTTATTTGAGTTTTGGCACTAACGGTGACATGCATCAACAAAACGTTTTGCGATTCCTTATTAGCGATTTTTAAGGAATCGCAAATAAGGAATCGCAAAACGGGATGCATGATTGAAAGTGCATAATATTTGCGATTCAGTAAAAATCGCAATTTTTACCGAATCGCAAATATTATGCGAATTCCAAATTGCGATTTCGCAATTCCCATTGATTCCTATGGGCCAAAAGGCCCATAGGAATCAATGGGAATTGCGAATTCGCAAATTAGAATTCGCAAAATGTTGATGCATTCCATGGGTGGAGGGGGGGGGGCAAAGGACCCCCCTGCACCCCTGAAATGTATTTTTAAGTGCATGTTTCAAACACACATGTCCTAAGGACATGTGTGTCTGTAACATGACAGTGTATTTAAATGCAAATTTGAGCATTTTAACACATTTTCGCAAATTACCACGAGGTTCAACCTCGTGGTAATTTGCACCCCCTAATTGCGAATTCGCAATTTTAAAATTAATCATGCATTGCTTTTAAGGAATCGCAATTTGCGAGTCCTTAAAAGCAATCGCATTTTTGGAATTCGCTAAAAATAGCGATTTTACCAAAAATGCTTGATGCATTCCAAAAACCTATTTAGGAATCGCAAACGGACGAATTTTGCGATTCGCACCGTTTGCACTTCCTAAATAGGTTGATGCATGTGCCTGTTAGTCCTGTGAATATGTTTTTGGTAACATTTAAACAAACGTTCTTATACCCCTTTCTGGCTTTTCATCTGCTAATATTTTGGGTAATAAGGTTTTTGCTTTCTACTTGGGTGACTTATTACACTACATATCTACTTAATCTGGGGCTTCTTCCTACCTGTCGCATCCCCTTTTTCTACTCAGTAATGGACTCAATAACAAATAATATGATCTTGCTTTCTGCTTTTATCATGGCAAATTATACAATTAGTCCTTGTGTGACTTTCTCTATTCTGTACACTTTTCATGTCTTTTTTGATTTAAATTGTTGGTGATGTTAGGTGGGGTGTATACCCACTGGTGATGGTTTGGTTTTCAATTTAAAGAGAACTGTATATATTATGTATTCCTCTTCATTTTTGTTGTAGCCCTGAAGAAGTCATTTGGGTGACTCTGCCCCATGACGAAACACGTGTTGGCATTGGTTGGCATTGGGTTTTGCTCTATTGGCTACATTCTGTATGAACTTTATGGACTATGAAGATTGAGACTATGATGAAGAATATTTTGACGCATGAAGAGAAAATAAAATAAAAAGAACTGATCTAATGAACTTTGAATTAGCATTAATTTGGTTCTCTTAAGGAAATATAAGAAACTGTTTGTTTGTGCTTGGGGACAACCCATCTTTTTTCATTGTATTCTCTGTCTTTACAGAGGAGTTTTTCGGGGACGCAAGTGGACGCTTTCCCCTGTTCCCTTGAGCCACTCACTTGAAGAACACCGAATGAGTTGGTGTTGCACAAAAGTTACCCAGCCACTATTTTGTCTTGTTTTGATACTTGAACAAAATAAGGGCTAATGGCCCTTTAGGTCAGGCCTTTGTTTTGGGCCAAGCTAGAAGTTAAAATATCCTTTCTTTTGGGTTAAGCTGGGAGTTAAAATAAGAAAGCCTCTTCCCTCTTCCTGCAGGTTGCTGCTCCAAACAGAAATCAGACAGTTTGCGAGCGTTGCTGAATTGTGTCCCAATGTTTACAAATGATACCAGGGCAAATTCAGCATATTTCACTGGGTGAGCAGGATTCTGTAACCAGCTCATAAATAGCTACCGCAACTGGGATCCGGAGGAATCCTTCTTCTTTCCTACACTGATCACAACATTAGAGACGTTGACATGCCTATGGATTTGTAGTACGTCATGATATTTACAACACAATTATATTGTCGCTTGAAAAAAAGGATTGTGCAGTTTGAGTGCAATTTGTTATATTTCATTGCCACAAAACTGTGCAAGCTGAATTATACAGGATGCTCACCATATTATAGTGCCATAATGTCAATCACACAATGGTGTTCGCAAACAGACCGTCACGCAATGTATTTATATGTTGATGGTAGAGCGCTTTTGTTCAGTTAGATTTATAAGATTGAATATGCCCTCAAGCAAGGTGGAAACCTGCAGGTGTAGCTTTACTCATTTCTTTAAGAATGAGACATAGGTCGAATGGCGCTGAACCAGCTGCATAGCCTTAAAGCCATTTAAATGTTACCTTTGGAAACACAATGTGGCAGTATTAGGCCTGCTAGAATTGCTGGCAGTCAGTAAAAAGGTTTTCTCCCTGAAGGGCGAAGCTGTGAACAGGTTACCTATTAATGAGCCCAGGCAGGGTTATTGGAGATAGCAAGGGGTCGCACTCCTGCTCAGCCTCAGCACAATGGAGCTTTGCAAAGGGATCTGCAACAAAGCTAGGGCCATATCCGCTATTTACTGAGCTATTGTTTGGAGAAAAGAGAAAAAATATGTTCACTTCTGAAACCTCCCGGAGAAAACTCAAAACACCAAAGCAACATAGTCAGGCTAAAGCAGAAAATTTTTGTAAAATACAGAACGTGTTAAAATCAAATGATATCTGATAGGATGTAATGGGAGAAGAAACGGAGAGACATGTACTGATCTTTTCAGACATAGTGTTAAACTGAGACTGTCTCAGGGAATGGAAAGAGCTCGCCATCAAAAGAGGTGTTGGGTCAGGCAATAAAAAAGGTGCATTTAGTATCCCACCTTAATATCGGCTACAGAATATCGTGGATAAAATGAAGAAGACCAAAGTAGCGTGAAGGTAAGTATATGTAGGTAACACGTAAGTATAGACTTGCTTAACACAAAATCTTCGTACCTCAATGATATATGTAAATTCAAAGTACATAGATGTAAATGTTGACCAGCGTAGATCACTTCAACACCTCATAAAGGGTTGTAAGTACTATAACTTGATGCTGCAATACAATGTAGAATTAAGAATACTAAATCTATACTTACCAAAAAGCACTTACCTCCATATTTTGGGTGTGATATTTTGATAGCATGATGTTACTGAAGTCGCTATTTTGATATACAACTGTTCATGTCCAGTATGAACATTAAGTATTCCTCCATGGCAACCAGAAATTATTTTTTGCCAGATCTAGCTTGCTTGTACACCAAGACCCAAGGCAGGATTCAAGTGGACTCCACTACTGCATCCAGATTGGGAACTTTTCCCTGCTCAGCTTTTTGGTGTCCACTATTTCCCAGGGATGACATTTGTTGTCTTAATGATTTGATTTGATAGTCCTATGGCTATTACCATTCAACTCACTCATACCATGCCAGATGAATTATAAATGCCAGCCGCTGTCAAAGGCAGCTGTGACGTTTGATTGCCTTAATTTCTTTGACTTCAGCCCAAACTTGTTGGGTACCATTCGCATAATGCAACAAATGATGTCTTATAACACAAAGGACCTTTAGCAGTGTGCGTTTTTTGGCGATTTTCAGTAAGTTTAGGCTAGCGTAACTGGCTCATGTGTGGCATACTGGGCCACAAGGTGCGGTATTACTCGCTGGAGCTGCTGCTTTAGCTGCTATATTTTGCCTTCAGTGTCAACATATCGTGAGCTGTGTTGAACATTTTTCCACATTTATGGATGATCTTAAAATCGTACTCCAGGAGTCTGCTTCTCCAGGTCTCAATTCATGGAGATGTCTTTGCCTTTGGATTACTGCGTATGACCAGCAGAGCTTGTCAGTCCGTCATTATACTCAACTATTTGCTGATTAGGAACATTCAACAATACACACATGCCAATTAACACATTCTCTAGTTGGAAAGGCCCTCTATCAGTGTACGTCATATGTTATATTAATATATATTGTCTTCCTGCCTGAGCCCCACCTTGGCATGTGCTGCATCAGAAAGGGTTTTAGTCCTATTGGGCTGACAACAACCCTCAGCTCCAGTCGAATTGATGGGTTAATCTATTCATGCCTTGGTGCCAAGCTAAAGGTAGAGTGGCAAGCAGTTAAAGGTCCCATACAGATCATTACACTACATCTTCCAGAAGGTTCATGTTCCATATGGTATTGAAGCTTCAGGTAAATCCCCAAAGATGCACAGATACTAGTACTTTATAATACAAGACTCTCTAATACTAATTCAGCAGTAATTTTATACATAGAAGGAATCACATAAAAAATAACCTGCCCTTTACATTTTAGCATGTCATAATGCATATATAATGCAAAACAGTCCCTTGAACTTCTGGGATGGCTAACCATCACAAGTCCACACAGCACAGCAAATTTACAATGAACAAGAACGTTTTTGAGCCACACTACGAATTAACAAGTTGCCTAAACGTGACACATAATCAGGTAAAATATATTATACCACATGTCCTTACCATTAGTTTGATCAAAACCTTCCAGTCACATTCTAACTCTATTTCAAATGCTACCAATCAGACCGCTACATACGTCATTTCCCTCGCCCTCTCATCCATAACTCTATTGATGGCACATTGCCAAAATAATCATATTTGTACCACCTCCTATTATGTTTTGACTTCTTGACTATTCTGTTTAAGCAATCTTTTTGTCTCCCAACATGACTGCTTCCTATTTACACTATGGCTGTCCTCTAACATCAACTTCACCATAGTATCTTCCTTCGTTAAAATAACAAAAGACAACACTCTTTGAGACAATTTGAACTTAATAATTTGTTTCAGCTCTACCGCCTCTCTAGGCCCCCATGTTACCCGCAAATATGTATATGCCGGGGGCGTGGCCAAGCAGCATGGCCAACAGGACGTGAGCTACTTCGGCTCCCTGCCGGCCGCCGCGAAAATCCTGTAAATCTGATCCTGCCTGCCCACCTCAGCGCTTAATCTACCACCCCACGAATCCTGGTGGTGTGGAGCTCTCTTTGCGGCCACCGCAGGGTTGGAGAAATGCGATCCGAGGCCGCCTGTGACCGGGAGCTGCAGCGGCGGATCTGGCACTACTCGAGGCCAGGGATCGCGGCCTGGTCCGGGGGAGCGTACTGCCCGGGGGCTAAGATCCTGGCCCTCCTGGGACGCCGGAGGGGTTGTGGAGCCACCGAGACTTGAGTGAGCTGTAGGACCGAGGCCCCCCCCTCCTAGTTCCTGGCCACAGGTACATCGGCGGCGGGGGGAGGGGCCGCCCTCCGAACGACGGACTGCGAGGACTCGAGGTCGGGGATCTGGCCTGGTTGGAGCCCGAGGCGGATGGTCCCTGGGGGGTCCACTGTCATCGGGACCCCACCCCAGAGGGTGAAAGAGCCGCAAGGCGGCAACGCTCCGGAGGCGGAGCTGGGCCCAAAGCGGGGTTGGAAATTGGCAGCTGGAGACGAGGCCCTTGATTCCCGAGGCGGGAGACTGCAGCTCCTTGGCCTGGAACTTGCGCTTGCCCTGATTGGTGGTGTGGAGCCCGAAGGATCCCCCTGCCGGGACTTGCCTGCTTTTTGGGGACGCGGCTCCTGGCCTGCATTGCGGCCGGGCCGGGCCGGGTTTCTACTGGGAGGTCTTGTGGAGCCCCTGGCCAGCGGATACCTCCTTTGAAACACCGGAGGGGGACAGGTGGAAGCGTGGTGAGTGCGCAGCCCCCCACTGGTCTACCTGCCCGAGTGCTGGCGACAACCTGCTGACCAGATACCCGAGTGCGGGGAGCTGCCCCCTGGTGCCTGCTGAGTGACCCCCTGGCTGCTGGGGTCTTGCTTGTGGTGGAGGAGCTGGACGTGGGCGACGGGGTTGCGGCCGGCTCGGGTCGGAGTGGATACCCCTGGAGCCGGTTCCTGTGGGCCATGGACTGGTCGGCTGGTGAGGATCGGGTTGGGCTTCCTACCCCCACGGGAGCGGTGGTGCAGATTTGACTGAGAGGCGGCTGGACAAACGGTCCCCGAGTCCTGCGGCCGGCTACTGTGAGGGCAGACACCGGACCTGGGAGGAGCGCCTGGACGAACTGTTGTACTGGACTGGTAGGAGAGGCGGACACCTGCGGTGCTGCTGTTGAGACCCATGATGCGGAAGGATAGGACGCCTCGGGCCTCTCAGCCCAACACTATTCCCCAATATACCACGCAGAGACTCCCATCGCAAAGGCTCACGCGTCAGTCTGGACAGGAGATGGGGGGACCGGACCCCGGGGAGCCGTCGCGCGCGGAATTGCTGAAGGCCATACAGGGGTCGCACTCGGCGCTGGAGAGGCAGATAGAAATGGTCTCCATAGATGTGAACCTCCTGCGGACTGACCTGCGCAAGGTGGCTGATAAAGTCACGGACGCGGAAAGTAATATCGCCCAGCTGCAAGGAGAGGTCGCAACCCTCAAGAAGACGGTCTCGCAGTTGTTGGCAACGGCGGAAGCTCTAGAATGGAGGACCGAGGACGCGGAAGGGAGGGCGCGTCGCAGTAACGTACGGGTGCTGGGCGTCCCGGAAAAAGCAGAGGCGGGTAACCGGGAACGGTTTCTGGAACATTGGATCCGTACCATGCTTTGTCCCTCAGGCCTGTCAGACGTTTTTGTGATCAAAAGGGCGCACAGGGCGCTGGTTCCCCCTCCCAGGCCTGGAGCCCCGCCGAGAGCTCTCATTGCTAAGATCCTAAATTACTGGGATAGAGACTGCATCCTAAAAGCTGCTTGGGAGCCTAAAGACCTCACGTTTGAGAACTCAAAGATCTCCATTTATCCGGACTATACGCAGTTGGTCCAGGAACAGCGCAAGTCCTTCCTGGCAGTCAAGCACAAGCTTCGGGAGATGAAGCTCCAGTACATGCTGCTCTACCCGGCGAAGCTTAAGGTACTCTCTCAGGGGAAAGCCCACTTCTTTGAAAACCCTGCGGAAGTATGGGAGTGGCTCGAGATTCGAGGAGATGACCTGCCCCCCGAGGAACGGGCAAGAGACCGGAGCAGGTGGGGGACCAGACCGCGGACACGACGTAGCCAGAGAAGGCGACAAGGTTCCCGCACGGATGGCAGCGCGGAAGGCGATCGGGTTACGGTGGAAGAAGATGGTTCCCTTCGCATGGATTTGCCAGAGTCGCCCCTGGCCCGGGGTGCGTCCCAACCTGCCTCCCCGGGACAAATCCTGGTGCCGGACACCCTGCTGCCGACTGAAGAAGGGGCCGACCTGACGGGTGCAACAATCCCAGAGACGGCCGGGGCAACTGGACTCGACCCAAGCTGACATTCGCAGGGTGGAGCTGAGCCCCGTACTGCTGTTGGACGCTGACCATGTGGCTGGACAGTAAGGAGGGGGTTGGGTTGTGGTATGAGTCGGGGGGGGCCGGGGTGTCTAGATGGGAGGCCTGAACTGGATGAGTGTTGCTTTTTTGTGGGGATGGCACTGGGGTGGGGAGTTGAGGGTGGGTCCTGCTGGGCGGTGGGGTGGGGGGTTGACTGGGGGGTAGTTGGGGAGGGGTTTCTCTTTTGCTTTAAGGCTTGTAGAGATGGGGTTGCTGTGTACGTCCTGGCACCAGCGGGGGAAGGGCATTTCGTCATGTTTGGTTGTTGCAGGAATATTGCTCGTGGGAGGGGGGAAGTGGGACTGTTGGGGGGATTTGTCTGGGAAGTTTGTTAATGGCATCAGTCGCACAACAGTACGGGCACGGACTGGAAGGCTTGAAGGTTGTGGTGAGGGGGCCTGGACGGGGCCCGGCGTTTGGTCATGGGCTATAAGTTTTTGACGTGGAATGTGAGGGGACTCGGCACGTGTGCTAAGAGGCATAGGGTCCTTTCCTTCCTCCGCAGGCACAACGTCTCTATTGCATGCCATCCCTGACATGGGAGGGGCGGCTTGCCCGCCCTCTGACCTGGCGGATGCCGGGGGATTTGTTGCAGGACCCGATTGCGAGGGAATCGGTACGGAGTGCACTTGATAGTTATCTGGAGTTGAACTGGCAGGGGGGTCCATGCCCTACTCCACTAGGTGGGATGCCCTGAAGGCGGTTGTAAGGGGTCAGTGTATGTGCCTCACTTATGGGGTCAGGAGGCAGCTTCTCCGGGAACTGCAGGATGCTGAGGATGCCCTACTGCACCAGCAGACAGTGCGGGACCCAGATGAGGCACAGCAGGAGGCAGAGCGAGTAGCCCGAGCAAGTGTGCATGATATCCTGGACCGGCTTGATAAATATACCTTGGGCCAATACAGACAGAGGCTGCATAGGGAGGGTGATAAGACGGGTCGCCTGCTGGCCTGGATCTTACGGAGGGAAATGGCCCCGGAGAGGATTATCGCGCTGCGCGATGCAACGGGTATAGAGGTGCACTCTGTGTATACGGCCGACCACACAGTATCCGCAGACTCGTACCGGCCGTACTTGCAGGATGTAACCCTGCAGACCCTCTCTCGGGAAGCGGCGGAGGAATTAGACGCAGCGATGACGATGGGGGAGATGAGGGTTGCCGTGGCTGGCCTCCTGAGGGCCAAGGCTCCAGGGAGTGACGGGTTCCCCCGGAATTCTACCAGACCTTTATTGATACTGTTGCCCCTGGCTTGTTGCAGGTGTTCCTTGAGGCTTTTGAGAAAGGTGTACTACCGCCCACCACGAATCAAGGCGAGATCTGCATGGTTCTGAAACCGGGGGTCGACAAATGCGATCCGGCGGCATACAGACCCATTACGATGATTAACACGGACGTCAAGATCCTGACTAAACTATTAGCGAACCGCTTAGCACCACACATGACGAACCTGATACATTCGGATCAGTGCGGATATATACCAGGGCGCAACACGGCCATGAATTTGAGATGGCTGACGCACATCCTACATGAAGTTCGCGATCGGGGAGACAAATTGGTTGTATTATCTATCGATATTGTCAAAGCTTTCGATACGGTTGACTGGGGTCTGGGGTTACCTCCTGGAGGTCCTCAAGGCGGTGGGCATGGGGCCCAATTTTTGTCGCTGGGTCCGCCTATTGTATACGACTCCCTGCGCCAGAGTGAGGTTGGGCACGGGGCGTTCTGCGGAATGGCGGCTCGGGCGGGGGACACGGCAGGGGTGTCCCCTCTCGCCGCTCCTATTTGCATTGGCGATAGAGCCGTTGGCTGTCAGGATACGTGCGGAGATGGCACAATGGGGAGTCCTGGTGGGGGACATGTGTAATGTGGTCTCCTTGTATGCAGATGATGCTCTTTTTTACCTGAGGGCGCCGGACGAATCGCTACCTATACTACTGCAGCACCTCGACCGCTTTGGAGAGGCGTCGGGTTTGCGGATTAATCGTGCCAAATCCTTGATCTTCCCGCTGGCGGGATACGGGGACGGCCCAACAACGGGCGCACCAGATCTTGGACTGCTGTGGGAACAGGAGGCCTTTCGCTATCTGGGTGTTCAGGTGGCCCGGAAAGACTCGCAGCTGCTGGATCGGAACATAGGCTGGATACTTACCTCCTTACAGAGCTCAGTAACTTTCTGGAACACATTGCCGCTCTCCCTTATGGGTAGGCTTGCTGTCGCAAAAATGGTGATGCTTCCTAGGACACTATATGTCCTTCAGAATTCACTCTGCCCTATCCCACTGCGAATCTTCCGCACCCTTAACACCTTACTGACATCACTGCTCTGGGCGGGCCGACGCAGCCGTGTGGCTTTACACACCCTGGTTCGGAGCTGGGAGGAAGGAGGGCTGGAGGCTCCGAGGTTTGAATTATATTACTATGCAGCACACTTGTTGCCGGCAGCAAGGTGGTTCGCGGATGAGGAGGGGTGGGAGATGCAGCTGCTGGCCGGGAGAGCCTCCAGGCAGATGCTACAGGTGGCGTTGATGAAGGGGAGGGGAGCAGACACAACTCTTCCTTATGTGGTGCGGCATACGGCTGCACTCTGGCAGAGATGTTTAGAGCGGATTCTGCGGCGGGCCCCCTTCCATAGGGAGTTGTCGGTTTGGATTCTGGCGCCTATTGTAGCTATGGAGGAACATATGTCTTTTCGAGATTGGAGGGCAGGAGGCTGCGATACTCTGGCGGACCTGTATCCGGGCGATTCGTTTGTCTCCTACGAGGAGGCTGTGGAGGCCTTTGCCCTAGGTGGAGGGCAATATTTACATTACCGCGGTCTACAGGAGGTGGTGAGAGAAATGTGGCCCCAGTATCCGTAGGCGCCTAAGACCTCTCACACTTTGAACATCATTCTCACCTGTGGTAGGGGTCGCAGGTTGATTTCCTTGCTCTACTCCGCACTCCGGCAGGACTCGCAGCCACCTGTCCAGCCCACGTGGAGTGCATGGGAGAAGGACCTGGGGGTGACACTGGAGGCCGGGCAGCGCAAGCGTGTAGGGGGTCTCACACGTAAGGTCTCTTGTAACGCACGGTTTAAGCTCACACACTTTAACTTCATGCATCGCACATACTTGACACCGGTCTCTCTACAGCGCATTGCGCCAGACAGGGAGGACACTTGCCCTAGGTGCGGGGCTGAGGGAGCGGGGTTTCTCCACTTGGCCTGGGAATGTGCCTTGGTGCGGGACTTTTGGACGCAGGTGGTGGGACGGATAGCCGCCACTACCGGCCTTAGCATAACCTTGACACCGCTCCACTGTTTGCTAGCTCTGGTCCCCCGGCCCCGGGGGAGGAAGGTCCCCTATAAACTATTGCAGCTTATGTTGGTCCTGGCACGGTGTAGGGTAGCCATTACCTGGATGGGGCAGAGGGCCCCTGAGATTTCTGCATGGCTGCGGGATGTCCGGGAGTGGACGCTAGCGGAAGAGACTCATATGCAATGTACGCGTAGAGATGTGAAGTTGCAGGAAGACCTGTTGGGGTGGATAGTGATGTGCACGGCTGGGTTGACCTTGAGTGACTCCGAGGGGAATAGCTCAGAACGGTTCACCCCTGAGGGATCGGGGACTGAAGGGGAGGGGAGGGTATTGGGGTAGATCAGAGTCGGACTGTCTTGGTGCGATCGCCGTTGCCTTAAACTCACAGCTGCCACGAAATGTTCATAATGTAAGATTGCTTTTACAAGCCCAAACGTCTAACCGAGGATCAGCGGCGTATTGGTCCTTATTGTGCCTTAATGAGGTTGTCGTCCTGTATGCAACGGTTCTGTGTGATGCCACGTTTGGGGGGGAATGTTTATGTTTTACTTGCATAATCAAAAATAAAGTTTTTTAAAAAAAAATATGTATATGCCAGACTATTAAATACTATAATATCCACTCCAAGAAGTCCACCTCTATAGCTCCTTCACAACACATATGACATGATACACACTGTGCCAATGAAATAAGGGAAGACACTCCTAAGGGAAGAACACTCGCATTTGAGCATGCATATCTCTCGTCTCGCCTCCCTCATTGATTTAAAGACTGCAGTGATTTTCTCACCAGCTGTGGCATCTCAACACAGGATTGATTGACCAGTGCGCTACTCTGGACTGAGAGCTATTGCTGGTTTGCCTCCTCCATCTTCTTTTCTTGAGTCACCCTCACCACTCAAGAAATCAACCATCTAACCTTTTCCATAACCAGGCCTATCCCCCTTATTTACTTCTGTAATTTCCATCCATGAGGCTTAATATGTGATAAAAGAATGTATACTCCAGTCATTAGGATCTAAATATACAAGACCAAATCCAGGTATTTTGTTCTTTACTAGATCTCATTTTTACTTCCTAAACCTCTCACCTTCTCTTTGTGACCCTAATAGAATTTAAATGTGTCTTCAATACTATACATCTTTCTTCTGTTTTTATTTGTACTATATATATATTACCTCCCCCCTCCGCACTGAGGCTAATTCCCAACAGTATGCTTCACACCTTGTGGTAGCATAGACATGCATGCCCCCTCAGTAATTAGTTGATTTCTGTACATTAAAACCTACCTAGTAACCCTTTCAGCCTTGAACAAACCCCATTTCTACAGCTACAAGGGGTGATAAACGAATTGGAAGTATAAGACAGTACAATCTTTTGTCTACCTATGTTGGTTTACAAATATCACAATCGATTAATGTACTCTGTGATACAATGACACCAGTTTCAATAAATCTTTCAAACTGATGAAAACCTACCTTATTACAATCCTTAAAGCTTTTGGCACTCAAAACCTGCCTTTTTTGTGGGTGAAAATGGATCCCCATGCAATTATAACTTTAAAACAAGATGAGCTTCCAATAACCAAAACCATTTTTCTAGGACACAGCACAACAAATGAACAGTTGCAGCATCTAATATGGCTAGTGTCCAGCAAAGCACTAGTATCTTGTCAGACAATCTAGAGAAGTAGTCCCTCTTCAAGATTCAGAAGCAATAGACCTACTAAGTTTGTGATACGTCTAATATTAAGCCTCTTGCATATCATTAAGGAAGAATCTCTCTGACTCCTCCTTTCTTACTAGAGGGTGCCTTAGAGTGCTCTTTGATTTAGCCCCTTTAGCACTTGTGTGCTGGAGGGAGAAGTGCTCTCTACAGGTCAACTAAAATGGCTGGGAAAGGTAAGCAGACGGGCAAGGGTGTACATTGTCCCTTTGTACACAACGTAATGAAGCAATTGAACCAGCCCCTGTCTTTGGCACAGAACACCTGAAGTTGGAACATCAGAATTGGAAAGCATGCTATGACCAAGAAGCCTGGGTCAGCTTCTATGGCGTGGGGTAGGAGATCCGATGTCAGTCTCAGTCTGGCAAAACAGTAACATAGGGGTCCATACGTGAAATGTCTCTAAGTGATGAGACTAGAATGCGAGCAGATGTCTATGATACATATTATGTCAATATTATAAAGCCTGCAAAGAGACAGGAGAACAGATCACAGATTTCATGGACAAATGCATGCTGAACAATATTTTTACGTTACTGAAGATTCCTAGGGAGTAATCTGAGACTCAAAGGGCAGAGCTGCAGCATGTCCTTCCCTTTCTAGACAATCGTTGATAGCAAATGATGTGGAGCTCGATGTACACCTCTAGTGATGCAATGCCTTGCCATATAAGGCCTGTCCAGCCCTTCTTAAGTACATACAGAAGGACATTCAGCAGATATTGAGGCTGGTGATCTAACAGTGACTAGGCATGCCTTATAGGCCGAATTTGCAAAGATGAAATGTTCAGATAAGAATTGTGAATGGATTATAGCCACATGTAATGTAGACCCCAGATCTAGACCTAGTCCAGTTTGTAAAAGGAGGAACTCTGACTGATAAAAACGCCACTGCAAACGACTTGAGTGCAAATGGAGAGTGAGTCAGGACAATGCTGACAGGAGTATCTTCAAATTCACCCTGAGACACTACCATCACATGATGCGGACCACCTAATGCCCCGTTGTGGAAGACCACTTTGATGCCAGCACCAACAGAAGCAAAGAAATGCTATTAGGAAGGATTTCAACTCATCAGCGGATGTCTCCAACTCGATCACCCCTCTCAGGAGTTCTGCAAAAATCTCTCTCTGTTCTTCCAGCAACAAAATCACCACAGTTTACAGCGACTTCCACATGCAAATGGACCTGACAGGCTTCATCAAACGTATCCCAATCTTATTTTAAAAAACAAGGCTAACCACATTGCCTGTCATCACTCCAGAAGAAACCGCAACCACCATGAAATCATCCATTTAGGAGCCCCATTGAACCCATGCCCCATCATGCCTCATCCAGAGGATTGCAGCACATCATTCCATGTTCACACCCATTCTGAATGCCTTCACCTCTTCAGCCGCCTTCCAAAATCCTAGAAACACACAACTGTCCTCCCATTGCTGAAGAAACCCTTCCATGCTCGGCAACAATATATTGATCTACCTACTGCCATTTCTAGCCACAATTTTAGAGAAAATCATCAACAGATGCCTCACTGAATTTCTCAATGACCACAAACTCCTCAACACATCCCAGTCTGGTTTCAGACCCAACCACAGACAGGAAACCGCCCTCATTGCAGCCATGGATGACATCTGCATTACTATGGATGGAGAAGACATGGTGGCTCTAATCCTGCTGGACCTCTATGCAGCGATTGGTACGGTCTCCCACCCCATCCTCATCAAATGCCTACACAACCATGAAATCCAAGGACAAACACTCCAATTGATCTGCTCCTTCCTGACAGCAAAGACCCAGTCAGCCAGCTTGGCACAGTACACCTCAGACCCACATGACTTCATCTACAGAGTTCC
Organism: Lissotriton vulgaris; assembly: GCF_964263255.1. Classification (NCBI taxonomy): domain Eukaryota; kingdom Metazoa; phylum Chordata; class Amphibia; order Caudata; family Salamandridae; genus Lissotriton; species Lissotriton vulgaris. Next base: position 901,143,158 of record NC_141695.1, read on the forward strand.
ACAAAGATCATCTCTGAGCTCAACCCTCTTTAACACATATATGATCCCTTTATGCAGCATCATCCACTCTCACAATATCAACATCTCCTCCTATGCCGATGACATACAATATTGTTTCTCCCTCACAGACAAGTACCCATTTCAAGTTCAAAGGCTGCATGACGGAAATTCCCCACTGGATGAAGACCAACTCTCTGAAGTTGAATACTGACAAAACCAACATTGTGATCTTCGGAAAGAGCACTTCACAGTGGAACTCCTCCTGGTGTCCAACAGAGCTAGGTTTGACACCCACCACCCATCCCTAGAACCTCTGGATCGTCAATGGCACCAAACGTATCATGACCACCCAAGTCAAAGTCATCACAGCCTCATACTTCCATACCCTGAAGATGCTGAGGAAGATTTTCAAATGGTTCCAATCAGCATCTGGATAAGCATCACATGCACCTCATCACAAGCAGCTGGACTACGGGAACACCTTATATGCCGAGATTAACAAAAAACTCACTAGAAGGCTGCAGACCATTCAGAACTCTGCGACCAGGAACACTCTCAACCTCACGCTGTACTCACATTATACCACAACCGAAGGAGCTAAACTGGCTCCCCATACACAAACAAGCACAATTCAGACTCCTCACCTACACTTTCAAGGCACTTAATAACACTGGGTGAGCATACCTCAACCATCTGCTTTCGCACACCTTCCAGACACCTCTGCCCACCCGGACTCCTACTCGCACGCATCTCATGCAGATAACTGACATAATATCGTTGAAATCAATATTGATTCACAAAAATATCACAAAAAATAACTGTTTATATAAATATTGCTAACCTATACTTAATTAACACAAGCACTGATACCAATGACTAAAATATAGCTGTTAAAAATATCTATTTCTCCTAACATCAAAATCACAAATATCAGAAACAAAAATATAGTTACCTTTAAATAATTATATAAAATGTAAAAAATATCGAAAATACACAATATCGACTACACTAATATTGCAAAACATAAAGCCAAATATGATAAAATACTATATTATCTCTATTTTACTTTTAAAAAAATTATTTAAACTTAACATAAATTAATGAATCGTCTGGGGGCGGAGCTAGCTGCGGAGCGAGATGGCCGCTACTTGAGCGAGCTCCTCGCCTGAGACCTCACTATCCTGCATAACTATCCTCTATAACCCGCTGAACCCGCGCTGTCGCCAGTGTTCCGAAGATAGAACGCCGGAGCAGCAGAAAAAGTATTTGAAAACACCGATTGCGGTCCCTGGAGTGCCGATCTGCTGTGGGAGGAGCCGGAGGCCTGGTGACGCTGACGCGGGCCTGAAGCCTCGGACTTGCGCACAGTGAAGAACCAAGCCGCGGGTCGTGCGTGGCGGCCGCGCGGGTGGTGAATCCCGGTTGCCGCCTTGGAGCATTGCGTGAGTCGAAACTGGGCCGTGGGACCTGCCAGGGGGCTCGCGGCTGTAGTGTTCTGCCCTATCGGGGGTCCCGGCGAGGAGCAACAGCGGAATTGCCGGTGTCGGACCATCTGGACCCTGATGAGGTAGGCCTGCCGCCTGGAGGGCCGAGTCTGGAGGGGGGACTGCTGGGCGCAGAGCCTCCCCCTCATCCTTGGATGCCTTGGGCCTCTGCTGTGGGGCTTTGAAGTGATCTTCGTGGGGGCTGGGCGCGGCGCCCTGAACATTTACGGCATAAGCCGAGGCCCGTGTGGACACCTGGTGGACTCACAGGAGGAGCGCGGGGTGAGGGGGCCCAGGGCCCGTGGAGTGCGGGGGGGTTATGGACACAGGCAATTGGAAACATTTGGGCCGTCTCTTCGGCTAGATGAGGAGTTGAGTGGCCAATTGAGGTCACAAAGGTAGTGGCATATTGAAGGCACATCATTACAGTGGGTGCAGCTGACACCGCCCAAACAACAATATAGCAAATCACCCCAGATTAGACCCAGGAGGTGCGGTGGGCCTGCACTACTACAGGTGCGGGGCGCTCGGGGCAGACCGAGGTGAGGTGCGAAGAACAAACACTACCGCCATAAATACACTAACGTGGCGGTGCCGCCATTGGTCGACCCTGCGCGTTATGTGAGCTGGGGTCGCTGACTTGCCCAACCACCGGCTACATTGCAATCCTGCCTATTGATCTGACGCACACGCCCACACAGGCAAGAGTATGGGTAAACGGGATCGCAATCAGCCAAAGTAAAATTTTGATCAGACCAAAAAACAGCCGGATGGAGGCACGGAGGCACAGGCCCCCCTGCGCTCCGGCCACCGGAAGCAGGAGTAATCACAAATGAGACCGTACAAAACATGTTCTGTACCATACAGACATCCCTCACGAACATACATAGGAAAATAGACACTTTAACATACTGCGTCAATAGGATGTCTGAGCATTTAGATACGCACGCGGAACGTCTGAATATGGCGGAACGACGGATCTCCGAAGCCGAGGACTCCCAGGTACAAATAGAGTCGAAACAAACGAAGATGGAGAAACAGCTGGTGACGATGGCGGCCAAGGAGGAGGATTTGGAGGCCAGATCCAGGAGGAGTAACAAAATCTGATGGGAGTTGCTGAGACCACATCACGGGCCGAATGGAACAATACGTGGAGAAACCACTTCTCTTTGTGCTTGGCCGGGACACCTTCTCGGAAGTGTTCATTGTTGAAAGAGCACACAGGACATTGGCCCCACGTCCACCCACAGGGTCCAGACCGCGGCCCATCATAGCTAAAATACTAAACTATAGGGATCGTGACGCAGCGCTACGGAAAGCAAGGGAACTCGGCACGCTCACATACGAAGGTATGAACATTTCTCTGTATCCAGACTTTACCTCGACGGTGCAAGAAGCGCGCAAAAAGTTCATGGACGCAATACAGAAACTGAGAGAGCTAAAAATTCCCTATGCAATGCTATACCCCGCAAGGCTTAAGATCACAGTGGAAGGTAAAACAAAGATCTTCAATGACCCATCGGAGGGGCAGAAATTCCTGAAGCAAAAAGAAAAAAACAGTGTGAGGAGAAGATCACCGAGATGCAAACAAGGAGACCGCAGGACACCCCCACGCCGCGCGGCCACCAGCTGTGTGTGTGCCCCCGCCTCGCTGCAGGCTGAAGCCTCGTTGTGCCTGCCTCGCCCCTCCGCCGTATTGCGTGTCTTCGTGTGACTGTTATCGTTTTTTCCTCTTTGTTTATTAGCCCTGTACTGTTATCCCTGGTGCCCCCCTGCACGGTGCTGTGTTAGGCTTTGTCACCCAGCCCCCATGTGCCTGCCCGCCCCGCTCCCCGCTTCCCGCCGCCGTGCAAGCGGACACGCCCCCTCTTTGTTTTGCTCCCGCCTTCCAGCTGCTCCTCCCTCCCTCCCACTTCGCCATAAATGGCGTACGTGCAGCGGTCACGCGCAGCGGGTGCGCCGATTGTGCGCCGAAGGCGCGCCAAAGGTAAGCCCGTCTGCGCCCGTCCGTGCCTGGACCGCACCCAGTGCCTGGACCCCTGGCCCCCACCGACGCAAGACCTACGATGCCGCTGCCCTCAACGCACTCAATGCCGGCCGGAACCCCGCCTGCTGCCGGGCCACCCCGAAAGGCATCCACGGACCCTTCACCTGCACAACCTGCAAGTTTACCTGCCTCCGACCATGCACCGCGCCCGCCAAGCCAAACCCCAGCAGCGACCTCAAGTGCATCCTGCTCCACACCCGCTCCGTCCACAGACATGCCGTCGAACTCCGGAACCTCCTCGACACAACATCACCAGACGTCGCCTTCCTCACTGAAACATGGATGAACGCCTCCTCAGCCCCCGAAATCGCCATCGCCATCCCGGATGGATACAAGATCGTCAGGAAGGACCGCGTCAACCAAACCGGAGGAGGCATCTCCATCGTCCACAAGAACACCATCCGCATCACGACCGACTCCACCGACACATTCGCCGCCGCCGAGCACCTCCACTTCCATATTCACACCGACCCAAAGACGACCCTCAGAGGCACCCTCATCTACAGACCCCCGGGACCACGCACACAATTCAGCGACGTCATCACGGACTTCATCAGCCGGCACGCCCTTCCCTCCGCCGACTACATCCTCCTAGGGGACCTCAACTTCCACCTGGAGAACAACAAGGACCACAACACAGTCACCCTGCTGGACAACCTCGCCAACCTCGGACTCAAGCAACTGGTCAACACCCCCACCCACTATGCCAGCCACACGCTCGACCCGTCTTCTCATCCAGCAAGCACATCGCCTTCAGCCACTCCACCGGACTTCACTGGACCGACCACAGCTGCGTCCACTTCAGCTTCAGAAAAACCACCACCCACCACCACCCGCAACAGGTTCCTCACAGGAGCTGGAGCAAGATCACCGCCGACCAGCTCACCGCCTCCCTCAGCCAGAACCCACCTGCCAGCACACCGGACTCCAACGAAGCAGCCCGCAACTTCACGCAATGGCTGACCGCCTGCGCCGACGACCTCGCACCACTGAAGAACCCCCCCAGCAAACCCAGAAGCAAGAAGGCCCCCTGGTTCACCGACAAACTCAAGGACTCCAAGAAGACCTGCCGCACTCCCGAGAAAGCCTGGCTCCTCGACCGGACCACTGACAACATGACCGCCCTCAAACACGCGACCCGCAAGCACCACCAGCTCATCCGCACCACCAAGAAGAAATCACTGAAGGATCGACTGGACAACAACGCCCATGACAGCAAGGAACTCTTCAGCATCGTCAAGGAGTTCTCCAACTCCAGCACCGGCAACAACGACATCACCCCTTCACAAGATCTCTGCGACTCCCTCGCCTCGTTCTTCCACCGCAAGATTGCCGACATCCACAATAGCTTCGACACACCATCCTCGCACCCAACCGTTGAACCAACGCACCCCACTGCCACCCTCCGCACCTGGACCGCAGTGACCACCGAAGACACAACCCGCACGATGAACACCATCCACTCCGGATCTCCGATTGACCCCTGCCCCCACCACATCTTCAACAAGGCCGACTCCACCATCGCACCCCAACTCCGAGACGTCATCAACACCTCCTTCGACACCGCCACCTTCCCGGAGAGCTGGAAGCATGCTGAGCTCAGCGCCCTACTGAAGAAACCAACAGCGGACCCACCGACCTCAAGAACTTCCGTCCCATCTCGCTCCTCCCTTTTCCTGCCAAAGTCATCGAGAAGATCGCCAACAGACAGCTTGCCGCCTTCCTCGAGACGAATGGATCCCTCGACCCCTCGCAGTCCGGTTTCAGAGCCAACCACAGCACCGAGACCACCCTCATCGCAGCCACCGATGACATCCGAGCCCTTCTCGACAACGGGGAAACAGCGGCACTCATCCTCCTGGACCTCTCCGCCGTGTTCGACACTGTCTGCCACAGCACCCTAGTCCAACGCCTCAGCAACATCGGCATCCAAGAGAAGGCACTGAAGTGGATCATCTCGTTCCTAGCTGGAAGAACACAGAGAGTCCGCCTCCCCCCGTTTCGTTCCGAGGCCACCGAAGTCATCTGCGGCGTCCCGCAAGGATCATCACTCCGCCCCACCCTCTTCAACGTCTACATGAGACCTCTCGCAGCCATCGCACGCCAACACAACCTCAACATCATCTCCTACGCCGACACCCAGCTGATCCTCTCCCTCACCAGAGTCCCCAACACCGCCAGAACCAGCCTCCACGAAGGGATGAAAGACGTCGCCAAGTGGATGAAGAACAGCTGCTTGAAACTGAACTCAGACAAGACGGAAGTCCTCATCCTTGGACCATCATCACCCTTCGCCTGGGACGACTCCTGGTGGCCCCTTGGCCTGGGCACCGCCCCCAAGCCGACAGACCACACACGCAACCTGGGCTTCATCCAGGACTCCTCCCTCTCCATGACCAGACAGGTCAACGCGGTCTCCTCTTCATGCTTTCACACCCTCTGCATGCTCCGCAAGACCTTCCGATGGATCCCGATCGAAACCAGGAAGACGGTCACCCAGGCCCTCGTCACCAGCCGGCTGGACTACGGAAACACCCTCTACGCCGGAACCACAGCCAAGCTACAGAAAAGACTACAACGCATCCAGAACGCCTCCGCCCGACTCATCCTAGACATCCCTCGACGCAGCCACATCTCCGGCCACCTGAGGAACCTGCACTGGCTCCCCGTCAACAAGAGGATCACAGTCAGGCTTTTCACCCACGCACACAAGCCTCTCCACAACCTGGGCCCCAAGTACCTCAACGACCGCCTGACCTTCCACACGCCCACCCGCCAGCTACGATCCACTAGCCTCGCCCTCGCCGCTGTACCACGCATCCGAAGAGCCACCGCCGTAGGCAGATCCTTCTCCTACCTGGCGGCCAAGACATGGAACTCACTCCCCATCCACCTTCGGCTGACCCAGGACCACCTCGCCTTCAGGAGACAACTCAAGACCTGGCTGTTTGAGCAGTAGCGGCCCCCTCCCCCCAAGCGCCTTGAGACCCTTCCGGGTGAGTAGCGCGCTATACAAGTAAGATGATTGATTGATTGATTGAACCTGCAATGTCTAATGTCGAATAACCTGTTGTTGAAGAGAGCGGGGCCTAAAGCGGAGTGGGCCGTGGTCACAACTGTGACGATTGGATGTGATGCAACCGGCCGTGGTTACCTGCACTCCAGGACTGCAGCAGGCGGTGCCTCCAGATAAGTGGACATCTGACAGACATTACATGTACTCTGTATACTGATTGCAAACATGAGGGGACAGATGATAGAAATGTACCACAGCTCAATATTGCTGTTTCATGGTTTCATATATGGGACAGACATGGTGAGTGCGGGTGGGCGGGTACAAAACGACGCAAGGGGCTCAGACTCATGCAACGTTGGTTGCAGGAAACAGGTAAGCAGCTCTGATCCCCTCGTGTGAATCGCATAGGTTTTGCGTTGTGTATTTTCTTTGTTGTTTTAGCTAAGTTGGGCGGGGGGCATGTTACAGCATAATATGGGGGATGTCTCCACTAAGGTTGGGTAGTGGAGTGGGTGGGGGTAGCAGGGGGGAAACCAAAAACTCTGACTGGCAGATTAACAGCTGACACATTTGAGACTAACATTTTCCGACAGCGCACACATAAGGGGCTGATACTAGACTTGTCCACACAAGATGGGGGGGGGTCTATTTAACGATTGCAGACCACTGGAGCTCCTCACCTGGAACGTGCATGGTTTACACAACCCGCAGAAAACACATAGGGTGTTAGCATACTTAGATAGACACAAAATTGATGTAGCCTGCTTACAAGAGACGCACCTCACTTACACCTGTGAACAACATATAGGAAGACGGTGGGCCTCATTCCGACTGGCATCCTCCTACTCGTCCTATGCCAGAGGAGTCTTGATATGGGTGAAGTGTACTGTCCCTTTCACTCACATTAAATCAGTAAGGGACGACCAAGGACGTTTTGCAATACTTCAAGGAATTTTGGGTGATCGGTCCTGACTATAGTAAATGTGTACGGCCCAAACACCGACGACCCCACTTTCTACGATAAATTATGGTTGACACTGAGGGGAACGCAGCCTGGCACTATAATCTGGGGGGGGACTTCAACACCTGCTTAGACCCAACACTCGACAGGTCATCTGGACAGGATAGATATGGCAAACTCTCGGCCAAGATCTTAAGGGAAGGGATGTCTGAGTGGGCTATGCTGGATATATGGAGACAGAGACACCCAGATAAAGTAGAGGGTACATGTTTCTCGTCCACACACCTCACGTGGTCCAGACTAGACTACTGGTTAGTGACACAGGACGCTTGCACTTGGACCACGGAGGTGACCGACTTGCCTAGGACACTGTCGGACCATGCACCGGTTATGCTCACGCTGGAGGTACCGACGCACACTCCTCGGCAATTCACTTGGAAGTTTATACCCACGGTACTGCAGGACCAGGTGTTTAGAGAAGGACTGAGACAGGCCATAGTGAGCGTTTTTGAACATAATACTGGCTCCGTTCAGAGCACACGCACTCTATGGGAGGCCTTTAAAGTAACCATACGCGGCTACTGCATTAGTACCCATTCGGGCATATTAAAGGATATTTAAAGTCAACTAGAGAAAATTGAAAGCGACATCAAGGCTTTAGAATGCAGATATGCGGTGAACCCTTCCGCTTCTATCCTAACTGAGATAAGACAACAAATTGACAAATATGACGGCTTTGCTGCAGATGAAGTAAAATACATCTCCGGTAGATATGTAGAGAGGAATTATGGCGAGGGCGGAAGGCCAGGCAGGGCATTATCTTTCAAGATTAAACCAATGCAAACATTGGCGCATGTTACCGAGCTGAGGACAACGCGGGATGAGTCTGGCTATGATACACCGTCCATACTAAATAGCTTAACTGCATTCTACACACATTTGTATACAACCGTGATGTGCCCCCTGACCCGGATATATGGTAATACCTAGATGATATAGGACTAGCATGGTTATCAGATACACATAGAAAATATTTCTGTCTCCCGATCTCCAAAGACGAAGTCATCGAGGCCTTCAACTCACTACCCAATAATAAAGCCCCTTGCCTAGACAGTCTCCAGGGGGAGTTCTATAAGGAATATCAAGATATACTAGTGCCCCATTTTGCGGAAATGCTCGAAGAGGCATATGATGAGGGCGCACTACCGGCCACCCTCACAGAAGCTTTGCTGATAGCGCTCCAGGAAGCCGGGTAAAGACCACCAGAAATGCAAATCCTATAGGCCCCTGTCACTAATCAATATAGATGCAAAGATCCTAGCAAAAATAATAGCGAACAGAATACATCCACTTCTCTGTAGGCTAGTATTGCCTGACCAGGCTGGCTTCATGCCAACGTGATCTACTGCTAAAAACCTGCGTACGATATTTTCCCTATATCACCAACTAGATCCGGAAGTGCCGGCGGTTGCGGCCCTACTAGACGCCGCAAAGGCATTTGACTCCGTGGAGTGGAGATTCATGTTTGTAACCTTACGCAAAATGGGGTTCCCGGACCCCTTCCTGAAATGGATTTTCCTATTATACAAAACACCAAAAGCACGAGTACGCATTTATGGTTTAACGTCCGATCCTATCGTAATCACCAGAGGCACGAGACAGGGATGTCCTCTATCACCCATGCTCTTTGCCCTGATACTTGAACCACTAGTCTGCAAAATTCGACAAAAACACTCTGCCACGGCCCTACAGTTCACGCTCCGGCCAATTAGCATTTCATTATATGCTGATGACATGGTCCTCTATACAACACATCTGGATAGACACCTGAACAAGCTCATAAGAGAATATATACAGTATGAACAATATGCCGGGCTCAGTATCAACTGGGACAAATCGGTGATAGTCCCACTGACTACTATTACCGAAGAGCCAGAGTTAGACTACCCTCTAAAGTGGAGCACTGACCCAGTCAAGTATTTGGGGATATGGATCCATAGAGATCCAGAGATAGTCATAAGGGAAAACTATGAGACGGCAATGACTAAACTGGAAGAGCAAGTAGAGAGATGGATAAAATTGCCCCTTTCAATGGCTGACAGAATAGCCCTCCAGAAGATGATCATACTACCAAGGTTTCTATATTTGTTTTGGAATATTCCCATATGGCTGACAAATGCCTTCTTTGATAAATTGCGATCTGTGCTTCAGAGACTGACATGGGCTGGACAACAAGCTAGAGTGAGCTGGAAAATCCTCACCCAGCCGTACTATCTGGGAGGATTTTAAGCGCCCGACTTACAATTGTACTATATTTGCGCACAAGCTCAGCAGGCGCACTACTGGACGCGACCATACGCAAATATACCACACGTAGCGGTAGAACATGACAGCATCTCCCCAAAGCCGCTGCTTGCACTACTGGCCGAGCCCATAAGCTACACACCAAAAGACACGATAAATACAGCTAAAAACACCTCGAGAGCGTGGCATGCGTTGGCGCACAGACCAAACAAAATACCGATATATGCGAGGGCTCTCCCAACAGCTAACCACCCTAACCTATCAGTAACACAAGAGTCCAGGTTGCAGACTTTGGTCGAGGAAATGGGCCTTGGCACTCTGGGTCAAGCATTCCCACACAGCACGTTTCTCTGATGGTCAGACCCCGCCCTGTGTGCACATCAAACCCGATGAAAAACTTTGCATACTTGCGCTTTTGCGCGGCCATGAAGTCACTATACACTTCTTTCCCTACCGAGCCTGATCAGCTGGCGAAGCTACAGGCGTTGTTGTTGGCCCCGTCACGCACGCACTTGGTAACATGATTGTACACTGCAGCGCAACACGAACAGGCCACAGAGCTCACGACGCCTAAATGTAGATGGGAGAGGCTGCTAGGTACACCACTTGATGAACCGGACTGGCTATATAGCTGTGCAATGCTCACACTACTCACCTCTAACTGTAACCTACGCATAAACCATTTCAAATTTCTACATCAGGTTTACTACACGCCCACAAAACTACACAGATTGGGACTCAGAGACAACGACACCTGTTATCGTTGCAATGCACCTGGTGCGGACTTTCTGCATGTGGCGTGGTCCTCCCCGGGCCTACAGGCCCACTGGAGCGCGATCACAGGGGCACTACAAACCATGCTGGTGGAGCATATCCTGAACACGCCACAAACGTGCCTCTTAGGAATCAAGAAGCTCAAGCAAGCTAGACGTAAGAAGTTTCTAGCGGTGGCGCTACTCCTTGCGAAACGTAGAGTGGCAATCAGATGGGGCAGTAAGAGACCGAAGACTGGATCACTAATATGACATATTGTAAAACGAATCTAGAGGCCAATGCTGAAGAAATACCAATGGCGTCCAGACCAAGGGACTTCTGGGAGCCGCTGTCTCTATACTTACAAGGTACCCCCAATTGCACGTAATGTATGACTGTCAAACAAGATCCACGCTGAAGTGGGGGTTCCTCTACAAAAGCTAATTGTCTACGAGGTGACAGATAGATATGTACGGATATGTGAGGTGGGGAGCAGTAAAGAAGTGTTATGCAATCATTGATATATGTCCCGATGAATGTGTTCTAAGACTGTTGGATTTTATATATAATATGATGCTACCATACAGATGTAAGCTGTGAACTGCATTATTTGTAATATGACATTGTAAGATGTGTGTCTGCTGGTCAGAATAAAAAAATAAATATAAAAAAATTAATAAATAGTCTAACTACATTATTTAAATATTGTAGCATTAAAGTAAACTATGAACACATAAAAGAAAATTAAATTACACAATACATAAAATAATTAACAAATTATAAATATTTAATACAATTAATATATTATAATAAATAAAGATTAATAAATACAATTAAACTTAAAAGATCTATCCAAAATAACATACAAAACGAAATACATTTTAAATATTAAAACTAAAACACTAATTAGCATCCCCCAGAAAAGGCAATAAGTGATTTAAAAAATCTAACTTTTTTGTGGGCGGAGAGGCCTGAGGGCAGCACACATTGATATTGACAAACTCCGCTAGTTTAATAATCCTGATTCGTCACATGTGTTATAGTCTTAGTGTCCTGCTTCAACGACCGCCGATATTGCGATCTTTCAATTGTTTTATTCTCTGTATGTGTTGGATTGCATTGCACTTGATACGCTCTTATTGTTTTTCGTTTTTAATAATAATAAAAAGATTAACGGAAAAAAAAAATCTAACTAAATGAACAATAACCATAAAAAACAATTGTAAAGAAAACTAACCAATAAAAATACCTAATAAATCAAAATTACAATATACAAGGAGCAGAATATGTCAACGCTTACCACAACAAAAACCCTAAAGACGCAAGACAATGACACATTGCTGGATTGCTAACAGAAAACCAAAAGAGAAACCTGGAACAAAATATACAACTACCTTCAAAAGTAGGTAAAACATAAATTATCATCGTAAAAATTAATTTATTTTAAAAAACATTTAAGTACAAATAACTAACCTAATTCTTTATTTTTATGTATGTACCAAACTTTAGTTACTACAGAAAAAGTACAACAAAATCTACAACCTACAGTGTCACCAATAAAATTCAGCAATGAAACTCCTGGAGAAAGGCACAAAAAAGTAGTTTTAATCAAACCACTTCTAAACATCAGTGAAACCGTAAACCTAAAGAATAAAGCTAAAAACCTAAACACCTACAAACTACCCCCAAATAAATGTTAAAATCATAACTAAATATAACTATTCCACCTTTTTTCCCCCACCAGAGACCAAACCACCTGATCCACATTGATACAGCTTCAACGGAAGACTGAAAAAAGAACTGCAACACATATGTAAGTATAAAAAGCAACACAACTTTTGTAATATTTTATGTACAATGCAAAGCAAAAGTTCAATTATGACACATTATTTAACTGTAGTGTTAAATTATAATACAGAATATCAAATAGAGCAAAATATATCACAGCCATGCAATTACTCTTGCACATGCGCTACACCTGCAGCCAAGAAAACACAAGCACAAAGAATTTTATTTGGATATGTACAAAATACCACTCTAATACTTGTTGGACGGCTACCATTAAATATTATGGGCCAGATTTAGGTCTTGGTGGATGGGTTACTACGTTACAATTGTGATGGATATCTTGTTCGCCAAAATATAAATTCCATTATATCATAGTGGATTTATATTTCGGCGGACAGGACATCCGTCACTTTGTGGCGGAGTAACCCCCTGCTGAGATCTAAATCAGGCCCTATGTTGTTACTAAATGAGAGACCACAACCACCCCCCAAATTAGTCATGAACTTCAAGATTTAAAAGAGGCAAGCACTAGCTCCCAAGAGCCCACTAATAAAATTCTAACAGATATACTCCCTAAAGTACCTGAACTCATCACTTGCTTGCTGGCAGGAACTAAAAAAGCCATGCGTGATACTCTGGCAACCCCTTGATGAAACCAAAACACCCAAATTCCTGAACACTTAACCACCACACATAAGTCACCCAAATTCCTGAACACTTCACCACCACACATAATGATGAACCCTTCCTTCTACATGACAACCTTAATAATGAAAAACGCATTATTATGTTTGCCAAAGCAGATCATTTATTAAGATGGAAACCAATGTCAAACATGGATAATGGACAGAAGATTAAAAATATGCTTTTCACTCAGATATACACCATACATACATGTGAATATCAAAATATTAATATACCCCTCATATACGCCTAGCTACCTAATAAACAAAGTAGCTCATACTACGAACTGTTAAACCACATTAAAATAAAAACAAACAACTACTTCCCTTTTAAAATAAAAATCGACTTTGAACGAGCCAAGATACAAACAATACTTTAACTCTATCCACACACAGCCATTCAAGGCTATTACTACCATTTTATTCAAAGCATTTGGAGACATCTCAAAATCTGCACTTAGGGCCTGATTATGAGTTTGGCAGTCCGACCGCCCTACTGCAATTGTGGCGGTCCCAAGAAGACTGCCAAGGCGGCAGTCTCCCGCCTGCCATTTTACGAGGTGTTTCTGACAGCAGTGTCTATTTATTGATATGTGTCGATGCTGGTGTGTATTTTTGACTACAATGTACACATATGCATGACAAGTGGATAAATACCTACTACCTGTACTTTCCCATTGCTGGAGTCTGGACCATATGTGCCCAGACCAGTCAATGGATAAATAGTACAAAATGGACTTACCTGGATTCGGTGCCAACTGTGTCGTTTTCTTTGGGGACCAGATGCAGCTGTGAAGGGGAGCCCTGGAGGAAGGTATCCACGTCGGTGACTGAAGGGAGGAAAGGGTAATCGTTGAGTATGCACCCTAAATCCTTTGATTCTGCCGACTTGAAGAAGGCGGTCCCACCCCCACAGTGAGCTCACTGGGAAGCCAATTTGTGATTCAGACGGCAGTGAACGTCTCTGTAACGCCCAATGGCAGCTGATTTTCCCCGACAGCCATGGAGGTGGTCGGCGAAAGGATGGCGGTGTCAGTGGTGTGACAGCGATCATTCTTTCAGCAAACCACAAAACTCATAATAAGGCGGTTCGACCGGATACAGCTGCTACGGTGGTCTTGGGATCACCAAATCCGTAATCAGGCCCTGAGTGTAGAATGTGCCATAAACAGTCAGTTTGCCTGTGAAATAGAACACAATAATTGCACTAGCATATATCCCTGTAATAGAGCTGGCTAACCACTTCAACCTACTTATAGAAAGTCCATTTAACAAGCAAAACAAACACAAACTGAGTCCCCTAATGGACTATTCTGTAGACACTTGGGTTAGCAGACTGCACTGCCCTAGACACAGATACCAACCCAAGTCCAAAAACCATGGTAGAATGTCTACTACAGCCGGCAGAACCCAAAGAATCAGACTTCCACCCTTCCTCTCCGAACCCACAGAAACCAACTGCGGAGTACCCCAAGGATCGTCAATCAGCCCCCGCTTTTCAACATCTAAATGGCCCCCCTTGCCACCATCGTCAGACAGCACGGACTCAGCATAGTATCCTACGCCGACGACACCAATCTCATCCTCTTCCCTCACCAAGACCCCCATCACCACCAGACTCAACTTCCAGGAAGGAAGGAAGGATGTTGCATCCTGGATGAGCAGCAGCTGCCTGAAGCTCAACTCAGAGAAGACAGAGGTCCTCATCTTTAGACCCTCCCCCTCTGCATGGGATAACTCCTGGTGGCCCACCGCCCTCTGCAGCCCGCCTGCCCCCACGAACCACACCCAAAACCTCGGCATCATACTCAACTCCTCCCTCTCCATGACCCGGCAGGTCAACGCCGTGACCTCCACCTGCTTCAACACCCTCCGCATCCTCCGAAAGACATTCAAATGGATCCCCCCCGAATCAGGTAAGACCGTCACCCACGCACTCATAACCAGCAGAATGGACTACAGAAATGCCCTATACGCCGGTATCAACAAGTCTCTGCTCTGTAAACTCCAGACCATACAGAACACCGCAGCCAGACTCGTCCTCGGCATCTCCTGACACATACACATCACCCAGTACCTGTGCAACCTCCACTGGCTCCCCGTCGAGAAAATAACAACCTTCACAATACTCTTCCATGCCAAAAAATGCCTCCACAACCCTAAACTCCAATTCCTCAACAACAGAATCTCCTTTCACGTACCCAAGAGGAACCTCCAATCCGCTGACCTCGCCCTCGCCGAACACCCGCGCATCCGCCGAGAAATAACAGGTGGAAGAATCTTCACCTACATCGCGGCCAAGACCTGGAATGAGCTGCCGATCGACATCAGGCATGGCCCCATCCTGCACGTCTTCAGGAAGACCCTCAAGAACTGGTTCGTCGACTGACCGGAGCTGCTCCACCCTCCCCCCCGCGCCTTGAAACCCTCACGGGTGAGTAGTACGCTTTAAACTCCCTGAATGATTGATTGATTAAACACCACCATAACTATTATTTCTAACTGAATATTAAACAACTTATTTTTACACATCAGTCAAAACAACATATAATAACATAGAAAAGAAGACTGATCAATAAAAATAAAATGTTTAGTAATTCATTAACCCATTTACCGCTGTGGCAATTTCGCCGCGGTGGGGGTGTTCGATGGAGTGGGCGGGGCTGCGTCTGCCAACGGTCGTGCGCAGCACCCAGCTGATAGTGCTTGCGTCGCCCGTTGACCGACGCGAGCACGAAAGGGGTTAAAAATCACACATTAGCAAACCACACATCAATAATCACAAACCACAACATTAGCAATAAAGACAAAACTGAACCAAATAAATCCAACTCTTAGAAATGTAAAACAAGATATTTCAATTACAGCACATACACATGGCTAATAAAATATAGCATTTACCATCCATAAATAAATAAATAGATTTACGTACAGTTCTTTAGCTTTAGATATTCCTCCATGTCCATGTTGTAAAAATACAATTCATTAAAAAGATGAAAATAAAGTCCAAAAAACCCCCCACAAAATGCAAAAATAAAACAGTCCAACGTAAATCCATCAAAAATAATTAAAAGTCATAAGGAATCATTACAAAAATTGGAAAATAGGAGCAATTCTGGAAAACCTAAAAAACTAATGAAATTCAAAATAATAATATTGGTTTATTCGAAACAAAATTAATTTCCTCTTACAAAAAAGAAAACACAGGACCACTTGATGACTTCTTATCTGTATACCTGTGAAAAAACATACAATACTCATCCTCATATAACACATTTTTCAAATATAAAATAGGCCTTACATTAAAGCTACAATAAACAGAAAATATTACTACTAAACTCAAAGTAGGACTAACACATAACATGGCTAATCAACGCAACACAAATTACGACTAAACAATCCTATGGAAAAACGTAAAAAGTTAACTGTAACTCACTTTCCGCATATCTGCCAAAAACAATGACAAGTATAGACTATACAATTACACTTAGCCGAAAAAAATGTATCCCTAAACGACAATTAAAAAAAGCTATTTCCTTATAGAAAACAATGAGACTCTCACCAAAAAGATTTTTTTCCCGTATATTTATTTTTTATATGGAGGTACAGTTCAATTTTTAAAAAATCATCATAATCACTTAGGGGTCGATTATGATGGCGGTGAATCCGCATCCTCCGGGCCGGTAGAAGCCACCGCCCGGAGGATGTGAAAGCATGGGATTTTGGGGGATTTGAATCTTCAATTGATCTTCTAAATATTTAAAAATGCTTTCCCAAAAGGCATCTAGCTTACCACAGCTCCCAATGATTTATGATCAATATCCGCTGCCTGTAGAATCACACCGAAAACACTGACCAGAAGTCCCCCATTTATTTATTTAAAGAACTGAGCAGTCCTAGACATGAACTATTTTGAATAAAATTGTATTTTGCCGAAATTAGCTTCACAAAGCAACTGACCTTGCACCTAAATATGATTGCAGGGCCCATAATGCCTCCATTATCTCATCCACCCTGACCCAGATAGGTTTCTGAGTTGACATAAGGGATGTTGTATAATATATAAAATTGTCTTTCCTTAAAAAAAAAAATCTCATTTTGTACCTCACTTTTTGGGCGGATTTGGCTAACCTTAAAGTGTCTCTAATTTGGTTTTCTTCTAACATCATGTCTACCAGCTCATTTTGTAACTGGCTAAGTAAAATCCAGGCCTTTCTAAATCAAAATGCATATTGTGCAAAGTGTTAATAGTAAAAATCAGGCACCGCAATGGGAACGGCAACAATGTTCCAGCACGACACAGACGGTGACATCCATGCTGTGCTGGAACTGGGGTGCAAGCTGACAGTGGGCACATGTTGTGTCCCTCTGAATGCATCCCCATGGCAGGGGGGGTTGGGGCCCTAAGCAGTACACAGTGCACTAGCGCAAGGAGAGAGCAGAAATGCACCATGTCTTTATAAATATAGAGCATTACTTTTATCTCTCTTTCACGCAACACAGCACTGCAAGTTCCCTTGCTGCGCTATGTTGAGTGAAATAACAGCAAATTTGCCCCCAAGTGTGCTAGCCTAAGGACTTAGCACATGACAAGGGGAGCTGAGCACCAACCGCACCTGTAATTAAGTTTGTTGTCATCAATGCATGCCCTAGAAATGTAGCATAAGTTTAAATTACTGAACAGTTATACAAAATATGATCAAACCCCTTTTGAGCAGTAACTATTGCCAGGGAAGAACAGCGCATAGAATGAGTTTGCACAGGTGTTTTGAGTGTGACAGAAAATGTGATTCTGTTTCTGATGCTGAGCAATGCTTAATCTCTGCAGATGATTGTAAGTGGTGGGCACCTTTTGGGTACTTTTTTAATCATTAAACTTTAAACCAAATTAGACATAACAAACATTGGCAAAGTAATAGTTATCGCCAGTGCTGGCTCTACGCTCATGGTGGCCCTGGGCAAGGAGCATAGGTAGGGGGCCCGGAAGAGGGGTGCGGGCGGGGCGGAGCGCGCAGGCCAGTTAAGAGGGGAGGGGATCAGGGTGTTTAGAAGTGGAACAGAGCCGGAGGCCGCCAAATCCCTGCCAGGGGCCACCACGCAAATATGTATCCATCCTCAGAGGATTAATATATTAAGGATATATATTGGCGTGGTGGCCCCTGGGGTTTGGTGGCCCTGTACAGGTGCACAGCTTGCACATGCCTAGAGCCGGCGGCCCTGTTATCGCCTTTAGGACCTTATAAGGATTTAGTAATGCAGCTTATTGTGCAGCCCCAGAGCTTTTAGTGTGCCGAGTCGCTGATGAGCAAGATTCTCTCATGTGCAACACTACTGTTGCACCATGTTTAAAGCATATTTCCAAACCTCACACACCTCCCATACAAGTCTTACTACAAGTAAAATCATTTTCAATCATGCACTCAAGAGGGTGTCTTCCAAACACTGAAAACCGGAGCAGCTGAGAAACTGTCAAGGGAATAAGTGTTAAATCTAGCTTACAATATATTTTTAAAAGGCAAAGGGTGAGCAAGCTGCCGCGAGCAGGAAACAAGACTATGGTGAAAATGCAGGGGGCCACCCCACATAAAGGGCGTGGCCCCGTTAGTGGCATCCAAAGGGCCGCATAGGCAAAGGGGTCCCTTCCGGGTCGCGCGACCCGGAAGGGATATCGGTACAAAACAGGAAGCACGTCAGGAGAATGGGTCAGAGTGACCCAGAAGCAGTTTGAGAGCGCGAGGCTTGAAAAGCCAGCGCCTCAGTTCACGCCCCCTCTTTGTCCACATCGCCTCCCAAGAGTCGGACGTCGCAAAGTAAGTCCGGGCGGATCCGTGTCGCGGCAGCCGGGGCGCGTGGAAAGCATCCGATCCCAGGTGCAGGTGAGTGGGCCTCGCAGTGCGATAGTGTATGAAAGCGTAGGTGTGATCCATGCGCGAGTTGAAGTTTGTGTTTGAACCGTGCGGAGAGCGTGGGGCTGGTCGAGGCGAACGAGTGTACGTTATGCGATCAGCATAGTGCGTGGGACGTTAGAGGCGAGCGTGCGTTGATGAGGCGGACAAATGTTCACCGCGTGTGAGGGTTGAACTGAATCGGGTCCGGTTATGATTGTGAGCGCCTCGAGTGCGTGACTTGGGCTTGCCTGGATTGGGTGAGAGCGCTCCGTGTGCGTGATCGCGGGGCGATATCCTGCAGTCTACATCCCCTGCCGGTCTGATTGCTGCGCTGGTTGCTCGCTGCCCGGGATAACTGGCAGAGGAAATACGTTCCGCCTGTACGAGGCTTTATATTTATGTGGCGAACCCAAGAGCCTCGGATTATTAGTTACAATGCCTTAGATCAGCGCCTTTAATTTGCCTCTCATGCTGCAGTGCCTAACAGTTTACATCAGCACTGGTATAGTACGTTAGATCAGCGCTGTATTTTGCCGTATTTGCTGCAGCGCCTAGCAGTTTCCACCAGCACTAGATAAAACCTGGCCTATGCAGCAGCCGATGGAATCTCTCATTATACTAAGGGCTATATCAATGAGGGCATATTTTCACTGTTTTCTCCTGTTTGTTTCCCTGCCTGGCCCGCATACTGTTGGAGCGCTGGGAGGCACAACCCTAAGAGTAGGGATATTTTCCGTTTAGAAAATTGAGGGAGATAGGCATCCTAGAAGCCATCGTTATTGGTTCGTAGCACATGTCAGCAGCAAAGCATCTATCACAGAATATATCTTGCTGATTTATATTGAACCCCATCAATGCAGCTACATAATCGAGTGCCCTGTGTTTGCGGTAATGTTTAATGTGAAATAAGGATCTTGACGCCAGGTAACAAAGGGGCGGCTAATCAGGAAGCGTTTTGTCATTAAAATAAAGGTCTAACATGTTTTTATTCTATTAAGTGCAGAATGCCGCCGAAACGGCCAACGAAGGGCAAGGGGGCCATGGCCAAAAGAGATGACTACCTGGCATTGACGGAGCTGCTGGAGTTTACAAAGGAAAAAGGCGTTGATTGGGCGTTAAAGACAATGGGCCCGATTCACAGATTGAATTTAAGACTCAATCCTAAACTTACTATTGTTTTGGTATTCACAGATTGCACTTACTACTTTTGGTATTCACAGAATGAACTTACTACTTTTGGCATTCACAGAATGCACTTACTACTTTTGGTATTCACAGAATGAATTTACTCATTTCGGTATTCACAGAAGTTAGGACTTCTAACTTTAGGACACCTAAATGCCTTCTGTGAATACCGAAAGTCTTAAAATTAGGATTTTTCTCAATTTAGTAGTAGTAAAGTTAGGACTACTAACTTTAGGACGCCTAAATGCCTTCTGTGAATACCGAAAGTCTTAAAATTAGGATTTTTCTCAATTTAGTAGTAGTAAAGTTAGGACTACTAACTTTAGGACGCCTAAATGCCTTCTGTGAATACCGAAAGTCTTAAAATTTGGATTTTTCTCAATTTAGTAGTAGTAAAGTTAGGACTACTAACTTTAGGACGCCTAAATGCCTTCTGTGAATACCGAAAGTCTTAAAATTTTGATTTTTCTCAATTTAGTAGTAGTAAAGTTCTAACGAGCTCAGCTCGTCATGAGGCTCGGTTGAGCTGTGCTTATGACGAACTGAGTTCGTCATGAACCCATAGTATTCATACAAGTTCAGCACAGGAGGGGAAAAGTCACAGCAGCCAAGGTGTTAATGGCCAAGCCAGATTTCGAGGCGGCATTTAGGCTCCTGCCAGTGCACCCGGAGGATACTAAGTTCTTGGGTTTCACCTTCAGAGGAGATTATTTCATTGACCTTTGCATGCCCATGGGCTGTTCAATTGCTTGCGCAGTATTTGAGTCTTTTGCCAGGTTTTTGGAATGGGCGGTGGAGCAATTTCTCTCTACAGACAAATCCCATGCTGTGGTACATTATCTTGACGACTTTTTATTCATGGGACCCCAGGGCTCGCAGTCATGCAGGAAGGCCCTGCTGGGCTTCCAGCACCTGGCAAAAGCCCTAGGAGTTCCACTGGCAGCAGAAAAAACTGAAGGGCCTACTACATGTTTAACATTCTTAGGCATTGAAATCGACACTAAAGAAGGGGTGTGCAGGCTACCCATGTCGAAGGTGGCCGCCTTCAAGGATGCTATTGACGCCTGTTTGGGGGCAAGGAAGGTGACATTACACCAGCTGCAAGTCTTAGTAGGACAACTGAACTTTGCTTTGAGAGTCATACCGATGGGCAGGGCCTTCTCTAGGAGCATAGCCAGGGCAATGTCAGGGCTGAGGGCTAAACATCACAGAGTTAGGCTGTCAGCGGAAGTAAAGAAGAACCTAAACATCTGGAAGGACTTCTTAGAGAACTTTAATGGGTCTGTAATATGGCGGAAACCGAGCTCTTCGAACGCAGAGCTTGAATTGTTCACTGATGCGGCAGGTAGCGTAGGCTTCGGGGCAATCCTGGGCCACAAGTGGTGCATGCAGCATTGGCCGGAAGAATGGGCACCACAGGGTCTGACACGCAATGTTACCTTCTTAGAACTGTTTCCCATAGTGGTGGCACTGCACTTGTGGGGAGACCGGCTCGCAAACAGGCACATTGTTTTCTGGTCAGACAGCATGTCGGTGGTGATGGTGATTAACAATCAGAGAGCAACGTGCACATGGGAGTTGCGCTTATTGAAAGAATTGGTGTTGCAATGTCTCCGTTGTAATGTACATTTTACTGCAAAGCATGTTCCTGGGGTAGACAACCATGCCGCTGACGCCTTGTCCCGTTTTAAGTTGGCAGAATTCCGCACACACTGGCCGCAAGCAGACAGAGAGATGACGAACTTCCCAGCGGGGCTATGGAAGCTTGGTGCCCCGCAGCCCCTGAGTTGATAACAGCATCCCTGGCCCCCAAGACTAAGAGTATGTATGAGAGGTTGTGGCGGTTTTATCAAGATTACTTACAAGGGGCGGGTGTAGTTGAAACATTCTCACCCATGAGCGTCTTGGGCTTCATAGTGCACCAGAAAGCTAGCGGGAAATCAGTGACGATGATGAAAAGACAACTGTCGGCAATGGCATTCTACGCTGGCTGAAGGGGGGTGGCAGACCCAACAAAGGACCAGAGAGTGAGGAGAGCTGTGAAGGGATGGGAACGTTTAACCCCGGGTGAAAAGGATTCAAGAAGACCTATAGACGTGAGCAGGTTGGTAAATATCCTGGAGACTCTGCCCAAGATTTGCTTCTACCCATTTGAAACTCAGCTATTCAGGGTAGCCTACGTACTAGCATTTTGTGGGGCACTCAGGATATCGGAATTTCTCCCTGTCTCTAAGGCGGATAGGGAAGGGGGCATAAGGTACGGGGACTTGATTGTGTCAGGGGTCGTCCTGAGAATTAGGGTCCGTAGATCTAAGACAGACCCATTGGGTAAAGGAATATGGTTGCCATTAGGCAGGGTGGCGGGAGTGACCTACTGCCCGGTAAGACTAACAGAGGAATTCTTGCAAATGAGGCCGCAAGGGGGCGACGACAGAGTCCTTTTGCATAAGGACGGGTTACCCCTCACCAGATTTCAGTTCACAAGGGTGGTTAAGCTGGCATTAACTAGGCTGGGCGTTGATTCAACTGACTTCACATCCCATTCATTCCCTATTGGGGCAGCAACTACAGCAGCAGGCCTGGGGCTCCCAGAGGAAACTATTAAGAGATTAGGTCGTTGGAAGTCAGCATGTTATGAGTGTTACGTTCGCCCGCAATTAGTTTGAGTATCGTAGCGCGCCCCCCCCTTATCTTACACAGTTAGTCTTGACTGGTGTTTTATCTCAATTTTGCCCTAGGTACCTCATCCCACAGACCCCAGATATGCTGGTGCGGCCATTCTTTTATTCGCAGGGCTGGGTTGGTCTTCACGAAATCGCACGAGTTAAGAGCGTAGGAGGTGCAAGGAGTTGACCACCACTGGGTGGGGGTGGGAGGGCAACATTTAGCCAATGCCCCTAGCGATCTGCGGGCGGCCATGAACAGAGGCATGCCCACACCTGACTTACTAGTGCTACACTCTGGAGGCAACAACATGATCCCGGCAGGAAGGAGGGGCGTGAAAGAGGCACTGTTCACTGTCCTGGCAGCAATCAGGAATATGTTGCCGAACGCGACCTTGCTATTGTCCGAAATAATTCCAAGGCAGACATGGGCAAGGGGCGCGCCTCAAAAAGCGGTGAATAAGTCAGTGAAAAGGTTAAATCAGTCAGTTGCGAAATTCTTCAGAAATCGAGCATTGGTAACATTAGGCACAAATTAATACACACGTCAAGGCCGGAGCTATACGCTACAGACTGAGTGCACCTGTCGGAAGAGGGCAATGAACTTTTCATACAAACCATATTGGGGGCCATCTCGGAAGCTCTTGAGTGCAGGGGGGGGTCGAGTCCGCCAGTAAGCGCCTCGCCCCGTGGTGGGGTCCTGAACAAGAGGTATCACAGGGACTCCTTTGGTCAGTGCCATTTCTTACCCTGAATAGGTCTTAAAATCATCATGAGCTCTGGGCTGGCGGGAGATTTGGGGCTGACCTGCTGGTAGCCCTGGATTCTCTAGCCCTACCCTGGAAGCCGTTGGTTGCCACAAGTGGTGGCAGATTATTTACCTGCGGCTCTGTTGACCGGCGGGCGGTTAACTTAAAGGGAGCAGGCTAACTTGGTTGTGGCCTGCTGGCACAGCCCGAGGTCAAGCAAAGCCCCGTTGGAGAACGGGCTGTAAATAGAATGACTATGTCTATGTATATACGTGTGAGTATTTGAATACTGTGATGTTGATAAAAAAGTTTTAAAGAGTTTACAATAAATAAAAGAGGTCAATGGAGTAATTGGCCTGGAACTATATTTTAATAAAAATGTACACACTGCGAAAATCAAACAAGACTCAGGTGTATCTCTTGAGAGGTGGGGAGAAAATGGTGATGGGGTGAGTGCACTTTGCATGCCATCTATGCAGGGGGCCACCCCACATAAAGGGCGTGGCCCCATTAGTGGCATCCAAAGAGCCGCATAGGCAAAGGGGTCCCTTCCGGGTCGCGTGACCCGGAAGGGATATCGGTACAAAACAGGAAGCACGTCAGGAGAATGGGTCAGAGTGACCCGGAAGCAGTTTGAGAGCGCAAGGCTTGAAAAGCCAGCGCCTCAGTTCACGCCCCCTCTTTGTCCACATCGCCTCCCAAGAGTCGGACGCCGCAAAGGAAGTCACCCACCCACCCATCCCTGAATTAGGGCTTCATTTAGGCGGGGTCCTGGACAAGAGGTATCACAGGGACTCCTTTGGTCAGTGCCATTTCTTACCCTGAATAGGTCTTAAAATCATCATGGGCTCTGGGCTGGCGGGAGATTTGGGGCTGACCTGCTGGTGGCCCTGGATTCTCTAGCCCTACCCTGGAAGCCGTTGGTTGCCACAAGTGATGGCAGATTATTTACCTGCGGCTCTGTTGACCGGAGGGCGGTTAACTTAAAGGGAGCAGGCTAACTTGGTTGTGGCCTGCTGGCACAGCCCGAGGTCAAGCAAAGCCCCGTTGGAGAACGAGCTGTAAATAGAATGACTATGTCTATGTATATACGTGTGAGTATTTGAATACTGTGATGTTGATAAACAAGTTTTAAAGAGTTTACAATAAATAAAAGAGGCCAATGGAGTAATTGGGCTGGAACTATATTTTAATAAAAATGTACACACTGCGAAAATCAAACAAGACTCAGGTGTATCTCTTGAGAGGTGGGGAGAAAATGGTGATGGGGTGAGTGCTCTTTGTATGCCATCTATGAAAGCAGTGCCCTGTAATTTTGGGCAATTCCCTTAAAATTCAAACAGCGATCTCGGAGGTGTGCGGGGTGAAGGGGTAGGGAGAGACAGCACAGGAAACAAGATGCAATGGTGAAAATGAAAGCGGTCAGGGGTTGGGGAGAGATGGTATGTAATGTTACTGGAACAGCATTTGAGCATATAAATGACTCCATCTGGCAACATTTAAAAAACAGCAATGAAACAGTATCAAATTTGCTGTGAAGGGCATGCAGTCAGAGCTGCCGACCTGGGAGTTCGAGTCTCGGTATCGGCTCAACATCCTGTGATTTTGGGAAAATCACTTAAAATGCAAGCAGTTTCACCCGCGAACTTCAAAGCGATTGACGCCGAAGTAACCAATCTTCTGTGGGATGGAAAGCTCGCTCGTATAGCAATGCATAAACTGGTACGGGGCTGGTATGATGGTGGAATCGCTTTGCCTCATATAAAAATTTACTACTGGGCCTCACAGCTTACGGTCATAAACCAATGGCTGCATGCCTCTCAGGAGGAACCAGTGTTCCGTATGGATAAATAGGTCTTTCCGGCTGAGCATATTATGGGTGTCCTGTATGTACAATACCTCGAGGAAGAATACCCTCACGGGTCCAACAGCACACACTGTCCATATATGGTACAATGCTCAGTGAGCACTAGGAGGGGAGGGAGTCTTAACTCAGGCTACGCCACTCGGGGAAACCCGGCGGCTAGGCAAACTACGCAACCACCAATTCAGACAGTGGGACCTCAGCGGTATCTCCAAGATAGGAGACCTGTGGAAGAAGGGTGAAGTGCTTTCTTTCGCTCAACTAAAAGACACGTACGTCCTAAGCCAACTGAAACTTTCCGCTATATGCAAATAAGACACACACTCATGGGAGTCATCCCACCTGGAACTCAACTACCAGAGGCCTCCCAGTTAGAGGACAGACTCCTTACAGATTACATGTGTAAAAAGGTCATTTCCCAAATTTACCGGAAAATAATAAACAATCAACCAGACCCCACAACAGCCCTAAGGGAACGGTGGCAAACGGACATAGGAAAACTGGATCAGTATCCAAATATCGAGGGACCGAATATCGACTTACCAAATTATCGACTCCAAAATATAGAGACAGAATATCGAATGCCTATCTACAAACAGATAAGTACTAAAATATTGATTCCAAAATATAGAAAGTTAAAATATAGTTAACTAAAATATTGAATTTTTTAAATGAATTAAAAATACTATAAAAGTAATTGAATATTAAACACAATTAAATAAAGCATAGTTAAAATAATGTAAAAAAGCTTAAAATGTAAAAATAATAAATGAAATGTAAAAAAAAATTGTAAATATATTTCCTTAATAATATTATAAAATAATTATTAATCCTAATTATAAAATATTTAGAACATTATTTAAAATATATTGACATATATATATATATATATATATATAAATAAACATATTATTTAAATATAAGAATAAATAATATATAATAATTAAAATAATTAAAGTAATAATTTTTATGTTAATTAATAATGAGTGCAACAGTAGTGAAAGCGTTGGATAGCGTAGGGGTAATAATTACTATTCCCACTCCAGTGAGTGCAATAGTAGGGAAAGCGTTGGATAGCGTAGGGGTAAAAATTAATATTCCCACTCCAGTGAGTGTAACAATAGGGAAAGCGTTGGATAGCGTAGGGGTAAGAATTTCTATTCCCACTCCAGTGAGTGCAACAGTAGGGAAAGCGTTGGATAGCGTAGGGGTAAAAAATACTATTCCCACTCCAGAGAGTGCAACAGTAGGGAAAGCGTTGGATAGCGTAGGGGTACAAATTACTATTCCCACTCCAGTGAGTGCAACAGTAGGAAAAGCGTTAGAAAGCGTAGGGGTACAAATGACTATTCCCACTCCAATGTGTGCAACTGTAGGGAAAGCGTTGGATTGCGTAGGGGTAAAAATTACTATTCCTACTCCAGTGAGTGCAACAGTGGGGAAAGCGTTGGATAGCGTAGGGGTCAAAATTACTATTCCCACTCCAATGAGTGCAACAGTAGGGAAAGCGTTGGATAGCGTAGGGGTAGAAATTACTATTTCCACCCCAGTGAGTGCAACAGTAGGGAAAGTGTTGGATAGCGTAGGGGTAAAAATTACTATTCCCACTCCAGAGAGTGCAACAGTTGGGAAAGTGTTGGATAGCGTAGGGGTAAAAATTACTATTCCCACTCCAGTGAGTGCAACAGTAGGGAAAGCGTTGGATAGCGTAGGGGTAAAAATTACTATTCCTACTCCAGAGAGTGCAACAGTAGGAAAAGCGTTGGATAGCAGGAGGGTAAAAATTACTATTCACACTCCAGAGAGTGCAACATTAAGGAAAGCGTTGGATAGCGTAGAGGTAAAAATTACTATTCCCACTCCAGAGAGTGCAACAGTAGGGAAAGCGTTGGATAGCGGGAGGATAAAAATTACTATTCCCACTCCAGAGAGTGCAACAGTAGGGAAAGCGTTGGATAGCGGGAGGGTAAAAATTACTATTCCCACTCCAGAGAGTGCAACAGTAGGTAAAGCGTTGGATACGGTAGGGGTAAAAATTACTATTATCACTCCAGAAAGTGCAACAGTAGGGAAAACGTTGGATAGTGGGAGAGTACAAATGAATATTTTCACTCCAGACAGTGCAACAGTAGGGAAAGTAATGATTTAATATTTATATAAGAATACATTAATTATCAATACCAATTAATATTCATTACCAGTTACAAAATATCTAATAATTAATTAATTATAAATACCATTAAATGTTATTTATTAAAAATTAATTACCTATTAATAATTTATTAACAACCAATTACTTTTCAATACCAAAAATGTAATACGATAAAAAAATACCAATGAATAAAAATTAATTACCAAGTAATAATTAATTAACAATTAATTAATTATCAATACATATAAATATAAATACATATTTGCTTAGTTACAATTCAATTACTTATCACCCTATTGCCCTATAACCCACAACCCACTCCAAATAATAATTAAAAAAATTAACATAATTATTAAGTAATCAATTAATTAAAACTTAATTACCAATTAATAAAAAATAATTACCAGTTAATAATTAATTACCATAATTAATTATCAATACATACAAACAAAAATACATATTTACTTAATTACAATTAAATTACTTCCCAACCTATTCCCCTATAAACCCACAAACCGCTACAGAACTAAAATGCAAAATTAACTTAAAAATAATTATTAATTCATAAAAACTCATATTTAATATACTATAATTAAATTACTTCCCACCCTATTCCCCTATAAACCCACAACCCGCTACGGAATTAAATTACGCAAAAATTAAATAACAAAACATTCATTATTTTAAAAAATTCAACATACATTACAAATATACTATATATTTTTAACACATATACTAGCATACATACCACTACATTTTTTTTTATATTATGAAAAACGGTATTTTAACTTCGATATTATGGGAATCGATAATTCTTACCTTAATTTCGATATTCTAACCAACTATATTTTGGTAATTCGATATTCTGTGCATTCTATATTTTTCTTCGATATTCTGGCCAGTCGATATTTCTGAATCGATATTTAAGGTGTTCACCAGGAGAACTGGATGAAACAGACTGGCAGGAGGCACTTGCATCTCTGCGAGAAGTTGCAATCTCCCCTAAATTCAAGTTAGTGCAATGAAAATCCTTTATCGCATGTAATACACGTGCATTACGATGCACCGACTAGGTCGATCAAACATGCCCCTCTGCTTACGACAGTGTGGCCTGCCTGGTACATTCTACCACATAATATGGGATTGTCCACAGATCGCACCTTACTGGGAAGCGGTCATGAGCATGATCTTGCAGGTCGGTGGAGCCACTGTCCCGCCAGAAACAAAAAGATGTCTCATTAATATTTGGGGACCTACCGATCTGAACCTGAGGACTCAGGACTGGGCGGCACTGGGGATGGTGATTGCGAAACGCAATATAGCCCAGCATTGGGGAACGGGGCTGACTCCCTCCTATCGCCAATGGGGATGTGATATGGACAGCGCAATGATAGCGGAAAGGGCAGTCTACATGCATAGAGGGTGCCCTAAGAAGCGGTCAAAGGTATGGGGAAAGTGGAATGCTTTCCGGGGCAATATATGCGAACCCCCGCAGGAAAACTCGATATCAGATGTCAGTGATTAATGGGTATGTGACAATGATATGATATGCTTACCTATAATGCTCTGTGTCGTGTTGCCAATGAATAGAGATCTTCGATAGATGATTGTATGACTAAACAACTACTGCCTGAACCACGACTTCCTGAACAACGAAAGTTTAACAACGACCTATTCTGAACCACTACTTATTTTGTAACGACTTCCTAAATAACGAAAATCCTTTAAATGGCCAATTACTAATTTCTGAGACTATTTTCTTTAAAATAAACAAGTTAATTCTGTGTCTTTCTTCGTATAATTGCAAATAGGAACTTGCAGTTCCAGCATAGTAATTAGCTGCATATTGATAATATTTGATCGATATATACGGTCCTACAAGGAATGCTTGGTAATTACTATTATTGAAGGGCAAATGTTCTTTTCAATTGTTATTTTAAATAAGTTAAGTACCGGACAAATCTAGTATGACACAGGACCCTTGCGCTTAGATTACAAAATATCCGATGAGGTGTACATCAATTCTATGATAGGTGCCACTAATCTCATTATCTGAATTAGAAATAGCAATGAGATTCCGGCACCTAATAGAGATGGAGTCACATAGGGCTCTCACTATCAATAAAACTTGATTGACAATGGCATTAAATCATTCTCCGCATAGTCCGCCTACAGGTGTATTAGAATGTTAGAACATTTTTGCATCTAAATGAGAAAGGCTTAACCACGTTGAACAACAAGCCAACACTGCCATCTACTGGCTAAAACAGGTAACTATATTCTAAACCAATTGCATCAGCAGCAGTCTTTGTTCCGACCTTCGTGGATCAGCCCTTCGTTGTTCCGACCTTCATGGATCAGCCCTCTTCGTGGTTAACTCTTCGTGGTTAAGGTAAGTCGTTATACAAACATCGTGGTTAAGGATGTTTCCCTCGATAGATGATTAATGATTAATGTGAGAATTTCATCATGTAATAAGTGAATGTTTCCCTCCACTGTGTACTACAGTTGAATCTAATGCTTTGCTGTGAATGATAACAGTGTAAAATACTAATAAAATGTTTTTAAAAAATACAAGCAGTGATCTCGGATGGGTGGTGGGGGCGGGGTGAAGGGGTAGGGAGAGACGGCACAGGGCGAGCAGGCTGCCACGAGCAAGAAACAAGATGTGGTGGTGAAAATGAAAGCGGTGTCCTGTGATTTTGGGCAAATCACTTAAAATACATGCGGCAATCTTAGAGGGGTGGTGGGGGCAGGGTGAAGGGAGAGACGACACAGGGCGAGGAAGCTGCCACGAGCAGGAGAACAAGATGTGATGGTGAAAATGAAAGTTGGCATGTCATTAAAAGGTGCAGCCTCCAAAGTAAAACAATGATTAAACTTGCGATGCAAATGCTTATCAAAACATGAAGCAAAGTGTCTGTGAAGCGGGCGCTGTGCTGATACAGAAGCTGAGGCAAACAAGAAAAAAAATAGAGCGCACAATGACACCCATATAAAAAAGCATGAGACCACGTGTAACAGGGGCAGTCTCCTGGGAGGGTTTGAAACACAAAAAGGCTGGACTAATTAAGCATGCTGAACAACCAAAAGCATGCATTTATGAAGGGCACGAACAGGAGAGAATGGAAAAGATGGGAGGTGCTTCAAGCCACAGTCTAGATTACTGCATGCCTCGCAGAGCAGCGCATGCGCTGCCCAGGCGCGATCTAAAAAGGATTGCAATCTGACTCAAAGTTGGATTATCAAGCCATGTTTGGTGTAAATCGGTTCACCTGTTTGGGCTATAGATGTGAGCATAATTTCATATGGGAGCTCAAATTAGAAAACACTTCTTTTTCCAATCTCTGGCCTTTAACTTTTTTCAAGGATGAATCTGCACGAAAACCAGGCATGCTGAAACATAGCTAACTGAGTAAGTAGATTTTCATGAATACATGGAACTCTGTCCACAAGCGTCAAAAGTTAAAGGCAAATCAGAAAATACCTTTAAATGGAAACACCATCTGAACCATGCCTACACAATTGCTACTACCACTGTGTAATACATACACATATATATTATGACATTTTGAAGGTAAAGGAGAAAAGATGGAGAGAAGGAAGTATGGGTAGAGAAAGGAGTCACAGGGAAAGCAGGATGAGAAGAATATGTGGCTAAGTAATGAATGAAACTGAATTATGCAAGTAAAGTCCCTGGAGAGCCAACTACAGCAGACGATCAGACAGCATGGAGAACATGAAGCATAGAGCAGGAGGTGTAGGAGAAAGAAATGGACTGTTGACAGAATTCGGGAGAAAAAAGAGAAAGAGATGGCACAACAGACAGAATGGAGGATTTTACATTACGAGAGGTAGGAGAAAGATGGAACGGCAGAAGGATCAGAACAGATGCCAGGACGAAGCAACAAAGCTGGCAAGGGAAGCGAACAGGAATGGCAAATAAATAGGTGACAGCGGGAAGGGTTAAGAGGAGGAGATCAAGAATCCCATTGTGCAAGTTGGTAGGGAAGTGGAGGAATTTCCAAGAGTGATAAGAATAGATGAAATTCAACAGCGAAAGATAGACATTGGTTTAAATGAAAAATAATGAAACATACGTTAAAGCAGCCGAACCTGGTGTAATCACTATCCTTAACCGACAACAAGTACCAGCTTGTTTAAAACATAGTCAGGAAATGCATGATCCATCCCATAGAATTTGAAAAATCGATACCTGCTCCAGTGCTCTGTATTGCTTTGCCTACTGTTCACCCATTTCTATCTATGAAGCTAAACAAAGCTCCATGTTCTCTCTCACACGCAGCAATAACGGTTTATTACTGCCATGCAAAGGGTAATCGCTTTATACCTTTGGCTAACTTACTTCAAAATGCAAAGTCACTTCTACATGTTAGACGCATACAGGTGTAAATGGGAAACTCTTGTGTAAACATGAACATCGACGCATAAGGAAACCCTGGCATAAGATTTTGTTACTGCTGTAAGAAAATGGCATACAATTTCCTAATCAGGAAATGTCTCCTATGCATAGCGAGCACAGCCCACCACCTACACAATGTGGTATCTTGAAAAGTGCTGGTACACCAGCCTGGAAGATGATGGCATGCCAGCTGGATATGCCATAATATATGACGGTGGTTTAGTACAGTCAGGAGGGCCGTTCAAAAGTTGTTTCCGAACAAAACAAAATCACCCATCAATAATGTGTTTGTGGCTGAAAGCATTTTTTTTTACATCCCACCTCTTTTATGCAATATGCAGCCAAACATATTTCCGTTTAGAGCACCTGCCACTATTTATTC
This sequence comes from Lissotriton vulgaris, assembly GCF_964263255.1. Classification (NCBI taxonomy): domain Eukaryota; kingdom Metazoa; phylum Chordata; class Amphibia; order Caudata; family Salamandridae; genus Lissotriton; species Lissotriton vulgaris. The sequence continues at coordinate 901,175,500 of NC_141695.1, forward strand.
CCCCTTAGAACAAGCATAGAGTTTACCAACATCAGAGCATCTTATGGGAAGTACCCCAACAAGGTCCTGAAACCAGATCTTCAACGTGACGTGACTGCTGTAGTACTATGAACTGTGCTGCGCAGCATTATTTAGGGGGAGATTTACAAGCCCCTTGTGCCATTTTTGCACCGCTGTTGTGTCACTTTTTGTGACGCAGTGCCAGCGTACAAATGTGGCCCATTTACAACGCATCTAGGGAGTAGGGAGATGCCTCACGTTGTAAAGCCCTGCATCAGATTATACCTGCGTCAGGTATAATGTATGCAGGGTGGGCATTCCCACACAAAAAAAGCCTTGTAGAAGTGAAGCAGTGAAATCTATGCCACTTCTAGGATGCCAATGCGTCAAAACCAGTGCTTAATTTGTGCTGGTGCTTTCCAGTACTTAGCACCGACACTTACTTTTCAGGGCTGGGTCTACACACAACTGTTGCACGTCACATATTGCACTGATAATATTTATATATTTACCTCACTACCAGACTGGTCACAGAGTGTTGTTCTGGTCTCTCCAGGTGAAGAGTGTTGCGGTTGCGAGACTGAGCCAAGAGGAGATTCTAATGATTTGTTGATGGTGGAAGTGTTGCTGGTGGGCGGGACATTGATTGGGCTATATTTTGGTTCTGGCAGTAGGGGCGGTGCGGCAGCAGGCAGAATGCACAGATTTTTAAAAAAGATTTCCATGCCCCAGCACACCCGCGGGCCGGGCCGCACTCCATGAGTCATCGTTAAAGTCAGCCTGACGACGTTGAATAGTTGAGGGCAGGCAGCAGACACACCAACACCAGGCCTAATCAGTTAATAAAGGCAGTGCTGTATCCCGGCCCACTGCAAGTAAGGGTAAGGAAGTACTACTACGTAGCAGTAGCCATGCCATTCACTAATCAATACTGCTTTTTTGGGGAGCATGGTGGCAGCTCCGACGGCGGCTCAACAAGATTCGAGCCGAGGCCGAGGAAGGATGCACTGCCTAACCTAGTAGCCGCCGCCAGACGCATGCTTGTATCACTATAGGGCCCGCCCGGCCCCTGCCCTTGAAGTATCCTCCTCTGCTCAGAGTGTCTAAATCTGTGCAGGCTGCCAGAAAACGGGTTCGTGACACACTGTCTATCTTTGCTGCCTTTAAATATCAACGTATTCTGGCAGCTAGGATATCAATCCAAAAAAAATATTACCGAATTGTACATTAGGTAAGGATTATCGAGTTAAGAAAGCTGGTGGGCGGGAAAGGAGGGCAAACCTTTAATCCTTTCAACACCTCTGTATCAGTGCTACATTTGAGCAAAAGGCGGCCGTGAGGTAGTTATAAAAGCGGACTTGATACAGGTGTGGTTTTCTGCTTTCCCAAATCACTCGTGAGACGGACGCCATATTATCGACATTTGATATGGATTCAGGTGAGGCAGTATACATACGCAATGCGGGATGCTAGATTGGATTAAAAAGTGTAGTTGTGCATGTGGGAATTATTCACTTTCAGCGGAATGAATAATAAGAGTTAAATTCTTGTTTAACAATGGATTTGTTTGATGTCAACTTATATGGGGCATTTTCTTGTGTTCCGATCATTGGCAGAAGTATGTTTTTTTAAGCTCGCATTCGTGATTGTATCTGGTTGAGTCACAATGTATTGGGGCATGCGTTGTACAAGTTTGTCTCTTTGTGAAGGAAATAAGCCTATTTGTTTTACAGTTGAACATGTGGGACAGGTACACATGATGCACCAATTTAAAAAAAAAACAAATCCCTAGTGTGGCATTATTTGCATGGTTGTCAGCAAAGTGTTTACACATTCCCCAACTTTGTATGAAAAGACATCGGTCCCAGGACGGTTAATTCCAGTAGTTGAAATGCTAAATTTGAGCCGGTGGTAGGCAAGGTGAGTTTAAGTGAATTGCCCAGAATCACAGGATGCTGAGCCAAAGCCGAGATTCAACCCTCTATCCTCAGCTCCGGCCATTATGCCACTTCCTTGCCCCACTTTCATGGTTAGTAATATGTTCGGTTTTAGGCCGCGCTACCATGAGAAATGGGCTGGTGCAAGCTGCTGCCTGACGAGAGCCCCGGTACTTATGTTTTTACAAATTAACCACTGGTCAAAACCTTACTCCTGCTTGGAGCAGGCGTAAGGAGTGACGCAGCACAATGAGGATAGGCCTCCCCATGCATTGCTGGAGTTGCATCGTGCTTGTGACATGACTCCAGCAATGCGTGACTTTTGCGCCATCAGATGCGTCAGAATTTTTGAGGCATCTGTCAGTCCTTGGGCCATGGTGCGCCGTAATGTAAATAAGGCGCATTCATGGTGGCACAAGGATTTCTCAGGGTGGCGCAAGAAAAGTGACGCTTCTCTACATATGCGGCACTTTCTTGTAAATCTGCCTTAGTTCGCAACTAGGGAAGTTGATTTCTTGATCGAATGAGCTATTTAAAATGCCTAAAAATATGAAACTATATGCACAGCAGACCGATTCATTAGAGATGAATAATAATGATATCCCCTGAATGTGGCAGGCAATGCAAACCTGCCATTCCTACTCAATTTGCAATATGTGAATGTCTCAATTTCCTTTTTGTTGTAATTTATATTAGAACATTATTTGACCCATAAATGTGGCAAAGTGTACATCTCTTGTTAATAGTGAGCTGTCTGAGAAAGTTAAACTTGTAAACGAGTGAAATAAAAAGGTAATGAAAAACACAAGCGGAGTAGTAAGTGATGCAATTAACTTACTTTTCCTAACATCGTCGTGAAAAAAACAAGTCTTTCCTGACAAATCCTAACTCAGTTACTGATTCCTATAAGGGGCAAGGTCCTTTATTTAGAAACAAGGTTGTCAGACAGACATGTTGGGAATACTGGCATGTTTCTCATAATGCATGTCTATGCTGGTTCTATATATGTAAAGAAGTAAGAGACCCTACAGCTGAACATTACAGAACAAGGCAGTCGTAGGGTAACGCACTCTCCCACAAAGGCTATGCATAATGTGGTGAGGAGTGAAAACGTTCTCGCCATCCAAACCGTAGGCGCTGTGCCCTCAGCCAGCAGGGAGCGTCTCATGGATATACAAATGCTTTGAGCCAAGCAGACCTATATTCCTCCTTCTGCACCTAGAGAACGGTACACAACTTCACCCCTAAATTAACGGGTCCATCATAGTACAATGACTTATAAACTGCGTGCGCATGAAGAGGCATGAGACTCCGATCGATCTCAGCTCCTTTTATTTTCTCAAATTAAATCTTGCGGTATGAAGTCTTGGCAACTTGCTCTCTCAATGGGGAAAAGCAGTGGCGGCTGGTGACATTTGAAAGTGGTGGTCGTAAAATGATTGGTGTAGCACACCGCAAGAGCGAGCACAGCGAGCAAGCCCGAACCACCTAGGGAGAGTTCGGGGGGGGTTCCCTCCGAGAAAATTTTGAAAAATTAGTAGGCAAATGGCGGATTTTCAAGACTTTTGGAAGCCACTGTGCTTAACAGAAACAGGCCACTGCCTCCCCTCAAACTATCATCAGTTCCAAGGCCTCATGAATAAACCATTCTAAATTGCAATAAACCACAATTAATTTTACCCCTTCCGTGTCTTGGGGGAAATGGGTCGATTGGCTGCCTGCAGTAGTCTGCCTACCCCCTACTTGTCCATCTATCCAATTTGGAGTGGTGATTAATTTAATCTTGTGTTGTGACTTGAACCACGCTTGATGACGGACTACATTTCAGTATTTTCAAGCCAGAGAACGAGAGGTTACTGTGTGGGGAGGAGCTAAAGTGATCATCAACCCTCCCTGGTGTCAGATTTAAACTGAGTCCCTGGACACCAGCAGTGCGCTCTCTGCCACTTCACTTTTGTATGCCCTACTTAACTTCATGTGCATATGAGAGTGTTTGACTGGATCGTGTGTAGTGAACTGAAATCATTTTGCGGCACAAACTGAACAGTATAAGCTGAAAAAGAGGTCTAGTGTGCAACCTGTGGAGGGAGTAGTTAGCTAAGTGTTCACTTACTTGACTTTAGATTCAAACTGGGTTGCTGCTGCTTGAATCATGTGTAAAGTGGGTGCCCGCTGGGCCAAAATGAAGGCCAGACAACTGCTAACCATACATGTTCAAAAGTTAGACCTATACTTTATTTAATTAATAAGGAATCTCGACACGGGAGACACCGGAAAAGCTTACCTGAAGCCGCCGCCGCAGCACACAGGACGCCACAGCTTGCCAGGCGCCATTATCCACGCCGCCACCGCCGAGAGTCACCTTCACTGGCCTCAGACAGCGCCGCCGCTCCGGGACTACGAATCCCGGCAGCCTACGCGGCGGCGCACGCAGTGACACCGCGAGGGCGCCAGGGGAGGTGCACAAAAGCGCACCAGGAACGGCGGAGCATCGGGAGACACCGGAAAAGCTTACCTGAAGCCGCCGCCGCAGCACACAGGACGCCACAGCTTGCCAGGCGCCATTATCCACGCCGCCACCGCCGAGAGTCACCTTCACTGGCCTCAGACAGCGCCGCCGCTCCGGGACTACGAATCCCGGCAGCCTACGCGGCGGCGCACGCAGTGACACCGCGAGGGCGCCAGGGGAGGTGCACAAAAGCGCACCAGGAACGGCGGAGCATCGGGAGACACCGGAAAAGCTTACCTGAAGCCGCCGCCGCAGCACACAGGACGCCACAGCTTGCCAGGCGCCATTATCCACGCCGCCACCGCCGAGAGTCACCTTCACTGGCCTCAGACAGCGCCGCCGCTCCGGGACTACGAATCCCGGCAGCCTACGCGGCGGCGCACGCAGTGACACCGCGAGGGCGCCAGGGGAGGTGCACAAAAGCGCACCAGGAACGGCGGAGCATCGGGAGACACCGGAAAAGCTTACCTGAAGCCGCCGCCGCAGCACACAGGACGCCACAGCTTGCCAGGCGCCATTATCCACGCCGCCACCGCCGAGAGTCACCTTCACTGGCCTCAGACAGCGCCGCCGCTCTGGGACTACGAATCCCGGCAGCCTACGCGGCGGCGCACGCAGTGACACCGCGAGGGCGCCAGGGGAGGTGCACAAAAGCGCACCAGGAACGGCGGAGCATCGGGAGACACCGGAAAAGCTTACCTGAAGCCGCCGCCGCAGCACACAGGACGCCACAGCTTGCCAGGCGCCATTATCCACGCCGCCACCGCCGAGAGTCACCTTCACTGGCCTCAGACAGCGCCGCCGCTCCGGGACTACGAATCCCGGCATCCTACGCGGCGGCGCACGCAGTGACACCGCGAGGGCGCCAGGGGAGGTGCACAAAAGCGCACCAGGAACGGCGGAGCATCGGGAGACACCGGAAAAGCTTACCTGAAGCCGCCGCCGCAGCACACAGGACGCCACAGCTTGCCAGGCGCCATTATCCACGCCGCCACCGCCGAGAGTCACCTTCACTGTCCTCAGACAGCGCCGCCGCTCCGGGACTACGAATCCCGGCAGCCTACGCGGCGGCGCACGCAGTGACACCGCGAGGGCGCCAGGGGAGGTGCACAAAAGCGCACCAGGACCAGCTCCGCGGGACGCGAGCGGGACGCCCGGGGCGAAGCCCGGGCAAAGGGCGGGCCCTCTACGGCCCTCATCGGCACGAGGAGGCAGGGCTGGGCCAGAAACTCTACAGGACTGATACCAAGTAAGCCATATAGTGGTGTTAACCATATACTACGTTTTTAAAGTTTTTAAAGTCTTAAACGTTGGCTGTGAATATACTGAAAAGTATGCCTGCAAAAACCAAGGAAGCCCCACAGAAGACCCTTGATAATTTTCTTGTTCAGACTGTTAGGAAAATTAATATGCAAAGGAGAGATTCTCTTGGTCTAAGCCGATCCCCAGACCTTCGCTGCTTGTCACCTACAGCTTCCACCATGATTGATGACACCATCTTGCAAGAATCTAGTCAGGAGAATGTAATCAGCGGCCCCATTCTCCTGGATGTAAGCAGTGCACCAGATAATGCAGACATGGCTATTGAGTCTTCTCATATACAGGCTGAGGGTGGTACTGTTTCTGACACTGACTCTGATCTAGAGACACATGCACAGGCTGCACCCAAGGAGATGACACCTAAAGGCCATGCTACAAGACCTAGACGCTTATGCACAAAGATTCCCCCAAAACTGAGTGGCCCGCGTATAGGGTCTAGAAAGAAAAGGATTACTACCCCAAAGACTAAACAAGCAAATGTCATTGAGGATAATCAGTGTCATAATTTGGAGGACGTTCTCTTTGAAAGGATCGCTGACTTTCTTGAGCATAAAATCAATGCCATTGTCAAACCTTTAATTTCTAAGTTAGACAAATTGCATGCAGAGGTCAAGAGGTTGGGTGGTTTAATATCCAAACAATGGTCCCTCACCAATTTCTAGTTGAGGCCACCCCTGTGGTTCTGGTGCTTGCAAACGTACCCCCTCTGGAAGGGGGAATAGTCGAAAAGCCCTACCTCCCTTACTAGTAAGGCTTTGCACTGGCTAACCAACAATATGCGGTTAGCCCCTGGGGGAAAACATCATTTAGCAAATGTTATCACATCTGCAACCAGGGTCCCTTGGTTGGGAAACCGCCCGAAAAAGTTTAAGGGGGACTGCGTGGCAGTGACCCTTTCGAATCAAGACGTTCTCCCTAACATCCTGGCCAATCTATTCCCCCCTCAACGCAGAAAGGGCACAGTTGTTCCTCTTACTTTGAAGTTTTTCTATGGGGAGCAACAAAATGTCACCTATCCAAGGACTCCAGCGCTGGGGTGGGACAGACCCTGGGATTCCAACCCCAGACAAGGGCAGGATATAAGACATAATTCTGTAGCTCAATATCCCTTCCTATCACGGCAAAATTCTTTTGTCGAACCTCTCCAGTTATTTAACCGCTATGCCCCATTGTCCTTCATGGACCAGAATGATTGACTCACTCCAACAGTAGATACCCATAAGAAGGATTTTTTACCTGTTTCTTTTACTGTCCCTGAACATCTAGATTTAAAAAATAAAAGTAACAGGGTGTGTAGTATCTTGAGCTGGAACATTGCTAGTATTAATTCAAAAATTGGTAATAAGGACTGGCTGGAAATGGTTAGGTCCTATGACATTCTTGTTTTTCAGGAGACCTGGGAGACGTCCGACGGACTTGTTCTAGACGGCTTTTCCCAGTTCTCTGTACCTGCCATTCCCAGCACATCTGGAAGGGCAAAGGGAGGCTTGGCTATTTATATTTCCTTAAACATTCAGGGAAAGCCAAGACGAATTAATTTTAACTCAACAAATATACTAGCAGTTGAACTAACTACTTTTAACTCACAGCCTATCCTATTAGTAAATTTTTATAATTCCCCTGTCAGTCAATTGCTCAACGAGCATTTGGAAACCTTAGAGGATTTTTTGTCTTCCCACAGCGAAAATAGTGCCCACGGCTTTGACGTGATTCTCATGGGGGACTACAATATCCACCCATGCAACAGGGATTGCCGTGAGGAATATGAAGATTTTCCCCCTTATCTCTGTATTCCGCACTTTGAACACTCACCGCGTGGGGAGGCACTGGAATCACTTTTAGCAACTTTTAATCTTTATGAATTCTCTAGTAGTAATAGAGATTTGAGGTTACCGACATTTGTGGGAAACAACTCTGGCACAATAGTAGATTATATTTTTTTGTCGTCTGGTATTATGTCTGAGGTTTCAACCTATAAGGTGGAAACCTCAGTTTTTAGTGATCATAACCCACTAATTTTAGAGATTTTATCCCAGGGAGTACTTGGAAAGAGAGAAGCTACAGCCTCATGTGCGACTAACTTAGTTTTGGAAGATCAGAACCGCAGGCTGAAGTGGGATCAAGTCACTCCGATCACCTTTATACAGGATACCCTGTCCAAAGTTGAGAGTGAGGTTGCAATCTGCCTAGAAAAAAACAACCCGTCTTCTAGCTTGATAGAGGCTTTTAATATCATCTGCAACCAGATTGACCTGGATCTGACCGTAAGGATTAAGGGTCAGGCACATAGAGGTAAAAAATGGTTTAACACAGGTTGTTCAAAGGCTCATTCAATTCTCTTAAAGGCTTTAAAAGCGGAGCCAAGAGATAAAATACAGATTGCGATGTTAAGGAAAAATTACAACGACGCCATCAAGAAGAGAAAATTAGAGATTAAAACTGAGGCTTGGAACGATTTGCTTTCGCCCGAAATCCAGAGAGACAGCTCAAAATTTTGGGCGATAATAAATCATCCCTTTTTTGTCGATTCAGACAAGCAGAGAGCAGATTGCACCATCCCGGATGACCAATGGGTCACCCACTTCAGCAATATCTATAGTTGTCCTGATAATACCTCAGGCTGTGGACTACAATCCATACAAGCAGTTCCTCGCATTTCTCCCTTCAGTATAGAAGAGGTTAAAAAAGCTATCAGCGACACACATTCTAAAAAGGCTCCAGGGCCTGACGGGGTTCCTGCTGACTTTTTTAAGAGCGCCCCCGAATTAAGCGCCAAGATTCTCTCCAATATTTTTAATGCCACAAGAGATTCTGTCTTTCCTAGTAGCTGGTCAAAGTCCACCATAATACCTATTTTTAAAAAGGGACAAAGAACAGACCCAGCCTGTTATAGGCCAATTTCCCTAATCGACTCAAGCGTCAAGATTCTGGGAAGAGTTCTCTTAGGCAGATTGACCTTGCTTCTAGAAGAAAAGGGCATTTTATCGAATGCACAATACGGCTTTAGAGCAAAAAGGGGAACCCTGGATCAGTGTCTGAATTTAGAATTGATTATTAGTAAGTATGTGGCAGCCAAGGGGGGCTCCTTGTACATGGCCTTTATGGACCTCTCCTCAGCTTTTGACCTGGTCAACAGGGCTAAGCTGTGGGGGGTCCTTTTGACCATGGGCTTTGATGCCCCTTTAGTGGGTTACTTGGCAGAGTTACATAGAGATCTCAAGGCGTCTGTCAGAGTGACCAGAGAAGGGAGATGTACCTGTCACTTTGATTCAGGGAGAGGGGTTAGGCAGGGATGCATCCTTGCACCCCTTCTTTTTACACTCTATATAAATGATCTAGAGGTAGTTTTGGCAGCGTCCCACATGGATATTCCACGCGCAGGAGAAATAAAGATTCCTGTTCTCCTGTACGCGGATGACGCCGTCCTTTTAGCTCGATCAGGAGTGGCACTAAGCAAATTACTGTCAGTTTTTGGGGATTTTATGTCCTCACTGGACATGAAAACCAATGTAGAAAAATCCCACGTAATGATAGTAGGAGCCGCAGGCAGGAAAAAAAGGTCTAAAACTTTCTTTTGCTCAGGGAAGGAGGTCAGGAGAGTTCCATCTTCCCCTACCTGGGTGTGATCTTTGACGAAAAAGGCAAGTGGGGCCCTCAGCTTTTGGCAAAAAGCAACGCAGTAGCAAGAGCGGCTGCTGGGCTGCTTGGATTTGCTAAAAAGCTGGGTGCTCGCCCCATGGAGAGCATTATAAAGGTCTACAAATCTAAATGTATATCGGTTGCCCAATACGGCTCTGTCATCTGGGGGCACACTAATCATGAGCATGATAAAATTCAAAAAGTTGAAAATAAATTCTTGAGAACTCTGCTCTCAGTCCCCCAGTCAACTTCTACCTATATAATACATACAGAGCTCGGCCTGGGCTACATTACTGACACCCTGAAGGTAGCCCCAGTTATTGGTTGGTTGAAAGTGTGGCTCAATCAGGAGCTCACTCTAAACCATCATATTTTTAAAGATTGCTTAGCCTTGGATAATGTTCATAACATTCCTTGGTTAAAATACGTCAAGACACAGTTAACTCTAGTTGGCCGATCTGAACTTTTTTCCTCCCCACATCTGATAAATCTAGAAGACATAAAGACAGTCAAAAATCTTTTGACTGAGCTTTATGTCTTGGAGAGGGAAGCCACAGAGTTGAACAAACATATGGTTAGGAAACACTGTATGATAACAACAGTCCCAGGTATGGAACCATATCTCTGTTTGGTACATAAACCTTACCATCGTTTCCTCCTAACAAGATTCCGCCTTGATTTAATTCCTTTTATACTGGGCAATTTTAAAAAGTGGTCTAGACCTGAATATGCCGATCCCTGTGATTGTGATCAATTTTCTATCCAAGACACAACGCACTTTATTCTGTTCTGTGGTCATTATAAAGAGTGCAGAAAAAAATTCCTGCTGCCTATACTGTGCAATATGGGTTTTACTCAAGTAAAACCTGCTATGTTGTTTCTGCAACTTTTATCCAGTTTAAAAGTGGCATTTCATGTTGCTAGTTTTTTGGTTGCTGGCGCACGTATAAATAAGCATCGCTTCAACGCCAGGCACTGTGTCCTTGATCAATGATTACCCTCTATAATTAAATGAATTTTTAGATCATGGTACAATTTTACTCTTGTATAATGTGTTTTTAGGGTTTTTTAAAAGAAAAACTTTTTAAAAAATTTTTTTTTTAAATTTATAAATTTCTGTGTACGTATTACTATGTGTCATGATGAAATGTTACCGTGTATTGCTCGTTCTTCTTTTATGATTTTAATTAATCGAATAAAGAAATTTTGACTGACTGACATACATGTTCAAAAGTTAGACCTATACTTTATTTAATTAATAAGGAATCTCGACTTAAATGTCTATCGAAAATACCTCATATGTCAGTTATTCTCTTGATGAAATAAACTGAAGGGGGCTCAGACTCATAGACTTTCCAATGTGGCTGTGTTTGTGATTACCACATTATGAGGGGCAGACGGAATAACAGTCTGCGCTAGTGTCAGTGGCCAATCACAAAATGAGAACCCACCACAGGCCCCGCACAAGGCAAACGCTGCACAGCACTTCATGAGAGCTAAAGTGCAATACCATTGAAATGACTCTACATAACATTTCATAGCAGTTAATCTGACTTCCAGTTAAGTATTTATAATTGTAATTGCATTTATATAGCGCTTACTACCCCTTAATGTCTCACAGGAAGAATGACTTAGATTGCTTTCAAGTACATATAGACACTAATGAAAACCCTTTCTTATGCAGAAGATGCATCTTTAACTCTGGATCAATATCTGCTCACTACCTCATTGCTAATTTTTAAAATAAACAACTTCAAGAGAAGCCAAGAAAAATACTAGGTACTGTGAATTCCATTTCATAGATGGGTGCAGTGAAATTGCTTTTAAAAATAGGTAGATTCATTTGTAATTGTCTCAGCATATAATGTGACGGTTTTGGTTTTTCCCAAGTTTCTGACAAATAAATTCAAAAACCTATACCTATACCAAACGGTTGATGGGACAGCCAAAACAAATGTGCTCTGAGTGAGAAGTAGACAGCATGCGTAGGACATCCAATAAATATTTATTAAAATACTCCTAATAGAAGAATCGGATGTTATCCCATGTTGAATTCAGAAAATCGTACTGCTGTTTTTTGTAATCGAGTATGCCATGATATGATTTCACAAGCTATAATCTCAAAGCAGAGTTAAAACCATGTGCGAGTGTGTGAGCCATCGTCACCAACTCCATTGCATGAAATAAAAAATGGTTTGGTTTTATAGTGCCAAATAAATAAAACCATGTCATTATAATTGTGCTTTAGTGTTACATGCCCCTAAAGAATAGGTTAGAGTTGCTTGTGCATTTGTGTTGATTTGGTTACATTAGGTTTTAAGTAACTCATCCCATAGACTAGATAGCTCAAGATATGGCTGATTTATTGCTTTATAAATAAAAATGTTTATTTCCATTATTTAAAGTTGAGTTTTATATTTGGTGACGGGTACTTTGTTAAGTGCTATGAGCTTTACTACTACACTGCTAAAGGAAAGGGCTGGGCCAGAATGTACATCCTACCTAATTACATTTTTGCATGCATGACTGGGTAGTAAAAAAAAAATAATTAGGCCAACAGGTCCGATGTGTAAAGAGGGAAACATTCCACCATACAAGATAACTTCCAAAGCTGAAGGGAAGTGATCATTGCCCCACTCCTTGTTGTCCTTTTAGCTGCTCCAAAGTGTGAAGTACACTTGAAGTAAGCACTCGATGGAGGAGGTACGCCACTGACAAGTGGAGGTATTGGAGGAGTTTTTGCAGACAAAGGGAAGGGTGTGCCTGAAATAAAACTTCACTCAGAGAATGGGGTAACTATTAACCATCCTCTTGTATCGCACGGCCAAATCAAATTCCTTTTCTCTATTCCCTTATTCTTGTTTGCAGATCAAATGTGAGCACTTCTATATTTATGATTGACGTGTCGCTCACAGTGTGCGCATGAGGATAAAAGAATATTTTTTCCGCCAGGCATTTAGCAGAGGAGCCAACCACCCCACGCTGGAGTGCAACATGCGTAGGAGGGAACATCACTTAATTTCAAAAGACAGTCTATTTTAAAACACATTTCTATGTTAAACATTACATGCCAACGTCTCTGCATCTTTAGCGTGGACTGGTTTGTCGAGTTCTTCATGATTTTGATTTGAAAATAAACTTTTAAATGCAACTCAGCTCCCAAGTATTCATAAGGCAACGTGTAGCTCTATACAAAAGATACGAGTAGATAAATAAATAATTAAAGGTACACATGTTCTACAGAGGCCTTCCCTCTCCCGTAGTTCACAGTGCCAATATTGTGATGGCAACATCCTAGTACCTCACTATGATGACATGCTCATTTTGGTACAGTAGTCTGGTGGAATGTTTACTTTGACACCACATCTTTAATGTAGATCTAATATGCACTGTGGTATACAATTCCAAATAGCATAATTCCCACGATATCCAATTCTAATTTCTTATGTTATACCTACTGGTTCAAGATTGCGATTGACGTTATTTTTGTTGTGTATAATATGTCTTCTCAGCAGGAATTGTTAGGTATTCCAGTTTTTCGGATCATTGCTTATTAAAAGGCATATTTTTCATTTAGCCACTACTCTGCATGGAAGCAAAATTGTACCTTCTTTTGACTTAATTGCTCTAGCAAACTTTTTAGTTTTTTTAATGCCACAAAACTAAACTATTAGAATGGTATTTCAAGAATGCTGGGGCAAGGAGCACTGGATCCGTAATATAGTTTTATAATTAACAGGGAAGTAAAATGAATGGTCCAGGAGGTATGATTCATGATGAAAATATCTTCTTTAATGGAAGGGACTGTCCCATAATTATGTCAGCAAAGGGCCAGAGTTTGTGACAGACGTGCTCACAATCAAGCAGGTATGTTGGAACATATTCTGTTTTCCGGTGAGAAAGTGTGCTGATCATGGATGGACTGTGAACTCTTGTCAAGGATTCACTGTGGAAACTCTTGCCAGTTGTTCATTGCCTGTGTGGCACTATACCGGTACTGCAGCATGTTCTGCCTTCTGTCAGCATGGGGGATGAAATGAAATTAGGACAGGCGATATTCTTGCCTCTGCTTGTCCATCATCATGAGCTGCCACTCAGGCCTCATGAATTCAGATGATACCAACACACCACACGACTCTGTCTTACAAGAGCTGGTGTAGTGTGGTTCGGAATGGAGAAACATGCACCCACAAATGCATTATATCCTGTACACCCATTCATCTCTCTTGCTGCTTTTAAGGACTGCAGGTTTCCATTCGAGACTAGGTGCCACCGGTCACTACCTGTGCAGAGTACCTTTTCGAGAGCAGGTTCCAAGTTGATACTCATGACTCCCACCTGGCTGGTCCCTCTACTGCTCCTTTAAATTACAGTGCATCCAAAGAAGTTATACATAACTCAATCTTCGTACCTCCTGAACCAGGAGAGGCTCCTCTAGGTGTGCATCAAAAAAATGATAGCAAGCTTGAATGCTGGAACCAATATACGTCACAGCAAAATAGCAAAACAGAGTACTGGAACCATTTCACAACCCCCTAACACAAAGGGAGTTGGCAGAACACATTGTTGTGCGTATAATAGATGTATGGAACCGGACATGTGAACCCATTTATTTCAAACTTTAGACAACACATCGAAGGCAATTGAATATCAATCAAATAAATTCGATATACAAATAACATTATTAGAATCACTAGCAAAGTTTACTGCAGCTATTGACTCTCGCTTTGAGAACATGCACACCAAAATAAATGAGCAATTGAGGGAGGCTACGGAAATTCCAACAGTAAACAAAAGTCATAACAAACTCAACCAGTGTCATACTTCCAGTTTTATTAGTGACAAAGTGCAAGAATTTCCAGCAATCGTATCCACACTAGTTGAAGAAATAAAAAGCATGAAGTAGTTTCAACTTCTGTCAAAAAATGTCAATAACCTCCCACGTGCACACCCTCATTGCAACAAAGAATTCAATACCAATAGCTGCCCCATGCCCAAACTCCACAATGTTACAGCAACAACACACGTATACTATAATAGCAGATGTACACAGACCAGACGCCACAACTACAAAGATAAAAATGGATTTAAAAGCGCAAAACCAATGGCACAGACAATAGGCATAAATACTCCTCAAAGACTGATCAGGCCTATAAACGAAGTTACTGTAATACTGTTTTTTTTTTTTTTTTTTTTTGTGAAAACCTTTATTGTACAATTTCGGCAAACAGTTAGGGGCCTACAACCACCTGGCCGGCCTCGGCTACGATATAGAGCACATTAGCAAATTTACGGTAACTCAATAGCACACCGATAAAAATAGCAAGCATGTCAAGTTACACTATAACCAGAGCGTCCACTGAGTACCAGGAGGAATTAAGGTTCATTTTTAAAATTTCTAGAATATGAAGGATCAAAAGCCGCACAGTCTAGCAGGGAGTACCGAGTGGGCAATGCGTACAACAGAGCAGTTGAACAGCAAGCATTTTCGGAATATCGGTGCTAAAGACTATCAATGGGTAAGCGTAAACCATGCAAGCAACACACCAGTCATCGCCCATCCCGGTACGTAAAACAACCCTGGTACCTCCCACAGGACCGCAAGAAGCAGAGAACAAGGAGAGGCATCCAACTAACCCAGCGAATCGATCCAAAAGAAATAAGAGAAAGAAAGAAAAGAAAAGAAAAGAAGACACAAGAGAAAGAAAAGGAAGAAAAAAGGCCCATAGTAACTAAGGGAAAACAAAACAAGAACCCCAACCCCCAACCCCCCACCCTGCAGCCCTGCAGAGGCTACGGCCTACCCCCCCTAGCAGCGTGCCTGTCGCCCTCAAAACGAAAACCCGAAATTTAGAAAGAAAGACGTAGGCAAGAGAAGGCCCTAGAGCAAAGAATAGATAAACCCAAGATCCCCACCCCTCCAACCCCCCACCCTGCACGTCGAAGAGGCTATGGCCCACCCCCCGACTAACATGCCCGTCGCCCCAAAAGTGTCCCAATGAAAGGAAAGAAACGGAGGAAAGTCACCAATACCAAATCCCCGCCCTCCCCCCACTCACACCAAGTAGCTCAGGTTCGAACACAAATAGACCAACAAACCAACAAGCAATAGTGGCGTCATATCACAGATCAGAAAAGCGTCCTCATCGCAATAGTAGATCGGGCATCCGTCCTGCAAACCAAGAAAGAAGAGTTCACCCCTGGCCCATTTTGACCCTGCCATCAATACGAGGCCACTGATAGTTAGCAATGCAGTACAACCTCAGACAGTCAGAGTAGCCAGGCAAACAAGGCAGAACCAACTCCGTGGAAGACTCCAGCATCAGGGGGCCGAGAAGACAGCAATTCCAGACATGTAGGCGCAACAGTAAAGTTCCGGGCCAATCTCCCAAATCGCGACACAATAAAAGCAACGTGGATTGGATGGGCAAAGGAACAGTGTCAAGAAGGCAATCCGTCTGCTTTCCAGTGTCAGGCCCCAATGCCGCATTCACACGGTCAGTCGACTTTAACTCGTCCCCAACACTAGGCAGGGCCCCCCGCGGAACCATCTGTAGGTACACGGCAGTTGCATCCGGTGCCAGTGGGGAGTCACTAGCAGTAGCACTCTCTCTCGGACCGTCGAAGCCCTCATCCGTCGGTGGGGTAAGAATGGCGTCCAGTTTCCGTCCAAGATCCCTGACTTCCCTTACCCAGGCAAGGTGGAGGGAGCCCAGGGCAACAATAAGGTCCCGAACCGTGGGTTCCATCGCGCATGGCCGGCACAGACTCTCTTGCAATCAGTATAGTGTCTTCCCCAAGCGGCGCCAGCAGCCCACACAGTTTCACCTGGTCAAGGAGCTAGCAAGAGAGCCACCAAACGGACAGCCTCCACACTAAGCTGTCACGAGCGATCCGCCATTTCGCAGTGGCCGCAAGCAGGTCACTCTGTCTGTGGGCGCCTGATAGAAAGCGCAGGCAGTGGTCGCGCTGTGCTGCCTGAGGTCACATCACCAGGGACAGTCCCGCCAGCCGCATACAAGATTGCCGATCTCCATGTCACTGGGGTCCGCGAAAGAAGCACAGGTCTGCCCAGTCCACGAGTGCTTGCAGCGTTACACCCGATCTACAATGGCGACCCCCGCCCGTCCAGCCGGCCCACACAAGCAGCCCAAGAACAAAGGAACAGTCTTACTGGCCGATGGTGCGGAATCTCCAGTGCATGCGGCCGCCTGAGCAGTTCCGATGCTGCCTCCCGCAATTCCGAGCTACGGGCGTCCTGGCCTGCAGAGCTGCGTCCTCGAGTGACCTCAGCAGCCGGCATCAACCTCCGGCCCATCGGACAGCGGGCGGGCTCAGTCTCGGTCTGGGCGAGAAGGATCAAAAAGGAGGGTTGCCGGACACATCCAAACTCCGGAGTTGCAGCCAGCCAATCTCCGAGTCTTCCGACGCCGCATCATGTCGGCCCCGAGCTTGTGCAAGCAGGGGAAGGCAGGATAATGAAAGGATTCATGCCGTGGCGAGCGGAGCTCGCAGACTAAGCGGCCATCCCGCTTCGCGCTCGGCCACGCCCCCTACTGTAATACTGTTAATGTTAAAGTGCCCGCCTGGGCCTTACCTGGTGAACTGACCGAGTTCACACTTCTCAATGAGTCCAGTCCTTCTTCCTTCTCTACTCGAGCCAGAAACCACATAGACTACCTGGCACTGCTGGTAATGGCATCACGCACGAGTCCCATGACGATGCTTCTTCGGGACACTCAGTCACCTGCCTTCTCGGCTCACCGATGCAGTCTGCCTGGACACTGCCTTGAGTGCAAAATGGCTGCCAGTGCCACTCCAAAACACTGGCACACGCATGCGGGAAGCAGTAAGATCAAGCCTGCGCAGCCGCAGATAGTCACGACTCGACTGCCCTTGGCTGACACCCCCTTTCCCCCTCGTCACAGTGTGGGTCCCTCCCACCACGCCCTGTGAAGAGTGGGAAAGGGGTGGTGACACTGTGACGTACTCTCCTCCACTCTCTGATGGACGTGGAGAGTTAGCGATCCCGGGCTTGCATCTAAAACGCCCAGGGCTAACTTAACCTCCACGCCATCAGGGGGTGGAGACTGGGCCTTACAGCTATGTTTTTGACGAGCCGAAGACGTCACAACCTTCAGGGCTGTGATGTTGTCGGCCCGGCAAACACATAGCATGCTTTTTTGGACCCGGCCGCCAGGGACCAATGGAGCAATTAGTCACGTGACGTGACAGCGCACAGCAGACCTGCGGCGGTAATAGTGAGTGCGGCAGATTGATTGCTGCTGACTCAGGCAGTGCCCCGTGTTCTTTTCACATGCTTATTTAATAAACTTAATGTTTATCTTAATCCCTTGCAGAATGTAAAAAATACCTGGGGCGGAGCCCCGACGCCCTAATAGAGAAACCGCCACTGGTGAAAAGCAATGGCACCTAACTCGGCCTAGTCCCTGACGTGGTCCGCAACAGAGTCTGACTAGAAAGAGATAATCGGTGTTTATGTATCGAAGTCTTTACTGTCTGCGTAGTAGTTTATACATTTACTCAATGTTACACTTTTGGCGGGAAGCGGCGCAGGAGATATGGGCAAGAGCCGTACTCTGGGTAACTGAGGTTTTATTGAGGCAAACAGTTGATCTGTACAACTCTTTCGGTTAGGGTGTCTCCGAAGAGATCGGCTTCGGCTCCTTCTCCGAAGGTGGACTTTCTCCTTCTTCCGAGTCCCTTCCTGTCCTCTGGGTGGAGGGTCTTCCTCTTCGGAGTCTGTCCCGGCGTGCGGAGTAGCTCTCCAGCAAACAAAGAGAAGAGAAGGAAAGTATCAGGCGTCTGTCCGCTAAAGTCCTTGCAGGGGAAGGGTGTGAGGGAGTTTACACCGGTGCTCTACATATACAGTGCACTAACGTGAGAGGAGGTAAGGATAAGTGCACAGGGAAGGGTGCCGGGGATTCAGGCGTCCCGTGGAGTTGTACCTAGTGTACGGTTACCTCCCACCCAGCCCCGTAACCGGTCACGCACCTGGCTGAGCCACGCACCTCCCCTGGGTGAGTGGCTGGGCGGCTGGTAGGAACGGTGGCCTCCTGGCTTTCCTCCGTCCGTTGCAGGCGCCGAGTCTGCTCCTATCCGGTGTCTCGTCTCCTCTACTCGAGGGGGGTCTGATGTCCGACGCCGAGCTCCTTCTCTCGCAGTCCTCCTCTGGATCTCGGTTTCTCCGTCGGCGTTTCCCGCTCTCTCCTCCGGTGTTACAATCGTTACGTCCTCTGCTTTCTCCTCTCGACAATCCGTACTCCGCACACTCCTCTCTTCCGACCTCCAGGTGAACAAGCACACCTGTGAGTCGGCGGGCTCTCCTTTTGACGGACAGCTCTGATAGGTTGGCTCCTCCCACTCTGCGTCTTCTCCGGAATTAAAGGGCCAGTCCATGGCGTCCATTTCAATCAAGCTTGCGCCCGGGTCCTGCGATGAGGAAAAAGAGAGAGAGGGGGGGGGGGAGGAACAAGTGTTAGGTCGAGTCTCCCCTCGGTAGGGCTTCTGGCTCGTGGGGGACATGCACCTGTAGACTGAGAAACCTGTGTAGAGTCTGAAACCTTCCTGTACACCCCGTTACACTCAAATACGGTCATGTTCCTGTTAGTAATCTATCTGACTGGTAATATTCAAGGCCTTTGTGAGGTTTATATGTATGTATACCTTCTTTGTAAAGCGCTCTGCTGCCGCGAGACGTGGCATAAGACATATAAGAAAATTCCAAACTAAAGACGACTACGAGTGTTTAATTTTCTGGGTGCATAGTTGTCACTTATTAATGCGTGTCTTAGCCTGGTAGTTATGGGCAGATTTACAAGCCCCTTGCTCCACTTTTGCGTCCTTTTCCCATGTTAAAAATGACGCAAAAGTGGCGTAAGGGGGTTGTAAATCTGCCCCTTAGTGTCTGTATGCAGCTCTCTGCCATGTTGCAGGCTGGGAGGGAGAGAGAGGAAGAGTGAAGGGGCGGGCAGGTAACAGTGATGGGGCAGGTAGATGGGAAAGTGAAATAAGAAAGACTTTCAAAAAATAGTAGAGAGGCATATTAAAGTTAAGTACCCTCCAGTGTTTTTTAAAGCATAGATGCCGTTTTTGTATATTTTTTAAATGACACTAACTACAATGCACACGTTTCCATGTTATTATCTTAGGGTGCTTCTTTGCATACCTGCGTGGCTGAAAGGCCTCTGCATCTGGAGCCGTGTAAGGCGAGCTGCTGCCAGTATTCACAGCAGAGCAGAGGGGGAGGCCGGTGTGCAACGGGAGAGGGCCCAAGCTTCTGGAAGTAAGAGCATGGAAGGTAAACAGGAAGTCAATTTCAGAATGGTTTTAATTCAAAATCCTTGCGTTTGATAGCAACAGAAAAGGTATAATAGGCAGCTTGCGTTCAAATCTGCAAACCAAGATGAATCCTGTCTAATGGCGCCTTATTAGGACCTACCTCCCACGCAACCTTACTTATAGACTGGTGCGGCAAGTGCGTAAATATGTAAAACACTGGCCTGCGCAGGAGTACTCTGGGTACCTAAGTCAAAAAGGAAGATCATCCTGGAGTCATTCTGAAGTCATCTGATGACTTCAGCCAGGCTTTTCCTACAATTAACCGGGGGAAGTCATCGGAAGGCATCCTGAAGTATGCCTATAGGGCAGAATATTTAAATGAGATGACTCCTCGAGTCCTCAGAGAAACTACTCCAGGATTAGTTCCCGATTACTTATGTGGAAAAGATGTGATGATCTTGTACTACTGTCCCTTGCAAACCTGCCCCCGCTTCTGTGCCTTCCCCTCAAGTCCAGAAGCGTCCGTGGAGAAAACTCCGCCTGGAAGATCTTCATAATCTCCTGAGGACAAATCCCCCTCCCCCGAGTGACGACCCTGATTTAGGATATGACCAGTTCTGCCACTGGATTACCCAAGCATTAGACACCCTAATCCCAGCTAAATGGATCAAAGCCTGTGCCCATGTGGCGGCTAGCCCCTGGTACAATTCAGAATTAGCCATTCTGAAAAAAGAATGTAAAAAGGCGGAAAGAGGATGGAGGAAAAATTATGATACCAACTTCAAACTTAAATACGTTCAACTTCAAAAAACCTATCATCGTCATGTCTGCAGAACAAGGGCGGCGTATTATGCCACCGAAATCAACAGTAGCACCAACGCCTCGAAAACTGTCTTTAAAATTTTAAAAGACCTTACTGCAAAAAAAACCACCATTACTGCCGCCACCTCTCCGGACCTATGTAATAATATGGCCAATTTCTTTACCGACAAAATAAAGAAAATTTACGATACCTTCCCCAATTCCCCTCAGATCTCTGTCACTTTGGACCCCACCAGACCCTATCTTTCCTCCCTCCCTACACTAGAGCGTGAGAACTTTCAACAAATCTGTAAAAAAATCAAATCTGGCTCCCCGGCTGACCCCCCAAAACCCGAGACCTTTTGTGAAGCCAACGAGCTTGTCAAGGAACCTATACGGAATATCATTAACCTGTCTCTTTCCACTGCCAAAATACCCTCTAAATGGAAGCAGGCATGGGTATCTCCCATCTTAAAAAAGCTCACCCTAGATCCCACTCTTCCTGAAAACTTTCGGCCTATCTCTCTTCTCCCCTGGCCAGCTAAAATTATAGAGACACACGTTAACACCACCCTCACCAATTTCCTCCTAACCAATAACATCCTGGATAACTCCCAACACGGGTTTAGAGCTGGCCATAGCACCGAGACAGCCTTGCTCAGTGTTACAGAGGACCTCCGTGCCATTCTTGACACCGGCGGAACGGCAGCACTGATCCTGTTGGATCTCAGTGCTGCCTTCGACACAGTGTCACACGAGGTCCTTCTGATGAGACTGGAGGAAATTGGAATCACAGGGACTGCCCTGGGATGGTTTAGAGACTTTCTTTCCAACAGATCCTTTAAAGTCTCCACCCCCCCTTACCTCTCTAAAGAGCACAGCATTGGACAGGGGGTGCCTCAGGGGTCATCACTGAGCCCCACCCTGTTCAATGTCTATGTCCGACCGCTAGCAGAAGTGGTTAGAAAGAGTGGACTGTTGTTAGTGTCTTACGCAGACGACACCCAGTTGGTGGTAGCTCTCAATGACAACAACGGGTTGAAGGCCCATCACTTCAAACAGACCCATACTGACATCACCAACTGGATGACGGCGAACTTTCTCCAGCTCAATGCGGGGAAAACAGAGATGCTGCTTCTGGGGAAAAACACCGCATCCTGGGGCGAAAGCTGGTGGCCCGACACCTTGGGCCAACCTCCTAAGCCCAAGGAATGTGTTAAAAATCTGGGAGTCTGGGTAGACTCGGCATTGAAATTTACCCACCACACCAAAAAAGTGGCAGCCACCTGCTTCGGCATACTGCGCAATCTAAGACCTATCCTGAAGTTCTTCGACTGCCACACCCGCCAGTTAATTATCCAAGATACCATCCTGTCTAGGATGGATTACGCCTCTCTTTTACTGGGCGCTAACCTAGCGGAAAGTACCAGACTTCAGAGAGTCCAGAATGCGGCCACCAGGGCTCTGGTTGGTCTTCCCCGCCACTCCTCGGTGGCTGGAGTCTTGAAAAAACTGCACTGGCTCCCTGTGGGAAAAAGGATTCAGTTTAAGGCACTCTGCTTAGCCTTCAAAATCCTTAAAGCCACTGCCCCCCCGATGCTGCGCCCCCTCCTGGCGGAGTATATTCCTAGGAGGACACTTGGTTCAGAAGGACAACATCTTGTGGTCATTCCCCGTACCAAACTGGCCAGAATGGGCGGCCGATCCTTCAGCCTGCTCGCTGCCAAGCTTTGGAACAGCCTAACGGAAACAATTCGTGGCATGCAGGACCTTCTGGCTTTCAGGAAAGCCATCAAAAACCACCTCTTTCAGTAATTTTCCCTTCTCCCCTCTGGTGCTTTCTTCTTTTTCTGCCTTCAGCTTCACTCGCAGCGCCGGGACGCCCCTTGGCTGGGGCAGCCGAGCGCTATACAAATCCCAATAACATTAACATTAACATTAACTGTAGGATGATCCCATGATGATTACAGGATTAGGGGGATTACTCCAGGATGGGTTCCTGATTACTTCAGTGGAAAACGAATGATGATGATATGGTACTTATCCAGAACGATTCCATGATGATTTTAGGATTAGGCTGGATTACCCCAGGGTGGGTTCCTGATTACTTCAGTCGGAAAACATGTGAGGATCATGTACTACTCCAGAATGATTTCAGGATTAGATGGGGCTGTATTATTACAGAATCATCTTGTGATGACTTCAGAATGAGGCTGCATTACTCATGGATGATCCAAGGATAACTTTAGAATGGGACAGGGACAGAACTAGTCGATTATTTCATGATGGGGATGTATTACCGTAGGATGGGTTCTGGCTGTATTACTGCATGGCGGTTTCAATGTGCAGATGTATTATTCTAGGATGATCTTCACTAATACTTTGCAATAAACGTCAAGACTATGATATAATAACAAAAAACATACTGAAAAATGAGAATGGGGACACACACACACACACACACACATATATATATATATACAGATAACAAATAAGGGTAGGGTGACCAGATCGTGCAACCCAAATACTGGGACATTTTCGCAAAAATAGAGGAAGCACTACAAATTTACATCAATAAAGTGACAAAGAATGACAGTCCTCATCCTCATAGAAACACAGAACAGGCACGAAGAAAATAAATAAAATGTAATTTTTAAAACCAGCATCAAACCTTTTAATTAAATTGCTTACTCACCAGCTGCTTACTAGCCCTGCTTTGGAACACCTAAAAAGTGCCTCTCACTGTTTTCAGCGATATCAAAGGGGATGATGGACGGAGCGCTTGAGCAAATCAAACACTCACCCCCAGTCAACTGATCTGGGTTTAATCCATCATCATTCTTTAGCTCACTCCACCACCCCAGTTCAGACATGGCCATATGCAAATCAGTCTGACCCAGTGCCACATGGGAACAGTCCAGCCCAAACTGCCAAGCCATGTCTTCCCTGGACAGGAAACACGCATCCTGGGCCCGGTTTCGGGTTCATAACCCTCATCAGCCAGGCTATCTTGAATCCAGTGGCAAAGTGAGCAAGGGACCCACGTCTGGGCATACCCTGCCAACTTAAGGCGAACAAAGGGTTACCAAAGGGGATGATGGACGGAGCGCTTGAGCAAATCAAACACTCACCCCTAGTCAACTGATCTGGGTTTAATCCATCATCATTCTTTAGCTCACTCCACCACCCCAGTTCAGACATGGCCATATGCAAATCAGTCGGACCCTGTGCCTCATGGGAACTGTCCAGCCGAACTGCCAAGCCATCCCTGGACCTGAAACAAGCATCCTGGGACCGGTTTGGGGTTCATAACCATCATCAGCCAGGCTATCTTGAATCCAGTGGCAAAGTGAGCAAGGGACCTGGCTTGGCAGTTCGGGCTGGACTGTTCCCATGGGGCACGGGGTCAGGACTGATTTGTATATGGCTGGGTTCAAACTGGAATGGCATGATGAGCAAAAAAACGATGGATATAGGCCCAGATCTCTGTACTGGGGTGAATGTATGACATTGTTCTGCATTCTGCAAGGAAACAATAGAGGGACCATGAAAACCTAAACAAAGTAAAGGCTAGGGGAGCAACCCACCAGGAAAGAAACGTATTGCAACAACATGAAAATGGGCATCCCCAAATGATAAGGAACAAGCAAATGGAATCAACCAAACACCCACAGAGTATCTATTTAACTTTAGAAAAATTATTTTTTATATAGTCATTTTTGATAAGATTCTTATAACAATGCACACAAAAGAATTGTCATGTTAATCAACTTCTAATACATAAAAATTTCATGAAATGGTGCAGGAGACAAAAAGAACATCAGCCCAGAAGCTAATAGAACAATAGAAACATGACACACAGTTCAGTCATTCAATCAATCAACCACAGACTCACTATCATACAATACATACATTCATACTCAATCAAAACATCATTTCATCATACATTAGGAAAAAAGCGCCGACGCGCGTTTCGTAAAAGACAATTATTTAGGAAATTCCTTCATCAGGGCGCATGTCATCATTCCATTAATCTGCGCGGTCTTCAAAGATCCAATTTGTAGTGTAAAATCAATTTGTCAGGTTATTTATGGTCTCAATGAGGGCTGACGAAGCATATCTCAAAGCACAGCGTTGCTAGGTATATCTTGGGTACTTTACAGAAATAGAAATACAAGTCTCAAATCAGTTCAGCTAGACACGATGGATGCGGGAGAGACGTGAAATAGACCTCGCTGTTCCGCTGATCTGTCTATGATGTCGACCAAGATGGGGAGAGACGATTTGGATGCAATGTGAAGGGCTGTTCGAGTCTATTCTGAGCGAAGACGTATGTTTAGAAATAACGTTCCAAGTATTTCCTCCTATGAATGTCCGAGGAGACCCTAGTAGATATTTTCGGATATTCGATTTATGCCGGGAAACCACTGCTCCCTATGTGAGTTTCTCCTGGACGGTAAATAGACGCGTGGATTCGATCTGGCGTGTGGCGAGAAACCTGCGTATGCATCCGGGAGCAGGGTGGCAATCTGCATTCTGTCCATCAACTGTTGTTTTTGCATTAGTCACCCTGAGTGGCACGGTTATGCTCAGACGTGAGTCCCATGCTCTCCATGCCACTGGAATCAAGCTATCCTGGCTGATGAGGGCTGAAAGTCCGAAACCGGTCCTAGGATGCTTGATTCCAGTCCAGGGAGGACCTGGCTTGACAGTTCGGGCTGGACTGTTCCCACGGGGCACAGGGTCAGGACTGATTTGCATATGGCTGGGTTCAAACTGGAATGGCATGGTGAGCAGAAGAAAAACAATGGATTTAGGCCCAGATCTCTGTACTGGGGGTGAATGTATGACATTGTTCTGCATTCTGTCCATCATTTGTTGTTTTTGCATTAGTCACCCTGAGTGGCACGGTTATGCTCAGACGTGAGTCCCATGCTCTCCATGCCACTGGAATCAAGCTATCCTGGCTGATGAGGGCTGAAAGCCCGAAACCGGTCCTAGGATGCTTGATTCCAGTCCAGGGAGGACCTGGCTTGACAGTTCGGGCTGGACTGTTCCCATGGGGCACAGGGTCAGGACTGATTTGCATATGGCTGGGTTCAAACTGGAATGGCATGGTGAGCAGAAGAAAAACAATGGATTTAGGCCCAGATCTCTGTACTGGGGTGAATGTATGACATTGTTCTGCATTCTGTCCATCAACTGTTGTTTTTGCATTTGTCATGCCGAGTGGGACGGGTATGCTCAGACGTGAGTCCTGTGCTCTCCATGCCACTGGAATCAAGCTATCCAGGCTGATGAGGAGTGAAAGCCCGAAACTGGTCCTAGGATGCTTGTGTCCAGTTCAGGAAGGACCTGGCTTGGCAGTTTGGGCTGAAATGTTCCCATAGGGCACAGGGTCAAGACTGATATCCATATGGTTGGGTTCAAACTGGAATGGCATGTGAGCAAAAAACTATGGATTTAGGCCCAGATCTCTGTACGGGGTTGAATGTATAACTTTGTTCTGCATTTTGTCCATCAATTGTTGTTCATTGCATTTGTCACCCCGAGTGGGACGGGTATGCTCAGACGTGAGTCCCGTGCTCTCCATGCCACTGGAATCAAGCTATCCTGGCTGATAAGGGCTGAAAGCCCGAAACCAGTCCAAGGATGCTTGTTTGCAGTCCAGGGATGACCTGGCTTGGCAGCTCGGGCTGGACTGTTCCCATGGGGCACAGTGTCTAGACTGATTTGCATATAGCTGGGTTCAATCTGGAATGGCATGGTGAGCAAAAAAAACGATGGATTTAGGCCCAGATCTCTGTATTGGGATGAATGTATGACGTTGTTCTGCATTCTGTCCATCAACTGTTGTTTTTGCATTTCTCACTGTTGTTTCAGTTCACCCTCTTAAAAAACCAGGAAATTAGCTACTTTTACCGAAGTTTGGGGGGACAACTGTTGAAAACCTGGGACGCCTGGTCACCCTAAATAAGGGTCTCGTCGAGGTTGCATGTCCGACCCTCCAGTCACGCACCATGTTATTCATTTAGTCTTCAGGTGTACATTTCTCGTTTTCAGCTATAAAACATCCCTCACGAATATCGCTAGCACTGAACATGCAGGAGCCTGTGAGAGAAATGTAGTGCAATTCTATTTAGACAAATCCACAGGCAACATGAAATACAGGGTCTCTAGATAGGGTGACCAACTGGCATGGGTGCAAATTCAGGACAAAGGGTCAAAATTCAGGACAAAAATTCAGGACACAAGGTCAAAATTCTGGACAAAAATCTGCAACAAAAGGTACGTTTTGTAAACAAAACAGTAAGTAATTAAATAGACAACCAACATAAGTACAAGTCAAAGTCAGTTTATATTAGGTTAAGATACTGTGCACTTCACGTTTTTTGGTATGCGCGCAGCTTTGAGCAACTGTGCAGGTCTTTTTTGTGGTATTTAATATGATAATAATCTATTTATATGGTTACTGCAGATCTTTTTGTGGTATTTCATATGACAATAATCTATTTATATGGTTACTGCACTGGGTTGTCCAGTATGATATTTTGTTTACAGTTCATGGTCCTGAGCAGGCACACCAGCCTGTCTTCTAATGTGCAGCCCAGTTGCAGGGCAAATGGTATCCACATTTACACTCCCCAGATCTCTGCTTTTGCTTTAGTAGCACTTGGTACTTAGTCGGAGCCTTGAAGCCAGCTCTACTTTAAACATTAACATTGTTTATTCAAAATAACCCACCTTTCATGAACAACAATGGTGTACATATTTTGTCTTTTATGGGATTGTCTTGGTAATGCAGTGAAAATGCTTTAAGAATGTTAAGGCTCTAGGTAATGGCAAAGCTAGCACTTCTTAGGCAACGACAGTTATACAAAATAAAACGATTGATAAAAGCACCCTCCTTATTATTTTGCAATGAAACTTTTACAAACATCTTCTTACAACCAAACTTGCACCATTTCCACCTACAGTACTCCAGTAAATCAAGACCTTTTGTTTGCGACCGCGCTGCTATACTACCTTGATCTTGAAGTTATTTTGGTCCGTGGGATTTGCTGAAACTTTCAGAGATTGGACAACTTGGGCAAAGATTAATGCAAAAAGCGAGTGTTGGCAGTAGCTTTACATGCAAGTGTGAAATGGCATGCAAACTATATGCAGCTCAAGGGCCAGAGAAATATATTCGATCATCAGGTAGAGAAATGGCCCTTGATGGTAAAACCTTTTCTTCATTATGTTTTAGATGCAGAACTAAACATGTAAAGAAAGTAACCCTTCTGAAAACCGATCGCATCTCAGATGTTTCAAAATTGTGTATGTGTCCTAATCTGTTATGCTAGTGACTTGCTTTCAAAACAATTAAGCTTTTTTTTTGCTTGCCTTAGTATAAAACATCTGTGAGATAACATGCCTTCTTACATTCACAACATATCACTGCATTGCCTCATTCAAAGTAGGACATCTTAATCTGGAAACTCAAGATAGCCACAAAAAGCTAGTCAGAGAGATCAATGAAGGGGAGGGGGGAATGCTGTGGAAACTTCCTTCATGAACAACAAAAATTCAGTAAATTCAGGAACAGTCTGTGAAAACTACTGACAGTTGGTCACCCTCGCTCTAGATATGAAATTCTCCTGAGCGTTAAATGCTCATCCAAGAGTGAACCATTCCAGTCAAGAGTGAACCATTCCAGTCATTGTGCTCAGAGCTTAGGCACACCCAAAGCCCACAAGTACCGGGTGCACCTCTAGAATTAAGTGCTCTGCAGACAAACCATGCTGAAGCTGAGCTCAGGACACAGGGTCAATTAAGTGAAACAAAGAGTGCGCCAAACAAACGAAAAGTACATCCCAGTGTAAGGGGAACTGTAACAGGGGTAGTCGCTGCAAAGCGAAAAACACACCCAAAGGCGGACAAAAGAGCAACGTTTAACCAATTAGAAGAAAGCAATCAAGAAAGGCACAAGAAGGAAACAATGGAAAGTGGTGGGCGGGGTCTAACCACCCCGGACCAGATACAGCATGCCTAGCAGAAAGGGACTAAGAAAAATTGAAAACTTAACCTGCAGGTGTGAGACAAAGCGACGGGAAGTGTGAAAACAAGCATTTGCAATGCAATAGGTCTCGCATTAGGAAAGTTTGAGCTATTGGTCTTGTAAATGACAATTGTTTTATTTATGTGTTGGTTTTGAAAATAGCTAAATTAATAGATTTGTCATTTACAATGCCAATAGTTATAACTTTTGCAAATGTGACACCTATAGCATTTGTAATGCTACATGTTTTGTATTTACGTGACTTAGATGTATTGATATTACAAATAACAATGGCTTTTAATTTTTTTTAAATAATGAATACTTAAATAAAAGTGATTGTAATTTATAATGGCAATAGCTTAAACTTTTGTAAATAACTTTTGTGAAGATTATGCTCAGTGTATTTTATTGTGACGAAAATCCAACAAAAGTGAAATATTAACATCTTTTTGTGACATTTGTAATAAAGCCTGAAGCATTGAGAAAACATATTTGAACCAGTTGTTGTTGAATGGTTGCACAGATTGATGCTGTGATGGCGCGGAATTATGTTGTGGTGGCGACGAGTGATAATGTGGCGTTCAGTGATGCTGTAGTAGCGCATAGTGATGTTGTGGTGGCCCTGAGTGATGCTGTGGAGGCCCTGAGTGATGCTGGGGAGGCCCTGAGTGATGCTGTGGAGGCCCTGAGTGATGCTGTGGAGGCCCTGAGTGATGCTGTGGAGGCCCTGAGTGATGCTGTGGAGGCCCTGAGTGATGCCGTGGAGACCCTGAGTGATGCTGTGGAGGCCCTGAGTGATGCTGTGGTGGCGCATAATGATGCTGTAGTGTTCCAGAGTGATGCTGTGGTGGTGCTGAGTGATGCTGTGGTAGTGCTGAGTGATGATGGGGTGGCGCTGAGTGATGCTGGGGTGGTGCTGAGTGAAGCTGGTGTGGTGCTGAGTGATGCTGTGGTGGTGCTGAGTGGTGCTGTGGTGGTGCTGAGTGATGCTGGGGTGGCGCTCAGTGATGCTCTGGTGGTGCTGAGTGGTGCTGCTGTGGTGCTGAGTGGTGCTGCTGTGGTGCTGAGTGTTGCTGGGTGGTGCTGTGGTGTTGTTTCGTGGCTGCAACATCCAGTCTGCACTGGGGCAGGGAGGAGGAGGGGCACTCACGCAACTGTACCTGAAGCAGTAGCCCTATAAAACACGCTTTAGCACATTGTTGTGTGGAACACCTGTCTTCTTGTATTGAGGACTTCAACATCCAGCCTGCACTGTGGCAGGGAAGAGGAGCCTCCACGCATAGTTACCTGCAGCAGTAGATGTATAAAACGGACCTTGGCACACTGCTGCACGGGGTGTTCCAGAGCGAAGTACGGGCCAGGAAAGGGCCAACCAGTGCCTGTTACAGCCAGGGACACATCTCTTTCATCTGTGCAAAATAGTATGATGTACTATGGGTACGAGTAAATGGCCTCCACTACCTGCCCTTCCACTACAAATAAAACCTACAAGAGCGTGTCTATTACTTTGTTGGTGACTTCAGCAGTGGGGGCCTTGACTACGGAAATAACCTCGGTAGTAGAGAAACTTGGTATTAATGTCACTCCCCTCAAAGAAAGACACTTGTTTGCAATAAACTATTGTCGAAAAAGCTGAATTTAGATACGGTACCTCACGGAGCCACAGACACAAGTATCCTAACTGTAGCGGCAGAGATGTCCTAAAGAAACCCCAAATTATCATCTGAAATTGAGCCGCCTGTGAGCAAAGTAAGCTATAGATCCCGTAGACAGTCGAAAAACTGTGATCATCATTGATATCAGAGGACGTGGCAAGAACCCCCCTCGCCGGGTGTGAAAGAAAGGTGATGGAGTGCAGCGCTCGTAAAACTGACCCCACAAGCAGCACATAAATAATACAAATAAAATGCTGCATTTTACCATAACAGTGAGACCGAGGGAACCAGGAATTGATGCCACACACTGCACGCCACCACTGCCTACGGAGTTGTGTAATTTCTAAAGTGATCCGGGCAAGCGTCGCATTCAGAAAGGGGTGTGGACGCCTTTGCAACCGTGGGGGCTCTTTAGCAAAAAACAATGCTGTGTTAAAGTAAATGCGGCAAGCTGCTATAAAGAAAAGCGCAGCCGGCATTAAAATTAAAGTGCGACATGGGGGCGCTTTAACAACAAACAAGCTTTGGGAAACCCACTGAGCGGTAAGTGTGGGGGTGGTTAACAGTATGCGGTGATCGCAATGGTGTGTAGTAGGGTGCGAGGCAGGCAGTTTACGGTGCAGCAGGCTTCGAGGCACATTCTATTTCGATGGCAGAGCAAGTTATGAGAGCTCTGGGGGGGAGGGGGGCAGTGCAGACAAGGAGGATGGCTCAGGGCTCTCCCTGTGCCCTCCGGGAAAGTGGCAGGCGTCGCGGTCAAGTCTTACCTCCCGGGGCAGATCGTGCATTCTGGCAGGTCTAAGCTCGTGAGAGGATCCATGTAGTGCCGACTGGACCCCGCTTCACTCCCATGGGCTCTCTTCCACCTGTTTCCCCGCAGCAGGACCCCACGGGAAGCATCACACAGGTCGCGGGGAGTGAGGAATGTTCAGCCCACAACTTAACAAGATCTCTAGAAACACTCTCCCGCTCAGGACTAAGAGACATGGACGAGAGAGGGAGACCTGGGGAAACATTCACCGCTCTGTACCAAGAGACAGTGTGAGAGTAAGCGGGGGAGAGAGAGACCCTAGATAACACTCTCCCGCCTGGCACCTTGAGACTACGAGAGAAGTGGCCAAGGGAGAGACCTGGTGGAAATACTCTCAATGCAACAAATAAATAGAAAAAATAGTCACTTACCTCAAGGGCAGCGTCCCATGAATGATGTGGTGGCCGCCATTGTTAAACAAGCGTCTTCAAATAGGTCGTAATGAAGGCGTGGCGGTGGCCCCAGTAATACGGTACACAGTCAAAATATCGAGTAGGAAATATCGACCTACCATAATATCGAGTCTGAAATATCGAAGGAGCATAATATCGAAGGCAAGAATATCGTAGGACAGAATATCGACCCAAGGTAAGTAATATCGAAATACTTAATATCGATGTAAGTAATATCGAAGTTAGTAATATTGATAGCATATATATCGATGTTACTAATTTCGATGACACTAATATTGATATTTGTATTATTGTATAGTTTTTTATTATGTATGTGTTATATGTTTAATTTAAGTATTTCAAATAATTACTATTATATGTGTATAAATTTTATATAATAATAAATAAATTTATAAGTAAATTTTATGTTTTTGTACCGGAGCGGGTTGTGGGTTTATAGGGGAATAGGGTGGGAAGTAATTTAATTATGGTAAATTGATTAGTAATTAGTAGGATTTATTAATAAATTATAATTAATTGGTAATTATGTGAAAATAATAGGAAAATAATTTGAATTAATTTATTAATTGATATATATATGTTCTGTAGCGGGTTGTGGGTTTATAGGGGAATAGGGTGGGAAGTAATTTAATTATGGTAAGTTGATTATTAATTATTAGGATTAATTAATTAATTATAATTAATTGCTAATTAATATTGATTAATTGGGAAAAAAATAAATTGATTAATTGATATATATTTTCTGTAGCGGGATGTGGGTTTATAGGGGAATGGGGTGGGGAGTAATTTAATAATAATTAATTAATTAATATATGTTTTTAAAAATGTATATTTAATTTATTGGGAAATAATTAATATTAATTAGTTAATTAATTAATATAATTTTGTACATATTTTAAATTATTAATTAATTGGTAATTAAATAATATTAATTAGTTACATTACTTAGAGTAATTTATTTATATATATAATTTTTAGTTACTGTTAATTAATTAATTGGGGGGAAATTATATTAATTAATAAATTATATTAATTACAGCTAATGTGCTAATATATTTACTTTATTTGTTATTGTTAATTAATAATTAATTGCTAATTAAATAATATTGATTACATTTGGGTAAAGGAGTATTTTTAGGGTTCAGGGTCAGTTTTGGGTTTTTGGGTAAAGGGGTATTTTTAGTGTTCAGGGTCAGTTTTGAGTTTTTGGGTAAAGGGTTTTTTTAGGGTTCAGGGTCAGTTTTCAGTTCTTGGGTAAAGGGGTATTTTTAGGGTTCAGGGTCAGTTTTCAGTTCTTGGGTAAAGGGGTATTTTTTGGGTTCAGGGTCAGTTTTCAGTTTTTGGGTAAAGGGGTATTTTTAGTGTTCAGGGTCAGTTTTCAGTTTTTGGGTAAAGGGGTATTTTTAGGGTTCAGGGTCAGTTTTCAGTTCTTGGGTAAAGGGGTATTTTTAGGGTTCAGGGTCAGTTTTCAGTTCTTGGGTAAAGGGGTATTTTTTGGGTTCAGGGTCAGTTTTCAGTTTTTGGGTAAAGGGGTATTTTTAGTGTTCAGGGTCAGTTTTCAGTTTTTGGGTAAAGGGGTATTTTTATTGTTCAGGGTCAGTTTTCAGTTTTTGGGTAAAGGGGTATTTTTAGGGTTCAGGGTCAGTTTTCAGTTTTTGGGTAAAGGGGTATTTTTTGGGTTCAGGGTCAGTTTTCAATTTTTGGGTAAAGGGGTATTTTTAGGGTTCAGGGTCAGTTTTCAGTTCTTGGGTAAAGGGGTGTTTTTTGAGTTCAGGGTCAGTTTTCCCAACTGTTGCACTCTCTGGAGTAGGAATAGACATTTTTACCCTTACGCTATCCAACGTTTTATTTAATTAATTGTTAAAATATCAAATGTTTATTTTATTTTTTATATTACTTACATTTTATTTATGTTATTGTTTTATGTTTGTAAATGTGTTAGTAAATTAGAATATATTTCATTAATTTATAAATTAGTAAAATAATTATTAATACTTATTGTTCAGTGCATATATATTACATATTTACTGTATATATTTAATTAATGTATTCTTAATATATATGTATTATTTATTACTTTTAAACATTATTAGATACTTTTAAATATGTTTATTTTATTTATTAGTCTTATATACTTAATTTTACATTTATATATTAAAAAAAATCGATATTTTTAACATCGATATTTTTTACATCGATATTATTTTTTCGATATTTTTGTACTTACCATGTTGTAGATAGGTTGTCGATAGTTTTGCCCTCGATATTGTTGACTCGATATTCTTGTAGGTCGATATTTCTGAGGTCGAAATTCTGTCAGTGATCCCAGTAATACGCCTGCTCTTGATCAGAAAGTGAGAATTATCACAGCATGAGGCCCCAAAGTAATAATTATCACAGCAAGCCGAGAGGCGCCCCACGCTGCTGGAGCACTCAACTGCGCATTAATTATAGTTGAGTGCTCCAGCAGCCTGGGGCGCCTGTTGACATGTTGTGATAAGTGGGGTCTCATGCTGTGATAATTGTTACTTGCGGCGCCTGATGTAACGCGCACAAGCTGTTCCACTGGGAAGTGCGTTCACAGACCTGAATCGGCTCGTGCCCATACTAGAATTGGCTTGTGCACAGGTCTGTCTCCCTTGGAGGCAAACACGGCGACTATAAGTCTCGTTGGCGGCAGTGAGACCTAAAAAGAGACATGAGGTATAATCAAGACTAGGCAGTCTGTGTATTTGGCATTCCCAGCATACTGCCGCCCCAGCTCTCTCCCAAGAAAACTTTGGGCTCCACTAATATATATATTTAAACATAGGCACTGCTAGTCAGCCTTTTTTTTAGTAAATCTCCGGAGATTAGTTGAATCACATGGACCAAACAATAAAAGAAGAGTTTCACGTCCTGTTTTAGGAACAGTCCCCTCGTGAATCTTCTTTGGCTGAAGCTTTTGCACATGTGTAGTGAGCACATAGATATTTACTTCTGATTAATTTTATTATTGTAGTTTATCTTGGATGGATTAATTTTAATGCAATTTTATAGCACAGGGAGAAATGATGAGCACTCTCTTGGTATGCCGTTCCATTCTCCTAATATTCACTTGTTTCCCAAAGCCTGTTTGATTAGCATTTTCTTTCATTTTTGCAATATAGATTTGGTACACACAACACCGTGTAGTTCTGTACATTTCTCATTTGCACATGACACTGTAATCTGTGAAGACACTATTATCACTATTATCAGTTTTTGTAAGGTCTCAGTTGTTCATATCTGGCAGAAAATGCAGGTACATCAGCAATGTGTCAATGAAAATGTTAATTTCTGTTACCACTGCCTTCTGTTGGTACCGAGGAAAGCCTGCTGTGGATTTATTGCTACCAAAACGGATGTGTCAATATGACGATTTATAAATATTATCTGATAGAGACATCTAGCCGCAGATTCCTTACCTTTGAATTTCCCAGGTGTCAGACTGGATCCGGAAGATTTTTCTTCAAGCAATACCCTTACGTGCCGGTAGGTGGCATCAGTCAGCTCCGTGTGACGTCATCAGTGTCATTTGTGCCGTTGTGACATTCACGTCACCTATATAGGTACCACCACAGTGCGTTGACGTCAGTTCTTTTTTTTCGGTACAAAAGGGGTGGTGATGGACGGAGCATCTGAATCAATCAAACACTCACACCCAGTCAAAAGATCTGGGTTTAAACCATCACCGTTCTTTAGCCCACTCTGCCACCCCAGTTCAGACATGGCTATATGCAAATCAGTCTGACCCTGTGCCTCATGGGAACAGTCCTGCCCGAACTGCAAAGCCATATCTTTCCTGGACCTGAAACAAGCTTCCGAGGACCGGTTTCTGGCATTCCAGCCATCTTCAGCTCGGCTTGCTTGAATCCAGTGGCAAAGTGAGCAAGGGACTCACGTCTGAGCATACCCTGCCACACTTATGGCGGCCAAAAGCGGTACAAAAGGGGGTGGTGATGGACGGAGCATCTGAATCAATCAAACACTCACACCCAGTCAAAAGATCTGGGTTTAAACCATCACCGTTCTTTAGCCCACTCTGCCACCCCAGTTCAGACATGGCTATATGCAAATCAGTCTGACCCTGTGCCTCATGGGAACAGTCCAGCCCGAACTGCCAAGCCATGTCTTTCCTGGACCGGAAACAAGCTTCCGAGGACCGGTTTCTGGCATTCCAGCCGTCTTCAGCTCGGCTTGCTTGAATCCAGTGGCAAAGTGAGCAAGGGACTCACGTCTGAGCATACCCTGCCACACTTATGGCGGCCAAAAGCGGTACAAAAGGGGGTGGTGATGGACGGAGCATCTGAATCAATCAAACACTCACATCCAGTCAAAAGATCTGGTTTTAAACCTTCACCGTTCTTTAGCCCACTCTGCCACCCCAGTTCAGACATGGCTTGGTAGTTCGGGCTGGACTTTTCCCATGAGGCACAGGGTCAAGGCTGATTTGAATATAGACATTGTCTGACCTAGGGTGGTGTGGAGTGCAAAAAAACGATGGATTTAGGCCCAGATCTTTGTACTGGGGTGAATGTAAGACATTGTTCTGCATTCTGTCCATCAACTGTGTTTTTTGCAATTTTCACCCCGAGTGTGCTGGGTTTGCTCAGACGTGAGTCCCAGGCTCTCCACACCACTGGAGTCAAGCTATCCAGGCTGAAGAAGGCTGATAGCCAGAAACCGGTCCTTGGATGCTTGATTCCGGTCTAGGAAAGACATGGCTTGGTAGTTCGGGCTGGACTGTTCCCATGAGGCACAGGGTCAAGGCTGATTTGCATATAGCCATTGTCTGACCTAGGGTGGTGTGGAAGGCAAAAAACGATGGATTTAGGCCCAGATCTTTGTACTGGGGGGAATGTAAGACATTGTTCTACATTCTGTCCATCAACTGTGTTTTTTGCAATTTTCACCCCGAGTGTGCTGGGTATGCTCAGACGTGAGTCCCAGGCTCTCCACACCACTGGAGTCAAGCGGTATGCACCTGTTACAACGCAATTTTTACTCCGCACTACCACTACAACGCAGGCATTACAACGCATACCGTTACAACGCATTGCGCTGGGGGGCGCTCTAGGATAAGAGGTAAGTTTAATTTACTATCCAACACCTTCCCTAGGGTCCACGGGGACTGGAGTTAGAAAAGTAAATTATACTTACCACTATCCAGCACCCCAAAGCGCTATGCGTTGTAGCGGTATGCGTTGTAAATACCGCGTTGTAATGGTATGCGGAGTAAAAGTATGCGTTGTAACAACATACATCCGAGTCAAGCTATCCAGGCTGAAGAAGGCTGATAGCCAGAAACCGGTCCTTGGATGCTTGATTCCGGTCTAGGAAACACATGGCTTGGTAGTTCGGGCTGGACTGTTCCCATGAGGCACAGGGTCAAGGCTGATTTGCATATAGCCGTTGTCTGACCTAGGGTGGTGTGGAGTGCAAAAAAACGATGGATTTAGGCCCAGATCTTTGTACTGGGGTGAATGTAAGACATTGTTCTGCATTCTGTCCATCAACTGTGTTTTTTGCAATGTTCACCCCGAGTGTGCTGGGTATGCTCAGACATGAGTCCCAGGCTCTCCACACCACTGGAGTCAAGCTATCCAGGCTGAAGAAGGCTGATAGCCAGAAACCGGTCCTTGGATGCTTGATTCCTGTCTAGGAAAGACATGGCTTGGTAGTTCAGGCTGGACTGTTCCCATGAGGCACAAGGTCAAGGCTGATTTGCAGATAGCCATTGTCTGACCTAGGGTGGTGTGTGGCGCAAAAAAACGATGGATTTAGGCCCAGATCTTTGTACTGGGGGGAATGTAAGACATTGTTCTGCATTCTGTCCATTAACTGTGTTTTTTGCAATTTTCACCCCGAGTGTGCTGGGTATGCTCAGACGTGAGTCCCAGGCTCTCCACACCACTGGAGTCATGCTATCCAGGCTGAAGAAGGCTGACAGCCAGAAACCGGTCCTTGGATGCTTGATTCCGGTCTAGGAAAGACATGGCTTGGTAGTTCGGGCTGGACTGTTCCCATGAGGCACAGGGTCAAGGCTGATGTGCATATAGCCATTGTCTGACCTAGGGTGGTGTGGGGTGCAAAAAAACGATGGATTTAGGCCCAGATCTTTGTACTGGGGTGAATGTAAGACATTGTTCTGCATTCTGTCCATCAACTGTGTTTTTTGCAATTTTCACCACGAGTGTGCTGGGTATGCTCAGACGTGAGTCCCAGGCTCTCCACACCACTGGAGTCAAGCTATCCAGGCTGAAGAAGGCTGATAGCCAGAAACCGGTCCTTGGATGCTTGATTCCGGTCTAGGAAAGACATGGCTTGGTAGTTCGGGCTGGACTGTTCCCATGAGGCACAGGGTCAAGGCTGATTTGCATATAGCCATTGTCTGACCTAGGGTGGTGTGGAGTGCAAAAAAACGATGGATTTAGGCCCAGATCTTTGTACTGGGGTGAATGTAAGACATTGTTCTGCATTCTGTCCATCAACTGTGTTTTTTGCAATTTTCACCCCGGGTGTGCTGGGTATGCTCAGACGTGAGTCCCAGGCTCTCCACACCACTGGAGTCAAGCTATCCAGGCTGAAGAAGGCTGATAGCCAGAAACCGGTCCTTGGATGCTTGATTCCGGTCTAGGAAAGACATGGCTTGGTAGTTCGGGCTGGACTGTTCCCATGAGGCACAGGGTCAAGGCTGATTTGCATATAGCCATTGTCTGACCTAGGGTGGTGTGGAGTGCAGAAGAACGATGGATTTAGGCCCAGATCTTTGTACTGGGGTGAATGTAAGACAGTGTTCTGCATTCTGTCCATCAACTGTGTTTTTTGCAGTTCTTTTTTTTTCAGCACCAGCCAGCGCAGATCCAAAGAGTGCTGTCCTTTGTCACTTTTTGACAGGCTTCTTTTGATGTTTTGTCAAACTTTTTTTGGGGTGTGTAGGTTTGCCAAGATGTCCAAGACTTCTGGATTCAAGCTACGCAGCGCCTGCCACAGTGCCATGTCGGAGATGGATACACACTTGGTTTGTCTGTGGTGCCTGGAGTGCGACCACGACTCAAAGGCATGCTCTGACTGATGGGCCATGGCTCCTAAAGCTTTGACGGATCGGTCCCTAAAACTGCTTTCGGGCCAGCGCCTGGCACCGCGTCATTCGCCCTGGCAGTCTCGGTCACGGTCCCGGTTGAGAGGAAGGTCCGGGCACCACTCCGGGAGACCCAAGTCTTCGTCCTCCAACTCGAAGTCTTCGAGACAGTCAGATAAGAAGCACAAGAAACATAAGAAGTTGAGGTATCCTTCGATTTCTCCCCATCTGTTGGTTGAAACGATGGAGGAGCCTCGGCATTCTGAAAGGGGGACTTTAATGGCCCATTGTTCCCTTTGGGCCTGGCAAACTAAGCCTAAATAGTGGGAATTCTGATATGCACCCATGTAAACCTCAATGCCCTCCTCTTGACTGAGGACTCACAAGAACCTCACATGTTGTTTACATTATTTAATAAAGGACCAGTACACCGTACAGCTGCTAACGGTGTTACAAGACATGTGTTTTGCCTCATCGCTTTTAATTGTGGACAGGTGTAGTGTTGTGGTGGAGGCCCAGATGAGAGTCGTGAAAGGAGGAGGACATAAGATTGACAATGGAAAAATGACAAGGAACAGTCTACTATGAATGAGGCTAACATGTCTACCCACAACCCTTCCCTCTGCCCAGATGGTGCAGACCCTGTTGTGACAATAGAAAATGGCAAACATTTTCCACCCTAGGTTAAGAAGTGTACAATTAATTTTATTACTTATATAGCATACCTGGACCTCTTAGGCACACGGAAGCTTTACATTGGCACAAAACCAACTAATAACAGAGCTACATCGAGATGGCGAGGGGAAGTGTAACAATTTTGAAATAACATGCAACTTACAGTGAAATATAGTAAGCAGTCAAATGCAAGAGTCTAGGCAAAGAAGTGAAGTGATACCTAACGTTGATTTTGAGAGATGGAAGATGATGCCTGGTTATTGTTGTGTCAAAGGGGGTTACAGTGTAACCATCCCCCACAAAACGTGGTAAAAGACGTAGAAGGGCAAATTAGTTGTTTGTACATAGAGTTAGTATAGTAAGGTAGCATACATATTGTCTGAGTAGGTGGGTCTTCAGTTGCTTGTGGAAGGCTAGGAATGATATCAGAATTCTGAGATCAGGGAATAGAGAGTGGCAGGTTGAGGAAGTTGCACCTATGAAGGACTGTTTTTGCGCTGTTGTTGTTCTGAATTTGGGAGAACAAGAAGGAAAGATTGTTGGCTTTTTAGACCATTTATGCTGCCAGAGATAAGGAGAAATTCTGCAAGATATGATGGAGCGTTATCATGGATAGCCTTATGGACGAGGCAGCAGATTTTAAATTTGATTCTTGCTGTAGACGGCAGAAAATGCAGACCGTGGAATGTAGGGGTAAAGTGGTCAAATTTGGTTGCTGTGAGGACCAACCTACCAGTTGAGTGAAGTAATGCTTTGAGTGGGCCTAAGGGTGATTGATGGACTCGTGAGAGTAATTTATTTACAAAAATCAAGTGTTGATATAACAAGAGGATAGTCATCTATTTGTAATAGATCTGAGGAGAATCACGTGGCACATATGGTGTGGAGAGACAATTTTGCACATTTAGTCATCCTGTTGATAAAAGAAACAAGTCTGAGGGCAGATTCAATGGTAAAACCAAGGGATTTGACTGAGGAGGTTAGATATTTTGTTTTCTGAAGGTTTAGAATAAGGATGTTCTGTTGCATCCAAGTTGCATACAATGATTGAGCAGACAGAAAAATGGGCAGATAATTTGGGCCTGGTGGCTCTTGTCTTCGGACAACAAACTGTGGAACAAGTTACTTACCTTCGGTAACGCCTTACCTGGTAGAGACAAGATCTAGCCGCAGATCCCTTATCTTTGGATTTCCAAGGAGTCAGACTGTGTTCTGAAGATTTTTCTTTGAGCAATACCCTTGCGCTCCGGTAGGTGGCGTCCGTCGGCTCAGCATGACGGTATTGGCATTGTCTCTGCCATTGTGACGACCACGCTAGCGATGCATAGAGTTTGGATAACGAATGACCCACGCTGAATTTAGTGGCCTCTGGGATATTTACTACCTCGAGCTTGTTGTGAACAATAGCACACACAGAACTGATGCACATAAGAAATAGTTGGCGTTCTGTGAGCATCCGGTGTCCTGCCGCTTTGGAACTGCGTTCCTGGAGTTCTTTTGTCGCCCTGTCCTGAAGAGGCCAGACTTGTTGGAAGGCCGAAACACGACCGCTCCGACATTTTCCATTTGGAGGAGTCTATGTTTTGAATTAATTTGGGGAAATTGATGCCATTGAGCACACATGAAGATTATGGTTCTGTGAGGTTCTTGCGTGGAACCTGTTGTGTCCGACTACCTCCTAGTGTACCCCCTAGATTGAATAGGAGGGCACTCAGCGCTTGCTGTAATATTGTTTCTTAGGGTGAAGAAAAGATAATAAGTGTTTCTCATGATATATTTTTTCTTTGTATAAAGTGTATATGTCGTTCATTGTGTGTAATTGATGTACATAGGTGTGTACATAGGTATGTATTCTTTTGTGTATTGTGCATAAAATTGCCTTGAAAAGATTTTTTCTGTTCTGTGATAAAAAAAGAAATGAGATAAGAACATCTCGGTTTGATTACAATAAATAAAATGTGTAATCCAATCCCCTTGTGTTTGTGATGACATTGATAACATGTGATTTATTGAACAGTGGACTTTTGCCACAAAATCAATAGGAGAATTTATTGTCACCTATTTGAAAATAAGTTGTATATTTTGTTCCTCCTTTCTCCATCTCTCCTCTATTTTTCTGTAATTGTGACATCCACGTCCCCTTTATAGGTACCACTTTGGCGCACTGAGGTCAGTTACTTTTAACAAATTTCCACACCGGAAGCGCAGAGCCATGAAGTGCACTAACAATGATGTGTTTCTGAACAACTAGAGTCCTGAAGGGGGGGTCAGCCATGATTTTAAAAACCTGTCCGCAGTGCAGTGAGGATGGGTGGGTAGGTAAGGAATCTGCGGCTAGATCATGTCAACCAGATAAGGTGTTACTGAAGGTAAGAAACTTGTCCATCTGATAGAGACATTTAGCTCATACTCCTTAACCTGCAATAGATACTCTAGCAATATCATCCCTGGAGGAGTGACTGAGGACACGTTTAGACAGAAGTCCTGCAAGACAGAGCAGCCAAAAAGGCAGTCTCTTCGGACTTGACTCTCTAGACAGTAGTGTGCAGGGATGCCCACGCTGCTGCCATACAAGGAATAGAACACCACATTGCAATACCGTGGAACCAGTATTAGATCTGGTGGAATGAGCCCTTAAGCCTTTAGGAGGCTGCTGTTTGACCAGAGCATAGCAAATGTCGATGCAGAGGATGACCCATCATGAGATAGTCCTATTCTGCACCACACAACCTTTTTCTAATCCAACGTACCCCACGAAGA
Source organism: Lissotriton vulgaris (assembly GCF_964263255.1). Classification (NCBI taxonomy): domain Eukaryota; kingdom Metazoa; phylum Chordata; class Amphibia; order Caudata; family Salamandridae; genus Lissotriton; species Lissotriton vulgaris. The sequence continues at coordinate 901,217,465 of NC_141695.1, forward strand.
GTTGGTCGTCCACCTGGAACTCTTTAGTGCGGTCAAGGTAGAATGGCAATGCTATTTTAGGGTCCAGACGGTGGAGTCACTCTTCTTCTTGAGAGGGGTGCGGAGGAACTTAGAAAGTGGGGAAAGTGACCAATTGCCCCACATGGAAATGTGTTACCACTTCAGATAAGAAAGAGGCCCTAGTGAGAAGCAACAACTTATCAGGGAAGATGGTCAGGTAATGAGATTTGAATGACAGAGCCTGCAATTCACTCACCCACCTGGCAGAAGTTATTACCACAAAACAAATCGGAATTGTAGTTTATGCAAGCGGATAAAATAAACAGTGAGTTCAGTTTTGGAAACAGGAATTTAGTTAAGCCGAAAAATAAAAATAAACTATCCATTTATATACCTAATCACTGTCTCCAGATGCATCCAGTAACACAAAGTGAAGCTACAGAAAACAGTGGACATTAATAAATAAAAACAATGCTCAATCATAATTTATTCTCTAACTTCTTTCTGCAGAAAGTATGCAATCTTAATATATGTCATAATATTTCTATGACTTATAATTTATATGTAGTACTTCTTTGTTTCAGTTGATTTGTCTACCTATCTCACTGGCATTGATGAGTTGTCCTATTAATACACCTATTTCAGTTTAATTATGCCGTTCTCTCCTGTATAAGGATTTGCACATTCATTTTGCTTGCTTTGAAAAATGGGTTTACAATTTTCATTTAAAACAACAGCTGTACTTTAAACAATGAACTATTGCCAGAGTTATGTTGAATCTCTTAATGGCTTAACTTTGCGAAGTTCCTTCAGATATTACATACAGTTTTATTCATTACATCATATATTACACCAATTTCTTATTAAATAATATGTTTGTGGATGTTGAGTGGCTGTATTCTTCACATAAAAAAGGAAAATAGACAACATTTTATTTTAAAATTAATTATGATTTTATTATTTTTTCAGGCACTTTTTAAAGTGGCAAAATGGGACATGAATGCTTTTCTTCTGGAGTGATGTTACTTTCCTTGATTTTTTCAAATACATTCTAGAAGATGCAGAACATGATGTTATGTTATGAGTTATGTTGCCAGTTCTTGTAGAGCGCAAGGCTACCCAGAAACAACATTTCTGGCGCTAACAGGAGTCTTGAGAGAGATGATATGCTGCTTAGTTGAAAAGATGGGCCTTTAGTTGCTTTCTAAAACTGAGAAAATTGCCATTAGCTCTTAGATTAGTAGGGAGAGAATTCCAGAGTTTGGATGCCAGATAAGCAAAAGACCGCCTTCCACTACTGGCCTTTTTGATTCTAGGAGTGGCCAGAAGAAAGTGGTTGTTCGACCTTAGATCTCATACTTTATTGTGCGGGACTAAGGCTATGTGGTCTCTCGGCATGTTTTACTTTATGTACAATGCAGAGTGTTTTAAATTCTGTTCTTTTCTGTACTGGTAGCCAATTAAGGCTGACCAGGGTCGGACATGCAGACTGCTTTTTGGGAAGGCTCTTACTGAGGCATTCTGAATTACCTGCAGCCTCATGGTAACATACGCAGGACTGCCGAGGTAAAGTGAGTTGCCAAAATCTAATTGCGACAAAATTAGACCTTGTAGGTCTATTCTTCAGGTTTCCACGGGGAGCCATTTGATCTTCTTCTTGAGGGCTCCTAAAATACCAAAGCACTTTCCCGCCACTTTCTTGGCTGTGAGGGCTTGGTAAGGTCTTTGTCAAATAAAACTCCCAGGCTCTTAACTTCCCCTTTCGTGGAAGGACCGTCACCCAGTCATGAGGGCCAGGTAAGGTGGTCCCAGAGGGAGGGGTTGTTTCTAACCACCATGACCTCCGTTTGGTCGCCATTCAGTTTAAGGCAATTGGTGGTCATCCATTTGTTTACTTGCTTTAGGCAAGTGGACAGGTTTCCGCAGTTTGGCTGATGTTATGTTATCAAGGAGACAACGATCTGGGTGTTGTCGGCATACAACGCCATCGTAAAACCAGCTGAACACAAAATAACAGCTAAGGGACGCACATATGCATTAAAAAGGGTGGGGCTCAGGGATGCGCTCTGGGGGGTAATCCACATTTGAGCTGGTGGACCTCCAACAGGCAGGGTCCTTCCCTGGCCTGAAAGCTTCTGTTAAGAGCTGGATCTGGTGGATTAGTGGACTAATGCATCCAGTTTAGGGGCCTGTTTTCGACCTCATGGTCACAGGTTCAAAACCAGCAGGTCCTTTCTGCCTTCCATCCTTCTGAGGTTGTTTAAATGAGTACCAGTGAATTGGGTAACTATAAACATCTGTTACTCAGCACCAATATACCCTTTGGTGAACGTGTGCTTTACAAATACACATATTATGTTATCCAGAAAAGAGGTCAGCCATGTTAACGCATTGCCCTAGCTCCTCCAGCCTATATCGAAGGATAGAGTGGGAAACAGTGTTGAAGGCTGCACTCAAATCAAGAAGGATGAGCGCAGCTGAGCCATCTTGATCTAAGGTTTTTCTGAGGTCTTTCGTGGCCAGTAAGAGAGCCAATCCAGTACTATATCCGGGTCTGAAACTGGTTTGAGTCTGATGTAGAAGGTTATGAGTTTCCAAATAAATTGGTCAAATAACCGTTGGCCAGTTTCTAAAAGATCTTACTGATGCCTGGGAGCAAAGATATGGGTCTGTAATTATCAGGATCCAAAGAGGGCTTTTTCAGCAGTGAGCTGATAATCGCCTGCTTCCAGACGATTTGTCCCTTTTTCAACTATAGATTATTCAGGGTGGTCAGGACAAGTAGGATGATGGCAGGTGGGTGTTCTGAAACAGTCATTGATTTATGCTGAGAATTCTGAAATGTGTATTTATTTAGTGTCTCTAGCCCAACATTTTGACTTGTAAGTGTGATATCTGACCCTTTAAACTTTCTGAATTGAAGTGAAAAGCAAACAAGCTGTAGTCAGACCATACAATCAGGATTGTAGATTCCTTGGTGATCAACTCTTACCTGATCTAAGGTGGCGCCCCTTAAGAGAGTTGGTCCAATAGTCTAGTGCAGAACTAGATCAGATAATTGTTGTACAGAAATGCTTGCAGTTTGGGCATTATTGGTGTAATTTCAATGAAGGTTTAAGTCCCCTAGGAAGATTATGTTGGAGGTCAGGAGCATTATGTGTTCAGTAAAGAGTTGGTTTTCACCGGGGTAGTGGTATTTTAAGTGGAATATGGTTTTCTTCCCATTTGACATGGAAGTTCTACTCCAAGACATTCAAAAGTAGGGTATTCTGAAATATTTCAGTTGTAAAGTGTTTTGGTGAATGATCGCAACACCACCTCTCGGTTTCAGTTGTATGCCCTGCCTTTTGAAGGAGTAGTTGAGAGGGACCAATAGGTTGATTGCTAGGCAGGATAGCAGATTTGGCCTCTTTTCTGAGAGGGACATGATGTCAGTTTCCTGAGGTATAATATAGTCCACTATCTCTGTCCAGTGTTTAGCTGCCGATCTGAATTTGGATGTTAGAGTTTAATGATATTATTCTGCAGTCGGAGACAGTAGGTATGCTGATGTTTGGATTATATATAAAGTCTGTATGCGAGCAGTTTTCATATGCATGTGTAAGTTATCATAATCACTGGTATTTTCTATGAATTCTGGTGGGAGAGTAAAGTGTTGCTGTTTGATCATGATTGGAGACTTTCATGCAGAAGGGATCATATTCATTGGGTAGGTAGTTTATTTCGTCGTGGGTGAGGTGATTCAGGGACCTTTTGGGTCAAGTGCTATGGTCACACAGTGGTGTCTTGTGGGCTGGTGGTTTGGGGATGTCGTCCCTTTTGTTTGGGTTCAGTGGTGTTTTGAGTGGCAAAACATATGTGCTGAGACATATGTATGTGTGACACCAGATTGCTGGCTATCAATTGACTATTCCATATGGCCTAGTTTATTTTTTATATTGAGTAGAAGGAGTAGCAGTTGTAGTGGGCAGTGAGGTCTTTAGTCAGGAGCAATCTGTGAGCTCCCAATAATAGGGGCAGCAGGGGATAGGTCAGAGTAGATGACAAGAATACTTCCTTCAGGTTTGACTTTTGTAGGACAGTGGGTTCCGACCAAGTTAGGCAGAACATGGGTAGGGGGGCTGTCCTGTCTGACGGTTATGGTATTATATAACATTATGTAACAGAGGGTAGGGAATGTGGGGTGGTGACAAGGGTAGATTACTGTGACTAGGGTTCAGAGGAACATTTGGCAGGTATTCTGTGATTATTGGTCTAGAGGTGAGAACATAGGTCATTGGGTAAATGTGGGGTGATTCTACGTTGTTTAATTCCCATTGAGGTAGGTGAGGGAGAGCTGGAGAGGTGAGGCTTGACTAAGGTGATGTTTTCTGTTTTATATAGATAGAATGACAGATTAAACCCAGATCCTTTTGACTTGGGGTGAATATTTGCATTGTCCAGCATTTCGTCCATCAATTGTTTCTTTTGCATATGCCACCCTAAGTGGGAAGGGTATGCCCAGACGTGGGTCCCGTGCTCACTATACCACTGGATTTAAGCTAGCCTGGCTGATGAAGGGTGATGCCCTGAAACTCATCCCAGGATGCTTGTTTCCAGTCCAGGGAGTACCTGGCTTGGGAGTTCGGGCTGGACTTTTCCAATAAGGAACAGGGTCAAGACTTATTTTCATATGGCTGGGTCCGAACTGGGGTGGTGTGGTGAGCAAAAGAATGAAGGATTAAACCCAGATCCTTGTGACTGGGGGTGAATGTTTGCATTGTCTAGCATTCTGTCCATCAATTGCTTATTTTACAGATGTCGCCTTAAGTAGGAAGGGTATGCCCAGACGTGGGTCCCGTGCTCACTACACCACTAAATTCATGCTAGCCTGGCTGATGAAGGGTGATGCCCTGAAACCGGTCCCAGGATGCTTGTTTTCGGTAGGGAGATGTGCTTTTTAATGAGCACACCGGTGCAGCGGTCACCCTTCTCTATCCATGGGTCCGCAGACCAACAAAATAGAGATTGGCATTGAAGCTGGAATTCAAATAAGAAGTTTATTAATCACTCATGAGTGGGACTACCTTCATACAACACCCTCAAGTGTTCCAGGAGGTAGTACATTGAATACACAGACCATGGTGCTTATATACAGACTTTGTTGCAGAGTAAGTAGGTAGTTACAAATAGAAGGTACAGTCCTACACAAGAATAACTACCGACAAACATGGGCAGATGGGAGACCACTTAGTCAGCAAAGTGGGAGGGGGAACAGAGCTGCTTACACCAGCCACAAATAGTCGACAGTTACATCTTGGACAAGGTACATTTCAGCAGCTACAGGCCTTTGCTCAGCACATACATTGATTTGGCCCGGTACAGAAGGAGCTAACTAAAGTTGATGATACAAGCGGAACAGAAAGGCAAGCAACAGTGAAGACAGAAGAATTACATAGCTGACAAAATCGATGCCACAAACAAGATAGCTTCAGCTTTATGCTAACAGAAATTATTCTCGATTTCCACAGACGGCCCTTTTAGCATATGCTGAAGACGTGTTCTTATACTTTCGAAGGAATACGAAAAATATAATTTATGTCAATCTGCATCATTTCATTGATTTCTTGATCACTTGCTAATCTGGCATTTACAATAATAGCATTTTGTTTGGTCGGTATACACGAGGTGCAAGTAGAAACAAAAAGGGAACAAAGCATCGGGCCAGATTGGATACATAGGCAACAATTGAAAAGAATAGCAACAAATATACATAGAGCTGACAGTATTTCCCAGCCCCATCCAGTAAACATGTTCCATAGCCATCCAGTCAAAGTCCATGTTCCTGAATCCTGATGGATTTCAGTGGCTATTTTGTGCATCTTGGAAATTGCATCAAAAACAGAAGGGGCGTGGTCAGGGATTTAAATGCAGCAGCTACTCCCGATGATGCGACATGCTCCACCGCGGTAGCTAGGATGACATCAAGGACCATCCTATTTCGGAGCGTCACAATTCTCGCAATTTACAGTCCTTCTGTGATATTTCCAAGCACCATTTCTGTCTGATTGGTTACAGCCTCTACTACACGTGTCAAACGTCTGATTTTTCTGCTGTTTAAGGCCGCACCAACAAAGAGGAATAGTCCCAAGTTAAAGTCAATATACTGCTGCAGTGCAGTATCAGTTTGATCCACCTCATCATTATTCATTGTCCTCTTGAATGGCTCTTAGAAATATCATTATACAGTTTATAGTCTTTATGGTAGGATGCAGGTGCCAAAAACACAGGTGGAAGTAAAAAGGACACGTGGCAGCTACCTGACCAACTAATAGATAGATCATAATAACCTTTACTTCCGCAAATGAAATAAGTATTATGTGAGGACAAAAAGCTGCTATTGTTCACTCCAGTAATATTCAACACTAAAGTACAGTCACTTTTTCCCACAGGTATACTGCCAACACTGCTCACACAGAGACCCGCTTGAGCTCTAGTGACAGCAATAACAGGAGGCCCATTTCCCTTGGTTGTTTGAGTGTTAGGGAAAATATAGCGTGCAGAGGAATTTCCTCGACGATAATCTTCCATTTCCCACACAGTTCCTTTAGCTTGTGGATCTCCTTCCTCATCAGGGTAACAAACCCTATTCAATTGAGCGTTTAGTCCTCCTACATCAGCATAAGTAATGTTAGCAACTTCAAAAGCCCACAACAAATGCAGACCAGGATCAGCAGGAGCCATTATGTGAAAACGGCAAGGGAATAAAAAGTGTTCCTCCCTTTTTCTGATGAGCCGGCATCATTACACATACCCAGCAGTTGGTAACATTTGTAGCATTGTGTGTATGGTGCAACATCTGAATGAAAGTGTTATTGAGGTAGGACATTTGTGCTTCTGCTCATGATAAGGAAGAGCAAAGTAATGGTGTTCAATGGGGACAGGAGTAGTAGCAGTCATTAGATTTCGGACAGGGGCTACTTCCTCTACAATCCGTGTAATTGCAGCAACAATAACAACAGTCAGAGTGAATCCAGTATCAATCATTGTTCTTTTGCTACAAACTCTTGCAGCAGTTGGTTTCTTCTCCTTATGCATATTCATTTTGTTGACAAACAACAAAACAGATGGTGCCCTAAGGTCCTGGGCAGACGTTGATTTCTTCACTGAGGTTGAGACGAGCAGTCACTAAAAGGCTATGCCCCTTTGTAGTCAGGCTTTAAACACCCAGGACCGTGGCTTCAACAGTCTTTTTCAACGATGAAGTGTCTTTCTTCCTGAGTCGCAGCTGATATTGGGATGTACCAAGAATCGTGTGGTCTGGGAAGACTTCCTCAGATCCTTCAGGTGACACAGTGTGTCCTTTCTCGGTGACCAGGATGTCGCAGTGATCTGCCAACGCAGCTGGGCTCACTAGGTCTTGCAACACCTTCCGGCAGTGTGTCGCATGGACCCAGTTCTTCTGGTTCATCACTCCAACTGCAGTCCTGGTAGCCAGCAGCACTTGCTCAGGGCCTCGCCATCTCGGTGGCTCTCTGGAAGGACTTTATAACCACAAAGTCACCGGGCGCAAGTAGTGGCTCTCACCTTGCAACCTGTCTGGAAGCCTTTCCCGAACCTGTTGATGAATAGAACACAAACTGTCAGTCAACGTAGACAAATAAGCATTCATCAATATGTAGGGTACATCATGTATAGGGCGTCGCCTAGGAATCCCCCAAATATTCATTGGCCTTCCAAAAACTACCTAATAGGGTGTGAGGCCAGATTGTGTATGTGGTATCGATCTAGTGGATAGCAATGCTCAAGGCAGTGCATCAGGCCATTTCAAAGATGTGGAAGCCTGTATCTTAGCCAATTTCAATTTGAGGGTAGACTTGTAACCTTCCACTAGTCCTGCTGATTGTGGGTGAAAAGCAGCATGAAATGTCTGCTTAATTCCCAACCCTTTCATGAGATACTCAACAACTTGCCCAATAAAATGGGGTCCATTGTCACTCGACAAATGCCGAATCGTGGAAAGAACTCCTGTAGGAACACCTTTGCTGTAGTAAGAGCTGTATTATCTTTCGTAGCGTATGCCTCCACCCATTTACTAAAGGCACAAACCACTACCAGAACATACTTCAGATTATTACAGCATTCAAGCTGGATATAATCCATTTGCAGAACCTCAAAAAGTGCAGTAGGTATTGCAAACCCTCCTGTTGGAGTTCCTGTTCCCTTTCCAGGATTATACGGGAGACAGATCAGACAGGACTGGACTATTTTCTTAGCCATACCGACAATATCTTGATGATCCAAAACTTGCACAAGTTGCTTTGCTATTGAGGATGCTCCAACATGTGCCGGCCCATGTGCCATATGAATCATAGGGTGTAAATAGGCTGTGGGTAACTTCCATTTTGTCATTTCTTTATTCCTCCAACAGCTCTCATTGTCCAATGCTCCCTCCTTGGACCATTGGTCTAATTCATCAACAGAGGCAGATTGTTGCATGTGCAGCACTTCTTGCCTGGCATCATGCCATCGTTCAGCCTGTGACTTAACTACATACACAGACATGGTACTTCACTGCATTGCTGTCTCCTGAGCTGTGTGATCCGCAAAGGCATTGCCTGCTCCAATTTTATCAGTCACTTTCTTGTGTGTGCTACATTTAACAATTGCCACTTTCTTAGGATAGGTCAAGGCAGTAGGGAGATTATGTACTAATTGCCCATACACTTTTTTTGTCCCATGTGTCCAAGCCTCTTTCTTTCCAGAGCTGGCCAAAGCTATGTACCACGCCAAAGGCTGGCTATCAGTGTAAATGTTAATAAGCAAATCTGTACTAAGCTCACATTCTGATGTCATTACTATCAACTCGGTTGCTTGAGCTGACTTTTGTGGGATACGGGCTGTCTCAACTACTGTCTGAAGTGTTGTAATTGCATAAGCAGCAGATGTAGTGCCATCAGGCAACTTCAGACAAGATCCATCGACCCACAGTTCTCCATCAACACTGGAAAGAGTGTTGCGGGGATTCTGCTCAAGCACAGAACTATGTCCAGGAACGCAGGACCTCAGTGAATTGTGGTGTACAAAAAAACTGAACCCCTATCCGACTAGCATCGGTGTCTCATTAGCTCTCCATCCTATAGCGAAGCTACCAATGATTAGACAACCCAGAACATGCGACTTAGGGTACTCTCAGGAATGGTGGGAATCAAGAACACTCTTTCGTTTTAATTCTCATACCAGTCCACAACGTGAGTAATCAGAGACATGGAAAAGTTTAAAATGTTTATTTTTAACTACGTGCTCTAAGATGCAGTATTTTGGCTAACATAAGCATGCATATGATTAGAAATAAAACAATCAGCATTGGTACAATTCAATAAAACACAAAGGGAGAAATCACGTTATAATCATAGTGGAAAAAGGTCATATAGAGCCTTGTGAACCACCCTCCCCTGCTAGGAACT